>NC_134037.1:31797195-32459115 GCF_965140245.1 Athene noctua | reverse complement strand
GACTTTTTCTCCCTTATACAGTACTACTCTGATCAAAATTGCCTCCAAGAACTGGAAGTACTTCAACTTACCTGAAAGACAAAGGATTTTTTTGAATTAAAAAATACTAAAAAAATAGATCACTGAGGACTTGCACAATGGATCTATCTGTTAAATTTTGACACTTTCCAAAATTCAGCCACACATTGTTCTATGTGAAGAAATTTCAGTAGCTCAGATTCACTTGTTTCTGGGTATCATAGCCTGTGTATTTATTTCATGAGTGAAGCAAGACAACTTTATTTTAAAATCTTGCTTTAGCTTTAGCTTTTCTGTGTGTTATGCTGATAAAAGTAAAAATATAATATATATAAAAAGGCTTCACAGTGTGTTTCACATCCACCTCAGCAAAAGTAACATCACACCCAAAGATTCCTGAGAACCCAGGGCAGGTTGGAAGTGTCCTGAAGCCCACTGTACTCCAGTGAAGTTTTCAGTATCTACAGACATGCTACAGTTGCATTAGCAGTGCTGAAATGTAGGGCTTGAGTCATCTACCAGCCATGAATCAAATTATCTGTTTGTAGTTACTTGACACTTTAGCATGGTCAAAACAGGTTGCTGGAGAAATGCTGTAAGGCTCAAATTCTAGTATTATTGGTTTAGGATGTCTGCAGATCACAAATTATATGTGTTCTAGAAGTGACACAAGGTCATCTTGGGCCTCACTACAAATGCATGTGGGATATGATAAAATGGTAATCAAGCTTGTCATAGTGTTCACAGAATATCCATAGTTGTTCATATGCACAATTATGATACTTTTAAATGATGTAATAATCTCAAGAAGCATAGATTTTCATCTACACATTCCAGAGGAGAGGGAATTTGGAAACAAGTGAAGAGCTGAGACTGTGATCAACATATAGTGCCCACTCAGCTTCCCTTTTTCCACCTTAATCTGTTAATAAGCAACAAACTAAACAACAAACAATGTAATGGAGGTGGGCACAAAAATACACAAATTTTTTCATCTCTTTACTGTATGAAAGAGCTATTCCTTACACTGTGAGGACTTTGTTGATAATACTTTATACATTCTTTTATAAAATCAAATAAAATAAATATCAAATACTTGATAAATCTTTTTCTTTCTCAGAATAGATTAAATATTGAAGACTACTTGCACAAAATCTGCTTTTGCTCAACTGTAGAAATAGCATCCCATCATTTCCAAAATGACAGAAATTTGTAAGAATAAATATATTCTTATTACTTTGATGATGATAAATGATTCTTACCACTGCTGAGCTATAGATAACAAAAGGACAGTATCATCAGATGTTAACACTTCATGTAAAATATGGAAGCACTTCTTGCTTATCAAACTAAAAATACGCTGAAATTACTCAAATAATGTATGTGAATAAAATTACTCCTAATCAAAATTAACTGCCCACATAAAAAGCCCAAATCAACAATACAAAAAATGGAACTAAAAATAATGATGACAACTATCCTATTTCTCTACAGAGCATAGATATTTAGTACTGTAAACAGCTAAATATGAACATGCCTTCAAAAGGACATGGTTTGAATCTAACTTTTCTCTCCAGTCAAACTGAATTTTACCACTGAGAGTTTGGAGGCAACTATGCTGCACTCAGCAAAAGCTTTTATCTGAAAATCTTCCATTTCCTCATATTATAAATAAATGTTTCAAGCTAGTAATGCTTAAGCGTTTATTTTCATATTGTGAAATGTGTCTTTTGTTTTTTTATGTTCAGTGTTACAATTAATATTAACACTAATATTGAAAGTAAACCTTAAATTGTGAAACAAGACCCAGATTATTTGGAGTTGGCCTTTTTTTTTTTCAGGAGGAAGGACCCTGTTTAACATCTTTATTGATGATCTAGACGAGGGGATCGAGTGCACCCTCAGTCACTTTGCAGATGACACCCAGTTGGGTGGGAGTGTTGATCTGCTCGAGGGTAGGGAGGCTCTGCAGAGAGACCTGGACAGGCTGGAGCCATGGGCTGAGGCCAACTGGAGGAGTTTCAATGAGTCCAAATGCCGGGGGCTGCCCTTGGGCCACAACAACCCCCAGCAGCGCTACAGGCTTGGGGAGGAGTGGCTGGAGAGCTGCCAGTCAGAGAGGGACCTGGGGGTGCTGATTGACAGCCGGCTGAACAGGAGCCAGCAGTGTGCCCAGGGGGCCAAGAAGGCCAATGGCATCCTGGCTTGTGTCAGCAATAGTGTGGCCAGCAGGGACAGGGAAGGGATCTGACCCCGGTACTCGGCACTGCTGAGGCTGCACCTCGATTCCTGTGTTCAGTTTTGGGCCCCTCACTCCAAAAAGGACATTGAATGACTCGAGCGTGTCCAGAGAAGGGCAACGGAGCTGGTGCAGGGTCTGGAGCACAGGTCGTATGAGGAGCGGCTGAGGGAACTGGGGGTGTTTAGTCTGGAGAAGAGGAGGCTGAGGGGAGACCTCATCGCCCTCTACAGCTCCCTGAAAGGAGGTTGCAGAGAGCTGGGCATGAGTCTCTTGAACCAAGTAACAAGTGATAGGACAAGAGGTAATGGCCTCAAGTTGTACCAGGGAAGGTTTAGACTGGATATTAGGAAGCATTTATTTACAGAACAGGTTGTTAGTTGTTGGAATGGGCTGCCCAGGGCAGTGGTGGAGTCCCCATCCCTGGAGGTGTTTAAGAGTTGGGTCGACATAGCGCTGAAGGATATGGTGTAGTTGGGAACTGTCAGTGTTAGGTTAATGGTTGACTAGATAATCTTCAAGGTTTTTCCAACCTAGATGATTCTGTGATCCTCATCTTCCTCTTATATTTTGAATTTTGTCAATTCAGATGTGTGGTATTCTGTTTCTGTTCAACATAAACCAATCGCCTCTCCCTAAATTTTAGTTTTACTCATCAAACTAAAGTATTATTTCTTCAGTTGTAATACAAAATTTTTTAATCTTGCCTTCAATTAAACCAATAGTAAAAGTGATACTTACTGTAATGGACCAGGCATTACAGAAGAAGTTCTATGTAGATAGTGCATGATATGATGTATGGATATAACAGCTTTATCAATGTACAAGTTTATTTTCTATAAAGAAATGTACATATTTATATTTACATACAACATCTATGTTTTATATACGTAAAGATATTTTTATATGTGCATATTATGTATACGTGCATGACCCACAAATAAGAAGTTTCCCAAACCCAAAATAAAAATAGAAAAATAGAAAAATTTGGAGACAAAGATCTATATCCCTAATCCAGACCAAAGATTAAAATCAAACAGAGAAGGGAAAAAAATGACTCTCTTCTCAGAAGCCGCAAATTCCAAAGCAGATTTATTCTTGAGCAAACCAAAATGAATTGCTGGTTTACAAGGACCATCCTGGAAGACTCTAGTGAGCACCTCTTTAGTCTCAGGGAGGGAGACTGAAATGGAGCCGGACCCCCAGGGCTGTCGGCAGCAGGACGGGCACACAGGCTCGCTGCCTCTTTGCCAAACCAGTGGCCTGACTGCCAGCTCAGGGCTTCCCTCCAGCTTCCTTCACTCAAAGTGTGTTGTGATTGTGCGGCTCCCTGCCTTGCAGGCTTATGTTCACTTTGCTTTTTCCCTGCAAGCAGAGAGTGAAAGTGACAAGATCAGTCCAGGAGGGCAGCCAAGAAGATGTCAATGTATTTCTCCTAGCTGGGCATAAAAAGTGATGGTAAAGATGATGATGATTTTTGCATATCTGAAATTTTCCCATGGACATTTCTTTCATAAAATGGCATTTTCTGTTTTAGAAAACATATCAGTGGAAAAATTCTGAAGATTAAATTAAATATTTTTGGTTCTGAAGGAGAAAGTCTGTTGTTCCCTACATGAATTAAATATTAAAGAAATTACTTCAAGTCCTTTGTGCTTTGAAGAACTCAGTACTCACCCTGATAGATTTTTTTTTTTTTTTTTTAAAGAGGGAATATTTGCCCTATTTGCAGTCCTCATTGTAGGAAGGAACTAAATTGCATGATTCAGAAATACTTATAAGATAAATATGAATTGTTATCACAAACATTCAAGAATGCAGTTTCATAAAGTGTCCAGCACCCCAGTCTTTCCTGAACAAATAGCCTCATACGTTAGCCAAGACATCTCACATAGGGGTATCATTGCTTTGCAGCTTTAGCTCTTTGGTCCACTTGGGTTCTGTAGACAGAAACTGAGAAAGAAGTAACAACTGCCCTGCTTGTTTTTCAGACTTACATAAAGCCAGTGTGAAAGCAGGTGGAAAATAGACCTTTTTGCTTGTCAGGAGACAAAAGTATCTGAACAATATACCAATTAATTCCCCTTGGTGATTCTTCGTCTTCTCTTCCTTTGCCATTTGAGTTCAGAAACTGGCTTCTCTTATTCTTCTCTGAACCTAAACTGGTGGTAATTTATCATCATTTTTAAAATGGTATAGCTATATTTCAGCACACCTCAGCTAGCTGTCTCAGGGCTTCAAACAACATTTTCTACACTGGGTAATTTGGAAAGAATCGCTTCGGTATTCTTTAATATTAGTTTTATTTGCCTTAACCATAGCTGCTTGTTAATTTTTAATTTTCTCTTGCCACTTACCAGTGTGCTGAAATCAGAAATGACAGTTGCAGGACTATGCAATTTGTCTTCATTCTGTGTGTTCTACATATCCTCAGTGCACTTAAACATCCTGTTACATACTAGTCATTAACTTACTTGACAGTGTTTATTTGTGCATTTTGTAAGATATTTCCATGTTTCTTTGTCCTGTTTCCTAATTAGTGTTCATACAATATTTTGTAAAAATACAATTTGATTGCCTTGCGATCTTTTATTTTTAAACATATATGTTTTGCTTTTGAAGACCTTTTGTTTGGTGTCTGTTTTAATGTACTTTCCTACATCTTTTCTTATTTATGTATATTTTGCAATGGAATGACCCTTTGCTAACATACACAGTGATAGTCACTAAAAACATTATATTTTAGTCACATTTCCACTTACTAATATACATTCCAGAACATCAAATTGTTGTGGTATACATACCAGTTAATGACGTTTAGAATAATCACTTGTTCATTTTCATAAAGCTTTCTGTTTCCCTCATGAGCTCAGATCTACTTTATCTTCTGGAGAGCATGGCACCAGTATAACTTATACATGCATAAGCTTGTAAGCTTGTAAGCTGAAACATTACAAAATAATGCAGGAATAATGGCATAGATTGCATTTTGGCAGGCAATGAGATGAGACAGGTATCACAGTGGCCCATGAAAGGGGAGAGATTTACAGAAATCAACACTTTTTGCCAGTTTAAAAAAAAAAAAAAAAGTCAAAACAGTTACACTGAAATGCTTCGATTCATTGTTTCAATCTAGAACATTTTCAGGGAGAAAAAAGTTACAAAATACTAAAGGGGCATAGAAAGGCTAATATCTAATCTCTTCTTTGAATCAGATGGAACAGATATTGGAATATGGCTTCTCTTCTTACAGATCAACCATAATCACCATACTGTAGAATTAGTCTTCCATTTCGCTGTTTATATAGAAGGGAAGATATGCAAGAGGAGAATCTGACTTTTTAAATGAGGCTGATGCTATAATACAGTAAGCAAGAAACTTGACTGGTATGTGGGATGGAGTCTGTGGGAACATAATCTGTCATAAACAAGCAGATCAGTTACTCCCACACCCAAGTTAAATGTTCTAGCTAGTGCGTTATTGTCTGGGTATTGGGTGGGCTGACATAGTGTCTATCACAGTCTTCTCATGAAGACATTCTCTAAAAGTGTCATTTTGATTCTACATATGAACAATAATAAAATATTCTGAAATGGCACACTTTCTCTTGTCTTTCATGAAACTGAAAAATTGTTTTCTGGTCAGCATTAGAAAATAAAATTCTCATATCCCTTACTCAGTTTGTCAGTCATGGAACAGAGTGAAAGATAACTTAGGTTAGTAAGGTTTATTTCAGGGAAACATTCCAAGAAATACAACTAGAAATAAAAAACAAAACAAAACAAAACTTTTCCTTAGTTTCCATCTGCAGGCAAAGTAAAAAAGATCTTAATTATGTGAGCATTAATTTATAATTAAGTATATATATATATATATATATATATATATAATTATTTATAAATAAAACCAAGCCAAACCCAAATATTCCTATAACTTGATAAGGTCTGGGAACTCCTTGAAATCTGCAGAGAATTCACTGCTTAAAGTTTATTCCACATGGGAGTATTTAGATTCAGTGACAATGGATATCATTAAAATCTCTAGCTTTACCTAGCTAAGATTAAATATTTGATTTAGTTTAACACTAGTGATAATCATATCACCATCAGTGAGCTTCAACAATTGAAATTATACAATATCATACTTTAATTGGAAATAATTCTGACTACATTAATAAATATTATAGCACGATACTATAGGATGAAATAGTCACTTCAGAAAACAAGGCATCCACACTACATTTCTGGGCATTTTAACTTCAGGTTAGCTCTAGGTTGCTCTGTAGACTGAATGGCCATAAGCAGCGGAAGCATGTTAGACATTAGCATCCAAGGCATCTTCCAGTCTAGCTTCTTTCTAAAAGAAAACCAGTTTACACTCTCAGCAAGAGCAGATTTGTGAATTAAAGCACAGCCTCCAAGGACTATTGAGAGATTACCTCCAGAAATGCACTTGTCATTGGTAAAGGACATTCAAGATAAGTAAAGAAGATGATATGACTTAGGACCAAAGTTAAAGGTTTCTTCACACCTATTGAAAATCTGTCTTTAGTGAAGTTAAAGGGCAAATTTGATACTGACATGAACAGAGTGAATATTTTCTCCTCAGTTTCAGGAATCCTTGAATTCCTGAGAGAATTAAAATCCACCAGTATCTGGCAAGGGGAACACTCACACAGCAAATATTATGCCATACACAAATGAGATTTTTCTCTTCACTTCCCTCAGTTGGAGGAGGACAAGAATACTATGAACAGCCTGCTTTTGAAGTTAACCTCTCTATCATCTGCATTTATCATGCACCAGTTCACATTGCAGAGCAGTTCCAGAGCTTGAGAAGAAGATTATTCCCAGATGAAACTAATGAAGGTGGTCTGAGACAGAACTGACTGAAATATTACAGTTATCTGTACTTAGTTATTATGTGTTTAATCATAAGAATATGCAAACTGGTAAACTGATAAAGATCTACCTCTACCCAGAGCTGAAGAAAAAGAAGTTAAAGGAAAGTCAAGGCACTAAGACCACCCTTGAAACCTGTAACTTTGAAAGTGAATGACTAATGGAGACATTCAACAGTTAAAGGGAAAAAAAAAAAAAAAAGTTATATTTTGATACGTATTTTTCAACAACCTCTAAACTTTTTGTATAACAAAAAGAAGTATTAATGAATAACATAGTTAAAAAACTGATGAAAATATTAATCAATTCAAGACAAAAGCTTCTCAACTATTCAAGAACTCTTACTATACCTGTCATGTTATTTTTGTGATGTCAGTCATAAGTGAGCATTAATCTGTATACCACCCAAAAGCATCTTTTTTACTTTCCCATTCCACATGGCATGTTTAATTCTCTCTCCTCATTCAAACACATCTTGCAGACATATTTTGTCTTTAAGCCTTTAGAAAAACCTTTTAAAAATTCAAATTTTCCAGCATACTAAGCATACGAATATAACAACACTTGAACAGTATCCTCTTTCTAATGTACTCAGAAGCTTTTAGTTAATGTAGAATATGAGGATATTCTACAAAACTGGAATATATTAATCTTTAAAATCTTTGCTTGGTAGATATTACATCCATTATGCAGAAAGTCACTGGTACAGTCTTGGATAGGATGCCTGTGATATGAGGAAACATGGAACATACTTCAAATCAGCAAAAATGCGGGTAGCACCGTAATTCTTGACTTCATTTTCTTTTCTCCAGTGAGATCCAATAATTAATGAAAACTCACCTTCTTTGACCCTTTTACTGGTAGAGGTGCACAGCTAGTTAATTAGGGAAATATAGATTCTTTCAGGTATGCTACATATTCTGAAGTGTAGTCATAACATGTGACACTATAACTACACTGGCCTGGATGTTAACAGCCTTTGTATTTAATTGGAGAATGTAAACTTGGTTTTGTGTTAACTCCATTTATTCCACTTTCATTCTTGTGGAAATAATCTGTCTAAACAGTAGCTCTGAGGCGGAATGAAGTTTGTCACTATTCAAAGAGAAGAAGCAGCAGCAAAATTCACTTCCATGAATGTGCAGAAGATGACAGAACCAAGATGAGATGAAATCTGGTGTCAGGCCATCACACTCATAAAACTGGTGCTGGTCTATGGGGGAATGCATGGTGCAGTATTACCTAAGTGTCATGAAGGAGAGTTTTGTAAGTGAAGAAAATCAGTGGGAGAAAGTGTATAGATCTTGCCACATTTGGGATTTGAAAGATATGGAAAATTTGAGTTTTACAACCATTGCTTGAAACTCAACAAAGCCACATGAAAAAAGCATACCTTCTCCTAGAACAAAACCCCTGATCAAACTGCTGGCACACCAGACTCTCACTTTCATCTTTAAAAACATATTGACAATGCATTCAATCATATTGTAAGAACATGCCATGTGAAAAGAAAGAACAATAAAGATTGTAAATTCTGTTTCCTCTTTAACTGAAAAGATTTAAATATCATTATCATAAAAGCTCTTTACTGAACAGGTACACTTTTCCATTAATGAAAATCAGTGGCAACAACTCAAAACAACTTGAATTTTTTTTTTTTCACCTGTATTAAATAGATTTTTTTTTTTTAAACCATCATTTTGGGGGTACCAGTTAATAAACTTGAAGTCAGGGCTTCCATTCAGATGTTCCTAGACAAGCTAGAGAAAACAGGAATGTCCTGAAATTCAGCAAGGACAAGTACCAAGTCCTCAACCTAGGAAGGAAGCAGCCCTGGCAATGATACAGGATGGGGACTGCCTGCCTTGGACCAGCTCCGCAGGGAAGGTCCTGGGGGTGCTGGTGGTCTGCAAGCTGAGCCTGAGTCAACAGTGGTCCTGGCAGAACAGCCAACCAAGAGTATCCAGGGCTGTACCGGTATGTACACAGCCGGTACGTTGAGGAATAGATTGCCCTCCTCTGCTCAGCATCTGTTAGACCTCACTTAGTGAAGTGCTAAGGCTTGGACAACAAGTCCAAGCCAGAGTTGACCTATAGATGAATCCTGTATATTTTATAACTGAAAGCCATTGTGCTAGTAGCTATTGCATTAAGTTATAACAACCCACCTATGCTGATGTAAAAAGTGCTAAAGCATTGAAATACTGAAGCCTGAACAACAGGCCCCAAGCCAAAGCTGCTAACTTAGTCTGTAATCCTTAACAAAGTATGTAAACTCACTAGTAAAAGATGCAGCTTAGACAAAATCTTATCAGCAGTGAGGAGAGAATGTATCCACCTGCCCTTGTTTAGCCTTGTTCAAGGCTGAGAACCCAAGTGTTTGGCCTTGTTAGAAACTCCATTGGTTCTCCCCCCTGAGCCTTGGCCAGGCTTTGGGTGAAATCCAACAGGAGAATGAAACCAGAAATTTTCCACTCAAAACAAAGGTACCAGCTATCCTGGCTTGCTGATTTTGGGGTATATAAGGCTGGACCCGCTCACAGCGACTTTGGCAGCCTCACCTGTGGGTGGACGCCCCGCGTAGGATTTCCCCCTTGCCGGGACAAGCTCTGCAAACCCTCGCTGTAAACGGGGCTGCCCAGCCACTGCGGGGCTGGGTGATGGTGACGTGTGCGAGTGGTGAGGGATCTTTCTTAATCACTGTTCTCTCTCTCAGGTAGTAATGATTTGATGCATTACCCTGTATTTTCCCGTTTGTTGCTTTAGGTGCACTATTCTGCCTTTTCTTACTGCATGTTTTCTGTATTACACTGTTACATTATTTGGTTATCACCAGTAAAATACACCCACTCTTTTCACTCTGCTATCTGAGTTTAACTGGTATCCTTAATCAGCAGAACATCTAGAATGTTGTTTCAGCTATCCCCGCTCCTACTCCAAGTGTTATGCTCATTGAAGAAAGTGTGAGAGATAGGATTGTTAAGCCTGAAAAGAACATGGCTTTGACGGGGATCTAATAGGAATCCAACAGTGCCTATAGGAGAGGTATTTAGAAGATGGACCCAGTCTTTACACCCCTGTGCATGGTGGGTGGCTGTTTCCTGGAGCTTTACTGCTTTCCTGGAGGTGGCTGAACACCTGCCTGCTGATGGGGAGTGATGAATTAATTCCTTGTTTTGCTTTGCTTGCATGAACAGCTTTAGCTTTACCTGTTAAACTGTGTTTATCTCAACCCATGATTTTTCTCACTTTTCCAATTCTCTCCACCATCTCGCCAGTGGGGAGTAAGCAAGTGGCTGGGCGAGGTTTAGTTGCTGCCTGGCATTAAACCACAACAGTGGACAAGTGACAATGAACGTAAATCAAAAACAAGTTTCAGACTGGATACAAGAAAGACTTATTTCACCGTGCAGACAGTTCAGCAGTAGTGCTAGTTACTCAGAGAGGTTGTGCAATCTCTGTCCTTCAAGGTGTTGAAGACACAAGAGGATAAATGATCTTTTTTGATGATCTTCATAAGGACATAGAGTGTAAGTTCTCAGGAGTGTCAATCTGCATGACGATAGGGAGCCTCAACAGAGAGACTTGGATAGATTGGATCGGTAAGCTAATGTTAACAGGATGAGATTCAACAAGGCCAAGTGCCAGGTCTTGCACAACAACCCCATTCATGGCTACAGGCCTGGGGAGGTGTGGCTGGAGAGCTGTCTGGAAGAGAAGGATCTGGGGGTTCTAATGGACAAGAAGCTGAACATGAGCCAGCAGTGTGCCCAGGTGGCCAAGAAAGCCAACGGCATCCTGGCTTGTATCAGCAATGGTGTGACCAGCACAAATAGGGAGGTGACAGTCCCCCTGTACTCTGCTCTGGTGAGGCCACACCTGGAGTATTCTGTCCAGTTTTGGGCACCTCAATACGAGAGAGATATCGAGGTGCTGGAGCGAGTGCAGAGGAGGGCAACGAAGCTGGTGAAGGGCCTGGAGAACAGATCCTATGAGGAGTGACTGAAGGAGCTGGGACTGTTTAGTTTGAGGAGGAGAAGGCTGAGGGGAGACCTCATCACTCTCTACAACTACCTGAAAGGACATTGTAGAGAGGTTGGTGCTGGTCTCTTCTAACAGGTAATTAACAATAGAACAAGAGGGAATGGCTTTAAATTGCAACAGGGGAGGTTTAGACTGGACATTAGAAAACATTTTTCACAGAAAGAGTGGTCAGACAGTGGAATAGGCTGCCCAGGGAGGTGGTGGAGTCACCATCCCTGGGTGTGTTTAAGGGTTGTTTGGATGAGATGTTGGGGGATATGGTGTAGGGGAGAACTTTGTAGAGTAGGGCTGAGGGTTGGACTCAATGATCCCAAGGGTCTTTTCCAACCTGAATGATTCTGTGATTCTGTGAAAGCTCTGAGCAACCTGGTCTGACCCATAATTGACAGTTTTGAGCAGGAATTTGGATTCAAGTTGAATTATTCCTTGATTCTAAGTTTCTGTATTGTTTTAAAGTAATAATTAACTTGAAATAATATAATCATCTTTTTAATGATGGGACAGCATAGAAGACTTTTACAGAAGTAAAGATATTAAGTGTACCTTCTATCTGCTTGGAAAGTTAGATCTGTTGGGGAATAGTCTGTGACATGAGATACTGACAATATAGTCTGATAAAGGAACAAGCAAAAAAATAAACTAAGTCAGTGGAAAATTATCAGTAAAAAATAATGAACTATTTTCTGTGTAATCTCTGTTTCACCAACCTGTCATTCATATCATGTGGCAAAGTCAAAAACTTAGTAATCTGGCAGCTCTTCTTTACCTCTGTCCAGTAAATATATGTTGGTCCATTTGAACCATCTGCTGAACAGTGTTTTTTAATGGGAAGAACAGTGGACAGTTGTCGACATCTGTGTTATAACGTCATTTACAGGACACCAACTATCAGGGGGAGGGAAACAACAGCGGCAGTAGCAACAAATACACTTGGGTTGGCAGGAGATGGGAACTGAATGTGAGGAGAAAGAACAAGCATAAATGGCATTTGGTTTGCATTCAGCAGTTCTACAAAACAGTGAACTGAAATGTGAATGTCAATCAACTTTCAATTACTTATGAAGCTTTCTGGAAGCAACCCAATAGTTCTGTTTCATCTTCAAATTAATAAAATGAATGGAAGATTTTGCTTTATGCATGTTATAATTCCACTGGTTCAGAGGTTATCAAGTATGAGATGCATGTGTATGCTTAAGTATTAGATGTCTAATGAAGTAGTCTGCCATTTCCTACATAGACCATAGTGAAAAAGGAACATGCAGGCTTCCAAAGAGATGTTCAGCTAGCTACATAGCCTTATTGGCTATTTGAACTGATTTCTTTTTGTATCTTAAAACATCAGTGAGAAATACTAAGGAGAAAAGATTTTCTTGTCCTGACTAGTGAAAATAAGTGAAAGAACAGTATTAAAAGAGGTGGAAAAGTGAAAAAAAGCTAAAAACAAACAAACAAACAAAAACCCAAAACCAAACACCAACAGAATTTATAACTGTTCTCTTTAAAGTGGTTGATTTCATTCACACTTGGTCTCTATCAGTCTAAGATCTACCAAACTATATATAGAGTCAGTAAATGTGTTTGTAACTCTTTTTGGTGGCTATGTAATGAAAGATTCAGTGAAATACATATTTCCCACTGAAAAAAAAAAAAAAAAAAAAAAAGGCCAAATAATCACTAGAGAGGTTAGAGTTACACTACATTGAAATAGGGGGTACTTTACTAGCTAGATCATTCTCAGTTAACAAAAATGCATTTATGTATCTGTGAAGAAAAAGAACCTTTATTCTAATTATTTCTAAATAATATTTAATTTAGGAACTTGATAGAAGGACTTTCAGAACAAATATTAAGCAGATCTGGACCCCTTTAATGAACCAAAGTAAAGGTTAACTATAAAAGCTAGTACCAACAGCTAATCAGAAGGAAAACAGTAAACAAGGTGAATGAGAGATATTCTGAAATAACATTTTCTAAGAAAATTAAGCACAGATTTTACTGTATTTTTTACTTACATGTTTTTTAAAACATCTGTAGCAACATCTGTAGCAATACTGCCTGTTTTGAATACTATAAAAAAACCTTGCATTTATGTTTTCATCTTAACATTTCTTGAGTATATTAAGAAATTAGGCTACTATATGGCTCTTTTTAATGAGGTGTTTGACAAATCTGCAAACTGGACATCTTACCAAATGGCCAAACTCCTGAACACATCCTACACTGTACTCCAAAAGTAATAGAATGGTTTCTCTTTTAAATTGGACAGGCCAAGTGTAACTAGTACCAGAAGAGACTGTGAAGTAGGATGAAGCTCCATTACTGGTGAAAAAAAAAAAAAAAAAAAAAAATTACTTGATGTCATATTCAACTCCTGAAACTGATGTTCCTTGGGATCTTGTCCTTGTCTTGTTCAGTATTTTCTTTAATAACTTATGTGACTAGTTAGGGAGTAGGTGAAAAAATATGTGGAGGTCTCTAGAAGGATGAGGGGACTCTTTGAGAAACAGAGTGAAAATTCAACAAGATTTTAGCAACTTGGAGAAACGATGTGATATTATCAGGCTCATATTCAATAAAACCAAAGGTAAAGTATTTAGAGGAGAAATCAAAACCAAAGAGGAGTAAGTGTGCAGGCAGCCCTTGGTGGAAAAGGATCAGGATTTCTAACAGAGATTAAGACTTTATACAGATTATCAAAAATTAGCCACTTTGAGTTAATGAAAATGATCATAATTTATCATAAATTTGAAGTAGCTATTGCACTGCACTGGAAAAGGAAAACCCTCAATAATACAAATAAGTATTGTGAGGCCTCTGAACAAATACTTTAGTAGCTTATTCAACAAAACTTTGAAGCAAATTAGAGAACACAGAAAATAAAGCAACAAAACCTATCAGTTTGCTTAACAAACTCATAAAAGAGGTTGAAGATAAGACTCAGAAGGAAACCAGTGGTCTCCTAGTTCAAAAGATGGGTTGTAATAAAAAGAGCAATGAGCTATACTAATGAAAATTCCTAAAAGTTTTGCAGCACATCGGAGGTTACAAAGACAGTTAGCTTAATCAGCTAGAGGCACTGTTATTCATACAGCATTGAAGTGCACCAAGAACCATGTGGCCAATAAAGTATCATTTTAATATCAGCATACAGTAAAAACAATGTTGAAAATAACAGTAAATATGAAGAACAAAACCTGGATTAAAATAAATAGGGGGAATGAAAACAGATGTCTGGGACTGTCCTGGTTTGAGTGAGTGGTGGGGGTTTTTGGTAGCAGTGGAGGGTGCTACAATGTCATCCCTCTCTGAGAAGCTTCTTGAAGCTTCCCCAGCTCCAAATTGGACCCACCTTTGCATCAAGGCCAGACCAATTAGCTGCACCTCTGCAATAACATATTCAAGAAGGGGAACCTAGGAGGAGTTGGGGGAGTTGGGCCCCCATGCCAGGACACGTGACTGCACCTAAAGAAGGCCATGATCCCATGGGAAGAAGGCCCTGCTGTTGTAGTTCAGTGCTGGGAGGATTGTGTTACAGAGGCTCTCAAATAAACAAGCAACCACCAAAAAGAAAAATTTTCTTATTAACACAGTTAACTAGCCCTCTGAAAATTACAGGCTTGAATGCCTGTGAGAGGAGAACAGAACAGCTTTCTAGGGTTTAACGACAACACAAAACTCTTTACAAAGCACTCTATAGGGCTTAACAGCAACCCAAAACGCTCTATCCCTCTCCTGACAAGTGAGGGCTCTCAGCCTCGAGGACCTGCTCAGGGTAGCGTCCCGACCCAAGGCCCCTCGAGGAGTTTCCTTGGGCAGTGTCCTGACCCAAGGGGAGAGTCCTCGACCGCAGCTGCTGCTCCAGGGGACGGGCTCAAAATGGCTTCCCAGGGGACTCCATTGATACCCAGGCCGAGTCTGACCTGGAGTCAATAGCAGCTCGCATTGGCCAAAGACCCCAACTACCTCAAAGTCCCAAGAGCAAAGGCAATCAGGAGCTGCTACACTTTAGCACCCAAGAAGCCCTATTTTCATTGGCGGGTGCACCTGCCACAGATTGCAACGCCTGGGGATCACCCACATGCCCATGGGAGTGGCTCATGTCAGAGTTGGTTTGTGGAGGACTGTCTTCTGTGAGAAGAGGACCACGTTGGATCAGGTGGAGAATGCCAGAAGTCCCTGCTCCAAGATGGAAGAGGCAGCAGGACTGACCACACACACACACACACACACACCCCCATTCCCCACCCCCTGTGCTGCTGGGAGGGAGGATGTAGAGATATCAGGAGCAAAGCTGAGCCTGAAAAGAAGGGAGGGATGGGGGAAGGTTTTTTGAAGATGTGGTGATGCTTCTCATGGTCCTACTCTGTTATGTGTTGTTGCTGTTAGTGTCTGTGTTAAATTTTATGTACTTCTTTTTTTCCCCTTATGAGTCTGGTTTTTGCCTGTGCCTTAAAGGATGAAATCATCCCTTCCTGTCCTTATCTCAGTTTTGTGGGCCTTCTGCTTTCCTACTTCCTAGTGCTGGGGGTAAGGGGGAAATGAGCAGCTGCATGGCACTCAGTTGCCCTCTGAGCTAAAACCTCACAGGGATGAAGAAACTAGCTCTTTTTAGTACCTAAGACAAGGACCAACAGAGAGATGGAGGAACAAAAAAGAAAACAGTGAAAAAGCAGTTCCTAGCCTTATCACCAAGAAGCAGCACCAGGAATGAGAAACAATAGGAAAGCTATGATTCTCTGCAAAGACGTGCCAGATATGCTCAGATCCACCTTAAACATAGTTCTGCTTATTTGTAGTAGACATGAAGTTATTGATAATGAAGTTGCTTATTAGGTGACATCGAGTGTCTCTATATATTCATGTTTTGAAGTGGAATAGTTATTCATCCCTCCTGCAGGTATTTAATTGCTCACCTCCTCTGAGAACCTTCCAGTCCAGCTGGTGAATAAGGGTATTCACACAATAAATTGGTGAGCCACAAAAGCCCTCAGTTCATGCAAAACAGTTGTTTAGGTTTAGCACAAGAAAAAATATGCCTAATTTTCAACAATTAAAACATACATATTCAAATATAATGAAGAAAAAAGCATTTCTGATAAACGGAGAAAGTTATATTCCACCAAGCAAAAATGGTTTTTATCTTCTCGGTGGTGATTTTTACAACAAAGTTAATGAGCATCTGGAAAGGCTGATACAATATAAATCTTCTGTGGTGCATAGGAATGATGTGCAGTCTAATAACTGAATTTTGTAAATTATGAAGAATATTATTTCTGTTAACAAAATACAACAACAGTGCAATCCTGAATTTTGAATTCACTTAAACGATTTTTCAGTTTTACAAGGTTGTATTGGTGTGTTATATTTTTGTGATTTATTAAAGCTTTTCATTATATATAGCCTAAGAGTCTGTTCAACAGAATACAAGTGGCCACCTGTGCTATGCAGACCTCAAGGAAAGGATCCGGCTTTGTGGAAAACTGTCGTATCTATGAGAAATGTCAATCTTTGGGTGTTGCAGTGGGGAGAAAACACTCCTGCAATCCTATTCCACAGACTACAATGTCTAATTTTTACTTTCCATGTAAAGCTTATGAAATATGACTTTTTACATGACAAAATTTGCTCTATTTCTAGGCTTGGTCATTTTACTGAATGGCCAGTAATTAAAGTGTTAAAGGAAAGAGATAAATTACCCAGTCTATGTTGGGATTCAATTTGCCTGGCTTAGATTCTTAACAGCAAGTTGTCGAATTCTTAAATAATCACTGCCTGTTCCCATTTTATTCAGTGGAGAAAGACAGACACATCCAGGAGAGATTCTTCTTGGTTCAAGAGGACTATATAAACTTAGTGAGATGGATTGCCCTTTGCAGGTGTCTATTTATCTTCACTCAGGTACAAAAAAGAGCCTAAGATGATTATCTTAGCCTAAGATAACTAATTGTTTGATGTCCAAACCTAGACAATATAAATCCTACCTGTAATGCCTTTTTTATTTGTTTGCTTTACAGTTTGGTGTAAACATTTTCATACACAGGAGCAAAAGAAAAATATTGTAAGCTGTGGCATAATACAAATGCTGCTGCACTAAGAATCTTACAGCTGCTGTCTCTGAGAATTGGATCAGAAAAATAATTTCCTACTGTGATGGGGTCTCTGGAGACTTGTCATTAATCTAATTATATGTGGAGGTTGTAGGGTCTAGACATTTCTCTCCTCAAATTCATCTTTTCATTTATGTACATGCCAAGTATAGACTCTAGAGATGCGATTCAACCATAAAGCTTTAGCTGACTTAAAATCATGTAGACTAAGCTCGTCATCCAGGCTTACTCAGTATCAGTGGAGAGAGATGCTCATGCCTGGAGGGCAGCCCCTTTTAGATAGGAACCTTAGGGGTAATTTGCCTTCTGGAGTGCCTGTCTGATTACACAACAGGGCAAACAATTTACATTATTTTCCATAGCTTTGCAGATGCTAACAGATAAACAGAAGAGACAGACTGGTTGATTCTCAGTGCAACAAAATGAAATATTATATTATGGTGCAACGTGAAGCAAGACTATAAACTTAAATTGAACTGATTGTGGGTGAACTTCAAAAAAAAACCCCAAACCAGTCTGACACTTGTAAAATATATTCCTTCCAAGAAAAAAAGTATCTGAATTTTTCTGGAATTTTCGCTATCTGATTAACTTTGGACCTTTTTTTTTTTTTTTTTTTTTTTTACAAGCAATTACTAAGTAATTTGTGACTCAGTTCTGATTAACATAAATACGCTAATCACTGAGCAATATTGTAAAACAAATATGCAAATTGACAACTATAGAAATGTTCTGAAACGCTCAGTTCACTTATTTTGTAGTCAGACTGCATTCAGGTGATAATTCACCTAACTTTCATAGCATTTTAATGTCTCTTCTCTTAGTAGTTGATATAAATACAGGAAGAAGTAGTGTGACAGTATTCTTAACTGAACACTTTCTTTGGAACATCTGAGTGGATACTTGGCTTTCCAATTAATTATGAAAATTCTTCTTGTTCTAGTCCATCAACAACAACAGTAACGAGCCTCTCTTAGACCTAAATTTTGTTTTCATTAGAAATTCATTTGCAGTAAACCAAAGTAATCCTGGTCAACAATTAATAGGTTTATTTTAGATTCATAATAAAGTTGGTCACTTATTCTGTTCATGGAAGCATGTATAGTATGAGATGTTGCTCTGAAATCTGTTTATTTAGCAAAGATCACTCAATAGAAATTGTCGCACACTGCTGCCGTTCACACTTTCGATGTAAGAAATGCTGTCTTGACACAAGTAAATATATCTTATTTTATATTGCAAAGGTAAAGTAGTAATTTCTCTTGTCCTTGACAGCAATTTTATGTGAAGGTAGGACTCTCACTGTGTGTGCTTGAGCTCATAGATTCTACCCTTACAAACTGGTTAGAATTGGTCTCCTGAAATTAACTGCTTCCAGTACTAAAGAAGTCTATTAAGCTATTATTGGCCACAGTTTGTCAAAGCTCACTCTTTTCTTATGTCACCAGCCCTTCCATTTGTTAGTGGTTTGTTTGTTTGTGTTGGTTTTTTTGTTTGTTTGGTTTTTGGGTTCTTTTTGTTTGTGTTGTGTTTTTTTGTGTGTGTTTTTTTGTTTTTGTATTTGTTTTTTTGTGAGGGGGGTGTTTTGGTTTTGTTTTGGTTCAGGTTTTTTTAACCTGTTTGCCTATGAATCCCATATATTATAATCATTCTGTTTTGTGTTTGACGGATTAGTTATCTGACTGTCTGTATCTCAGACAACTGCTGCACTACAAGGCAATCTCAAATTCTCAGTCAAATTTGGCAAATTCCAAGTCTTCAAACGATTATCAAGTTTTTGTAGTTATGAAAGGTGACAGCCAAATAAATGATGTACTCCCAGCTGAGCTGTTATTGAGAGAAAAGCTGAAGTTAAACACAACCTTTATTCAATGTCATATAATCCGCAAAGACAAGAAATTGTAAATACTTCAGCTAAAGGGACAGCTTTAAACTGGACACGGGGATAAGGATCAAATCCATGGAAACCAGGATTCATTAGTTGGGCACTCACAACATTACCTCTTGTTTTCTCCTCCTGGATTTCTCATCGTGTTCTTGGGTTTTGTTTTTGGGGTTTTTTTGAGTTGGCTTTGTTTGGCTATTTTTGTCTTTTTTTCTTTTCTAACACTGTTTAAAAGAGTGCCTTCCAGTTATCAGCACGAAGGTTTCATTTTCCTCAAAATAAACAGGAATTTTGTCCATATGTAAAATGGATTATTATTACTAAGACTTTGTTATCTCAAATGAGGCATTTTTCCCATTAATTACTTTATACATATATGGTATATATACAAGATGGATCCTACTATCTTAGTACATGCTATGCTGTTATCTCTTATTTCTAGGTCAAAAGGATGGAATATTAAATGAAGAGTTAGTAAGAACTGCACAGTCATTAATCCGTATGTCCATCACCTTTCTTCCACTAACCAGAGTTTCTGGGGGAGAGGGAAAGCAAAAGATTTTCCGTCAAAATTCATATTTTGCTACAGGAAACATGAGATTTTGAGTAGTTCAAAGTTTCAAAGAAAAATATTTATATTTTTTAAAATATTGTTTTAAATAACTTCCACTTTGAAATTAAATGCCATTTCTAAAAATAATTTTGAAACTAAAGATATAATTTGACATAAAAACTTAATTTTGGGAGATATTTCAAAATGTTTTATTTCAACACTTACAATAAAAGCTATTCCTCCTTGGTAAATTTCCACATGCAATGCAATGGAAACTCATTTATAATTACTGAAACTTTGTACTTGATTATTTTTTAATAATTTAAATGTTAATAGAAAATGACCTAAGTTCTGGAGAAAATCACCTAATAATGAAAAAGAAATGAGTTCTCGAAATATTTTGTAGTCTACCTCCTTGCCCCATAGCAGGATAGCTGAATGTAAGTCGTCCCTGAAGATGATTCTTAGAGATGTTTTTCATAAACTTGTAATGAGAAGAATTTAAATAGTTAAAATATTCAAGGTGAGATATTAAAGAAGAAGATGGCAGCAGTAGAAAAATATTTTATGTCTAAAAATACATATAGATAAAAAGGATAGAACACACTTCAAACTTGGAAAGTTAATCAGGGTTTTAAAGGGTCTAAATAAAGGAGTAATTCCCAAATAATATAGCAAAAGAGTCCTCCTATCTTATTACAAAAGTAATTGTGTTGTTGAGATGCATAATCTTCCATGGAGAAACATCATATCTGTTCTGCAGCTCAATCCTCTTCATCCCATGGATGTAGCAGTACTGAAGTAGCTCCTGGGCTGATTACTCATCCTTTGTTGGTGTATATTATTTAGAGTGATGCATACGGGAATATTACATTTGAAGTTATATTTAACCATTTGCTGAATTTGAGAAATACAACTATCCACTGTGACAGAGCACCATACTGCTTAACTATGGCACATTAAACCAGGAAGCAGCTCTCTCACACTGCTATGCCAACAAAGCAAGAAAGCAAGGGTCTTCCAAAACAAATATACATAAGAAGTAGTAGTTATTTGTATTTACTTGTGTTTTGGGCAACATGTAAGGGAATTTTAGAGAAGGTACCTTCTTTACTTTGTTTGGTGACTGAAGTAAAATATGAAAATCAGAGTTAAGTTTGCTTGTTATTAGAAGAATTTAAATGAAATTCTTTCCAGATTTTATAAGAACTAGGTTGCTAGTAAAAATCACAGAAAAAAATCTGTTAACCTAAAGAATAATTATTTGCCGATACTACAAAGTATGAGAAATTTACTGTGATATTTAAAGAAGGGCAGCCAAACTAACCAGTTATAGTGAAGGTTCACCACCTACATCTAACACTCATTAGCATATTGTGCTGTTGTAAACAGCTTGGAGTGTACGAGATCATCCAATTGTGCAGCATGTAGCCATAAGCAAACTATCAGCAAGTCTGAACCATATGTTTCAGCAGGTAATATTCAAAAAATTGCTTGTCCACCACATTATATCCATCATTGTTGTTAGTATGATGGATTTTAATATATTTATAATTAGGATTAGGAATAGAGAAACAATTTATTAAAAATAATAGCTAAGACAAAATGTAGACAGTCCCTTACATGTGGATTTCCAATTAAAGTCAGATTGTGACTTTTTGTTCAATTGATCAACATTTTACTAAACTAAACCTCCTTTAAATAGATAGTTTTTGCTTTTTAGAATTGATTAGGTCAGTTTGTGAATTTTTGTACAAGTCACATGACACTAATTCATGTGCTCTGTGAATGGATTACCTCCTAAATTGCCTTAATTTCCTTTCAAAAATAATTTTGCTTTTTCATTCAACTATTCTGTTGAATATATTCTTGTAATCAAAAAAACCAAACCTCAACTGAATGCTCATATGAAGCCCATTTATATCAAACAAATGTTAATGAATAAAACGATCATACAGCATCTGAGTCAAACCCTGTTCTAGTTTGTTGAGCTGTATCAGGAACACCATAGTATACTAGTTTGCCATATCTAACTGTAATTTCCATCGAAAAAAGTAACTTAAATTCAAGTGTAAAATCACCAGTGTTATGTTATGCTATGACATTTGAATGATGATTTGGTTCTTAGACACACAAAATTTTAAGATTTATTGCTGAATTAGAATCCCAGTACAGAGCCTTAACTGTGAACTCAGCCCTCTTGTCTGTCAAAAAAATTTGTCCTATTAAGACTCTGCCTGTTTGCCAGACTGCTTTTATTCCTACATTTCCAAATACATTTTGTAGAGTAACTACCTAAGAGACGAGATAACTCTTGAGTTTTCTTCTGCTACATTATTTTTACTCAATTTAGGTTTTCTGATGATAAGAATTTTTCAGAATTAGCTACTATCCCTGTGAATGTGTGGGAATGACACAGTTTAAACCTTACAAAATTGTTTATATGATTAATATAATATAAACATGATTTTGTCCAAAGTCATGGTACTTCCTCTGTCTTTTGCTGTACTGAAGAAGTTAAGCAGCTAAGACATTCAGAGTGTCTTATAATACTTTATACATTACTTTTGTCAGCTTTATTGCAGTATGTGCTGTAAATCCTTTGGCACTGTCATGGTCTACTAGGCCAATAATCTCGTTTCCGAAATGCCTCTAAATATGTATTTACATGAGAGCATATTAGCTCCAAAGAAGCAATTATTACCAAGAAAGTCAACAAGCCATGTTTAAAAAGTCCAGAAATAGTTACATTCTTCTCAGTTAAGTCTGTTTCTGTGTTTCTATAAAGTGACAAATTCTATTCTCGTCTAACCATCATTTTAAACTACCTGTAATTGACTTAGTATAGCAGCATGTTAGATTCAAGGGGTCTTGACCCAGCTGCAGCTGAAGGTAATGTAAATACCCCTATTAAATTTTATCAAAACTCAACACAATCTGAGCAGCATACATTTCTGAAAAAAATATCCCAAAATACAAACCAAAGGCAATCAGAAGTAGAAGGTTTTGCTCTATTTTTTAATTCAGCTTAAAGGACACTAGAGAACAGAAGGATTTTGAGATTACATCTTAGATCAACCATCAGACAATTGTATAGATTAGAGTGCTGTCCTGTAAGGCAGGAATAGAACAATGCTGCTTCAGCAGCACCTATGGAGAAACAACACTCCACTAATTTCCTATCTTTTTCTTATCTTAAGATCATAAAAGATAGCAGCTAAGCCTTCAAAGTATTAAAATCATTATCAATGTCAGAGACAGAAGTAAGAATCTAGATAGTGTTATTAGAGAATCAATTTTAATAGTCTAATACAAATTTCAACCCTTTTTCATAAAATTTCAAGATTACAATAAAGGGCCTTTGGTCAATACTTATTTATTTATTTTCAGTTCCCTTTCAGTCTCCTATTTGCTCCAAATCATAGTTAAAAGCAGATGTGGTATTCTTTATTTATATTGTTTAAAGAAAAAACCTTCTAACTTTCTGTCTCATCATATTTAAAACATGTAGAATGGAAATCAAAATCTGTCATCAATACAGCCAACCCAGAAAAAATGAAAGATATTCTCACATGGTTCAGAGTGAGGCAGGCCCATTTGCAGATCATCAGGCTTTTGCTGTTTTCCTAGAGACCAAGAATATCCATTTATCTGCATAATGCAGAGCAGTTTACAATTATTTCTGATGAAAATTTCCATTTTCATCAGCTCATGAAGTTGATAATTAGTATCCAGAACTGATGCAGATATTACTCACAGCTTTTATACAGCAGGAAATGTACTCTTTACCCAGATTGTCTTACTGGTATGTCTAGATTTCTGAGTACATTTTATTTCCCCCCCCCCCCCCCCCCCCTAAACTATCGTTTGTAACCATTTTCACACTTAACAGTTTTGTATCCTGCTTTTCCTGAAAGTCTCCATTCAGACTCACCCTGGACTTTTGCCAGAACCAGACTAGTTCTCATTCTACTTAAAATGCTTCCCCTCATATACATGCGTGTGTGTAATAGGTAATAGATCTGAATTTAACTTTACAGGCCGATGAGCTAGGCATATCTGTCTCCCTGATCCATTAGACACTGGGGAACACAGATCACTGTAGCAGACACACTCTGTTGATGCCTTCCCATTTTGCTAATACTGAGCTTTTAACTGACATCAGCATGGTGTGGCAAAATTGCTTCCAACCTCATTTAAACAGCTGCACATTTGAACAGGCTTAAATGATGGGTTTTAGTAAATTGGTGAAGCATAAGTTTGCGTATGCATAAGTTAACCTGGTTGAAAGACAGCTTTCAGGAAATCCATTCTTATTTAGCTACTGAAAGTAAATGTCTTGTCTCTAGGGATAAGGGGAAGAAGGTAGGGGGAGTAAGGGAACTCTTACTTAGCTTCCTATTGATTTGAACCTCACAAATGATGCACGTCATTGGTTTGTCCAAGCCTGTGGATTGAGCAGATCAGCGCTGACCTACTACCTCCAAACTCACAGCTGCTCAGCTTTACTTTCTCAGTGCTCACTGGACTGAAAGAACGCCTTGGAGCTCCTGCCTGATTTTCACAGCCGTCCTACGACAGTACAATGTCCACTGCTGTTTCCCTTTAATTGAAGCACATCTTTCATTTTTCCCCCCTTTTCTCACCCACACTAGTCTACACAGGCTTCATTATGATTCCTTTTTCTTTTCCACAGAAACTACTCTTTTGCAGCATTAATGCAAACAGTACTCCAAAGATTTCTGCAGGCTGCATTTCTAAATCAAAATATATGAAATCACACAGAATTAAGGGAAGTACTGAAATCTTACTGGATAATCTGGAAAATTTTTCTCCCTCTCCCCTCCTCCCTCTTCCCTTGTTTTTTTGTTTTTGTTTTTGTTTTTTTAATTAAATAATTTCTCAGATAGATTCCATCATACATTATGTAGCTGTGAAACATTTTTTTATTTTGGCAAATGAGGCTGAATCCAAAGACTGCCTTGTAAACAGTTTAAATAGATTGCAATTTGCTTAACCCCTCCTCTAAACTTTCAGACATACTTGTGAAAATTAGCTTCCACAATAGCTCTCCCCCCATCCCTGGAAATGGTAGATGCTCCATCTAGTGGACTAATTGAGCACTGTTGAAATTTATCACAGGTAGAATCCCTTTAAGAAATGTCAGGAAAAAAACATACTTATTGTAAGAAAAAAAAGAAGGAAGGGGAAAAAAGAAAGAAAAAGACAGCTTTCAATTTCTACAGAACATGTAGTCTGAGCAATAATTATAAGCATTATAATGCATATTGAGAATTTATTCTCTTCACAAGCAATACAGCTATTGAGATAGTCCACCGTTGCCATGGTAATATGTCATAAATGTCTGTCAACTACCTAAAATAGCTGCAGATCACAAAGTAATCAGGTTTGGTTGTGGGTTTTTTCCATGGGTTTTATAGCTTTTTAAATTCCAACAGGAATAAATCTATTTGGTTTGTAATTTGTAAACACCTTTGTTGAAATTTGATGAATAAACCAATATTTATTGTATAAATACTGTATTTTTCTCACAGCGAAATGTTTACCATATTGTGTAAAATCTCTTATTAAAATACATTAAAATATACATAGATTTCTGCCTTGACCAATAGATATTTATTTCCTCTAAATTGTACTCTGAATATTAACATGGTCATGAGGCTGTAAGAGTGTGCTGTGGTGCTGTGTCATGTCTATGGATCTTAGTCATTACTCCTGTCATTGTTTATAACATGATTTTCATCATGGTCAAACACTCAGTGCCCTGATGACAAAAAAATACATTATTAAATTTAAAAATGCTAGAGAAAAGGCTCTTTCTAAATCCAGAAAGTGTTATATATGTACAGGAGAGGATAATTAAGGAAAGTCTGTGAATTCACCTACAATGTAACCTACTCACCAAGGTGCTCTACTCATCAGTGTGATTGAAAGGTGCCAACCATGACAGAAAGCTTAAAAGATTTGATAATTCATGGCTGGAGTGATGTTATGAAATTAGGGAATGCAGAATTTGTATCACTACTTCTTTGGGAAAGCATTAACGTTTTATAGAAATATCCCTACAAACAATCATACTTTAAGCCATATGCAAATTATTGGGGGTGGGGATTACATGTTGAAAGCAGCATTCTTTTTTCTTTTTTCTTTTTTTCCATTTTCTTCCACCCCACTCATTTAACCTTTCCATGCATATATTTGCCTTTTATGCAACAAATCAAAGAAATCAAACACATTTATTTACCATGAATAGTTTGTATATAATTACAAAGAGCATGACTATGCCTTTGTCATTTACATTTAGCTTTGATAGATGTGTATAAAAACCAGGCAGTGCACTCATAGCTTATCAGAAACTTTTGCTCTGTTTTTGTGATATATTGTAGTGTAAAATACCTAATATCATTAACAGTCTACTCAAGCCTCACATACATAATTCTGCAGACTCTATAGCTATGGAAGCCAAAACCATAAACAGTCTCTAGTGTCCTGACAAATAAACATTTGGGAGCTGGCGATCCTATTCATTGATACAGTCATCTTTGTTAGCATGAGAGGATAGTTGCAGAATAGAAAAGACTATATTCAATATTCATGAGCTGGTGCATTTTTTACAAATTACTCAGAAGGTACATATTTTGCCTATATATGAGCCAGTTGAAGGAATTTTAATATAAGAATAGCTAAATATCTAGGAAAATAAATATAATTAAGGGAACATATCTGAATATTCCTTGTTGCTAAAAATAAATAAAAACAAAAATTTAAAAAAATTAAGATAAAGTCATTTTTATATATATATATTTTTTTAATCCTTACCTTTTTTAAAAAAAAACTTTGTAAAATCTCTAAAAGAAAAATAAAAAATTTTCACTGAAATACACAATGGGGAAAATGTATGTAAAGCTTTCTTTTACATTTTATTATTTTCATGCTTGCAAAATGTTTAAGCCATAAATAGCAAGTGGACATTCACAGAATGTGACAAAAGAAAGAGAACAATTTATCTGGTGTCAGTTAATTCCAGTCTAGAAAGAAATTAGTAGTTGAAACTTTATATTATACATCAAAATATATATATCCCCATATATGGATCCAAATCAAACAGCTTAAAATTGGGTTTGAGAAAAAAAAAACAAACAAGTCAGGCCTATTGATCCAGACTAGTTTTACTTCTAAAATATAGATCATAAAGAAGTATTTCCTGAAACAGGAATGTTGGTATAAAATTATTGTGTCTTGATTTGTACATAGTGTTATAAAAATATGCAACAGGTGTAAGAGAAGCCAAGATTCTTCCTGATATATGTTGCTTTTCAGACTAACAGGGAAAAAAGATGTTGAAAGCAGAACAGAGTATTTATATAATCAACGTATCTAATTTAAATATCCTAATATATAACAAACTGCATACCATGCAGAAAATATATTGATACTTCCTTCCATTTGCTAATACCCAAATCTCTTCTTTTCATGCATATATAGTTCAAAATTACGTGTTATCAACTTAAATGGTCTGACCAAAATCTCTCTCATGTCACAAACCCTGAAGATTTTCCCCTTTACCTGGTTGTCCACTGATGTGAGTGTTGAGGGTAGGTGGGAACTAAATGTACTCGTGAAAAATCAAGTAGTAGCATCAGTACATGGAGGGTTTTTCAAGAAAAAGCAGTTTTGCTTAAGCTATAAAGATGTGTTAAAAGAGTAGCTAATGAGTTCCGATCACAAGATATTTACTAGATGAAAGAGTATTTTAGTAATTTTAATTATTTTTATGTCAGAGATTTCATTTTATAAATTCCTTCAAGCTCACTATTTTCATCTATGTCTGAATGTAGCTGAAAACTTACCCAGGTCAGCTTCCAAACATAACCAGTAGTTCTGGTACTCAAAGTTCATAGGTACTACCACAGCTTTAGTGATTAAGTGCCTTTCATACCAGTTCTTCCACATGAAATCAGTATTTTTTTTTTTGTTTCCATGAAACCAAGATAAAGTTTCTTTTTTATTTTCTCTTTTTTTTTTTAATTTTTTATTTTTAAAGTGTATTCTGTTGTCATAATATACATCAATGCTATGATACTCTTTCCAAATGCAATAGAATATAACATAACATAATTTATCTTCTTAGAAAGTTTTAGACTTCTGCTTCATATCACTGAAGAGCTGGACAATCGTTTGTCATCAGCTTAGAAATCCAATCTCACTTTGTCGAGAATGACACCACAGAAAGACTATCCCAAGAAAACCACTTTTGTACTAAGGAAAAAGGTTAGAATACAAAACATAACTTCTAACCCTGAGTTAATCTGCCCTGAGGAAACTTTCATTTGATTTCCTTTAATGCTACAGTTATTTTTTTCTCTATGCAAAGAGTTTTTTTTGTCTATGTAGCTATAAAACTTCTTAAAAATGGTCCAACACTCATCCTTAAGATTATTTCTCTCAACAACTCTGACCATGTAGTCAAGAGGGGAGGTAAGTCTCACCATATCTATAACAAGAACTTGAGGTAACTGATAACTTTAGTTTTAAAAACAAATTTATCTCAAAGTCAGTTCTGAGCAGGGCTTTGAGAATTCCCCTTAATTCCATCCTTGGGTGCTCTTGGACCCTGATTTATTAAAAGAAATGGATGTCTTCAGTTGGCTGATTGATTCACCATTTTTCACTTACAACGCTGACTCCCTGGTGCATGGGTAGCTCAGCTGTGACTTGACATCTGAACTGTCCTGCAATGTAGCACTTAAAAGTCAACTGCTGCTGATTTCGGTTTGCTTTATCATTCAGAATTTGTGAAGATATGATGTTTCCACCTGTCAATCTGAACTTTTAGTCATTTTTGGGTCTGACTGTAAAAGACTCATCAGTTTCACAGACTAAAATGCCACCCAAAATCAATACGTGACATGCTAAACCAGTATTACTATGTGTGAAGGCAAACTATCCTTTTCAGACCCTCTCATTTTATTGTGGTCATAACGTATTTTACCCATAGTACTGTACCACCCTTAAAAAAAAGGGTACTGTGACTGAAACAATGGCAATCCATTGGAGAATCTGCAGAAAATCTTTACAGTTTGGAATACCCTATATTCATTTTTAGGGAAAAGCAAAAGCTAAAATGAATGGCAGATATCAATGAAATCTGTTATTAGGAAAACGTCAGTTTGACTTACTTTCCATCTTTAAATAGCATTTCAGCACAACTTGTAATCAGAATGCAGTAATAAGGAATGAAACCAATCAATCAATTGATTGTAATACTGAAAAAAAAAAAAAAAAAAAAAAAGTCGAATTAATAAGACCAAATATTTCATTGTTTATTTCTAGGTGAGTAATGCAATCCAAAAAAGGTATTTCTATAATCTTCCTTTGGAATTTCTACAATAAAACAGAGCAGAGATTTATGTAACCAAATA
Source organism: Athene noctua (assembly GCF_965140245.1). Lineage (NCBI taxonomy): Eukaryota > Metazoa > Chordata > Aves > Strigiformes > Strigidae > Athene > Athene noctua. The sequence continues at coordinate 32,429,924 of NC_134037.1, read as the reverse complement.
TTACCTGTTTCCTGTCATGTACTCTGCCTTTATCTTGACTAAGCAGGAATCTCATTCATCTTGTTCCAGGACCACAGTATTTACTTCCAGGGTGTGTGCACTATCAGAAAAGAATGGTAGTATAATTTTCAGCAGATATTAATTATTTCTGCAACAAAAAGAGAGATATGATTTAAGTCAGTATAAGCTTTGATACTCTTTTTAAAGAGAAAGCTTTCAGAAGTTACTTCTCATTAAGATAACAGGCCAGTAATAATAACCCTGATCGTATTCTTTATCTATACTTCTTTAGAAGATCTAAATATTTTATGAGAAATTATAAATATTTTCTTGAGAAAACAGACATGGCATAAATGATGTGTCTGCTAGATGTTTTATCTCTGACTGATGGATACTAATTTGTGACATATAATGAATCTCTCATAGCTGTACATACAAAGGATGAAAACCTGGCTCCACTGAAATCACTCGTTCAATGAGCCTGGAATTTTCCCCTCAATACCTCAACATGCTATCAGTCATCATAACCATACAATCAGATTTTTTTTTCATTCATGGTATTAGGAAAAACGTTGACAACCTTCTCAAGAGATTGTTGTCAAACCAGCTAATCTGTAGTGGATTTCCTAAGAATTATACTACAGGTAGTTTCTGTTCATGATATTGTTGTTTTATGAAAACAAAACATTATTTTCTTTAGGTTATAAGTTTGTAAAATAGTGTGAGACAGGTGTGGAAAAAAATTAAAATATGGTATTTTCTTGATAAATTTATAAATTATTGATAAATCTAGTAGAATATTTATTCTAAAATTTTAGTTTGGTTTTATATTTTGATTTTACTTTTTTTTCTTTCTGCTTTAATGTATTTCTGGACTGTTTTCCAAACGGGAAAATATCCATACTTTTAATACTTACTCTATGAATATGACTGTGTTGCAATCCTTCCTAAATGGATATACCTGTAGCAGTAATATGTATGAAGAGAAACTGTTTATTTTTCAGTCCCAGATACCCAAACACTTGGCACTGCATGAATCATTAAAACTAATAGAGTCCTGAAATATTGCCAGACTCTTCCTTTCATTGTTTAGGGCTTGTTTCTGCTTGCAGTGATTTCAGCTGGAGTTTTGCCATTAACTTCAAAGTAAAAGTATGTCCTTAGAATTATCTCATTTTTCCTGAAGTTTCCATAGAAGATAACTTTGCTAACTGAATCATGTAATCTTTTTTTGTGTGTGTGTGTTGTCCATTTATTCAAGTTTAATTATTAAACCAGATGATTGTTGAATTCTGTGTTTATGTTCATGATGTTTTTTGTTGTCATCTCTCAGTTTAATGTCTAATATAGTGTCGTATTCTCTTTAGTATGATAGCCCTCCTCTCAAAATACCTCGGGTGCATAAAACACACTTTCTTCTACTGAGTCATCTATGTATCTGTGTATTACTACCCACAAGTAAAATACCTTAGTTCTTACCATGCACATACACGTTTCTACAGCTGAGGAAATTTTAAATGTTTACTGAATATGCCATAGCTAAAATTGTCTAATAATGCTAAACAATAATCTAATGTAGTTCTTGATCATTTTATCATGTAATCATGACAGGACACTCATACATTCTTGGTATATCAATTGAGCAACATTCTTACACCTTTGAGCAAAACTGTAGATTGTGCTTAATGGCACATCTCCTGTAAAAAGACTCAGTAATTTGGACACTGGACATTTGAACAATGACAACCAATGTTATGCAATTACACTGCACAATCATATTTCACTTCCTCAGAATATAGTTTCAGTAGGTTCTCCTGCAGTTAAAAATACACACTAGAAAATACGTAACTTCCATTTTAATTACGTTACCGTAATTAATGGAAGTTAATGTTAATGGTGTTAATGGTTTCCAAAATCTGAACAATATGGTATCATAACATAACCTTTATGATCATAGAATTTTAGAGCAAAATCTATTTAATTTTATTATTCAGGATCCTTAATGAGCATTAAATGCAGGTGAAAAAGATTATAAGATAAACTTTGAGTTAGGCTCTCCTCTATTTGGGTTTCAGACAGAGCTCTCAAATGATACCAGATTTATCATTTTCATTGCACCTCTGAAGCCGCATCACTTGATTCAAGTGTCTTTCCTTTGGACATAATTACATTCTGTGACCCTTCTAGACTATTCAGGATTGCTTTTGTGAACATATCATTAATGACACTGTAGTTTATATATGACTATGTTGGTGTTACCAAACGAGGACGTTACATCATTAAGAGACAAGAACAAGTGTTCAATAATTAAAAAAAAAAAAACAAAAACAAAAACCACAAGCTTTTGACATAGTAGGAAAAGGAGTGATGAAAAATGAAACAAAATACTGGGTGTGTCATTGAAAAAAAATGTTTTTTCACTGTTACTGAAGTAATCTTTCTGTATTTCTCACAACAATATGAGCAGAAAAGAAAAAATTGCATATTATTGCCTTGACTAGTTAAACTCTGTTCTATGATGTTTTTCATATGAAACACATAACCAGCTTTTGTTTGTAACTTTTTTATTAAATGTTGTAGATCAATAGGTTGTTATCTCCCTTGGAGTTTTCAAGTGTGTGCAGTTTATTTATGTCATCAATTATAGCTCAATCACACTACTTTCTGCTTCACAAAATGAAGCACTGCATCTTTTGCTTTGTAATTTTTCCTATTTAACTTTTCAATAAACACTGAATGGATAGGTAGTAGCTGTCTCACTTCTGTTCTACTCATCCTGTGTAAGTATTATATTTTTAGCAAGTTATTGCTCACAGCCTTCTTTAACAAGCAGCTCAATGGCAAGTATCAACTGACTTCAGGGATATAGAATGGAGAATTTCAGCAGAAAAGGTGGGGTTTGTGTCAATGCTGCACCTTTCAATGGGAACAGAGAACATTTTCCTTTTAAAATTTAAAGTTCTAAGCACTGGTATGCTGTTGGTCCCAAGAGAAATTGTCAGGGTTTTACTCTCTATATGAGAAAGTTACAACTCTGAAGACAATGTGTCATTATATTTTGGAATATTCTTTGGAATACCCCCTCCCCTTGTAGCTAGGAAGAAGAACAGCATGTTTAAATAAGTTGTATAGCTCAAATGAAACAAGCCTTGTTCTTTCTTGAACCAGAGGAGAAGCAACTGTTAGACTTAGAGGAAAAGACAGTGAGAAACTTTTGAATGAATTATTAAAAAACCCTCAAGTGAAAAATACATTATTGTTTTAGTATAGTTTAAACTTTCCACAGAACATCATCTTAGATAAATTTCTAGTGAGATGTTCACAAAAGAAGCAAAAGGTTTAAGTTTGTTTTCATGCCAGCTCACTTATCAGACTACAGTAGAAAATTCTGAGATCTGTAATGTCGGGATAGACATGCTCTAAAGTCTGACTTATGTAAGTTTTCTATTTTGTTGTCATACAGTCCTATGGAACTTAGGATTTCACCAGGACTTGGCTTCTTGTTCTGGTCCAGGGAGATGTGATTTCCTCTGATCCAGGCTTGAGGTAGGGCTCAGGGATCTCCCACTTTCTACAGCAAAGCCAGCAACAAAAACTCTGAGAAGGCGAGATTCCCAGCGTCCTAGCTGAAGACAAGACAGTCTAGGAGTTGGCAGACTGTTTGGAAACATTAACTTCTTTATTAGGTCATTGATACAAAATTCCACAGTTCAGCAAATGTTCACATTTACAGTAGCTAATATTGTTCTAAATTAGACTTCATTTTTTGAGAGAGAAATCACTAGTTTGAGTCTAGTCTTTTTTAAAGTTTCCAGTTATTACAAAAGTATTCTTCACCAAGATGTGTGATCTCTTTTCTTGCTGGTATCAAGCTATAAGTAATAATGTTGTTTATTTCAGGACAATCTTAAGTGATATACTTCTCAAATTATATCAAACTTTCTGGAAAATCACAGTGTTCAGAATAAAGGGTTTAACATAATTTCAGAAAATTAGATCCTATTTCATAGTGATTATTTTAAGATAGATTTCACTAAGTTCAGGGGTTTTACCTAAAGTGAACAAGTAGAGAGGTACATGAAATTTATTGAAGAGAGGAAAAAGAAAACAAAATCCGTGTTCCATTGTTCACCCTTCTGTGCCTGAAGGGTTTTTATACACTGTAATCAATTCACCTATCTTCTTTCAATGAGATAGATAGAACTCTTTAATGCTCTTACTATCAGACATTTTCTCTATCCCTAAATAACTTATATGTCTTTATTCTGCAATTTTTCTCTAATTGATCAACATTTTAAAATATAGGCACCGAATGAAACACATGTATTGCATACAGAAAATAATCTCTGTGTTCCTACTTTCAATTTATATAGCCACACAATAACTTGGCTTTTTGCTCATTCCCCATAGTGTCCATCTGTGTTGACACTGCAATGCAGGCTACAGACTCCCAGTCTGCATTCTTTGGTGTATGCCTCCATCCATGGCTATATTAAAGCACACTTTTCATGTCCTCAGCTCACTAAGTGAACTGTATTGCTCTATATCTTTGTGTATAGAGGAAAGCACATGTTTTTATAGCTCAGCAGGGACAAGGTATATAGAGAGGAGATCAGAGCATTTATACTGTATTTAATTGAACTACTTCTAAGATTTCTATTCCCCTCTACTGAGAGAGGCTGCATGTTCTGAAAAGGGGAGAAATAGCAGCAAAGTTTTGTCTAATACAGACATATTTTCCTGAAATACTGGGTGCAGTGACTTTAGAACTAGTAAGGACAAACTTCTGTGAAGGGAGAGAGGCATCACAGTTGGGTTTAGAACCATGCTGTCAAGTCATTTGGAGGTGAAAAATTAACACTAGACGTAGGTGGACCTTTATGATAAGAAGCATACAGATGTTGAGTAGGGAAAGATAAAGATTAAATCAGCATTCTTCCTTTACTGCATTTTAGTTAATATTTGCCTTCTATCATAGTAAATTTTATAACTATAAGCACAAAAGGATTATCCATTAGATTGGGTTTTGTTTGTATGGTTCTTCTTCTCAGCCAGTACAGGCAAATATTTAAGGAGTAGGTTACACTATTCTTTGTTTGTATTCTCCAGTGTAAAATATATCTAAAAACCCCAGAAACCAGTTATATTTCCATGCAGATGATAAACAATACTATAGAAGCAGGTATAAGTTTTAAGACAAGAAAAGGCATACATTGCACCACTCCACTTTCCTGCAATGTCCTTGGGATCAATAAACTAATTTGTGATCTTCCTGAAAAGCTGTAGCTTCATTTCTTACAAAGAAGTAATGAAAATTCTGTGTCCATACAGATAAGAGCTTCTTATCATTTTTTCCTTGTTAATCTGGTGCCCATTAACAGCAAGAGAAAAATATCTCTGTAAATGAAACGCAGTTTCCTGTAAATTATGCAGGATAACTGGATAAATTATTAGCAGTGACATGTCTTTTCAATGTATATTTCCAGAAGAAAATAAAAAAAATCAAACAAGAAAAAAAAAATCCATATAAAAAGTTCAAACCAGATATAAATATAGTTGGAATTAAACCTTTGTCATGGTATTGACAGGGATAGAGTTTATTTTCTTTTAGTAGCTGGTACGGTGTGTTTTGGATTTAGTGTGGGATTAATGCTGATAACACACTGATGTTTTAGTTGTTGCTAAGTAGTGCTTATCCTAAATTAAGGATTTTTCAGTTTCTCATGCTATGCCAGCATGCAGATGCACAAGAGGCTGGGAGAAACCATAGCCAGGGCAGCTGACCTGAACTAGCAAAAGGGATATTCCATGACATAGAATGTCATGCTGTCACATCCCACTCAGTCAAGAGAGACGACTCAGATTTGTCAATCCCCAGTGGTGTGGACAACCATGAGATAAGTCTCAAAGTCCAAATATTTATTAACTCCCCATAATGTACTAATTGGATACATGACAATTGGCTAAGTATATAATGAGAGTGGCAAGCAATACAGTATGCCTTGCATTGCTAAATGGTAGTGAAGGAAAAAGGGGGAAAAGAGGGAAATGGAGGGAATAGAGGAATAGAGATCACTGGTCTGAGTTCCTGCATCGATCCCACCAACGAGGGTTCAAGGGAGGATCTGTCTTCTTCGCTTCACTTCACTCCCCAGACCCACCACCCCTTTCCCCCCCTCAATTTATACCCACTTTCCTTGGGTCCATCCCCTAGGTTGACCCACACACCTAAGTATCCCACGTATGGGCAGGGATAAGGGGTTTCATGGGATGGTGTAATTAGCATGATCTTGTTTGTCTTTGTTATCATATTCAGGGGTGTTAACTTTAATATGCATTTCGTAGATATGAAGCAAATGTCATTCATTGCACAGATGGTCCTTGAAATTTGACCAGGTGCACCAGAGCAGAACCGTCCTGTCTCCACAGGCTCCCTCCTCCAGCTGCATCCTGTGTTCTTTGGGCAGCCTTAGCTTTGACCTCCATACCATCCACCCCATGACTCTAGTTTCATTACTTGTGAGTGTTTGAGACATTCCTTAGCTCAGAGGGCCTCCACTCCCCTCATTAACCTTTATCTTTTTCTCAGGCTCTTTTTCTCAGTCCTTGTTTCTTCCAGGCCTGTTTCTTTCAGGACCTATTTTTACAAGTTGACTCCCACACATGTTCAGAATATAAACTGGGGGGAGTTGGCCAGGAGGGGCAGATCACTGCTCAGGCATCAGCAGGTGGTGAGCAATTACATTGTGCACACTTGGCTTTTATTTCTCTTTCTTTTTGTTATATCCCTTTTTATTCCAGTTAATACTATTATTTAATATAATGTTATTATTATATTTTATTCAATTTTGGTTATTAAACTGTTCTTATCTCAACCCACAAGTTTTACTTTTTTTTGATTCCCCTCCTCAACCCACTGGAAGAGGGGAGGAGTGAGTGAGCAGCTGTGTGGTGCTTACATACTGGCTGGGGTTAAACAACAATTTTTCTGCCAGCAAAACTGATAACGTTATTTGAAGGAGATTAAATTATTTACTTTCCCACCCCTTGATCATACTTCGAGGTAATCAGTTCCCAATGTCAAAGCTGAGTGGAACAGGACTGGTTGTTACTACTACAAGTGTCTGGGACTATTCTTGTGTTTTAACAGAAGTGAATAAGGACAGCGTTCCTTGGCACTCCTTGCTCTTCCCTGGTTGTCAGTGGAGAAGAAGGAAGGGGCATAACTGACCAGTAGGGTTAGCTTGGCTTCCCCTATATTTGCTATATTCATCCCTGCTTTGAAGTGTGTTTTTTGTTGAAATTGATTTTTCCTAATATTTTGGGTCTACTTTCCAGGCTTCAAACAGGCTGGAATTTCTTTACAGGTAAGTGGTGGTGGTTGGGTTTTTTTTGTGTGTGTGGGTTGGTTTTTTTTGTTGTTGTTGTTTTTCTTCCTCATATTAGTACAGGGATTCCTCTTAAGGCAAAAAAGAAGCGAGAAAATAATTTTAAAAATACATATATTTGTTTATGGGTAATTTGTCACTTTTCATAGCTAGTGCTGAGTAGAAGCAACAAACTGCCTCAGCAAACATGGTTCCTAGGAAACATCTGGTATTCAGGGCTTATAAACAGTTTTCTCAAATCTGCTCTTTAATTACCACTTAGCTACATGGAAAATGGGTGTAATAATTTCCACCTAGAGGATATTTTTAGAATTCAGTGAAAGAAAACCATATAGAAAAGCAGAGGTGTGATTCATCTATTCACCTGTCATGGGCACCTACTTTAAGATAAAATGGATCATCCCATTGAAATGTCATGACTTTCCATTGACTATAAAGGGAGTCTAGAGAGGATTCATCTCACCTAACTGTAGCAATTTGCAGTGTTGGCATCCATATATGGGCTCATCATTCTAACACAGTCTGTACATCTCTGCACAGTGGAAGCATAGTTTTATGAAAAAATCATTTAAACAAATATAGAAGCCTACTTCCAACCAAGAATAACTTCCTTTTCAAAATATGTTTCTTTCACTCTCTCTAAAGGGAGTTTACAGTGATGAACTCAGATGAAGACATTTAAATTACATCAGACAAACCACACCCCAGAATTCTGACTCATCAGAATTTTGTGCTCCGTTTGTGTGATGTCAGTGATAACACAAGGTGCAAGAAAACAGAAAATTATGTGGATATGACATTACAATAGACCTAATGAATTTGGTAGTCAATTATGTTGATTGCGTAATGTCATTCTACAAGAACACAAGCTCCTGTAATGATGTCATAAGACATCATAAGATGTGTTCAGCTGTCTTAAAAGATCACTCCATCTTCTATTAGATGACAGAATTAAGAAAAAGTCTTGCTATGAGATTGCTACAGAGATAAAATTACTAGAAATTCTACTCTCACCACAACCACAATGATACCAATCACTTCAAAAATGTATTAAAGCCTGTTGATCACAGATACATCTTGAGGCAAAAGGGTTTTTTCAGGCTGAAAATTACAATCTGTATAGGCAATGGATTTTCTTAATTTTATTTCTTCATCAACTATTTTTTCATTAACACTTTTTTTTTTTAGAGACGGTTTTGTGGAAAATATATTAATCCTTGTCTAATAAGAATCCATAAAGGAAGTAGATTAACATAAAAACACACACACTTTTACATGCACACAATTAATTGCACACACATGAATGCACTAATGTAGGGAATTTTATTGATTCTTTTTTTGTAATGGCCGCTACAAGTGTCTGGTATTTAGCTGTGCAAGGGAACAAAGGAACTTTAACAACTTCATTAGCTCTATCCAGCACAACATGACTGTCTATGGGACAAATATGCTGTACAATGTGTCTCACAGTCTTTTTCCTCCAGTCATTTAATAAAGGGATTGTATACAGACACACTGCCAGGATGATTGTTTTGCCTTCTAGAAGAAGTTAATACATGTGGAGGTATAGCATGCAGCCTGGTCTCATCCTGAACACCTGCTAGGACTCAGCCAGGGTGCGTACCCAGCAGATGGGACTAAAAGTGGGACTTATCCTTTGTGTGGAAACCATGGAATAGGAAAGGTGTAAGAGCGCCTGTAACGCTGAGCAGATCCCTTTTCCTCAGACAGATCAGAGGTGCACTTCATATGCTATTTTAGCACTTGACTGATTCTACTTTTCTGTTTCTTTTTTTTTTTTTATGTAGCCTCTTAGCTGACCTCAGCACTTTCATAAGGTCATTGCTGCACATCAAACAGGGAAGGAAAACCACAGCCATTCAAGAATGTAATTATACTGGCTTCTAATTTCTAAAGGTTTATGATATTCTAGTGATTATTTAGTTCTATCTGAATAATGTATCAGGTATTTTTTCTTGCTAGGCTTTTAGTTCTTGCTTTTTCTCCTCTTCAAAGTAACTGGCACTTTTTTGTAAAAGGGTAATCCTAAACATAAATTGAAATGTTGAAAACTACACAAAAAAAATACACAAATGTATTCTTCCAAACTTCTCTTTACGTTATTTTCTGCATGTACAAGCTTTCCTAAGTTCCCTTACAATCAAGAAGCAAGAATAATAATTAGCCTTATGAATATTCATGGGCATTCCTCTGTTATTTTAACATAATTTTCATGGAACATCTATTCATTGTACCATGAAGGAAATGAAAACATGAAAAAAGAGAAAGCTTGTAGTGTTGATAAAAACAAAGAAATTATAATATGCATGAACATGAGCAAAGCTATCTGAATGGGTTTACTTTCTATTTAAAAGCTGTGATTTAAAATGTCTTATAAAGATTTCCATATGGACACTTCATGGAAACCTTGATTAAATCAAAGAATTAGTTTTAAGTGCTTATCAGTTTATTTATAATATATTAAATATATTATTCTACTGTTCTCTGTGGCTTTAATGCTCTGTAAATTCCCCATTCATAACAATTAAAGCTGTCTTACTCATAAAGTCGTATATTCAGAATATGAATGAGAACAGAAAAACAATATTAAAGCTGAAAAGTCAACAGTTAAAATTGGGAAATGCCAAAATTAAAGCTAGTGGTACAATTTTTGACATATACAGACACATAATTATACTGTATTTAAATATAAGATGATCTTTTGGGGGGAAGGGAAGTCCTGACTCCTTCCATGTCTGCCATCTGTAAGATTAGCATTAGCCTTGATAAGTAGCTCTATAATATGTAATAAATTAACTGGTAATGAAAATCATAATTTTAAAGCTTTAGAAGAACTTTGAGAAAATTTATGTCCAGGCCATCAAGCTCCTTGAAGATAAGAGCCAATCTTTCTCAAAGTGATAACTTATTCAACTGGAAGGGGTTATTTTCCCACTTTCAACCCATAAGGAAAAGTGTCTTATCAGGAATCCACCACACTTCCTATGTTAGGACCAAAAACTGGATTTGGACATTGAAGGTATAGAAGGTGAATGGAAGGCATAGAAAGTGAATGTGGTTTGGGCAATTTTACTGACTAGTCTTGAGGGCCTGTCAGGAATTATATAAGAAGTTAGAACTGTCTGTATCATATTGTTCATACTCTGAGTTCCTGAAGCCTAGTGTCAGACTTCAGGTTCTCATCACCTTCTTAGTCTTTATACATTACCTAGATTGAGCCTTGTGTCTTTTTAGCTCAGAATAATAGTACAGACAATCATAATCATACCCTGCTGTGACCACAGAGGCTATAGAGGGAGCATCCTCTCTTAAAGATGGGAGGAAAGTCACTAAACAAATGTGGCACACTTCAATTTTTGAATGCTTCTGACTTTTCTGTAGTGCTCAAAACTTACCTACATATTGCATAAGCATCACCCCTGCAAGGGAAGATATGGAACTTAAAACGTTTCCTGTGAAACAATGCAAGCAGATAATATCAGATATTTATTGCAGATAATATCAGGATTCAGTTATGAATGATTAGACTATTAAGAAAGTTCTTATACCTTCAGATATTATTAATTAATTAATATAGGGAGTTACAGTTGTTAAATTTGGTAAACAACTAAGATTAGCCACTGCAATACATTTCTGGTACCTGAACCTTCAAAAAAACAGTCTAATCCTGCCTAAAGTTTTAGCACACAAAGAGAGATCTTAAAAAAAAACCCCACCCTAAATTAAGAAAAGTGGTATTGCAGTGTAATGATTCATGGAAAGACTAGTATGTTTAAATATTAATATGTTTAAAACCTCTTCTGTACCCAAATATCTTTCTCTGCCCTCATTCTAAACAGAGAAAATATCTACTTTTTTTCTTCTGATATAACCGAAGAGGATAAATATTGTTATTTTTAAATAAGATGTGTTGCAAATTTTCTAAATTAAGACCTATTCTTTTATCCATAAAGCTGTCATTTCAGTGTGTTTACCATCCTGAGGAACCTTCATGCTATATCAACACATTCTAGTGCTCAATGCAAATAGCCAGTCCCTAAACTTGTCAACTAATAGAAATTATTCATTCTGACCGAGACTGTGTCACTAACAACCATGGTTTTTAGATTTATATATACATATTATAAAGTATCTGTATGTATTTATTTATTAAAATTATATCTATATTTATATAAATAATGTTGAAGATTTATTTTGTAGATATATAGTTTTCCAGATTCAGACAAAATATAAATATTAATAGTAGAAATTCCATCTATTGTTCACCATGGTTTTCTAAGTTCTTTGGAAGAAAATAATCTTACACTTGAATTAACCTTTTCCTGTTCAAACAAAAGTAAGTCCTTTTTTCAATTTCAGTAAATCTGACACGAGGTGTATTCTCTTGTCTTTTCTTAACTACTACAGGTGAGTGTTTGAATTGTAGTAGTTATCGTATATATGAATGTAAATGACATAAAGTTAACAGAGGTGTTTTGTAAATACCTCTGTGCTACATCAGAGGCAACAGTGGGTGGTAATAATGACTTATTTGTATGTCATTAGACATCACTTACTCTCATTTGGTGGTGGCGCACTGTTATGGATTGTGGTACTCAAGAGAACAGACATCTCCTGATGATTCACCTTTAACTGTTGATCTTTTCTTACTAACATGTCAAACTTTTTCTCCAATTGCAAGAGATAAAACATTCTATAAAAATAACAATAGTATATTGAATTATTATGTGATGAACCTTTTTTTGAAAGGCAACCTTTGGAAACCTTTGGAAAGTACCTATTGGTTTAATTACTTAAATGTGAGGAAACACAAATAGGAGACATTAAATTTTTTTTATTACACCATTCAGAGTATGTAACTACAACAAATGCTGAAACAAAGATGATGTGGTATATTTATTTCACAAAAAAAAGGCCACAGTTTTTGAATTATTATCCTCGTTTCAGCCAGGATAGAGTTAACTTTCCTTGGGCTGAGAGGGAGCACAGCTAGAGGGCCAAGCTCAGATCAGTTATTGGAGTATTCCATATCATGTGACATCATGCTCAGTATATAAGGGAATGCATGCTTTATCGTTTCCATTTTCTGGTCAGCACAGTAGGATTTTCGGTGCAATCAGTATCACTGCTGGGGGCAGGCTGTGCACTGTTTGTCAGTTGGTGAGCAACTGCACTGTATGTTACCTGTTTGAACTTCATATTATTACTTTTGTTTTGCTACTATCACTAAATTATTTTTATTCAGCTTATGAATTTCTTATTTTGTCCCTCCCTTATTTTACCGGGGGAGGGGTGGAGGGGGAAAGTAAGAGATTGCCCACGTGGTGATTGGCTACTGTCCGAGTTAAAACCATGACAGCCTTTTGGCATCTAACATGTGGCTTGAGTTTTGAGATAATGAAAGATCGGGTCATAAAGTCTATTGCTTGGCTCCTTAAGATTTTATCACCTCATTTCAAAATGTATTTCCCATGCTGTTGCTCACCATCCATGAGAGCTGTGTTGAGATTTTGGTTTGATCTACGCCAGGATGCAGTTGTTGGTCCTGGGGTTATTTACAATTGTGTTTGAGAATTTCAGGAATATCAAATATTCCTGGAATTTCATCCATGGTCATCTTACTGCTAGGAGCTAGTGTGTTCCTGCATGTGGTCCAGGCTTTGTTCGATTAAGAAGCAGTTTAAGAACATCACCTGGAGATCTATCCCAAGGCTGGAGAATTATGAGTGAATGGGGGTGTGGAGTAGCATGGGCAAATATCTAGAACAGTAGGCACATCCAGTGTATTGGAACTTCACTCCTGAACCGGTGCAGAATCCTGAAGAACTAGTAAAATATTTGGAAAAGGTGTGTTGTCACCCAGGTAATTCCAGAGAGGCACAGCTCACTGCAACTTGCTGGGGCCCAGCCCACACCTACCGAGTGCTATTAAACCCTGTTCAGCACCCTCAAAAGGAAAAGAAGGGCTCTGTATCTGGCAACAAAATAACAGACCCTGCAACCACTCCAAAGTCCACAACAGAAACTGCAGCCACTACAACCCCAGGGACAGGCGCTGCAGCTGAACCAGAGAACCTACCCATGATGGTGTCGGTTGCTCCCATACATAAGAAGAAATACACAAGAAAATCCCCTCACAGTGTACAGGGTGATGATGAACCAGGCCCATCACAAGAACAGGAGGAGGAGGAGGAGGCAGAGGCAGAACCAGTGACACTCACCGGATCCTTATCCCTGAGTGAGATACAAGACATAAGAGAAGATTACAGCCGCCAGCCAGGTGAACGACTCATTACGTGGCTGGTCTGATGCTGGGATAGTGGGGCCAGTATCACGGAATTAGAAGGCAGGGATGTGAGACAGCTAGGATTCCTGTCCAGGGAAGGGGGCATCGACAAAGCCAGTGGAGACACAAAATCTCAGTCTCTGGAGGCAACTCCTGTCAAGTGTGAGGGAGAGGATTCCCTTCAAGGAAGATTTAGTATGTCATCCAAGTAAGTGGACCACTATGGGAAGAGGCATTCAAACCTTGAGGGAGATAGCCATGTGGGAGATGGTTTACTATGACTCAGTTGATTACTTCTAAAAGCAGGCAAAATCAGTATGTTAGCTAAATCAGAGAAAGTAATTAATTTGGTCTATATATTTTTTTGTTGGTGAAGGAAAGGCTATTTGTAACAGACTGGTCTCATACTACAGAAGGAGTTAATATTTTTAGCAGTTGAGAAGTGGTTGACCTGAACTCTCGCTTTTCTGATAGTGGGATATCATTGCACCTGTGAAACAGAAGCATCCTGACCTTCCATGATATAATCTTCTTCCTATTGCTTGTGTGCATATACTGTGATTTTCATAATAAGTTATCATATGTTAACATAAAGAAAGGCGAGGAGAGTGAGGATGTGGACAACAACAAGAACAAAAACATTTAAACTGTTACTTTCATGAAATACTCTTGCTACAAGTATTTTTTCTCTTACTAAATGGTGCCAAGCCACTTCTATGAGGAGGGGTGCATTCAAAAGACATATTTTTTAACTCAGAAATACATGTTTTTCAAAGATGTCAGCAATCCAGTCATGTCCAGTCCCTATTTTTAACTGGATACCAAATAACACCTCACTCCTGACTACTGTTGCAATTTGTGTTTCTTAAATAAAGTTTTTCTCAAGAACACCAGACTTTCCACTTTAAGCCTCGTCTCCTACTACTGTCTACTAAAAGCAAGGACAGTTTGCCTCTCAATTTTTCCCCCCACTGTTTTACAGGGAATGCTCAGCCTGACCCTGATTTGTTTAATTGCTTAATGGATACATCTTCATTGAAGTTTTATGGAGGATCTCCAAAGTGTCTTAACACCTTTGAGGAATTAAATTCCTGTCTAAATGAGACAATGAAGTTTTGTGTAGAAATAGGTGGGCTAATTTTGGACAAGCAGATTTCAGAAGTCTAACCAGAGTAGCTCTGCCTGATCTCAATACAATATAGATAATGCAGGGCATTAACACTAGTGAAGTTATTTAGATGTATCATACAGAAGTACCTATCATCTCTTACTGGATTAAGCCCTTGAACAATAAAAAGAATATGAGAACAGGTACATTTTCAAGTAAAAAAAAAAAAAAAAAAAAGATATGAGAGGAAAGGAATGTTATTTAATGACTGAAAAATACATTTGTGTTTTCAAAGAGTGAAGAATGAATTTCCCTGAAAATATTTTTTAAGAGCTAATTTCCATAATAGGATAAATGTATTAATCTGTATCAATCTGCAAGGAAGTCAGAAAAGGTGTGCTATTATTTAGTGTTTGTGCAAGAAGCAGTTCTCTGGAAGCTCAGCTCTTGTACAGAAACTCCTCACATGCAGATGAGCTTTTAGCAGACAAATAAGTTAGATAAACTTTTCATGGCTGCTCTGGCCCGGCCCAGCTAGTAAAATTAATTAAAAAAAACCCACCACCACCACCACCCCCCAAAAAAAATAAAACAACCCAAACCAAACAACAACGACCCTAAAAGAGGGACCTACTCTTTATTTCACATGCAGTTTTCTGAGGAATTAAGTGTTGATTGCTTATATGTCAGGAATGTCTCAGACTTCATGGAGCTGAGTATCTCACAGTTCATTATGTTGGAATCCAAGGATTAGTCATTTCTCTGTCTCACATAGTTTCCAATGCTGAAGTACTTATACAGCCCTTGAGGACTTAAATCTACCCGATGTCTCCATTTGAAGCATTTGAAGTGAGTGCAAGAGTATGTTACTCATTCTTCCACTCTCTTGAATCATTACTTCATGCACATTAAATGGAATCTATTTCTCAGAAATAGATTTTTCTCCCCTTTATATCTGATTCATTCCACAATAATGCTGCTATTAGGGTGTTTACAGAATCTGTGAGCTGAATCCCATCAAAAACAACATAAGCATGTAATGTTCCTGTCTATATCAGAATTTCACACCTTGAACTTCTAGCTTAAAGTAAAATGATAGTGGCCTCAGCAAAGCTGTGTTAAACTGCTAAAGTGTGAATTATAGAGTCACTGTTCCAAAACTTTACTGTGTTTTGAGCTTCAGTGAATACAGTTTAGTGATGATAGTAGAATGTCATTTAATTAATAAAGTTCACAGAGAATTTTGGTACCACTTAAACAATGCTGATCTTGGTTTCAGTGTCCAATTCACTCAACAAAATACAGCAGACATTAATAAGTAAGAAATGACAGGTTACTGTCATGATATGTGTCCTGAGTTTGGATAGGGAGGATTCTCCTCCCATCCCAAAATGGGGGGATGAGTGAGTGAGCAGTCGCATGGTGCTTTGTTGCTGACTGGACTTAAACCATGACAATATGATAATATCTTGTGTTCTAAAAAAACCACAAACAAAGACAACAAATAGTTCACATTGTGCAAAAGTTAAAAATCAATAGACTCAACACCCTTATGCCCTACAGCATAACTCTATGACTTTCTAGAGTTATCTTTTTTCCTAAGCTTTCTTTATGGCTGTTTTTGACCATATCTTTCTCTTTTCACCTACTTTAAAATGTAACCAGTATTTGTTTAAGAGTTTATCAGAGATGCTCAGTTTCAATCTTAAGGTTTTCTTCCATAGCAAAATATCTTAACAGAACTGATCTAATGTCTACACTGACAGACTACAACTCACTTTTATGGGTATTAGGTCAGGTCCCAGATCAGCAGAGCTATCTAGAAAGAACTGCTAAAATGCAGCCAGTAGTCTGGAATGGACTGCATTCAAAAGTAGCTTTTTTTCTTCCTTTGAGGCTGTACACAAACTGCTGCCTTTCCACTGCTGTAGCCTCTAACAGTGGTTTTGTGACAGTTCAGATCTCCTTGAATGTTTAATGTATTACAGGAAAGATATACTGGAAGCACAAAGAAACGCCAATTTTATCTCCTCAGAAATAAAATACCAAATACAGTATTTTAAAAAATACCACCAACAGCAAAATTTTAAAACACTTTTTCACTATGAATCAGGAAACACCAGCCACAGACAAGTTACTAATAGACACTGCAAAGTTAAAAATAGACTTGTATCTCACCTCCACTCTACAAATTATTTTTATAATGTATATTACTGAATCGAGAAGGAAAACATATAAATGTAAACACAAAGAATAATGCATTAGTTGGTATGTTGACATTAGAAGATCATAAGATGAGAAATTAGCAGTATAGCTGACACTTTGACAGAGTGATTTCAAAACCTTGTCACTTCTAAAACAATGGATACTGACATCTTTTTGAAATGGTGCATTCCTTTTAAGAATGATCTTTCCAACCCCTCTATCAAACAGAGTACAAACTAGGTTAATGAGAAAAGCCATATGTTTGCTACCAATCTTAAATAAACAACCAACCACCAAAAATTAAAAATTTATCAGCACAATTAACCAGTCCAGAACTGCTTAGGGTTTAATGACAACCCAGAATGCTCTATCACTCACCTAAAAAGTGAAGGCTCTCAACCTCGAGGACCTTCTCAGGGCAGCGTCCCGACCCAAGGCACCTCAAAGAGTTTCCTCAGACGGTGTCCCAACCCAAGGGGAGAGTCCTCAACCAAAGTGTGCTGCTCCAGGAGACAAGCACAAAACAGCTCCCCAGGGGACTCCATTGATACCCAGGCCGAATCTGACCTGTAGTCAATAGCAGCTCCCATTAGCCAAAGGACCCAACTACGGTGAAGCCTTGAAAACAGGAGCAATCAGTAGCTGCTACACTTCAGCATTTAAGAAGCCCTATTTTCATTGTGCAGGTGCACCTGCCACAACGATCAAATTAACTACTACTATTAGAATGTTTTTCCATGTGAATACATGTTTGAAGTGCAAATTTCCATTGATTTAAAGTGCATTTATCCTGTTTCCCCTTGATTTCAGATTTTTCATTCTACAGTGTAATTAATGTAGTTCTACGACAGGGCAACCTGCTTATTGGATGAGCAAAAGGCTGTGGATGTTGTATGCCTTCACTTTAGTAAGGCCTTTGACACCATTTCCCACAGCATTCTCCTGGCAAAACTGGTTGCTCGTGGCTTGGATGGGCACACACTTTGCTGGGTAAAAAACTGTCTGGATGGCCGGGCCCAAAGAGTTGTGGTGAATGGAGTTAAACCCAGTTGGCGGCCAGTCACAAGTGGTGTCCCCCGGGGCTCGGTGTTGGGGCCACTCCTGTTTAACATCTTTATTGAATGATCTAGACGAGGGGATCGAGTGCACCCTCAGTCACTTTGCAGATGACACCCAGTTGGGTGGGAGTGTTGATCTGCTCGAGGGTAGGGAGGCTCTGCAGAGAGACCTGGACAGGCTGGAGCCATGGGCTGAGGCCAACTGGAGGAGTTTCAATAAGGCCAGATGCTGGGGGCTGCCCTTGGGCCACAACAACCCCCAGCAGCGCTACAGGCTTGGGGAGGAGTGGCTGGAGAACTGCCAGTCAGAGAGGGACCTGGGGGTGTTGATTGACAGCCGGCTGAACAAGAGCCAGCTGTGCTGAGAGATACAGTGTAGTTGAGAACTGTCAGTGTTAAGTTAGTGGTTGGACTGGATGATCTTCAAGGTCTTTTCCAACCTAGACGATTCTGTGATTCTGTGAAACAGATTACACAACTCTGACCAAGAATCATTTGTTAGCAGATCAAAGTTTCACCCTGTTCATATGTTGACTCCTAGAGTGATCAAAGCTAGATATATGTAGAACTGTACTAGAAAAAGACAGGACTTTTTTCTGTGGAGCTAATTCAACCTCCAATAATTTGTAGATCAGGGAGTTTCTGAGTCAGATGCAGCATCTATGCATTCTCTGTCACACAATAGATTTCCTTTCTGTAAACATCTCTGCCATGCCTGGAGTCCATTTAAAATCTGACCATCCACAACATGCTGTAATAATGAGTTCCACAGCTTACTTAGGCAGGATTCCCCTGATTGTGTTTTTTGCTTTATTGCTACTTCAGTCTCCTTAGAGCTAGGCAAGGTAACCAATCCCTCCACTCTAATGACTCTAACTTTATATAATGTCTCTGTTAGCAATTAACATTAAAAGTTATTAAATCTGAGCTACTCCCTAATTTTTACTGATACTTTTTAGTCCCACTGTTCAATCATGTACAAAGAATTGGAACAATTCACGGAATCACATAATCATCTAGATTGGAAAAGACCTTGAAGATCATCTAGTCCGACTATTAACCTAGACACTGACAGTTCCCAACTACACCAGATCCCTCAGCGCTATGTCAACCCGACTCTTAAACACCTCCAGGGATGGAGACCCCACCACCTCCCTGGACAGCCCATTCCAACACCTAACAACCAGTTCTGGAAAGAAATGCTTCCTAATATCCAGTCTGAACCTTGCCTGGCACAATTTGAGGCCATTAACTCTTGTCTTATCGCTTACTACTTGGTTAAAGAGACTCATCCCCAGCTCTCTGCAGCCTCCTTTCAGGGAGCTGTAGAGGGCGATGAGGTCTCCCCTCAGCCTCCTCTTCTCCAGACTAAACACCCCCAGTTCCCTCAGCCGCTCCTCGTACGACCTGTGCTCCAGAGCCTGCACCAGCTTCGTTGCCCTTCTCTGGACACGCTCGAGTCATTCAATGTCCTTTTTGGAGTGAGGGGCCCAAAACTGAACACAGAAATCGAGGGGCGGCCTCAGCAGTGCCGAGGACAGGGGTAAGATCCCTTCCCTGTCCTTGCTGGTCACGCTATTGCTGACACAAGCCAGGATGCCATTGGCCTTCTCGGCCACCTGGGCACACAGCTGGCTGTCAATCAACACCCCCAGGTCCCTCTCTGACTGGCAGCTCTCTTGTCAGTTGAAATAAAAACAGTTTAATAACTAAACTAAAATAAAATGTACTAAAAAATAATAAAAATATAATAACAGTAATAATTGTAATGAAAAATGATATAACTAAAAGAGAAAGAAATAAAACCAGAGGAAAGAAAAAACCCAAGTGATGAACAATGCAATTGTTCACCACCTGCTGACCAATACCCATAGAGTCTGAGAGCAGTGTCTGCCCATCTGTCTAGCCCCCCCATTTTATATACTGAGCATGATATCCTATGGTATGGAATATCCCTTTGGTTAGTTTGGGTCAGCTGTCCTGTCCATGCTTCCTCCCAGCTTCTTGTGCACCTCCTTGCTGGCAGAACATGGGAAACTGATAAATCCTTAATTTAGGATAAGCACTACTTAACAACAACTAAAACATCAGGGTGTTATTAGCATTATTCCCACACTAAATTACAGTGTACCAGCTACTAAAAGAAAATTAACTGTATACCAGCCAAAAACGGCACAACATTTTACAGAAAAACTATTAATCTGTATTAGCAACAATGCAACTAGATTGATGACTCTCAATCTCTTTAAAATATGAGGCAAGAATATGTGGGGTTTTTTTCAGTTGAACAGGATTTTTCTGTTCCTTCTTCTAGCACTTCATGTCAGTTGCAAGTTAACTAAAAGTTTTATAGGAAACCAATCTATCTAAATGTGACTATCCTAAATTTAATTTCCTTCTTTCAAGTGCACATAATTTGCTTTCTGAGGTCTTCATGAATATCTACCATGCCTTACTTGTAACCCAATAAATATGATGTCTGCCCTCAACAGGGTGATGCCATGGTTGTGTACTGATCTGGCAGTGCAAGGGCTCAGACTTGCCATGGCCTGAGCCGGCTGTTACGGGTGACTGCTGCCTCCCCTGTTCCAACTTCAGCTTTGGGGGTGGCCCTGCTGTGGAGGAGGGCGTAACACTCCCCCCCATCACTGCCTGACAAACCATAGCCCTTTGTGTGCCTGAGGCTGGGAGGGTTGAGAACAATGGAGGCATGAGGGTAACCCAGAGAGAAGGGATCCTCCTGGGAAAAGGGTTTTTTTGGGCAACAGTTTCTCCTGTTTTGTTACTGAGACTTTCCTGTGCTGGACATGATGATTTTCCTTCCTCTGTAATGTGTATCACATAGTTCACTTCAGAAATTAGTCACCATTTGACATGACTAGTTCAGTGATTTTTCTGCTGAAATAATGGAAATAGAAAAGAATACTTTCAATGTATTAAGTTCTGAAGTAAAAAATCTCTTCTTTGACAGGAATAATTGTGCCACATTGTGTTTGGTTCATAAAAAGATCTTCAAAGAATGATGAACAGCCAAATAAGTGACCTCATGACAATCTGCTTAATTAGAATAAATTAGGAGAAAATATTGTTTTAACAAAAGAGAATCACTAGAGTTGTCTCTAACAAGACATTTAATTACATACTTCAAGGGGAATTTCTTAAGGGACCTCTCTTTTCTTTATCTATGTAAGTCATTTAACATAATTTCTCCTTTGTAAATGTGATTGGGGAGATATATTAAACTGGACAAATTAGATCTAATTTCATCATCCATATAAACTTTATAAAAGTTCCAACCAATCAAGAAAGATGAAATCCCGAAGCAGATTTTGACTTTAATGAAAATTACATTTCATATTTGTGATGAGTGACTAATTTCAGGTATAATATCTTAATGACCTACTGAAATATAAATTTGCCATTTTCCAGTGCTGTTCCCTAAATTAGCCAGATGTTTAGAATTATGAGTAGAAAATATAGATTTGGAAAAAAGACCCCAAACCTTATTTTACTGTTAGAATTATTTTTTTTTCTTCAGATTGTATGACTAAAAATTTTAATTTAGGTGATACAGCACACTGTACCTCCTAATGTACAGAAATAGGGTCTATTAGATATATTGTAATTAAAAAAAAAAAAAAAAAAAGAGAGGATATATTGCAGGATAGATAACAGAAGAACTGAAAACTGAAACTGCCCTCAGGAGTGTATAAATTACCTAAACACACATACAGAGACACACGTATGCATGTGCTTACATATATTTGCATATATAGAATCTAAATAAAGTTTTATATTTCACAAGAAAATAAAAGATAAATCCCTAAACCTTTCCAATTACAACTTTATTAGTATGCCTTCTCATATTTTATGGTATCTTCTATTCTCATCAGAGAAAGTTACAAACAGGAACTGTCAAGAAAGGAAGACCGTCATAAATACTTCAGCTTCTACACATCAGCCCTGAAGGGTACTAAGTGCTGATGAAAAAAGTTTGAAGACTGAAAGGATTAACTCTCATGACTTTGTTATAATTCAGTTTACATAAGAGTATAGAATCAAAGATGATGCTGGTTTAGATGTTAAATCAGCACAACAGTTCAGGAAAGGACTGGAAAACTACTTTCATAGCTGCCTCAGTATTTTCAGACACATATGCTTAAAGTAATTTTATAAAGCCAGTTCATCATTTGTCCAGTGTTGAGAATGCACTGAACACTGAACTGCTGATTCAGATTTGGAATACTGAGCCTAAAATATCACCATAGTATGAAAAAAAGGGTTAGTTTTTGTGTGTTATTTTAAAGGATTAGAGCTTTGAATTTATTTTTCATCACTGAAGCCTGTTTCCTGTCCTGAATCTAAGTCAGCAGCTAGAACTCTACTGAAGAGATCCCTAAATGCAGTTAGAAACTAGATTAGAAAAAGTGATTTCATTCTGTACATTGCTTTCTTTTTGTATCAATTTCTGTTCTCTTTAATTCTCATGGTTAGAAGTATTTGAATGTCCTGCCAGCTTGGTGACATAAATTTCTTTCTTTTTTTTTTTTTTTTTTATTTATTTGTTTCACATTTAAACTGCACCCTGATGAGTACATTCCATCTGCTTACCAAGCAACTGACAAATAGCTTGCAAATTAATGATCACAAGCTGTGAGGAACCTGTTTCTGTTGAGTTCAAATCCCATCTGAACTCAGTGTTGAAGTTCCTGACATCTGTGAGAGTGTGAAATGCAGTTAGTGAGTTACATAATGAAGGCCCTTTTGAAGTGTTTTTGGTCAAGAGTGTTTAGCGGAAAACGATATAATAAAGTGTCCTTGTAAGAAGACTGTAATTTTTAATTATGTTACCATTCTATTTTTTTTTCACAAAAAAATGTATATAATTTTAAATCATTGTTGTATCTTGTATTTACATGGTATCAAATAAGTTGACAACTAAAGCTATAAAGGCCCTCTACCTAATGGATTGTTCATTGACAAACCAATGGCACATCTCATCCTTACTAGAAAAAATGCACCTTCTCCCCCCCCCCCCCCCCCCCCCCCCCGGAAGTAATGATACTAAAAGATACAGAATATTTTCTGTACTTCATTGTTTTCAAAGCTCCTAATATAAACAACCCGCTATAATGCAGATAATAACTTCAAAATTTCCTTGGAAACCAGATTAAAAGGAGGAGTTTTATCATCGTATCTGTATTGGTTAGAATGCAGTGGGACACATTGTTACTAGAGTTTTGGAATAGGTAAATATAACACAAGACTTTTATAGAAAAGCTAAACTTTCCTGCAGGAACTAGAGATTGGACAAGGAACAGTAAAGAGTTTTGAATATCTTTAAAATGCTGTATAGATGGCTCAGTCCTGATTTTGCTCAACACATTTAGAAAATTCCAAGGTGTCAAGTGATTGACAAGAGAGATATCCATAGGCTTGTATTTTCAAGTAGTGCCACAGTTGCAATGACAGGTACCACGTTAACGTTCTAGTCTGCATAAAGACCAGCAAATCTCTCAACTGCATCTACACACTCCAGCTTATTTTGCATGCTATCATAGTCCTGCAGCTCACAAAGTTGATTCCTTTTGGCTGAAACTACACTGAAAGATGCATTTTGGGAATAGACCTATGATATTACAACTGCTAATGGCTTTTTGTAGCCTTGGTACTAGATAAGACTCTAAGCAAAGCAAACAGCAAATTCTCTTTACAATGAAAATATTAAGGTTGCAAAAATGCAACCAAGGTGTATACTATAACTGATCTGAGTTTCTTCACTGTCCAATGACTTAATTGACTACTTTGCCACTGACCGTAATGGGAGCTTAAATACCTACCTCCCATGTACACACCTGAATTGAGATGTGGGTCTTGAACTGAATCCAGCCTCAGAAAGAAAATCGTATGTGAAAAATAAGCAAAACCCACATCATCGACTAGTCATCTTGAATAATTACACTATTTTCAAATGCTCTCATCTGAACAACCTCATGGTTTCCATGTGATCACTCATCCCCAAAGAGTTATGATCTTCATTTTCCTCAGATGCACTGGGGAAACTTTTTAGATTCCTTTTTCTTCTTATTGGAATCATTACCCAGGAAATCTCTGTAATTATAAAACAGAGAAATGTTCTTGGGCCTATGAGACAAAACATCAAGTTAGGATAATTTTATACTGGTATACCAGTGTTCTTAGGCAATAATATATTAAGAAACATACTTCAGCTTCCAGTCACATCAAAGTATCCAAATTAGAAAAAAAAAAAAAAAAAATCTATTATGTTTCTCAGATTTGTCTTTTAAAATACAAAAGAACACATTAATCTTGCTATCACTGCAAATTTCAATCATCTCCTCAGTTCTATTACTTTTTTCCTCTTGATAAAAGCAACTCATTTAACACAAGTATCCTATTAATACAATTTTCTTATTAAAACAGTCTGCATATTATTTTGAATCTACAGTTCGGAAATCTGAAGCCTCCTCCGAGAGCTATGGCTTCATAAATTTGCATATAAATTCATAACGCAAGTTATCTTTGTACTTTACCTCTGCAAAGCCTACAGTATGTTGTTAATTGTTAATTGTTAAAGGTTAATTGTGAAATTCGTGGGGGGTGTGTGTGTAAATCTTACAAGACTGCAATTTCCTTAACACTGGGTTTTGACTATCCATGGGTTCAGGAATTTTCTACTCACAAGATCCTGGCTGGCAAAAGCAGAAGGGTTTGTTAACACTGTAGCCTGCCACATTCACTCTAGAATTCCCTGAATTTCTGAGAAGCAAGCTACACTGAGGAAAATGGGATAAGTCTGAATGAGGATGTAATGTAGACATTTTTTTTGTTGTTATTCTGAAAAAAAGGGTAAAAAAAAAATCATGAAACTGTGAGACCATGTTTTCAGGTACATCTTACTATTCTCAAAGCCACAGTGGCAAAAGGGAGGGACCTTATGAAGTAATGGAAGACAGGTGGTTTTATTATGAAAGATTTTTATATACATTGAAACACTGAATATGAAAGATATGAAAAATGCTGCTTTGTTTAAATTTCAGGAAAACCTATGTCTGCTTTGTGTGGAAGACATTCCTCGTTCAACATTTCCCATTGTCCCAGGGGAACTTAAAATAATGTCATGGTAATTGTAACTTCTCAGAATTTGTTCCTCTCTGTCAAATCACCTGGCACATGTGCTATATATTCCCCACAAATATTAAAACATTCAATCAACTCATTTTAAAAAAGGAGAGACAAGAAAAGAAACAAATCCTAATCCTGTTGGGTGTATTGGAGCTAGAAATCCTGTTTCCACAACTAGAATATTTCACACCATGATAAGACTATCTTCATCATTATAATTCATCTCTTAGTTGTTTATTTGAGCTACTCAGACATCCTCATAGATAAAGACATCCTGTTCTGACATTTATTTATCATAAGAATTTAATTATATCTTCTTTTCCTCCATTTTGGAATTTAAAAATAACAGTTGCAGTTGGTACCATTTTATTATCTGAAGATTCTACAGAAATTTCTGAAGGTCATTATGATTCGTCTTCCTCTAGGATACATAGGCTATTCAAAGCACTGTTCATGTTTTGTGCCCCTGGTATATGCTCTATTGAACTTTTCCATGATATTTCAAGGGCTGCAATAAGTAAAAAAATCACTAGTACCAGAATGGAACAAAATATTCTGTAAGGGGAATCTTATTAAAGAGCTGTGTAATCTTACTCCTTCCTGGTAAGTATTCTGCTGCTATTCAATATAATTTAATTTCATTGTCTTCATTTTCTTCCTCCACAGTTTTAAGCAATAGAAATCACCTTCAAAAATCTGACTTACATATGAATACTAGACCAGATTTGACGTATTCACATTCTAATACAGTTTGATTTGGTTTTGTTTCTTTCTCTGCTTTTAGTTTCACACTGTGCGTATCTAATATTATCTCACTCATATTTATCAGCGTTACAAATGTGCTGATAATGTAAATCCCCTAACCTTCTGCTCTACTGAAAGGTAAAATGAAGAGATACTTCTACAGGCAGTGGTCACTGCTGAAATGGGCACAGACAGGGATTTGTCAAGATTGAAATGGAATTGCTGTGTTCACAAAATACAGACTCCTTCTGGGTGACCTCACAACATCTTAAATCAGAATTACTCTTAATTACTAATACTGTATATCAGTAGTTGATGAGCAGTCCTTTTTCATTTTACTTGCTGCTTGCTGTCTGGTTCACTGTTTTATCAGTTTACTATGATTTAGCAGCTTTAGTGCATTTACAGTTTGTTCTTTCTATTAATTAGGTTTTAAACAACAGAATATTGCATGAGTAGATTAATTGTTAGCAAATATTTCTTCCATCTACTATTATTTCAGGGTTTTTTTCTTTTTAGTCCTTGTATCATGTCTTCCAGTTCAAAATTGCATGTAGACACAGAGCATATAACTATGATTATAAACTCTTGATTTATTAACCTTAGCCATTAATAGAGTGAACAAAGACCATCATACATTCCAGTGATATCACTGTGATGAGCACAGTATACAGCTTCATGTTTATCCATATTCTTGTTTAAACCTACATTATGCAACATATGGCAGGCATTTGTGGTTTTACAGCCATTTCTGTCAAAACATGATATTAAGGTCCCAAGTATTTATATATATCACTACTGTTTGTTTGGCTTTTTATTACAAAAACCTTTTAACTAACACTATCAGGTACTTTTGGCTATGTAGCAGATTCTATGGATTTCTTGGAAAAGGAGGTCAAATAAGTGCTGTTCATATTAGAGATGAATAGACACTGAATAGTTTATTATCTGCAATGGAATTGTCATTCTGAGGGGGGAGAAACCTGAAATTCCTCCTTCCATTTTTCATCAGAACTTAGTCAAATAGTAAAACACCTTATATTAAGAATTTTGTCTCATTTCAGCTCCGCAGCTCCTAATCCCTTAGAATAAGAAAGAAGAATATCTTTCAGGAAGCTATTGGTATTTAGGGTCATGTTTCTTTTGATCTCCTTCAAGGACATCTGGACAGTATCAGCATAGAACCATAGACAGGTCTGGG
The DNA here is from genome assembly GCF_965140245.1 of Athene noctua. NCBI lineage: Eukaryota > Metazoa > Chordata > Aves > Strigiformes > Strigidae > Athene > Athene noctua. The sequence continues at coordinate 32,402,767 of NC_134037.1, read as the reverse complement.
TTTGGAGGGACCTTAAAGATCATCTAGCCCCAACCCCCTGCCATGGGCAGGGACACCTCCCACTAGCCCAGGTTGCTCAAAGCCCCGTCCAGCCTGGCCTTGAACACTGCCAGGGAGGGGGCAGCCACAGCTTCTCTGGGAAACCTGTGCCAGTGTCTCATCACCGTCACAGTAAAGAATTTATTCCTTATATCTAATCTAAACCTACCCTCTTTCAGTTGAAAACCATTACCCCTCATCCTCTCACTGCACTCCCCGATAAAAAGTCCCTCCCCATCTTTCCTGTAGGCCCCTTTTAGTGCTGGAAAGGTGCTGTAAGGTCTCCCCTGAGCCTTCTCTTCTCCAGGCTGAACAACCCCAACTCTCTCAGCCTGTCCTCATAAGGGAGGTGCTTCAGCCCCCTGATCATCTTCATGGTCTTCCTCTGGACTCGCTCCAACATGTTCATGTCTTTCTTATGTTGGAAGAGCTGAACACAGTACTCCAGGTGGGGTCACCTGAAAGTGGAGTAGAGGGGAAGAATCACCTTCCTTGACCTGCTGGCCACACTGCTAGCACACTGCTGGATCGTTTTCAGTTTTCTATACACTAATGCACTCAAATCCTTCTCCTCAGAGTTGCTCTCAATCCACTCATCACCCAGCCTGTATTTGTGCTTGGGATTGCCTTGAGCCATACGCAGGAGTTTATATCTTTTTGATATAAGTCCTTTTAATGATTCTTAGAGAGACTCATAGGAACTTATTCTTCCAGTAATATGGTATAGTTGTATGGGGTTTGTTTTGGACACTGTTTTTTACTTGTTATAAATGCAAACTCGTATGACTGCATAGTAGTTTTAAACAGAATGCCAAGCTTCATTTAACAAGTTGCAATTTTCATATATTAGCCTAATAGACTAGAAGACCCATGGTTATTTTTCTTCTTTTTATTGTGAGCTCAATGACGGAACAAAATGTATCCTACATTTAACATATACTGCTACAGTTAGAAATATACATGTCACTTTTTTTTTCTCTTGATCTTGTAGATGGTGACATGTTTCAAATCAAAGTTAGAAAACAGTTGCAGATTCTTACCCTATTTAAGCAAACACTGAAGTCCCACTAAAACAGCAGAGGTATGTTGTTTTGTTCGTTTCCTAAGCGGTGCTAGAGCCTTAACTCCTGTTTAAAACTGTGTTTTTTCAAGATGCTTCACCTCCAAAAATGTCAAGATTTAAAGAATGATTAAAGATATTACATGAACTGTCTTTGTTCATTCATATGCATTTTTCAAAAGAGAGCAATTATTTTATACTATTAATTTTCTACTTTATTACTCAACACAGAGGCAGATGTCTTGGACTTGGCAACTAAAACGCAACTGCATTATATTAATATACAACTGCATACACTTTCATATAGGATAATAGCATATAAAAGAGGATGTTCCCTATGAGTTATGACTATATGTCCAAACTTTTAATAAGAAGGTTAACACTTTGATTAGAGCTTGGAAAAAAATGATTAAAAAATGGGAATGCAATATACAAAGCTAATTTTTGCTTTTTACTTTCCATTTGTTACTTAAATTTGTTATTTAAAGCTCATACATTGCATATATTTATGAGATACTGAATGTTTCTTCAGACAATTTTTGCTTCTTGTTTATCATCTTATGTGAGATCTCAGCTAACCTGAAAATTTAAAATAATTATATAGATTTTATTGTTATAAATTATTCTGTACTTATTATCACTCAGACTATAATCTATCTCACACCTCTATCTGGAATAGAATAGTCACAGACATTTGAAGAAATTAGATTGCATGGAGGAAAGAGGTATGCTGCGTAACCTATTTTTAGAAGGAAAGAAGAAATGGGGCCTATAGGTTATCTGACTGCAGTGGGATTTTATAAACCTTCCTTAAATGTCAATTAGACATGAGTGTAGAGCTCTTAGTTACAACTGTATGAACAAAAGAGCTGAATACTTCTTGAACTGGGCATTCCAAAGGTGAGATGGTTGAGATGTAGTTTTCAAAGAAAAAATTAAAAAACCCAAAACAAACTTGCATTACCTTATCAATTAAGTTATAGTCTAGAAGTTCAGAAGGAAGATACAGCTTCAGAAAAGGCTGAGAAGAGCTTCTAGAATCATTAAATAAATAACAAAATACCTTTGAAAGTTGTTATTTGGCAAAGATTCAGAAATTATTTAAAAGCACAGCTGTTCACAGAAAAAGAAAAAAAAAAAAAAAAAGATAAAGCAAGAAGTAAAATAACTATAGAGGTAGACAAGAAACCATTCCAGAGAATAGTTTTTAGGGAGATTTGTCCATTTTTTCCTATCTTTTTTTTTTTTTTTTCTTTTGGTTTTAGACAGCAAGTAGACAAATGCTACAAAAATTATTTTACACATTATAAATTATTTTATGGAATAGGTTTGATCACTTAACTTACTCTGATGTCTTCTGTGATCAGCCCTGATCTGAAGTGCCAGTCACAGGCAGCTGGAAAACAATATGCAATGTAAGTCTATCAGTATACAGATGCATATCAGTCACCCATACTGAGTAGGTTATTAATGAGTGTTTCATATGAAGGGATTTGTCTAAATGCTGAGAATATCAGAAGATAGAAGATGTTGAGATCATTTCGTTAATCCAACAATAGGAACACAAATTACTGTCATGTGAGTATTTGGGGTGGCACACTGAAAACAGGCTTCCATTTTTGTCAAGCTCAAACCAGGTTGAAAAATACGAGAGTTTGACAAATTAGAATCAGCTGTGGGGTTACTTTTTCTGGGCTTTCCTGTTGACTGTAATACCAAATGCAATCTGAAAACTCATAAGGTTCTTCCTGCTCTTGCTCCTTGCTTTGAAGACGTAACAATAGGATAATTACAGTGCGTAGGGGTTGTATTGTATTAAAGTTGAAAAGTTACAGAGCTGAAAAATTTCTTGATGGCAAAACACACTTCACTGGAAAATTCAGCCTGAGTTCTGAAGTTTGCAGAACAAAAACTTCAGTTAGATTCCCCAGTTTTAGGGATGTATTGGTTACTGGAACTAATACTTGTACCTTAAATTTCAAGTGCAGTGTTATACTGGGAACATTATCTAGCTAAATTGGTGGGTTAACATCTGGTAATACTACACGTGTAGCCACCTACATAGACACAGTCACAGATGCAAACATAAACAGAAGAAACTCTGAGAACAATAGATGGGACATTGGTCAAACACCTGGATGGAAGTTTGGCTGTGATTGATTTCCAACTCTGTCTACAAAGTCACCATCAAAAAAAAAGAATAGGACAAAATAAATAGTTCTTTCTTCAGTATGATGACAAATATGTTTCTCTGAAATAGCACTTGTACAGAAAAACATACAGTAAAGGTGTTTTCCATGTAAGCAATCTTGAGAAAGAAAGACAAAATTTTTCAAAGCCTAAGAAGGTGTTACACTATTATATTTAGAGTTTCCACGGATGACTAAAATGAATACACTTATTGCATCTTAAAATAAAATAAAACAAAACAAAACAAAACAAAAAATCAAGAAAAAATAAAGACTGTACTTTCACACAAAGAGAAGACAGCTCTTGCTATTCAAAACCAAGAGGGATTTTTATAGGATTTTTTGTTAATTAATTGCGTATGCAAGTGTCCTGAGAAATGAACAGCTACTTAAAAATAAATTTATCATTGAAAGTAGTAAAACAACAAAGTGATGAACTGTAAGTATGTTTAGAAAACTGTATAAAAATTCTAAGAATTCTGTATACTGTGGCTGTATAAAAGCACTAAAAATATATATTTAAACTTTCAATACTTTCAGTATTTGAACTTTTTGCCATTTTTGCAGTGTTGATTAAAATTGAAAAGTTCTAAACCAGGGAAATCTCATGATGATGAAAACACACTATGATGAAAAACCCACTTGAGCCCTGAAGTTTATAGAAAAAATATGTAGTTAGATTACCCAGTTTTACAGATGCATTGATTCCATACATTATATAGCTACACAAATGTTTCTTGATCTTTTATGGGAAATTAGCTTTTATATGTATATCAAACTGAATAAGGCAATTTTTTTACTAAATAGCATCTTATACTTTCCTTTCCCTGGAAAGATCATTTAATATCTACTTTTTTTTTTTTTTTTCAAAATAATATATTTTCTTCAAAACACAAAAATTAAATAAACATTAAGGAGTATAGACTCTTCTTCAAGTATTAGGACAGAGAATTTTCAGTTTGATTGGCTTATGTTTCTTCATTAAACAGCACTCTCAGTTTCCAATCCATTTAGTATCCAAATTCTCCACTGAATTTTTATTTATTTTTAGATCCATTTCTTTTTTATTTCTTTATTATTTCTTTTTAGATTTATGCTAGCTGACACATCTACAGAAATTTGACACATTTAGATTTCCAGTGTGAACAAATATTTTAAAATGTCAAGTGTTCTCTTACAAAGGTTATCAGCAGGACCATATGTAAACTAATTCACTAGTTACTGTATAAGTACCTAATATATTCTTATTTTACTGGAACATTACAAAAGAGAATCATAAATAACATTTTAAAGAGTTGATTAAATATACTTTAATTATATCACTAGTTTCACTCTTCAATATTTTGAGATATATGAATGCTCTACAGGAAAACTAATATCCAGATTGAGATCTGTATGCAAATTTTAAAGACAGATATTTCAGCTTAATATGAAGATCCAGGTGATATAATATGTGAAGAACCTAAACACCTGCACCAGGTTTTACTCAAACTGAACACACTTATAGCCAAGGGTTCAATAGCAGAACCCAAATTAACTTCTTAACCATTCCCCTATGGTCCATATGAACTTGCCTATGATGCTTAATTTTCTGCTACAGGTCATGCCCAAGGTGCTATCATTTGAGCAGAGCATCTCAAAACCCATTCCATAGCTAAGCTTTTTAAACTTTCATAAATTAGGCAGCAGTACATTTTTCTTATGTTTTGGTGGTTTTATTGTGTTCTTAGTATACCCAACTCACACTAAACAATGTTTAATATAACTATCACAAACACTTCCTATAAAACAATGGATGGTTAGAGCTGAATAAGAGTCTAGAGGCTTCTAGTCCATAGGCTCAAGAATAAAAAAATAAAAAAGAAAATAAAATAGAAATTTTCAGCACTAATTTGTAAATTTTTCTCATCGGGTTGAAGGTTCTCAATGAATTCTCCATCTTTTCTGTCAAACTACTGTCAAATAAATAATGGAAGAATCACGAGGTTAGAGAAAGTAATCATAATACATGCAAAGCCTATCTGTAAGACTCTCATCCAAGATAAGAGGGTCCTGGTTTCTGTTGCCTGGATTGCTTACATATTTGTGTTGAACAGTCAGCAAAGACAAATCAGGACTAATTAGAGACCTGAGTCCCATACTCACAGATGGTGTGTCCTATCCATTGACATCATTCATTTCTGCTTTGGTTTTCATCCTGCTGTTGGAATCTCATTTCATTCTCTACAGAGGAACAGATCCAACAAAGCAGCTTGAGTCTCTTTCATCACAAAAGCTTCAGCTTTGAGTACTCTGAGGTCAAACATGGATTTCCTACTTGATATATAACACTAACAACTAGTTATTGTTCAAAAAGGGTGAGAAGCCTCCAAATATCTAATTCTGTTAGAACTTCTATATGCTCATCTTTTATTGAAAGTGGTACTAAGCAAACAAAGAAGGCCTTGGACAGAACTTTAAGACTAAGTTAAAAACCATAACCCAAGAACAACCCAGTACATCTGAAGCTACTAGATACTCCTCTGAGGTTATTTACTAAGAGTACAACTGATATAATTTCATTTTAGTACTCTAATAGTTATACATTTTTCTCAGCTAGTTACCAAGTCGATTTCATAGAATCATCTAGGTTGGAAAAGACCTTGAAGGTCAACCAGTCCAGCCATTGACCTAGCACTGACAGTTCCCAACTACACCAGATCCCTCAGTGCTATGTCGACCTGACTCTTAAACACCTCCGGGGATGGGGACTCCACCACTGCCCTGGCCAGCCCATTCCAACACCTAACAACCCGTTCTGTGAAGAAATGCTTCCTAATATGTAGTTTAAACCTACCCTGGCACAATTTGAGGCCATTCCCTCTTGTCCTAAGACAGGTACCTAAGACAGGTATCTTAAGACTAAAGGAAGTATTCATAATTTTAAAACTGCTTGCCTAAATTTTAGATGGTTGGAGTTAGATCAAAAGGCTTCTACCTTATACGATTCCTATTTTATTTGCTTCCTATTGAGCTTTTTGCACAGTTTAAGGCCAGTGAAATTGTGTGCAGTCTAGCACCCACTGAGGTTGAAATACAAAGGGCTTTCAAGCACCCTATTTTCTGTGTGTGTGCTCAAAGCATGCCTAATGAAAGTAATAGTATACATTTTCTTACAGTAGAAGCTGCTTTTTATCAAACAGAACAGGCAGAAGAAAAACTCTGGATGCGTTTCTGTACCATTTTAAATAAAGCAGATTAGTTGCTAAAACACCCAGGCAGAAAAATATTTAGATTTAATTCCTTCCTTGGCCTGAAGGGGAGCTTTAGAGTGACAGAACAAAACCTGCTTTAATGCACTGTTCTATATTTAAAAGTTTAACACAGTAAAATATCATCTTGTTAAAATGCTACTTTTTTTTTTTTTCAGCCGTATAACTGACATATATCGTCAAATAAAATACTTGGTTAACTATAATTTTCATTAGTGCATCCATGATCATTTTAATATATGAAAAAGACCGAGTAAACGTTATAGCAAGATACCTGGAAAAATTTACAGACTCTTAAATATAATCTTAACGGATTTACAGAAGATTGTATTTGAGTGTATACATCAAGATAAAACCACAAATGAGGTATATACAGGTTAGCAGTGTAGGAGCTTCACTGAATAGGTGGGGTCTGATTCTCTTTTCTTCTTTATTAACCATATGGAACAATTCCTGTTTTGCTTTCCACTTTTGCCAGTAAGAGGAATAAAGACTATATTGTTGTGCATTTAGTTCAAATCAGTCCAATTAACTCCTAAGCATATGAAAAAGTGTTTCATCAGTATCTTCTCTTTTTTATGAAATTGATAATCTCAACTGTGTTTTCATTGAGGAATGAGGTGAAAAGTCATGAAATGGGCAAGGTTCCAGGATGGGCTTCTTCCTGTGGAAGCAGAGTATCTGGTGCCTGTGGAATAGATTTTCCTGTGAGAATTTCACATACTGTCTCCTCATCTCCACTGAGCCACCTGCCTCTTCCAGCCCTGACTGCATTCTGTACTCTGTGATATGTTCAGAGCAGCTCTGCAAGGCAGCAGTATGTTTCTGTCATTAATCACATTTTGCTGTACACCTTGGAGAAAAAGGAAAAAGGATCTATGGGTTAAAATTCTCTGTTTCCTTGCCCACACAGACAGGGAGACATTCAGTGTTACTGATAAAATGTTTTTATTTGCTTCATTAGTAGATGAGGAAAAATTAGGAGTCATCTGTCATCATCCATTACTTATTATATATGTTACCACAGGCAAGAAACATGCTGTTACTAATTTTAGTTTACTTTGTTCATCTCATTTTGCTTCTGTTAGCTTGCAAATGTGACTGCCTACTGTGATATGACCCAAGTTTCTTGAAATCAGGTCCTTACTGAGATTCTGTTGCATAAAATGTGTTGTACAGCTCAAAGCTCATTAAACATTTGAAATCTCAATACTTCTTCACATAAAATCCTGATTGATTCCAGGGAATCAAGAAAGTCCAAGGCAAAAAAGAGGCATTTGTAATGCTGGATACTAAAGGATAAAATTATATGAGTCCAGTTAATGAAATGTCAGCTGTTGGCATATGTGGGGTTAGATTTTTTCTCTCTCACTATGTGGCACTATACTGAACAGTAGTGCAGTCCTATGTTTCATAAGAGAGAATAGTTACTCTGTCCCTAATTGCAATATATGTGATTAAACAAAACCCAGGAAGATATTCTTCAGGGAGTTTGGGAGGTTTAAGATCTTGTCTTTTCTTTTTGTGGTCTCTCATTTCTTAAGCCTCTGCACCATTTATTATGGTTACTCTCATTTTGTGTTAGGAAGTTTAATCTGTTAATTAGACCATGTTTACATAATAATTCTTTTATTGCTGTGAAATACTTCTGCGAAGCATGTCTAGGACTCTTTATGTCAGAATACAGACAGAATTTAATCTACACATTCATTGTACTTTTATGACTCTGCAAGTTTTAAACTTCATTTTTTACCTCAATAGAATATTCTTACCAAAATACAAAACAAAATCAAAAAGCAATAACTTGAGATACAGAACAGTGTTATGGAATGGAAAAATAAAAAATATGGTGTTAGTTGCTCTGGTGATTTACTCACCTAGTAAGAGAAAAAATGTGTACTATCCGTTATCTTTTTGGCGAATGTGACAAGTTCCATACCAAGCCTTATGCAGCCAGAGAAAAGAAGATTCTGAAGTCCAACCATCCCTGTATAATCTGCTTCCTCTACTCTGTATCATATGTTCTATACCCTGTATGCCTTCCATATTCCATTCATCATCTCACTTATTGATGCAGTTGCTATATTCATACAAGCTGAAGCTCTTCAAGAATGGACACAAACAAGTACTGAGAGCTGGAAGCTAGTCTAAAAAAACAAATCCTTTGTGCACCATACTTGCCTTATAATCACAGAAAAAAACCCTATATTCCTAAATTAAGGCAATGCTTTGTCCAGTCTTTCCTTATTATCCCTCGAGAGACACTTCATGCTCCAGAAAGTCATTTGGGGCACCAGCATTACATTTCCCTTAAGCCCTACAGAGATTCCTGGCTTTTCAAGACACTATACAGGGAAACTATTTTGCTAATTTAGACACCTAATATATCTCAGAATCACAGAATCATTTAGAAAGAATTTCTGGAAGTCATCTAGTCCAAGACCTCACTTAGAGCCGCACCAGCTAGATCAGCTGAGAGTAGGTGATCTCAGTCATACCTCCTGGCATGAAAAATTAAGAACATATAATGGTATTAGCATCTCCAGTATGCTTTTAATTATTTCATCTCCTAGCTACTTCTGTGAATTACATTCTCTCAATCTCTATTATACCATTAGCATATAGATCACCACCTTGCTTTGGTGTAGTATTTTACCCCCAGTCATTCAAGAAATGTACTTGACTATAGGTCATTTCTGTGGTAAACAGAAGGTTTGTCAGCTGCAGTTCTCTGGGAGAGGAAGTATTCAAGTAGAATACATTTCTCACTGATTTATTTAATTATAGGGTATATGGCATGTTGTGTACCTTTTCAGTGCTCCTGAATATTAGATATTTCACTTTGTTTCACAGATTTTCATCTTTCTACAAATAAGGTATTTTAATTAAATGAGAGGGAAGTCGTACTTTAGGAGCAATACTCAAAACTTCTGATTTAATTTGTAAAGTTCAAATTGAAGATTTAGAGCATATTGGGATTTTTTTCAAACAACTATGAATTTCACTTTTGTATGTGTATATATAATATATATGTGTATCAGAATATAAAGAATTCTGATATAATGATAAATCTGCATAAGTCATTTAAGACTATTTTTTTTTTTCCATCAATTACTAAGAAATCACAGAAGTAAATGCTAATAAGACATTCTTTTCTATCTGTGTCTCAATAATTTTTTCATCCAGAATAGTTTCTTTTGTGTAAGACAAATTCAGGGAGTATGTAAAAAGATAGTGATGTCCTGCCAATATTTTTGCAAGGGTTTCCTTCAAAAATCTCCTTTTATCCTGTGATTACACATCTACTTCAATGGTGTATTCATTTTCAGGTAATATGACAAAGAAATTAGAAAACATTTTCTTCCTGAAATTAGAATATTTTTTCCAATATCTCTAAACAAAGAAGTTCATCACAAAAAAGGCATTTAGCAATAGCAATTACTGTGAATGACAATTTATTTCCTATAAATAATAGTTTATGGTAACAACTTTCTGCCTGTTTGCATTTCTGTTTTTTGAACAGCAACCTAGAATTTTTTCATGCTTTTGAAAGGCATGTCATACATAATGTATGTTGAAGGGGAAAAAAATGGATTTATGATAAAAATACACTTAATTTTAAATCTCTTATCCTTGTGAGTCCCAGAGATTTTCCTTATAAAAACAAAACATAAGGAAGAGGCAAGTGTATAAAAGGCAATTTATTTTTTCTACTCTTTATTTTTTTTCCCCCGTTGTCTTTATTTCCAAGCTCCTCTTTTGTATTCTCTCCTGCTAGTTATTTCAAAACTGTCTCTTCTGAAAAAAATTGGACATCACTTCTCTTCCTCAGAAACTGTAACTCATGCTTCATGTTACATATAGCCATCAAACCATACTATCAAAATACCTGTAGGCACAGCTTACCTCAAGTGACGCTGAGGCCAATTTTAGCATGCCTTGAAGGTAATAATCTTTGACATTTTCTCCACAGTTAAACATTCTCAGTAAAATACCATGCAGGACTAGTATGTCAGAAACAAATACAAACATCTGACATATAACTATCTAGATAACCTTGCTATTATATCCAATGAGAAAGGTAAAGTTGCCAGATAAAGTCAGATCTAGCTGATCCATCAAGCTCTGAAGCTTTGGGACATTTTCACATAGAACTGCTAAACTGCTTTTCTTGCTGTCTTTGCTTTGATTGCCTTCTTCCCATCCATATCTTTTCACAGGCTTTCAACAGAAGAGCTAAGAGATTCAGGCAGGAGAAAAGAAAAAATTCAGTGAACAGTATCTTGCCCTGCTGCAGGCTCCTTTCCCAGAGCAGCAGGTTTTCCATTCACTATGCCAATATGGTCAGAACAGACAATTAAACTTTTCATGTTTGATAGGCCAGCAGACTAGTTGGTCCTTTATCAATTTCTATGGGTAACAACTCAAACTTGGAAAGAAAACAAGTCTCTCATCATAAAAATCTCATTCATTATTGTTTTTCAATCAACAAAATATTAATCAAATGAAAACATTCCTACAGCATGAAGTCTATAGAAATTAACTTCAAAGTATTTCATTGCTGGCTCAAGCAGTCTGTGGACAACTGGTTGTCTGTTAACTCTTTGTGAGTCCTTAGTGGTGTCTATTTCATCGTTTAAAAAGAAGTGCTTAACAGAAGAAATCATCATAAAACTAATACAAATCGACTAGATTTACAATTTTTAAACTGTAATTTATTGTGAAAATAAATTGTAGTCCATGCTGTAACCTAAGCATTTGAATCTGATCATTTCAGAATCTTTTTATAGTGAAATAAAGAATAGCTATCACTTAGTATTTTGAAGGAATCAACGTTTTATTAAATATAAGCAGAGATGCTAGTTATCCATGCAACACTTATTATAACAATTTTCAAATCATAACAAAGCTGAATCTCGATAAGATTGTGCAACAATCCTCAGTGTCTTATCTGTATACTAAGAAAATATTGTGTTTATGTTTTTTCATACAGTAATGCTGTTGCGTGGGATCAAGTTTCAACTTCACCTGAAAGTTTTTGAGTTCATTATTTCATCTGTGAGGAAGGAAGCTAAATGGTCCAAAACATTGATTATAATAAATAACTGTTTTTAAAACCATAGTAAATCTTTAATAATAACAATAAAAAAAAATCACATGTAGGTTTGTTTTTTTTATTGTTTTACATTGGAGTGAATTACAATTTATAGGGCAGGCAGTATGAGAGCACTCATCAAAAAAAGAGCAAACACAGTGTGCAAAGGTTATTTTTCCTAGGATCAGTTACCATACAGTCATTGATAAGAGAACTGCAAGCCCAAGGGCTAGACTGTGATAACATTCAGACATCCACAGAGCAGGAGTTTGTAGTGAGAAAACTGCTAAACACAGTTTAACTTTTTTTCCCATGAGGCCCTTCAGGAGGAAATCATCAGTGACAGGAAAACCTTGTAAAAAGACTATCATCAGAGGGAAAAATATTTATAAATAAAACATGAATTAAACTGGAAAAAAAAAATTAAGAAACTGGATTGTTATTAGTTCTGTACAAAGAGAAATAAACATGTGTGTGCATTTATGGCCGTATAGTATACATATAAAATATTTTTAAATCATCAAAGAAACAAGTGGGATTTAAATTACATTTGGATATGGCATAGATGTATGACAAATAATGTGTACAACTAAAAATATTACTTTCACCTTTTCTAAAACAGCACTTTCTATAACATTTAGACTTGAAGAAACCAGTGTATTGGCTCTTTCAAGACAAGTACATGGAATTTAAATTTGAAAGAACTACTGGTAATTACATTAATTTCAACTATTTGAACTAAAAGGAGAATACTCCCATGACACGCAGATATAATTTTATCATTTTTACTTGAATTAAAGGAAATTAATATTTATGGAAAACAATAGAATTATTGTGCTGCATGTATTTTTAAACTATTTAAAATGAAATGGAGTGCCAAGAAAGGCCTAAAACAGCTGCATTACAATTTTCAAAACATGAAAATTAGATGAATGGCATTGAAAATGAGCAGGGGCATGGAGTATTAGAGGTATTAATACGCAGCCAAAATAAGAAGTTTTGGTAGTGAGTCTTCAAATATCTGCAGCCTTGCAGACAAATAGATGTACCTTGCTCTTTTTTTATTAAATCCTAATTTAGCTGACATGATCCTGCAGCCTTTTATCATGTCTATGGAAGGGTTCATGCAATATACCAAGTATTCAACTAGGCTTGCAGCTGCAAGCTAGACTAGGTTTTAAAAGAATTTAACTCCCAATAGCATTTCATAAAAAAATAGCCACATTTTCAGGGAAACTCATCATAGTGGATGTAATAAACTTCATTTTTCAGTATAAAACCCGTTCTAAGCCACATATAAAATTTAATAGCAAATGATAACCTTTCAACAGATTGCCACAGAACACCTAAATATTTACTATATGATAGCACTAGCTGGGAAAGTGAACACTGATAGGTTTAAAGTGGGAGATTAGCCCTTTTCTGTTTATCTAATAAAAGTTACCATCACTTCTTCTTTCACCACCTTCCCTTAGAAATCAATACAGCTGTAAACCCACTCTGCAGTTTTAACAGGTACAATTTGTCTTCTGTGTAACTTTTTTATGTTCTGCATCAAGAAATTCCTGTCTGAAGTGAATGCATGTATATTGTCTGGGAAGGAGGAGCTAGAGAAAGATGTCAGTGCCTATATTATTTCTTTGACAGAAGTGGATTGAGGACTGTTTCTAGTCGAAATGTGGTTTTAGTTTTCTTGTTTAAATCTGAATTTAGAAATGTTGGCAGTAGATAAGTGGATCACAATTAATCACAATTCTGTAAATACATATTTATTTTATTCTTCCCTCTGCTTTTCTTTCCCTGCTCTAACTACTGCTTAAGAACCTTGTTCCTTCTCAGATAAGGTTCATGTTTTTCCAAGTAAAGCTATGTTTGGAAGGGTATGCTAAGACCTAGTATAAACACACATACCTGAACTGACTTCTCAAATGACCATCACAACAATAGAAGAGATAACGAAAATGACAAGCAGATTAAAAAGAGCAGAAGTCAGTACATTGTCAGCCTTCTCTATCTTGTACTACTCTGTCTACTTGCAGCTTTCCATGGCTTCCGAGGTCACTCAGGCATGTAATAAGTAGATTTTCAGTGCATTGGAACTTCTTGCATTAGTTGATGTTTTGACATGTTTTTCTGCAGTGGTGCAATTGGGGATTTTCTACCTTTTTCCCAAATGGGCTATGGTGATAAAGTAAAAGCAGATTATTCGAGCAACTACAAAAATATCTTCTGGGTTTGCTCATCCAGTGTTTTTCATATGTTTTCACATATCATCTAGTATTTCCAAACATACCTATTTTATGCTTCTAAACTGTCAGAACATACGCCATCATTTATATTATAACTCAAAAACCTGTTACAATTAACAAGTTTCAGTCACTGGTTGCTTTCATAATTTTAAGAGGCAGTTCAAAAGCAGTAAAAGAATAACGCTGATTCTAATGAGATTTTGCTCTACCTCTGTTTCTCAAGAGATATCATGACTGTAAGGCTCAGATATCACTCAAGAAGTCTCATAACTGTGGTATATCAAACCTAGATTAAGAACAGGCTTAAGAAATAGCAGTACTATTCCAGTTGTAATCTAAAGCACAACTGATTAAGAGATGTGTCCAACAAGTGAAGATCAAGTACTAAAATCTTCCTCGGTTTTTTTGGATTTCAAGCCTCCATCTTTAATTTCACAGGACACTAATAGAATTAAATTATATGCTGTTCTGTGGTTGGGACTATTTTCCAATTCTCTGCCTAAATCCTTTTCCCTGGGAAAAAATAAGAATAACAAAATCCAAGGTAAGTTAGATGAAAAAGCAACTAATGTATTCACTCAGAAGAGAGAAGACCTTGGTTGCATTAAGTGCTTAAGGCATTATTTTATATTAAGTTAGTGAACAAAACACATAAGGTCTGTGTAAACTCTTGTGAACAAGGCTCAGAACTTCTTAGAATTGACCTATTCCAGCAAATTGTTCCATCAACCAGCTATTTTCTTTAAGCTAAAGACCATGAGTTATCATTCATGTAGACAGTCTGCATTTGAGGGCAAATCAAATGTGCAGTCATTGATGTCTATGGATCTTTTTATTTACCAGGGATGAGAGCACTATTCAACACAGTTCTAGTAAATGACAAAGTGGACAGTATTTTAAAATAGTGGATTATCAAAACCAAAAAAGCGTCATAACTTCAGTAAAAAGAGTGGTTTAACACTATTTTTGTTAGTAATGGATCAAGTAGGTAATGGGAGAATGGTGTCTAAGAGGCCAGAAAATTGATTAAAGCTCAGGAATTTTCTAGCAAATCAGCTAATCTAGGAAAGGAAGAAAGATACCTATTCCTTTATTGGCACAAGTTTCCATTGGGTTTGATGTAGACTCAATATAAATCTAAATTGAAGGGAGAGTCAGTGTTCTTGATGGATATATGAAAAAAAAAACCCACAATTTTTTTAACTTTGGAAAAAAACCACAATCACAAATCACCAAAGATAGCTGCCCAAGACAAATTATTATTTCCTATAGATGCTATTTTAACAAACACACTCCAAGGTCCTTCTGAGGTAATAATTTAATTAGGGAAATATATATAACTTATATAAATAACTTTTGTCTACATAAGACAAATATTGTCAGAAAGAAAGATTTGCTGAAACATCTGTAAAAGCAAGAGCTTTCCAACATGCATAAAGTCTGTATGCCAGTATTAACTATTCTAACAAAACGAAACAATCTAACACCCCAAAACCAAAACCAGAACCAAAACTGCTATTATTATAGCCAGTAAAAGAAGTAGACTACCTCTTATACTCTGATGTTTTCACAATTAATGCTGTAATTCTTTTGAATATATTTAATGTATTGTTTTAATGGGCATGTTAAAGATTACCTTATCAATCAAATTATCTTTATGAAATGTACCTTCCATCATAATTTTAATAATTATAATTATCATAATTTAATATAATTTTATAATATTTCATCTTGACCTCAGTGGGATAAAGCTTCATTTATACATTGAATTAGAGATGAGATTTAATAACTGTTTAGAGCTCAGATCCCCAACACAGCAGATACATTCCATCCTGAACATGAAGTTTTTAATGAAATCAATATCAGGCTATGCTTTCCAACTTCAGAATTCTCTTCTCAAATTCAGATTAAAATTCAGCAGACTGATTTATCAAACTTAAACTGAAGAATATATGAAACAAGTTTTTAGAAATAGTGTTAATATTCTGTTGTGTCTTTTAGTACTTATCTGTGGCACAACAAAGCAAACTTCCAGGGAGATGAAAATGTCTACTCTTTTTTAGTTTTACAGTGAAACAATACAACTTTTCTGCTGTAGGATGGTCTAGGTCAACTTTTGTGAAAGTAAACTCAAAGACTTACGTGGATTATTTATGTTATAGCAAACTCAGGGCAACATTATATGTATTTACCTGTAAAAGTAGTCATAAATAATATAATCATAATGTAATATAATACCTGTATGTAATGTACCATGCAATGTCTAATATAATATGTAATATAAAATTACTGTAATTATTGTATAAATTGTATATAGCAGCATCATTCAATTATAGTAGCATCAGGATAAACAATCAAAAGCAAAGTACATTATTATTATTATTAAGGCATAATCAACCTTGGATTGTCTCTAACAGTATTCCAGGAAGAGAGGACACAGTTGTGGGGTGGTAGTTAGCACTTTTCAGCTTTCCCTTCAGTACATATTAATTTTATCCCTTCGTAGAAGCCAATAGAAACAGTGAGCCTAAATTTGAAGGAGTTTGTTCTCCCCTCAGTCTTTTTGCAAGCTCTTTCCTCCTCTCTCTCTCCTGACTGGTAGAAACAGGTTACCATACAGAACTTCTATCTCCTCTTTCTTTAACAACAAGCAATTTTGCCTGCATTGCTGATGTGTTATAACCTAGCTCTGAGTGACATTATATAGCATTTCATAATAATTTAGAACTCCTTTAATGGAATTTCCACTGTATTTTTGAATCCTCTCTGATTACTGAGAATTAAAGTTTTATGCCAGCATTCTATTACTACTTGATGATTATTTTTTTTTTAATGGAAGAAATAAAAATGTAATCAAGCTCTGATTAAGAATAAAAGAAGCTTCCATTTGTCACCTGAATAGTTGGTTTTAGCTGATGAAATATAGAGGACTGGAAGAACCAGCTAGTTTAATCCCATGCTTGGGATGGAGGCTTCCATTCATATATCTGACAGGTTCCATTTTAAAAGTAAACCTCTCGTTCCTATTCCTCTTATAAGCAAGTATCAGACTAAGCCTCAGAGTGGAAAGGTTCATTTTACTGAAGGTGAGCATGTCAAAAGATACTGAACAATTTTCAAACTCCTAGGCAAGGTGTTTTTAGAACACAGTCTAATAACTGCAGATAGGTAAATTCTCCCCTCCACAGGAAAGACTCAGAACTGGTCAGTGAGACAAAAATGAAAAGGTTTCAAAACACTGGAAATTCACTTGATTTTCTTGAAGTAGAACTTCCTCCTTCTGAAAGAGAAACAACATTTGAATTGTTATGTGTTTTTGTCTGGTGTTTTTTTGTTTGGTTTTTTTTTTTTTTTTTACAAGTTGGTTTATAGTTTGTAAGTCACATCTAGGCTCCATATCTTCTTCTCCTTGAATATTTCCAAGAAAACTTTATACATTCTATTTCCGAAGGCCTTATTTCATGACATATCACTTCATATTATCTATTTTAACCTACTTTATTTGAGCCCTAAAGTAATCACATTTTTTTCTACATTACAACAGTTACACTTGGCATTGATCACACATTGTCTTTAAATTTCATTAGAGCCATTCCTACTTTTATGTTTAATTAGTAAAAACATCAAATGACATTTGCTCCTAAACCGTCTTTGAAGAATCCCTGTAATAACTTCCTTCCATTCTGATTGCTTCCTAAACAGAATTCAGAAACGGATATAAGGGGTATTATCACTTTGGGTTTATTATGCTTCTGAGTTTTGCTAAACAATGATACTTTCCATTTGCACCTTTCATTCTTATTCTGTCTATGCTACCTTATGGCCAATAGAATTTTTTTGACCCTTTAGTCTTTACTAAATTCATACGTAGCAGCTATGCTAGTTTTCCCACTAAACTACTAAAAATATTCATATGGTTACTACTGCTTGCTTAAACTTCCTTTTCAAAATGTGACTTAGTTTGACTTTTGAGAATTTTCACTATCTAATCAAAATTTGTGATGTCTGTCCAATTTTACTTTTAGTTACAGTTTTCTGACTAGTCTTAATATTCTTTTATAGAACATTACATGTTCAAGTAGCTCTGATGTTCAAGTTTTGGTTTTTTAAGATACAATCATTTTAAAATTCAGTTTAAAAGAAAAACTCATAACTTTTTTATATTTATTTGACTAAGATTTTCAGTATAAAACTGTGGAGGTTTGAACTCAGGCTGCAGCCAGACGCCACGCAGCTGGCCCTTTGCCTCCCCTCCCCCCTCTGGTGAAATAGGGGAGGGACAAAAGAAGAGAATTCATGGGTTGAATAAAAAGAAAGAATTTATTAAATATAACAAGAGAACAAGAGTAAGAATAGTGAGTTCAAAAAGAAAACTGGTAAAATGCAGAAGTGGCTTAGCGAACGCAGTGACTGCCCCCCACAGCAACAACACCGCCCGACCAGCAGAGGGCGCGAGTGCGAGCCCCCAGCGAAAAGCCAAGAGCGAGAGAAAGAGCCCCGCCCACCTGGGCATGACATCACAGGGTATGAAATACTCTAATGAGAATTAACTCCATCCTGGGCAAAACCAGGACTAGACGTCATTTACTAGTTAATTGAATTTATCAGTTTTCCCTTTTTAAATACACAACTTCAGTTATAAACTTCAGTTCTGCAGAAATGTGTGAAATAAGTTTCTTCATACTTGTGAAGTACTCTGTTGCTATAGTGATGACTGTGATAGAGAAAGCTATGAGAAAAGCAGTAGCTCTGTCCTGAGGACATGGTTTCAATAAAGTGTAATAAAGGAAATATACAGCTGTAGAATGAAAATAAAAAGATAAGACAAAATATTGAATATATTTTTTTTTTTTTCCCCATGAGTATCATCCATTTTACACACTTCATGAGATAGTCTGGGGGGAGAGGAGGTGGTGGTGAGGAAAGCATGCAACTGCACAATTTATATATAGTTACAAAGTTACAAGGAAGTGTAGAGTTGAAAAGCAACCTTAATTCTAGAGTTTTCTAGATTACTAGGCTCAGGGGTATCTTTAACTATAATTGCTGTTCTGTCCCTTTCCTGGATATGCAAGAGATGCAGCCTCACTTCTGTGATAACTGAAATACTGTTTCCTATCAGTTTCGATCTGGAAGATTAGTACCTTTCCTGTTGCTTTTTTTTTTTTTTTTTTTTTTATTTTGCCTCTAGTCATGAATAACCTACCTCTGCTGTATAAAATCCAGGAAGGCCTGGCTGATTTACAATAGACTCTTTACCAGCCCCAACTATTTATATATTTATAGATTAATCTATGTCCGCTAACACACATACAACATTGTTACATCATTGTCAGATGTAGCCCAGAGACAGCTATCTCGAATTATTTATGATGATTTAAAACTGATAGTCTGATACAAGTTTCCAAAAAGAAACAAAGGGTTTTTTTGGGGAAAAAAACCCCAAAACCAAAAACAAAAAAACAAACAAACAAAAAAACCCACAACAACCAAAACAAAAACAAACCCACAACCAAACAAAAACATAAGGAGAAATCTAAGGCAAAATTTCTCTCAGGAAGAACGTCACTGTTTTCTGAAGATATTAGTGAATGTGATCCCTAGCTATATTTTTGGTTTAGGCAATGTACATATCTCAATACATATATGAATATGTTTAAATATATTTACCAAATTTCTGTTGTCTGCTCTCTGCACACAATTCATGGGCAGAGTACAACATGTTTAATACCATTGTGAAATACAACATATTTACTAAAATAAGTTCTATTTCTAATTCTTGATGAAATTAAATAAAATTAGGGAACTGAGCTACAGCAATCATATTATGGAAGATTTTCTGCTATTCAGGCTGCTGAGTCATTCTAATCAATGATGCACACTTAATTTATGAGTATCTATCTATCTATCTATCTATCTATCTATCTATCTAGTGTAGCTTATTTATAATTATATACACATAAAGACAAATTAATTTTACATACCAGTGTTCCATGATGACCCACATGCAATTTTCTCCAAATATTGTAGAAAGTAAAGAATTAGTATGACATTAGGGCAATGCAAGAGATTACACCCACCTGAAAAATTGTTACATTTTATCATTTTGTGATGTGAGGTAATCAGTGTGGATCCAGAATCTGAAAGAAAAATATAATAAAAATTAAATAAGCTACTCTATCATCTAACTGGTTTTGTTTGGGTTTTTTAGTTTTTTTTTTGTTTTTTTTTTTTTTTTTCTGTTGTTGTTTTTTTTTTTCTTTTTTTATAAAAAAATCTGTTGTGATATTTCAGGAAACTGTCAGTAAAGAAGTGCAATTCTTGAACTATGTGTCAGGAACATAGTATTGTCATACATTAGAAAACTTATTGAATGCAAAAAGATAATTTCATCTGCCTTCTGCCTGAAAAAGGTGAATTCAAGAAGAAATCTACAGACTCAGGTGGTATCAATGTCATAGCTGACAGTTCTGAGTTTGCCTTTAGGAAAAGGTACATGACTGGTAGAAATGTCTGGTTTCACCCAAGCTTACAGAATGCTAGTATTTGGGATTTGCACGTGTAAGTTTTTTTTGAGTAGGTTACCAATGATGGCTATGACTTCTCAAGACAGACCTGTTGCTGGACAAATTATGTGACATATATACAAGTGTTAAGATAAATAGTAAATGACATACTTGTTTTTATTTCAGGTGTTTAAAAAAAAAAATCAATAAAATCCATGAGAATAGGACCTGTTATTTTAAATTTTTCATACCTAGAGATGTTAATTGTAACTGCATAAGTTACTGGGTTAGATTATTGCCTATTAAATCAGGGGTTATATTATTAATCACTTAACAATTGAAATTCCTTTTTTTTGTTTTTTTTGTAATAACTACTTCAGAAAACCAGCTCAAGGCTCCTCAGAAGTATGACAAAGAAGTATCATTGCTATTCTGGAGATAAAGAAACAAACTTCCTTTGTCACAAAAAGAGGAAAGTCAAAGATAGGAAAAAATGCTTTGGAGACTTAATTTGCTCTGTGGCCATCAGAGGGAAGTTATGGGAGCTGGGTAATGACTGCTGCTGTTGGGAAGGATCACACCTCTCTTCCCTTCCTTCATCAGGAGATGACAGTTTATGTATCCCAAGTTTACACAGCTCATAGCTGTCACAGAGAAATCCTTTCTTGGTGTCTGATAGGAGCAAGTGGGCAACTGTTTTGCTGCCCAGTGGCCTTATTCACCTAAGCTCAGAGCTGGCCTTGATGCCTCCTAAAGGCATAGCTTTCTTATATATTCCTGTCTTCATTTTTAACATTCTTATTTCAGACTAATGGTGCACACAATTTCTCTCAATTTTTATTTCAGACTCATTTAAAGTAAAAAATCCGATCACTTCTGACAAACAGAAACTTCCTGTGCCTGAACTCCTTGTTCGTGAAGTTCAAGATATCTTAGGTCCAGAAAATGAGATCATCACCATGATGATCTTATACTTGCATATATGAACACGTGAATACCTAATCTTTTAGCAAGAAGGCTCTAATTCCCATTATTTCATACACTCTTCTTGACAGGTTACTCCATGAATTTTTAATTGGAATGAACTTTAATTTTTCTCAAAAAACACATTTTTAATAAAATTAATCAAACCCAAAAGCTCTGTGAGAACATATCTCAGAAAATTCCCATGAACTTTAAGGGTTAAGATGTTATTACAAAATCTTTGTAACAAAGAGTCTTCTCATCTGCCAGAACTCACCAGAAGACAGTTCTCTCCTGAAATTGAAAATCACCTCTCAAGTTGATAGACATTGTTTTTTTCTGTTGGTTTTGGAGGGGGGAAAAAAAAAAATAAAAAAAAAGCAAGGAAAAATCCCTACAAAAACTCACGGATTTTGAAAACTTTGGAATAACAGAATTTGCACAGTTGTCATTGTCCCAGTATGCTAATTTTTTATTTGCCAGACTGTTGTGCAAAGACAAACTTTTCTGTAATGTTAACTCAATAGCCTCAAAAGAGAAGTTTACAAGTGGTAGAACCGACATAGATACAGAAATGAAATACCATCATGAAAAAAAAATATTTGCAGTGAATTTAAGATGATGGCCTCTTGAACATTTTTATTAAGAGATACTGTAACATTCAGTTTCAATACTTTTTTTAATTAGGATTTTTTTTCTCAACACTAGAATGGAATTTATAATCAAAAGCCCAGAGAAATATATCTTCATTCATTTTCTAAAATCCAAGTATATGTGGCCTCATACAGGATATAGAAAGATCATTTTCTCATCTTATAGTTGATGTTACTTTGACTTAGTCTCTAATAATCAATGAAAATGAGGTAGCCCTAAATGGTTAATCTCAAGCTCTTGCATTTGAGTTGTTTTTCTCCAGAAAATGGATTGTATTTTTTTGCAAAAATGATATTAACCTCAATTTTCCTTAACTTTTCTAACTTCCAGGCTACTGAATCTGTATTTTCTCATGTATAGAGTATTTAATTATTCATACCTAGTGAAACAGAGTCATCAGCACAGACAGACATAATTCCATCTAGTTGTTCACTAACCTGGAGATTAGAAAACATATGTCATATAAGGAGACACACTTTCATCAGTTTCATCATATCCAAGCAAACCAAAGAGGAACTTGCACCTGTGTTTCTCTTATCCTTCAATAACCAGCATGTTACATATTCTGAAGAGGCCATTGTCCTGGTTTTGGTCAGGGCAGTTAACTTTCCTTGGGGTCAGAGGGCCAGGTCCAGCTCCATCACTGAAGTATTCTATATCATGTGACATCATGCTCAGTATATAGGCAGACACATGCTCTCTCACACCCTGTTTCAGTTTCTGGGTCATTGTGGTGGGATTTTCTAATACGGTCAGATCACTGCTGCAGGGGGGTGGGCTGCATATCTGTCACTGTGCTCAGTAGGCCACTGATGCATTTTACCTCTTTTGGACTTACTATCATTACTGTTGCTTTTCTTACTATTACTGATTTTTTTTTTTTTTAATTCAACCTTCAAATTTCTTCTTTAGTCCCTCCCCTACTTCACTGGGGAGGGGGGGCAGGGGGAAGTAAACAGCTGGCTATGTGGTGATTGGCTACCAGCTGAGTTCAAACCACAATAGCCATGTGTGTCCAGATTCTGAAAAGACCTCAGTATTTTTGCAATAAAAAGGGAGAGTTTTTCAAAAACTCAGAATTTTCCATTGGACAGAAAAACTTCATGTCTGTTTTATCTGTGCTTGTAACCAAGTTCTAATTTATTCTCTAGGAGACAGAGATGGAACTAAATGGGCTATGACATTTCTATTAAATATTCGGAGTAGCACACATACTGCAACTCATGTGATACCATCACAAGTCCACAGTCATCCCAGCTTTTCATACAAGTGGACACAGATTTTCTACTAAACTCCACAAACCTGAGAAAAAAATATATGTTCATGTTGTTAATGACTGTGATAGATTAAGCTAATGGGTCCATATAATTATCAGTTTATGGTACTATAAATTAGAGCAAGATCTTTTAAAAGAATTATCCACTCAGTATTCTGTTTTTAAGGTTCTTCTCACAGTTGCAAATAATGATAGAATCATAGAATACCAGGTTGGAAGGGACCTCAAGAATCATCTGGTTCAACCTTTCTTGGCAAAAGGATGGTCTAGACAACATGGCCCAGCATCTTGTCCAGGTGAATCTAAAACATGTCCAGTGTTGAGGAATCCACCACTGCCCTGGGGAGATTATTCCAAGGACTGATTGTTCTCATTGTGAAAATTTTTATTCTTGCATCCAACTGGAATCTCTAGAAGTAACTAGAACCTACTATGCCTTGTCTTTTCAATGTGACTCCTTGAAAAAAGGGAGTTTCCATCTTTGTAGCCACACTTTTAATACTGGGATATGGTGATAAGATCTTCCCTAAGCCTTCTCTTCTCAAGGCTGAACAAATCCAATTCTCTCAGCCTTTCGTCGTATGGCAGGCTTCTTTATCCTTTGATCGTCTTTGTGGCCCCACCTCTAGACCCTCTTTGTCCTGTCCACATCTTTCTTGTATAGAAGGGACCAAAACTGAACACAATATTCCAGGTGTGGCCTGACAAACGCTGAGTGGGATAATGACTCCTTTATCTCTGCTGGTGATGCCCTTGTTGATACAACTAAGCACCCTGTTGGCTTTCTCTGCTGCTGCAGCACACTGTTCACTCATGTTGAGCTTGTTGTCCACCAGGACTCCCAGGTCCCTTTCCACAGAGCTGCTCCTCAGTCACGTAGATCCCAGTCTGTGTTGCACTCCTGGATTATGTTTTTCCAGGTACAAGAACACCTGTCCTTGTTGGACTTCATAAGGTTCTTGTTAGCCCACACTACAGCCTATCCAAGTCTTCCATCAGGGAGGCTCTCCCTTCCAAAGTGTTCATTTCCTCACTCAGTTTGGTATCATCAGTAAACTTCATCAGGGTACACTTGATCCCATCATCCAGATCACTTATAGAAATATTAAACAGTGTTGGGCCCAATATCGATCCCTGGGGGATCCCACTTGTGCCAGGTTGTCAATTTGAAAAAGATCTATTTCCCACCACCCTCTGGGTGCAGCCTGTCAGCCAGTTCCCCACCCACCTCATGGACCACTTGTCTAGACCATAATGCATCAGTTTTTCTAGAAGGAGGATGTGGGGATGTTGTGGTTTGATCCTAGAGAAAATCTGAGCAACACACAGCCACTCACTCACCCATTCCCCCTCAGGCATGGGAAGGGAAAAATAAAGCAAAATGGGTTGGGAGTTAAGATAAGGACAGGGAGACATTAATCCCCCATTATGATCATGGGCAAAAGACAGACTTGTTAGGGGAAGAAAAAGAACAACAATTTGATTCAAATACTCACAAAGCTTAACAGACAGAGTAGGACCGTGAAAACCATTACCACATCTTAAAAACACTTTTCCCCACCCCTCCCTTTTTCCCAGGCTTCAGTTTTGCTGCCAGTTTCTCTGCCTCCTCATCCCCAGTGACACAGAGGGCAGTGAATGGGGGGTGCAGTCATTTCCACCATTGCCTCCTCTTCAGTGGGAGGACTTCTCCCATTCTTCCCCTGCTCCGGTGTGGAGTCCCTCTCACTAGAGACAGTCCTCCACAACTTTTCTCCAACATGAGTCCGTCCCATGGGCCACAGCCCTTCCCAAGCTGCTCCAGCATGAGGTCCTCCTGCATGTTGCAATCCTCCCAATGCTGAACAAGAACAGCAGGGACCTCTTCCCACAGAGTCCCAGCCTTCCTCAGGCTCAGTCACCTGCTCTGGTGTGTGGTTCTTCATGGGCTTCAGGTTGGTCTCTGCTTCTCTGGTGACCTCCATGGGAGGCACAGGAAGCTGCTGTCTTGACACGGGCTGCAGGGTAATCTCTGCTCTGGCACAGACACCCCCACCCCCACCCCACCCCCCCTTCATCCTCCTTTCTTCTACTGGCCTTGGTGTTTGCCTAGGTGTCCTCCCTGCAACTCCTCTTCACGACTCCCACTCCTCCTCCCAGGTTATCCTTCTTAAATATACCATCACAGAGGTGTGGCCATCATAATTTATTGGCTTGGTCTTTGCACAGAAGTGGGTTCGACTTGGAGCCAGGGGAGCTTTAAGAAGCTTCTCACAGGAGCCACTAATGTTGCCCCTACCACCACAGACAATGTCCACCACTCGTCCCATGTCAGACTAGAAGATTACTTTGTCATAGAAGGCAATCATGTTTGTCAAGCACGATTTGCTTTTGGTGAATCCATGTTGGCTGTTCCAAATCAGCTGTTTCTTATCACCTGACTTGTGATAACCCCCAGAAGGATTTGTTCCATAAATATCCCAGTGACTGGTAAGACTGATGGACCTATAATTTTCTGGATCCATCTTTAAGCCTTTCTTGTAGATGGGGGTGACACTAGCTTCTTCCAGTCTTCTGGGATGTCCCTTGATCTCTATGGCTTTTCAAAGATTATGGAGAGTGGCCTTGCAATGACATCAGCCAACTCTCAATGCCTTCAGCTGGGTAACATCAAGACCCATTGATTTGTAGGGGTCAAGCTCCTGTAAGAGTTTGCATACCAACTCTTCCTTCACTGATGGTGGGTCTGTGTTTGCATCGACCTGGATTTTGTTCAGAAGGCCTGGGGCACAACAGTGCTGGTAAAGACAGAGGTCACAAACGTGTTGAGAATCTGCCTTTTCAGTGGTGTTGCTGACTAATTCACCTCTCCTGTTTAACAGCAGGACAACATTTTCCTTCTGTTTCTGCTTGTTGTTTATGTACCTGAAGAACCCTTTCTTACAGTTTTTGACATCTCTGGCCAGTTTCAATTCAAGCTGAGCTTTTGCTTTTCTAACTGCATCTCTGAACTCTCTGAAATACTCTTGTAATTCTCAATGGGTATTCATCTGCTTATTCATCTCTGGCACACTTCTTTTTTTGTTTTGATCAGACTCAGAAGCTTGAAGTTAAGCCAAGGGGGTCTCTTGCTCTGCCTTCTTCCATTATCTTTAAAGGAGATGAACAGGTTTTGTGCTTTCAGAAGACCATTCTTGAAAAACTCCCATCACTTGCTAGCTTCTTTATCCTCCCTGGAATCTTTCTACAGAATCCCTCCCAACTGAGCTCTGAGCAAGCTGAAGTTGGCTCTTCTGAAATCTAAAACCTTTGTCTTAGTATTAACCTTTACTGTGCTCTGCAGGTTCCCACACTCCACAATACTGTGATCACTACAGCCAAAGCTATCACTAACCAAGTATTACAAAGCACATTTTCTTGGTTTGTAGCAAGTCCAGCAGTGCCTCATTCCTGGTTGGCACATCTAACATTTGTATGAAGAAGCAGTCCTCTCTAGGACTCTAGGAGCTTGGCGGATGACATGTGAACTGCTGCATTGTTCTTCCAGCAAAGTCTGGGTAGTTAAGTCACTCATAAAAACCAGGTTCTGTTGACCTGAAGCTTGTTTAAGTGACCCAAATATTGCTTCATTTGCCTTATTGTCTTAGTTTGGAGGTTGGTAGCAGATGCCTACTGTAAGATTACCCCTTGGAGATGACCCCTCTGATCTTGACCCAGAGGCATTCAATGAGGGTTCCATAATCACTGTAGCTGTCTTCTAAACTTTCAGAGTTCTCCTTAACATAGAGTATGACTCCTTCACCTCTTCTTCCCTTCCTGTCTTGACAAAACAGCCTATAGCCATCCATCACAATCCTCCTAGTTATATGAGTTATCCCACCATGTTTCAGTTATTCCTATGTGAAGTGCTAAGGCTTGGACAATAGGCCCAAGCCAGAGTTGACGTATAAATGAATCCTGTATATTTTATAACTGATAACTATTGGCTAATAGGTATTATACTGAGTTATAATAAACCACCTATTCTGATGTAAAAGGTGGAAGTGTTGAAGCCTGAGCAACAGGCCCTGAACCAAAACTGTTAACTCAGTATTATGTAACCATTAATGAAATATGCATGGAGGGTGTAGTTACCTTGAATGTATCTTTCCCTTCCTTTGTATGTTAATAGAACAACAGAGTCATGGAGGCAGGTGTCTGTCCCTGAGACCTGATGTGAGACCTTGTGCATAATCCCATCAGATAAACAGAGAAATTCCCTCAGCTTCTTACCTGAGCCCTGGCCAGGCTCTGGGGGAATCTAATGTGAGATTGAAACCAGATATTTCCACTTAAAACAAAGGTGCCAGCTATCCTGGCTCGCTGATTTTGGGGTATATAAGGCTGGACCCGCTCACAGCGACTTTGGCAGCCTCACCTGTGGGTGGACGCCCCGCGTAGGATTTCCCCCTTGCCGGGACAGGCTCTGCAAACCCTCGCTGTAAACGGGGCTGCCCAGCCACTGCGGGGCTGGGTGATGGTGACGTGTGCGAGTGGTGAGGGATCTGTCTTAATCACTGTTCTCTCTCTCAGGTAGTAATGATTTGATGCATTACCCTGCATTTTCATATTTGTTTAAGTGCATATTCTGTCTTTACTTGTTTTATGTTTTCTGTATTATTCTGTTATATTATTTAGTTATTTCTAGTAAAACCTGCTCTTTTCACTCTGGTGTCTGAGTTTAACTGATATCCCTAATCAGCAAAACACTATGATATCAACTTTCTGACTGGGTACAGAGGTCCTGTTCCTCCTGTTTGTTCCCCAGGCTGCATTGTTATACATACACTTGAAGTGGTTGTTCTCATTTTGGGACTAAGGAACATTTGTTGTTGCTTTGGTTGTCCTGTCTTATTCCCCAGTTTCCCCAGTTTGTTGTAATGGCATGAGGACTGCCACTTTGGACTTCATCCCCCGAGTCCTTCAGTTTAAATTACTCCTCACCAAGTTGGCCAGACTGATGCCAAAGATTCTCTTGCCTCTTCCAGACAGGTGGATCCCATCCCTTCCTAACAAAGTATAGTCAAAGAATGTCCCATTTTCATAAAAGCCCAAACCCTCAAAAGAGCACCAGACACAAATCCAGAAGTTCATTTTTATTACACTTCTATTTCTGGCTGCAACTTTTCCTCTCAATGGTAAAATGGAAGAAAAGTTAACTTGAACACCAGTACTTCTCACTTGCACCACCAGGGCTTTGTAGTCTTCCCTGATTCTGCCCAGGTTTCTGGCTTGTGGTGTCATTTGTGCTCACATGAAAAAGTAGCAATGGATAGTAGTCTGTGCTCTTGACAAGTTGTGACACCCTCTCAGCAACATCTCTGACTTTAGCTCCCAGAAGGCAGCACGTCTCTTGTGACTCCCTGTCAGGCCGGCAGATGGGCACCTCAGTGCCCCTCAACAGAAAGTCACCCACTACCAGCACTTGTCACTGCCTTTTGTGATATCCACAGCGTGCTGCTGGTATAACTTCTCCTTTCAAGACCTTGCTTATGGATGTCTGCAGCTGTTAAAACTTCATATCTGGTTTTGGTTGTAATGATGGAAGGTGGGGACCAGAGTCCTGCTTTTGTGAGTCATCAGGGTCTGAGGTGCCTCATTCTCCGTAGTGTTCACCACAGGTACATGGTTCTGAAACCACTTATGTATCTCTGTCTTAGCCCCTCTAATACTGTGCAGCCTTTGAATTGTTCCCTGCAACTCAGCCACCTGACGTAACAGATCATCAATCTGTGCATATCTTTTGCAGGTACATACCTTTTCTCCAGGAGAAGGGTCTAGGCACTCATTGCAACCTACTGTCTGTACTGAAGACTCCTCCATTACTACCTGTCTGGGTGGAAACATCTCAGGGTCTTTCTCTGTAGAAATACTGGCTTTAACTCTGAGAAAAGTGCCCACCATTCTGGCAGAGACCTAGAGCACTTCCCTGGGCTGTGGGCCTACAAGCAGTGTGCAAAGCCCTTCTCACACACTTTCTGTGTGAACTGCTGTACAAACTACTGCACCCTCTTGATCCCTGTTGCATACCCCATGTCACATTGCTCATGGTTGCTAGCACTCCCTAGAGCTACCAGCTCCTGTAGGGGTTCTCTGGTCTTTCTTGGGTTTCCCTGGCTCTGGGAACCCCCCTGTATACCTCAATCTAACACTCAGCCACAAAACTTATTGTTGCTGCAGCTGTGTGCCTTGCCAACTAAGATGGATAAAGATCATAAAATATAGTGAAAAAGCACGTCACCCAATAAGGTGGAGGAGATTACTACTGAGAATGTCAGACATTTATTGTCACCTCCTCAGCATTCTGCATTTCAGAGTTGTGGGTTTGGGATTTTTGCTTTTAATTCCTATGTGACAAAGGCTGTCTTAATAAGATATTAGCCATGACATGCAAAATCTGCAAGTAGTTGGCAACAAGCAGTAAGAATTTGAGAGAAGGCTGAAAAATGTGGTCTATTATTCCTCTGCTCAAGTCAAGCATTCTGAAAAGCTTTTTGAGCATTGAATACACAGCTGGGAGGGAAAAAGGATGTGAGCTGCAGTCAGTAGCATCATAAAGTATAAAATACATTGATGCTCAAATATATATAGGGGGTGTAGGCTCAGCTGTGCCACTAGCACAGAGCTGAATGAAAGAATGGCAAACACACAATATTAAGTATAATATGGGTCTGAAGTCTAGAAGGCAAGAATTGAAGACCCTGCCCCCATTTCTATCAGTGCTTTAGGGTAAGAGCAATAGGAGGATTACTATGTGCAACAACAGTAGTTGCAGGGATGTTATTGTCTGCTAATTCCTTTGCAGCACAAATAATAAGGATGTCATGGCAACAATCTGTTATACCACCAAAATGATTTTCCAGACCTAGAACAACAAACTGGAAAAACAAGACAAAGTAAGAGGGGGCAGGGCTCAGTCTCTAGCAGCATGATCTTCAACCATGTACTGACTCATCTATATGCGTTCTCAGGCTGAACTGAGCTAGTTTTCCTGATAAATATTTAGCAGATGGAAAATAAATGTGTATACATTCACCCCCAAGAATTCAAAGAGCCTGTGGAATATTTATAGCTTTCCAAATACTGTGTGGTTGATTCATTCCAGAGGTGAAAAGTGTGAGAAGATTCACAAATATGTCTTTATTTTTTAAGATCAAATTTGAATGAACTTGGTTGGGGTGGAGCCTTGAAGCATCCTTCTGAACCATGATGGATACTTGGCTGCTGCTCTGACAAGTGCTTTGAAATCCTCCTGCTAGCTTAAGGTTGACTTCACGTGCACATCGCAGTTTTCCAGGATCATCTCTAGTTGTTACATAAAACACACTCTGACTTCCATATTTCTTTAACAATAGTCAAAAAGAAAAGCCACTATAGCATTTAAAAGGTGGATTGCCATCACTTCTACAGTCACTATCTTCTCACACTGAATTATGGTTCAGTAGTGGTCAGCAGCTCAGAAAATCACGTCTCTTTCCTAACCTGTCTAACTGCCAGAGAATTAATGACATTTACAAGTTGTACTAAATAGTGAGATACTGTAATTACCATCCAGCTCAGAAATTATGTGTAGTTCAGAGAACAAAAAGGGGTCAGAAAGTAGCAAACCCTCTTGATAGACGGCTGTTATATAATTTTTATTGTCATAATTTTCACTGGCTTCTTATTCCAGGTCTAAATGACATTGATGTGAATCAGGCCAAGGAGCTTCCTATGAAGAATTGTCTCCTGTGGCCTTTTGACATGTGCCCTATAGGCACCCAATGGGCAAATAGCTCTCGGTGAGAACTTTGCACTAGGCAACCTGTGTTCTCTCACAAGGGCTCACCCTCCAGTCCTCATAAGAGTGTACAGAAACGGAAAACTGGTCATAAGTGGAAAGATCAGGCTGAGTAGGTGAACTGCTGAGCCACAGTGAATCACAATTTACTGACTTACTGATTTAGGAAGCTCAGGGCAGGTTGTTTAAATGTTCATCTGCAGCAATCTCTGTGAAAGCTGGAAGAAAGCCTGTAGGCTACAAAAATAAAGATTTGTAGGGGGTAATAGCAAGTCAGTAAGTTTCTATGTGGCCTGAAACCGCCAGCAGTTGTGGCATATGTGAAATAAGAACAATTAATAAAGAACCTGTTTAATTTTAAGACCCTAAAAAGTTTTATGTTATTACTCAGTAAACATTATTTAAAGTAAAGTAAAAATGTTCAGCATAGTTAATCCAGTGCAAGAGAGTACACTAGGGAAACAAAGCATCTCCTATAAACAGAACAAACTATGTGATCAAACTTAGAGCACAGGGAATGCTGAATTATTATTTAAAAAAACAACCAAACAGAAAAGCTTGCATAAGCATAGAAGCACTATCAGGAAAAAATAAGTTCTGAAAAACTGATGAATGGGAGAAAAAGGAAAAAAAGACAAAATTTTATTAATATTTGAACCAGCAAAAAAAGAACAAATGTGAACAAGAAGCTGTTTCCAGGCAGAGTTGACAGTTTTTTAAAAGTTTGAAACGCAGAACAGCTTCTATCCCAGATTCATATAAGCTCTTCTATATACAAAGAACTATTTATCAGCCTCAAGTTCTGCATCCCACATTGAGAGTGTATGTACAGGGGAAGAGAAGTAACACTATATAGTTCAATGTAGGCTGTGAGATTTGAGACTAAAATAGAGAAACTCCTACATTACACAAGGCACTTCCTACAAAAAAATCCTCTGACATTGAAACAGTTGATAAAAGCATTTGGATAAATATTTTTGAGGGTTTGTATGTTTTTAAATGTGGCATCAAAGACAGTAGAAGATTAGAAGGAAGAAGAGATACTTATGTTACAGTGCTCATATGTAATGCTTAAAATACTGAAGATGTTCTAATGTGCAAATTTGAGATACCTGTGATTTATTTCTCCAACACCAGACAAAATATTCCCCAAAGCAATGGACTATCCCAGAAAAGTATGAAAACAGCAAATACTACAGAATGCATACACATGCTGAAGTCGGCCAAGGAGGCAACAACACAAAGCTGGTTAAGCTGTGGCCAATGGATCATAAACCAGTGTTTGGGATAACAGCACTAATAAGAGATACAAAAATACTCACTAAATGGACATCAGTGTCAGAGTTCTGAAAAAACCCCCACCATATTCATGGCTTGAGAATGGAAATGTTTCAAATAGTGAGCACTTATTGTCACTGAGTCTCTAGCTGATTCTGTAGGTAAATAAATATGCTTTGCAGAAGGCAGCTGACAGACAATAGCACCTATATCTTCAACCAAGCGACAATTTGCAACCAACAGATCAGTGACCTGCTTGACTTCAGTTCATCTTCAAAGCAAGCTATGAGTAATCCTAACAACAGTGATTTATAAAAATTTTAGGTAATGTGGGACTAAAGTAGATTAAAAAATGCAAAAAAATCCATTCCACTACAAAAATTATGGAAGTCTGGATGCTTGATGTTTACAACAGCTGGCAGAAAGACACACCATGCTCTCCTGTATGCCAGATGTTTGCAGTCTACAGAGGCAACTGAAGCAGAAGATTCACATGGACATGAGAGTGACAGTTACCATGACCTCTTATTGACAGTCTGAAGCATGTGATGTATTTCAAGGAGGTGGACATTACATAGCAAGTTGAAGTTAAAAATAAACTACACTGACACTAAGTTTAGGATGTGTATGGATACCTACAGATGGCCAATTAAATTTCGACATTCTTTGACTATTATTCAGAGACATGTGAATCTTTTATATGGCAAACGCATTTTAGAGAAAAAAAAAAGGTGATCCAAGAATTAGTACATTAAAGAGCAGATACCTGTTTCAGCTTCTGCTGAAAATGTGTTAAATCGTGATGCTTAGAAGAAATTGAGCTCTGTCTGACCCTGACCATGAGCTGATATTCTTGCATGGCCTTGGCCCATCCTGTTTCCCACAGCTCTTCCCAGCCATTCCGGGGCTGTAGCTAACCCTCGTTTCCCTCACTAGGCCTGATCCTGAACCTCACCTGTGGGTTCATGCCCCAGCCCAGCCTTGTCCCCTCCCTGTTCCCAGGGACATGCCCGATGCCCAGGATTGGGAGTCCCCAGTGCCCTGCAGCTGCCCTGCTCCTGGCTGGGTGTCCTGGTTCAGCTAGGATAGGGTTAAGTTTCCCCAGCAGAGAAGGGGGAAGGGATCTCCAGCTGGGTTATTCATACCATGCTGACGTCAGGTCTGGGTGCAGGAGCGCGAACTTTTTCCTTTGTAGCTTTGGTGGCGGGGAGCACACGGCGGGCTTGTTCCCTGACCATTTGTGGTATTTCTCTGTATATGTTTTGTCTTGCTTACTATTATTGCTGTTTACTGTTGTTATCATTGCTACTGTTGTTGTTCAGATTGTTCACCACACTGTTGTATTAAATTTCTTCTTCTTTTAACCCGGGTTTGTGCCTCACTGCCAGCCCGACCGGATGAGGGTGGGGGAGGGGCAATGGTAACGTGGTCTCTGGTCCCGGCAGGGCTTAAACCAACACACTGGGGCAGTGGGACAGGCTCTGGCTGACAGGTCCTGCCCTAACAGACCCCACAGGGAGCCCCTGTCATTTTTAGTCCTCAACCTTAGGCAGCTACCGGCCCCAGCTGTGCCCTGCCTACCACAGACAGGTACACCCTAGCATGTGACATAAGCTCTATTTTCTCCTGGAGGATTTATATGAACTCATTTAATGCCATGACAATTAACTCTGACTCAATGTAAAGAGGAGATGAATATTACCACCTTACTTCCAAGCACAAAATATCATGTAGTCTTAGCAAAAGAGGCTTATGGTTTGCACTGGCATAAAGACAGCTTTTAATACCATTTACTGTCAGAAATTTCCCATACACAGGGGACTGACAGAGAGAGAGGAAAATAAAAAAACTTGTTAGTTGTGCTCTTACAGTGAAACAATGCTTTCTGGTCATATCTGGGTTTATGATAAAAGTACAGCTAAAGCACAAGACAACAGAAACCAGAAAGAGGCACAGAAAAGTGTCCCTAAGTGCAGCAGATATCACTGACACATTAATGCAATGATGTGTGGATACAGTATTGATCAAGAGTTTCTAGTTAAGCAAACTATGAACAAAATATCTACATCTTCCATGGGATGACAGGTGGACAGCAGACTTGAAGGTATCAGACGTCAGACTCCCAAACTGTTCTGATCACAAGAAACAAATTCTCCAAGATCTTACCTCCCACCAAAGTGGGAGAGAAGCTAGGGCTCATTATCATGGGGATCACTGATGAGTGGAATTACTCAGAGTTGGGTACTGGGACCAGTGCTTTTAATATCTTTGTCGGTGACATGGACAGTGGGATTGAGAACACTCTCACCAAGTCTGCAAATGACACCAAGCTGTGTGGTGCAGTCAACACACTGGAGTGAAGGTATGCCATCCAGAGGGACCTTGACAGGTGGGCCCATGCAAACCTCATCAAGTTCAACAAGGTTCTGCACATGGGTCAGGACAGTCCCAAGCACAAATACAGGCTGAGCAGAAAATGGATCAAGAGGAAAAGGACTTGGGATGTTGGCTGCTGAGAACCTCAAAATGATCCGGCAATGTGTACTTGCAGCTCAGAAAGTCAGCCATATCCTGGGCTGCATCAAACGAAACAGGTCCAGAAGGTTAATGGAGATGATTCTCTCCCTCTACTCTGCTCTTGTGAGACACCACTTGGAGTACTGTGTTCAGCTCTGGGGCCCTCAACATAAGAAACATATAGATCCTGCTCAAGCAGGTCCCGAGGAGGTAATGAAAATGATCAGAGGACTGGAGTACATCTATGAGGACAGGGTGAGACAGTTGGGGTTGTTCAGCCTAAAGAAGTGAAGGGTCTAGGAAAACTTTATAGTAGCCTTCCAGTACTTAAAGGAGGCCTACAGGAAATATGGGGAGGGACTTTTTACAAGGACATATGGTGATAGGACAAAAATTTACGACTTTAAACTGAAAGAGGGTAGATTCCAATTAGATATAAGGAAGAAATTCTTCATTGTGAGGGTAGTGAGACACTGGAACTTCCCAGAGAAGTGGTGGATGCCTCCTACTTGGAGGTGTTCAAGGCCAGGTTGGATGGGGCTTTGAGCAACTTGGTGTAGTGGAAGGTGTCCCTGCCCATGGCAGGGGGTTGGAACTACATGATCTTTAAGGTCCCCTCCAACACAAACCATTCTATGATTCTATGATTCTGTAATCTGTGGTCCATTCCACCAGTTCTTATCCACATTACATCTACACCAGTGGTGTCCACTTCCATGAGGCAAGTGTAGAGGTGGAAGACCTTCTGAAGGAGCTCCTCCTGTCCACACAGCAGATGCCACTGTAGGTGGTACCCTGGTGTCCAGCTTCAGTGGAGCAAAACTACTTAGCACGTATCAGGAACGCTCTTGAGTGTGTGTTTCAGGACACTGAGTACAAACTGAGTACAAATTTGAACTGAAAATGAATTATTGAACACTGAATTACTAATGCAGACACTCATAAACATACTTTGTACCTACAAGACTGAAGAGGGAAAATCTAGGAAATATAACTGTCAGGCATGAATGTGATCTTGGTGCTAGGTGTGCACATAACAGAGCTTATTGCAATAAATGTCAGATAAATTATTTTATCAATCAAAGCTGATTCAGTGAATCTGTAGATATTTTTTCCTCTGTAGAATTATGCAAACGTTTAAAAAAGATACCATGAAACATAATGGACTGAGTTAAAAACTCCTGAGTTTTTAACACTTGTAGTTTCATTTTGAAAATTCCAAAAGCCACTTCAAACGTTATTTTATTAATCTGATTGATAATTTTTAGTGGTATGCGTTGATGATATGACATAGAACATCTGAAAATATATTGTAAAACAGAGCATTACACATAGGCTCCTTCTTCTCACCTTTCCTCTGATGTGTTCCTATAAATGGGAGGACCTAAGATTCCTCTTGCCTGCTTCTCAAGGTACCTGACAGAGGTACTGAATAAAGCATAATCTTAAGAATATAACAGAATTCATTCATTTCCTAAATGTGCCTTTTAGGACAAATCACTCACTTGTAGTAAAATAAATTCTAAATTAGTGTTTTTTCTTTCTGTAGTTGTACTTCTAACTTTTCCAATGACATGGGTCAGAGAGAAATTAACTACATCCTTTAATTTTAATGTCAAGTGGTAATTCAATTAATTGAACAACACACAGGATATGAACTGATCCTTTTTGAACTTTTATAATTTGGAGAATAAGTTCCTTTTTGCTGCATAGTTCAACTGAGTGCATTGTTATCCTGAAAACTTCCTCCTTGCTTGAATAATGAAATTAGCCCCAGGGCTCTCAGTTGTCCTGTAACATGGCTACAGCACTGCATTTCTAATGTGCAACCTCTTAGTGTCAGAGTGTGCGTGTGTGTGATTAGCTTCTGACAGATCTAGTTTCTGCCTAAATCTCTAATTAACTACTCAAGTTCCTTATTGTATCTAGCCTCATGAAACAATTATGATCCTTATACTTCTTGCCTAATGTTCCAGATTCGCTAAACAAACCCAACAAAGCTACTATAATTTTAGGAGCTGTCACCACTACTGCATACAGAAAGGACAGGCAATGGATAAATAACACTTATTGTCACCTTGATCAGCTAGACAGAGACCAAGTTTCTACCACAGATCCATTCCAGAGTTAAAATACTGTGTTTTGACCCATCAGCAGCCAAATAACCTACAACAGTAGGTTGCAACAGTAACTTTTGCTGTATCCTAGCTATGTAGAGTGGTCTGAGATTCCTCAAGAGATTGCCAGATAACTTGGACCTCAGACCAGGCAAAATAAATCTGCACATAACAAAAGACAGTATGAAATCTAAATTAGTCTGTATCATTCAGAGAGGGAAAGGAAATTTCAAATCTAGTTAAGAGGGTGAATTTGGTTTCTATGACTGTAGAAAAATAGGCAGGTCATCTGCTGAGGATACTGACTCCAGTTAGTTCAGGTCCTTACACAGAGACATGGGGACTCGATACAGTCTTGAAAATGTCCAGAATAATTAAGAGCTCATTTCTACAAACTGAAATGAACTACTAACTCTAATTATATCCCTCTTTGGTTTACTTTGGCCTTTCTTTATAGTATAGTACTAAAGAAGTACAGCAGTTCTGAAAGCATAGTGTTTACTAACAAACTGAAAATTACTGCTATTATTTGAGATTGGGTTCTCTGACAGGGTTTGGTTCAACAGAGATATCTCTAAATTCTAATATGCAATTTGGTATCTGTATGAGAGAATATTTATTTAAACATTTGTTAAATTGTAATAAAAAAGCACTTGGCCAACCATAATGAATTTCCGTTATTCCCTCTAGATTTATTCTCAGTTTCTCTTTTTTCTGCCAAAATTGTTGAGGTGAATAGTAGAGATCTTTTCATTACATCATGTTTTAATGTACAGCTTATTCCCGATCTTTCAATACATAGCTATTAAGATGTATTCACACTTCCAGCTGTTGTAAGCAAAACTAGATGCCTTAACATTATGAATGAAGTGACTGACCCCCACAATTTGGAGCCTGCAATTCTGGAATCAGAATGCTGTGGCACTGTAAGAAATACCTGCCTTGGAAAGATGATCTGAAAAATTCACCAGTGAGGAACAACCCAGAACTACTCAACAGGGAAAAAGATGAGCAATAACCTCCAATACTGGTCTGATCCTTTTCAGGGCCTCAGTGCCTGAATCAGGACTTGAAGAAAATGTCTTCTTCCTAGAGGGGCAAAGTATCAGTAAGGTTTATTTGTAAATATTGACTTCTTTTCTAAAGTTACTGAGTTATGATGCTAACTGCACTCTTGTAGTAGTTAGAATACCTCCCATGAAGATCAAGGTCTAACCTAAGTGAAATTTAATCTCTACAAGAACACAAACTACCACCTGCCTTGTGAGAAAGGCTAAAATGGCTAAAGGATTAGTATTCAGAATAAAATAGATTTGTAGAACTAGGGTAGTATACACAAAAAGGAAAATACTTTTTTTTCTTCTTCTTTTTTTAAAGCCAGGGTTTTAAATGTGAAATGTACTAAAAAAAAAAAAAAAAAAAAAAAAAAGCCCTAGAGAGTCAGCCCAGTCCTCCCTTTTCCTAAGTAACTAGCTGACTAGCTGATAAGTAAAATCATACTTCTGCTTCTTAGTACAGATAGCATTGGTTCTCCTTCTGGCATACAGAATCTTATGTTATTTTCTGGCAGTAGCCCTGCTTGAACAGGAAGCAAGGGCATTATTCTACAACTATTTAATTATTTTTTTCCCCATACATGGATGGGTAGGCACTGTCCTGTATCTCAGAATTTGATTTTGAGTCACCCTTATTTGCAAACTGATATAGTAAGAGCCTCGGTTTCATGGGAATACACTAACCACTGAGTACATAAAGAAAGGCAAAACAGCTACCAAAATTTGTAAGAGACAGACACAATAATATTTGAGAGTTTCACCTAATATTTTTTTAGGCATACTAGGGATGTGTTTATCTGATGACACTTTCAGACTATTTGTACAATTCTAGACCTGATGGGCACTATCAGGCACAGTTCCTTTGCAGCTGAAGTTTTTCAGCAGAGGGCTGTTCTCACAGCAGCTAGAGTTCTAGAGCTGTGTTTTAGCTACTGACTTCATTGAAAAAAAAAAAAAAAAATTGTCCTTAATCATGTACCACAGTCTCCCTGTTGCCACAGGGAAATTCAGAGTGATGTAGCCACAGTACTCTGAGCCACACACTCACAGCAGCCAAGGCCCTGTCTCCTCCAGACCACACTGTGGACTCAGGGAGGCAGGGCAATCACTCCCACTGGTGGAGGAACCTCAGTCCTGGCTGAGGGGTGGACTTTATACATACCTGTTCCACCTTGGGTCAGCCTTCAGCACATTGTTGGATATCTACGGATGCGTCTCCTCCAAGGGACTACTGTTTTCCCCATTTTTTGCTTTCTAATTTCTCATAAGCTACTGATAGCCCTGCTGGTCCCATCACCCCAGACCAACATCTGTGACTTGCTCTGTATCAGAAGTCAACTCTTACCTGAGATACTACTGATTTCCTCTCTCTTATCCTAAATGCGTTATACAAACACAAACTTGTTAATAGTTTATCTGTGAATTTAGTTTGGGGGTTGTTTGGTTTTTTTTCCCTAGTATATACCTAAGCCATTAGAACAGGGAAGTTTGTGAGCAAGCCTCACTTCATTACAGTTATTGTTATTTTCTTTGTTTTCCCAAAACTACCAGAATGATCTAATGATTTAAAGCTAGACAGACATGCTCAAGGTCCCACCTACGTTAGCAGTGTGTTCAGGGAGGCTTCACTCCATTGAAGATTGTTATTATTGATATCTACTCTACTGGATTTAGCTGAGAATTTGTAGAGTCCAAGTAAAAATTTTGGTAAGGGATACACAATCCAGTTTTCCCCAGGCCACAAGTATTTTGAACAGTAAACGTAACAAGGGTGAGTAAAACCACTTGGAAATGAACGTTTCTGAATTTTTCCTGTTTCACATGCATTCAGAGTTTTAAACCTCTGTATAAAATTAGGTTTTAAATTATCATTTTTTATTCAGAATGAGGATAAATTCTGATATGTAGTAGTTCAGTGAAATAGGTGTCTGTGTTCCCATCACCCCTCCTGCTATTTTAGTGCACATCATAAATAGGTGTTCTAGCTGACTTGTTTTATAATACCTATCACACGAAAATTAAACTATTTCCAGTTGTCCAGCTTGGTAGTCATAACTAATGCACAAAAAGCCAACACAGATTTTTGAAAGTTTAATCTCAAGTGAAAGTTAGATGGCTCTGAGATTGCATACTGTATCTCAAAACACATTTATTTTTGAGCTGATTATAATATTTATCTGTATGTAACTGAGATAGTTATGTATTTATCGAATGGAAGAAATTTAAAATAACACCAGATAATTTTTTTTCAGAAATGTGGATAAAATCTAAAATAAAAGTATGAAGGGTTAAGAAATTTTCACCAAAAAATGCATTCCTTACAAAGGTTTCTGTCTAACAGCTAGGGCATTGAAATTCCTAAGGTTATAGATTAGTAAATAATTTAAAAT
Source organism: Athene noctua (assembly GCF_965140245.1). Lineage (NCBI taxonomy): Eukaryota > Metazoa > Chordata > Aves > Strigiformes > Strigidae > Athene > Athene noctua. The sequence goes on along the minus strand of NC_134037.1, from coordinate 32,362,330 downwards.
TCCTAATAAAGGAATGTTCATCACCAAAGCTCCAAGTCAGAAGCCACCAAAATATATCTATTTTCTTCAACTGTTATATCATCAAGTTCTTTTTACATGGGAAAAAAGAAGGAAAAGACCTACAAGCTGAAAATTTTCAACACTGGTTTCTGTTCTTGTCTTGGACTGATTCATTAAGAACAGTTTAAAAACCTGGAACAAATTTTAGCCTGCTGCTATTTCTCCACCTCTTGTCTGTATTAAGTAAAATAACTCTTCAGATGATCCTGAAGCTCTATCTAAAGATGATTTATTGTCTGATCTTGTCTCCTCTGGGTTTTGTTCCTCAGATATCTTTAAGGTCCTAGTAAATTCAGCTGAGTTAACTAACATTAACAACAATGGGTTGTTTTTTGGTTTGTTTTTTTTTTTTTTTTTTTTTTTAAATTGTCCTTAGTATAGACAAGGTCATGATTTCTATTACATTCCCATTGCTACAACTAATTTAATACTTGGTCTTCCGTATTTCTAGCTTTAGAAATAAAGCATGTAGTTTGAAGGCTTGTTTTTTATTGCTTATTTTCTACTCTCCCCAAAGGCTGTCTTCAACTGAATCATTCTTCTGAAAAACAAAATGAACAAGCTTTTAGCCTCCTCTTGGCATTTAACATTCAGTAAGGTAGATTAATAAAAAGACTAAGAGACAGATGGATATCACAGAGTTAAAGAAAATATAGACAGAAAGAACTATACTAGAAGAGAGGGAGATTGGGTAAGCTCATCTGCCTTTTTTATCTGCACTTTTCTATTGTCTGTATTACCTGTCTTGCGTGTGTACATAAGATATGTAGGTTTTGTTTATTAAGGACATTTTTGCTCTGTGACAAAACCAGAATCTTCTGAATCCAATACATTCTCAAACCTGTAGTTCACAGTAACTTCTAATTGTCTACAACTGTCCAGTAGACCTGTTTGTTCAACAATGTATTTCTCATAGCACACACTGAGTTTTATGAGGCATACATGAGGATATTTCCTTGTATAGAAACTAGAAACCCTCTCTAGTTCTTAGGTCTGGAAATATTTATACATGCACTCTTTTGGGAACAACCTGGCCCTTAGGAAACACAGTACTTAATGTAGTCTATGAAATATTTGCTAAAAGAGCCATCTTTACTTTTTTCCTTTATAAATAGCTACACGAGCCATAGGTCTATAAGGACTTTTAGGCTGCAGAATCATGACCTGAGGAAAGTCCAATGTGAAAAAAATGTTGAAATAAATTTTTTTGGGAGATCTTTTTGCAAAGAAAAAGACCGTCAGTGTCTTAATGTCTCTAAAAGAATCAGCCAAACTTTCGGACAATGGAAATTTCCTATAGAAAGAAGGTACATTTCTAGTTACTTGTTCAAATCAGTCTTAGCTAAAATGAAACCAACATCTCAGCAGATGGGTATTTATACATAAAATGATGAGCTAATAAAGAAAACCCATTAGCAAAATACAATGAGGTTGTAAATGACAGCTGGGGAAAATACGAGTTATTTAGCAGTTACTTAGTTATCATATACTAAAACCAATAAAAGAGTAAGTTGAGGTATAAACTGTTTTTAAAGGAGACAGAAACCAATTTCACTCAGATCTAAAACTAGGATACTCATTCTTTGTATCTTAGAGGATCAAATCCTGAACTATGCTGTGAGGTTTTATTTACATATTATTTAAGGAAGCTCACATAAAGCAGTGTAAGAATAAGATACTACAGAGTTACATATTAAATTTTTTGTAAAATTCTTATGCTCTCAAATTCAAAAGGAAAGAAAAAGCACTTCATTCTGACTGTTCCATTTGTGAGTTGTCTAGTTTTTGGTTTGTTTTTTTTTTTTTTTTTGAACAGCAGTGGTTCATCTCAAAGCCTTCTTGGTTTTTCAATGAAGCATTAAAAGTTCAGTTAGGAACTTGAAATTACAGTAAGTTGGTAAAAAATTAAATAAACTTCATGAACCTCATCACAGTGTTTTCACTTCTTTCTGTGTACATATTCACAAAGTCAGTCCCAGACAAAAAAAACCCCCAAGATTATCTTGTTTTGTACCAGAAAAACAAAACAAAGATATACGGCACTTGCAATGCATTCCAGTGACAATAATTAAAAAAAAAAATAAATAAAAAAATAAAAAAAAGCATGAACCCTATTCTGAATTTCTGTCAGAGTAACTTCCTAGTATCTTACAAGTTAGTCTTTGAAATTTATTGTGATATATTTCCAAACCAAGGAGCTGACAATGGTGGCAAGGGCACAGCTATAAGGGATTTACCCTGTATAAGGCACCTTTAAAAGGCTAAGTACATATTTCTAAATGTAAAATACATTTTGAAAATATGGCCAAACGTATTTAACTAATTTGAAGTTCATTATTTTTTCTTCCTATTGAAACTGTGACAGCTGAGAGAACTTTTCAAAGTTAGTTTTTAAGGTCTTTTAAAATAATTTCCATTTAAAATGTATAAACTTCATTGTAAAACACAGATGCGCAAATTTTCTGGTCATTTTAATATCTAAGAATTGTAAATAAAACACAGTAGATGCATGTTTAAGTTTTCTGCTGCTAAACTAGAATAATTAGCATTACTATTCTAGGACATTTATTCTAATGTCCTGTAATTTATAAGACAAATCTGTAAAGGTTGATCCTTTTTCTTGGAGCAGCATTTAAAATTTACTTAATTGAACTGGTAGGTTGGCTGATAGTTGTGATGGTCTGATGAAACCACAATTAATGTCTCAACCATCTGCAAATAACTTTGGCAAAGGAAACTGTTTCTATGGAAATGGCAGGGCTGTGCAGGTAATGGCAGGAAAGTGCAGAAAGAGGAGGGGCTCCTGGGAAGGTGGGTCCACACTTTCCAGAGGCTGAACTTCCCTATCTTGAGGACTCTGTGAAGAGCCAATAGGCAAGCTATTTTCATGATGCATGTGCCAAAATTAAATGTCAAACAATGGTCACAACTGCAGGAAGGGGAGAATAACTTCCCAAAGACCCCTAAAATCCACTGACTCATTTCCAGAAAAATCTGAATGTACAAACTGTGCAGATAACCAAAAGCAAGGAGAATTCTACAAGCATAATCTGCCTAATTAGCCTAATGAGTCCAAGTGCCCACCTGGAGGATGGGTAAGGAATTATAAATTATAAATTATAAAAAGACACAGAGTCAAAGCCCCAGAACTGGATCCCTAGGCTGGTTGGACCAACAATGGAACTAGTGCTGCTGAATTCTTCTTTTGTCTTTCTCTCTTTTTCTCTCTTTCTCACCTTTCTGTCCCATTCTCATTCTGTATGCCCACATATAGAGCAAGGCTCATTTTGGGCATGTTTAGGGCTTCTCAGGGTATGTTATAAGATCTACCACTAGTTGGTGTAAATTTAATGCCTGTAGACGAGGTTGCAAAGATTGCTGACAAAGTTCCATGACAATTATCTATTGTAAGTGAATAAAAGTTGAGTTTTATCAATTGAAGAATTCTTGGTGTTATGTCACCTTAATCCTGACCTGGGAATCATCGAATCTGAGTGGTTGTCCTGAAATATTGGGACGTGAGAGTAGCAACATCGAGAAAAAAATAAACCCACAATCATTCACAAAGGATATGAATAATACTTAGGGAAAAACAAAACAAAAACCAGGAGGTGGCAGAGTAGGTGAACTGTTCGTTAAGTGACCTCTGAAAAGAATAACGCATTCTCGGACCCTTAAAATGAAATCCTAAATAGTATGTTGACATCAAAAAAAACCACTCCAGGCAAAGTGAAAGTTTCTAAAATCAGATGACTAAGGCAAGAAACCTTACTTTAGCTAAAATGTTGGTATAAATAATTTAATATTTCTAGCAAAAGCTTTTTGACTCATCTAAAATTTTGTAGCCTTGCATGCTGTATTGTGGCCTTTTTATACTTATACCTATGACCTCTCACAGGTAGTTTGAGTGCTAGAGATAATTCCCATAAGAGATTGATTCTCTGGATTTTCTAGTGTCCGACCATACAAACAGCATTGAGTTCAGGTCAAAACACAGTTAGACATTAACAGGAGTACTTACTGCTGTTTGCATACTACTATGACTGAGAAAAAGTTGGAGACAGTGAGGAAAAATTCAATTGAAGTGAGAGAAGAGTACAATAATGTTGTAATATTTCCTCTAGGAGCACTTTAATCTCAAATATTCAGTTAGGTAATAGTAGATGAAGGATCTAGACCATTGTCAGAGTCCAATACTCTCTGACATGGGTCTTTTAGATATTCCATGTATGAAGAATGTAATGTTTAATGTCAAATTTACTTATCTGAAGATAGTTGACATTACACAGAATTTCTGAGTTATCAGAGTGATACAAAATATACTGAAAGCACAGTAAAAATATAAGATACACTTAACAAAATGTAGCAATGGCTTTACACAGTTCAATATCAAAAACAATGTGATCCCTGTTACCAGTCTCTATAATATATTCACTGTCACAATGCCAGGTGCCCCCACTTGCTATGAAAGAAAACATAGGTTGACACTATCTCAGATCTCTTACTATCTTCAAAATTCTTTTGCTAGCTTTTTAGGTTTTATCTTTTATGTTAGGCTGAAACTGCATATATTCTCCCTACAGTACTGCTTAGCTCACTCAGGGATACATTCACACTCTTAATGAACCCATAAGGAAACATTTACCTCATCACTTGGTCTACTCAACTGATACAGCTTTTTATCTAAAACAAAAGTCACCTGCTGATGCCCTCTGTGTTGAGATAAGGTCAGCTTTCATTACAACAGCTATGGTCAGTCATACTCTACATATTCCCTGACTTTCACAGGCATATTTGCCCTGGCTAATCTCCATTGACCTTCTTCCATTGTAGGGGCTTATTAATCAGCCTTCTTAGTCTGAAAGGTTTAATATATATGCACAGATTGCAATAAATTTCCTAAGGATCATGTTGGAAGATGCTTTGCTGTAAACACTCAGTGTCTGTAAAGATTAGATACCACATGTAAAACCCATGGGCAAAAATGAGCAACAGATGTCTGACATCTTTAGTTGGAAGTGAGACACTTGAGGATATTCATTACATCAAAACGTTATTCCTTCAATGTGTTATTGCTTTTTAAGCATAATAATATTAAAAGTTGCACAAAAATAATTCCCAGAAATCCCCAGTTTAAGTAAAACAGCATATCTGGCAACATGAACCTATAGTTACATTTATTGGTATACTCACAGAAACTGCATTTTAAATAGCATATATGAGCCATACAGAAGAAACTTGTAAAGAAAGGCAAGACTTCCTGGGATCATACAGTAGGTCACCCAAAATCCAGTGTGTTTTGTTTCCAGTGTGTCTTCCACTGTGTAACCTTGCATGTGAATCTTTTAAACTGTGCTGGTTTTGGCTGCAATAGAGTTAATTTTCATGATAGTAGCTAACATGGGCTATGTTTTAGATTTGTGATGGGAACAGTGTTGATAATACATGGATGTTTTAATTATTGCTGAGCAGTGCTTACAACATCTCATCAGTGAGAAAGCTGTGGGTGCACAAGAAGTTGGGAGGGGACACAGATTGGACAGGTGACCCCAAATAACCAAAGAGATATTCCATACCATACGATGTCGTGCTTGGGAATAAAATTAGGGGGAAGATTGCCTAGCGGGCTGCTGTTCAGGGACTAACTGGGCATCAGTGGGTTGGTGGTGAGCAACTGTTTTCATTTGCATCACTTGTATTTCTTTGGGTTTATTTCTCTCTGTTATTTTCATTTTAATTACAAATTATTATTGTTGTTATTATTGTTATGAAAATTATTAAACTATTTTATGTCAACCCATGATTTTTATCATTTTTACTCTTTCAATTCTCTTCCCCCACCCTGCTGGGAGGGGAGTGAGCAAGCAGCTGTGTGGTGTTTAGTTTCCACCTGGAGTTAAACCATGACATTAACAAAGGTATTTTAAGAGTATTTTTAAATGGCATACATAAAAAAAACTGGAGAGATAGGAGATGAGCCAGTAGAGTCCTATTCAGCCCTGATTGCAACCCACTCCAGAAACTTAGTTGTCTGGGAACCCAGAGTAGGTGTTTAACAATCTAAATGGAGCAGCACTGGGACAATATAGCAATTCGGGGCTCCTGAATCATGAGCTGTAAGTGACCTGAGTTACTCTCCTGGTGGACCTAAGATCATTTTAAGTTGTTTGAATAGGACTAGGTTTCTCAAGAAACCTCTTACAGAGAACTTGAGACCTTGGTCTTTGTCACAATCCTTTAGGTACAATCTTGAGAAGTCTCCAGAAAAGCCATGAAGGGATGTGCTCAGAACTTTTAATTTTCTAGATAGACGGTATTAAATAAAACTATAATTTGACTTTATTTCTTAAGCATTTTTTGGGAGTACTTGTTGCTATACAGGGTTATTATTTCATCTTGATTCTTAACCATTCTTGCACTCAGAATCTACCTGTTTCTGTACTTTCCCCCATCTAGGAGTTTGAAGTCAGTATTCCTCTTATCTACTTTCTTTTACTTCCAGTATTTGGGCATTCCTGGTTACAGATGGACTTAAATTGAACAACAAGAATGGAAGTACTCAAATCCTGCATATCACTTAGACTCATGGTTAGGCAAAGTCTTCTGGAATGACTTCAAGAACTGAGAAAAAGATGAGATTTGAAGCATCCTATTTCTTCGTCAAGCAATCAAATAATTATTTTATTACACATAAGCTTTTATTCATTTTTATTGTCATTTTTAATCATCCTACTGGAATGAATCAAAATGTCTTTAATTGTTTCTTGTATGTTTCACTAGAAAGAAAGGAGGTACATCTTCATATACACCAGAACTGTGTTAAGCATATGAGGTGGGTCTTTGATTCAATTATATTCATGTTCTCAAAATGAAGAGAACTGAAAATATTGCATTTTTAAATATCTTTTTTATTGTGTATTTTTTAACTCTAAAACAGCTGTGGTGAAGATTACATTAACCTCCTCTATCTCCATGTGCAACTCTAACAACAATAAATGCTAAGTCAATTTATTGTAAACATCCATTTTACTGCTAAGCACTAGTAAAGTGATTTAGAAGGAAGTGTGGGAAGGATGAGATGTAGGATGAAGACTATAAACCTGAAAATATATGTGCCTAATTTTAGGAAAAGATGGATATAACAGTGAAGATAAAATCAATAAAAAAGAAAAGTGTTATGGTGGAAACAGCAAGTCAGCTTTAAGTACAGCACAGAATCCCTGCCGGGTGCTGCCATACGGGATGATTATAATAAATTGTAAAGAGTGAATGGAGAAAAGATTCTGACTAGAGCCATTTCTATCCTGAGGATAACCTTATTTTGATTTGTGTATTTATGTATGCTTATCCTTTTATTGCAGGCATTTTACAGTGCATTGACTACACCATACTTTGAGTTTCAAATAGAAAAAATATGAATTTGGATATGAGTGGCTAGCTGTAGATTATTTTATCACATATTTGAAATTGTTAAGTAGATATAGCAAAAGGTATATTACTATATCTATGCCTAAATGCATGCTAATACTCAACTCTATTCTGAAAGTTTCTCAGGATTTTTTTATAGTTTTAGATTTTGTATACAGTCCTATCCTGCAACTTATCTACTTTTTGTTTTTCTTCAGAAGTTCTTATCAATATGTAATTATAATTGATTTTAAATATGATGATCCATTTTGAGGAATTCCAGTTAAACTTCCCTATATTTATTTTCTTTCAAAGTAGTTTGAAAGCTTTGCATGTTTTTAATATTGGACTAACATGACTGTATTTAAGTAGATCACATTTTTCTATATCATACGCATAAGTGCAACATATTTTTCCATCACATCATGCATGCTCTAACAGAATGGTATCTATAAAATAGTTTGCTTCATTTTTGTAATACAAGTTATTTGTGAAAGGTGAGGCACAGTTTATTATCTCTCCCATCAGAATTTATACTTTTCTCATTAAATGTAGAAAGCTTCCATGTACTTAATTCCACTAGGGTCCAACCATAACTATTACTCTTCCTGAAAACCTTGAGCTAGTTCTGATTATTGTTTATCTCTCTTCTGTCCTTTCTGATATCTCTATTCCACTTTCATTTATAGGTCTAGAAGTAACTTAACTGTATTTTATATATTTTATAAGATCTTTCAATTTGATATTTTTTCAGGCTTCTCTTTGACTTCTCAAAACATGGCTGCTACCATTTGTCATGGTTGGTTTTTGTTGTTGTTGTTAATTTTTGTTTGTTTATTTGTTGTTTGTTCCTCCCCCCCCCATTACTCCTGAGTACAAGAACAGTCAAGAATCAAGGTAAAATAACAACCTTATAGAGTAACAACTACCCTCAAGAGAATACTTAAGAAACAAAATAAAAGAGTAGTCCTATTTAATACTGTCCATCTAGAGAACTAAACTGAGCACATCCCCTCATGATTTGTTCTGGAAATTTCTTAAGCTGCAGGCAGGTCAAGAAAAGCTCAGACAGAACGAGCCTGATGAGCCTCTGTCCTGAGACCTTGCAAGAGTATAAGGCTTATGGAAATACTCTAACCAATTACACAGTTAAAAATAGCAGAAGTCTCCAATCTCAGAAACTTCAGAGAGAAAAAAAAACCCAAACATTTAGGCAGAGGAGATCTCCTGTGCATGTCCCAGTTGTAATGAAAGCTTTCTGGGAAAACTCTCACTTTCTTAGTCACACAAGTCAGTCAACATCAGACAAATCCAAGAAACCATTTGCAATTTTCTGGTCCTTATAAACCTACCAGTTTCTTTATTCTTGTCTTATTGTCTGCCTACTATGTTTTCATTTTTCACTTTATCCCTTCCAGTAACTGCCTGAATTTGGTGCTTTTTAACTGTGAAAAAAAGTAATAATCACTGAATCTCTTATGTTGAGAAGGGAAAATCATTTGAGGGATTGTAACAATTTCTCATTTCTTCTAAAGCTACAACTGTAATCTCTCCAGTTGATGGTGCAAAATAAATATACACTGTTCAGCCTTTACTGTGGTGTATTTTATTCCTTTGTTCATCCTTTACATATGGCTTTTATCCTTTCAGAAAAGAACATGTATTTATACAGTACATGGCACTTTTCAAGATGTACTTCAGAATTTACTTAATAACTTAATAAACAAAGAAGAAAATTAAAGAATCAAATAGGTACAAAATTAAATAAATTTAAAGAAGGTCTTAGAGGTTTTGTGCTTGTTTCTTTTAAACATTTTAGTCTTATAAAAAGTAATCACAGTTTTGTTTTATTTTAACTGACTGAAGTAAGTGCCATTGGGTATTGCTGATGGTCTTCTCCATAGAAGAGAAACACTTTACGTGAAACTGAATGGCACCAATTTTTAGACAATAAGAACGCTTTTAAAGTAAATTATTGTAAAGGGAGGAATAGTATGAAGTATGAATCCAAATGGAATTAGACTATTATAAGAATTTTGACAATATTGACTACTAAATTATGTAGACAAGATATGGCTTGATCTAGCTATCTATGAACATTAACAAATGTTATATAAACACTGACTTATTCTTATCCATTACCTTTACCATTACTCAATGAACAGCTTAAAAAAAAAAAAAAAAAAAAGTATTTATATAAAGGTAGAACATATTCTAAATAAATACCTACCTCTGTAGTAGTTTTTCAGTATACTCTGTAACTTGTAGTTACAATATAGTATATACATAATTTTCTATGTGACTATAAGTATAAAAGCCATTGTGTAAGAATTAAGAAAAAAGAGTGAATTGTTCTATAATTCATCAGGATACTACCATCTTGTTTACACTTGCACTTTATTTGCTGCCTTTATGTATTCTGTGATCATGTCCAGAGTTATAAATATTAACAGTTATATACAATAAGACAGCAATTCCCACTTCTCTAGTGCTAAAACTTGCAGTAAATATAAGGAAGATATACCTCATTTTTGTTCCACTTCACATCCTTTGGGGATGAAATACTCTTAGAATTATGAATGTTAAAATGCACAAAAAGTTTCTTTAGTTTTAATGCTTTCACAATAATATTTGCATATGACTCTACAATGGTATTCTGCTTTACTTTGATTCAGCTTCAGAATTTGGTTACATACTTGAGAATAAATGCTTTGCACCATGTTTGTGTCACTTCATGCTTTCTATATTACATATTCTTATGGACTGTGAGAAAGATTAATGGAAATGTTTCAACTTTGTAGACATGGTGCTTACGGACATGGTTGAGTGGTGGATTTGGCAGTGCTAGGTGTATGGTTGGACACAATGATCTTAACAGTCTTTTCAAATCTCTTCCATGATTCTACGATTCAATTCTACACAAAAAGTAGTTTATACGTAGAGATACTATGTGGCAAATATGGAGTTCAGATTATTATAATTAGGGGTCAGTACCATTGTTGAACAGTTGAGTGGAATTTGTATAATAAACCGAAATATCACCCTGAATCTCTAACTTTCATCAAAAGCAATCATACCTGAAAATGAATGTGTGAGACATAAACATAACAGCAAAATTTATTTGGAAAAGAGAAAGTGAGCAATCACTGTCAGTGAAATTTCCAAGGCTACATTTCAATGACATATTATAGTGCTTTCTCGTTATAATGGTGTAAAAATGTCCTAATCCAATGTACATGATTAAGATACATATTTCAGAAGTTTTGTGTCACTGAACTCATGCAGTAGCTGAAACTAGCTTGTCAGTACTTATCTAGACCACTCTGTATAAAGTGTCCTGTCATTCTCACCAATATTCCAGGAATACTGTTTTATATTTCATCACCTTTCCATTATTAGTTTGGGTGAGACTTTTTTTGGAAGAAAAATCTCTAATTGGCTTCAGAACATAAGTTCCTTTTGAAATTGATGGTTGAGTAGAGTGTAGACAAAGGCTCTTTTGAAAAAAGATCTCATTTAAAATCACACCTTTTGGCATCATCATTTCTTCTCTTTTAAAAAATTCTCCTAATCAAATTTTAAAAGCAAAAAAATTACTTTTTTTAACTACAGGATCTTCTTTAGGGATAATGTGTAGTGTCCCATAGGTAGTTCAGCCTTCTGTTACCAGTAGGGTTGAAAACCTTAGGCATTGAAGACAAATTCTATTGGCTACATCTTAAAGTGTAAAACACCGAGGTCAGGACTGAGTTCAAGATTAAACACAGAGAAGCATGTAAAGTTGTGTGAGTTGACTTAGCATATACTGTCTAGCTTCCAGCTCCAGAGTAGCCTGGCTTTTCCATGGATCTTGTGTCCTATCTGTCAGCCTGATGTTGATGCATCAGACACCATGAAGCGTGTAAAATGTCACCACATACTTCTGTTTAGGCAACAGAAGTCCCCATAAGTACAACTGACAGGCAGCCAGTTTGTTGACTGATGAGTTGGTGTCATCTATGCAGTGAGCTGAGTCACTCTTTAAGCTCCACTGACTGAAGAGACTAGGAGTGGAATTAAATTCCCTACACATATATGGGAACTTGTGCCAGATGAAATACCCTGTATTCTGCAGGCTGGGAGATCTGTCACAGAATTTACAGAACTATGTTTTTCTAGAGTAAAATCTAGAAGCCAGAAAGGATGCCTTATCCAAAAGGATATTGGTTGTCTACATTTAAGCAAATAAATCCAGTCCTAGATCCTGACTGATTGTAATGGGAACACACCTACCTCACATGCAGGCATTTATGAGTTTTAACCTATAGCGGAATCCCATGTTGAACATCTAAAACTTAATTGAGCTGCCCATATATAGACAACTGAGTGTCATTTGCATTGTCCTAGTGTACACTGCTTGAGCGCCAGCTGTCATTCAGACATACCTTGAGAGGGTTACCTACAGGTCCTGTGTAATGTCTGCCATCGCTGTTCAGAATCTTTGGACACCCTACAGTATCAGAGATGTTGTTAGATGCCCATCTGTGTCCATTAAGGTCCAATAAGATACGAACAAGCTATATATTTACAAGCACACACACACATATGCACGTCCATACATCCTTAACACCAGGTACTATGAGAGGATGTAAAAAATGGGCATGGCTAAAACAAGCTGGGAAGTGTTATTGCAGATCTTACTCAGGTTTTGACTGATAGCAAGCTATTGTCTGGGATAGATAAACCAAAGGCAACTCAATGTTCTTGGATAACATGCATCAGAGGTAGGGTAGAATGCAAGGAGGAGTAAGTTTTGTTAGCTTTCCACAGCTATTCTGGCCTACGTCCCACTCATTAACCCAACTACTCAGAAAATACCTTCAGTCTTCAGCAGTTCTACTGTCATAGTTTAAACCAAGAGGGTAACTGAGCACCATGCAGCTGGTCTCTCACTCCTTCCCCCTCACAGATGGGAAGGAGTAAATAAAGCAAAAGGCTCGGGAATCAAGACAAGGACAGAGATGGATGGCTCACCAATTATGGTCATGGGCAAAAGACAGACTCAGTTGGGAAAGAAAAGAACATTCATTTAATTTGAACACCACTAATGCTAATTTACCAGTCAGAGTAGGACAGTGAGAAATACAACCATATCTTAAAAACACCTTCTCCCCACCCCTCCCTTCTTTCCGGGCTCAGCTTTGCTTCCTATTTCTCTACCTCCTCCCCTCCAACAGAGCAGGGGTGCAGGGTATGGGGATTGCAGTCAGTTCATCACCCATTATTTCTGGTGCTTCTTCCTCCTCAGGGGGAGGACTCCTCACATTCTTCCCCTGCTCCAGTGTGGGGTCCCTCCCATGGAAGACAGTTCTCCATGAACTTCCTCCAATGTGAGTCCTTCCCATGGGCTGCAGCTCTTCCCAAACTGCTCCAGTGTGGATCCCTCCTGTGGGCTGCAGTCCTCCCAGCAACAGACTGCTCCAGCACAGGCTTCCCTCAGAGTCCCGGCCTTCTTCGGGCACAGGCACCTGGTCTGGTGTGCGGTCCTCTATGGGCTGCAGGTGGGCATCTGCTCCACCATGGACCTCCATGGGCTGCAGAGGGAGAGCCTGCCCTGTCACCATGGGCTGCAGGGGAAACTCTGCTCTGGAGAACCTCCCCCTGTTCCTCCTCCTCCATTCTTCAACTAGATTCAGAGTTTGCATAGATATTTCTCTCACCACTGCTCCTCCTCTCAGGTTCCCCTTCTTAAGTACATTATCACAGAGGTGCAGTCACTGTTGCTAATTTGTTCAACCGTGGCCAGAAGTGGGTCCCACCTGGACCTTCTAGAAGTCTCTTACAGGAACCACTTCTGTAGCCCACTCCCCCACTACCAAAACTCTGCCACACACAAACACAATACATCTACCCATTTAGCAGTTTTCATTCCCACTACAGGGGTATACCAACTGTAAGTAGCAGTTGCACCGTTGTATTGCAGTTTACAAGCGAATGTATTAAAGCTGGCAAGAATTTTGTCCTAGCGCCACCCCTCTTCACTTTTAATAATAAAAAGTCTTTTGGTTGTATGGCATTTGACCTCGTTTGTGTCTTAATCTCACTCTTGGGATCATATCTAAACCTCCCCCGACACTGGATTGGGACATGTAGGCAATCTCAAAGAATCTGTAGATGTTGCATAAGAATAAACCATATTATTCGTCAACCTGACTGTTTCTCTTGAAGGCAACTGGACCTACAGCACATGGGCTGTTCGTGTATCTTTTGTCAGGGCTCTAGTTACGGCAAAAATTGGCATACCTATTAAGAGATAAATCCAGCTGCCCCTACTCCCTCTAATCTCTGAGGACCAGCAAGAACTCAAGGGGATTCATCTCTTCTCAGATTAATTTATTACCTTAAATGCAACAGAGATATCTAAATAAGTATTGGTGGGGAGGGGAGGGAGAGTTGAACTGTTAGAAATTTTGTTTCACTAAAATCATGCATAAAGAAAGAGCTCAGGATGGATTGCTTTGCAAAGGGATGATGATGACTGTAAGTGGGACTGTAATTTGGTCAGCAGATAAAACCATTCCTGGATGGTAATGAATGAAAATCAGTGATTTCTACATTTCTATTTAAAATTATGTGATAGCAAAAAATCTTACTTATAGAACAAAAGCATTCATAAAAAAAAGGAAATAATATTTTTTTTTAAAAAAAGTCTTTCTCCCACTCTTCATGAAGTTGTTAAAGGCTGAACAGTCAAGCAACTGGGTTACCATATAGGCATTCAGGGCCTTTCAGGATGCGGTTCTAAACAGGACTGCACTAATGTCATGGAAAAATAAATAAATAAATAAATAAATAAATAAATAAATAAGGCTTTGCTTTTTTGTCAAATAAGAATACATCCTGTTACACAAGAGTGTTTGTATATTGCTATGCAGGTCCACAATACTTCCTCTTAAAGGAACATTGTTCTTATCTAAAAAAATGAATTCGCTCAATGCAGAAATGAGATTTTCGAGTCTGCCTCAGGACCCACTCTGTTTCTCCAGGTATATAGGAGAACTCGGGCTTTTTATCATAGCATTTTACATGCATATCAATGACTTTTCAAAAATGAAATGATCTGTGAAAATATGACTAATAATCCAAATATTTTTGAGGGGTTTTGTTGTGTTTGTTTTTTTTTTTCTTCTCTTTTAAATATTTTCATTATAGATTTAAGATTGTAATTGTGTATCATTTCCAGGCCATATGCTAGTGCAACATCACCCTTTGCCTTTCCTTTGTTCCCATACTTTCTTATTTATGTCCTGTAAATCATGTAATTAAACTTGGCATTACTGAAAAAGTAGTTAGCAAGAAGTAATTCATATTAATTTAGAGAGTAATCACATCATTATTTAATTATTTTTAAGCAGACTTTGCTTTGAAAAAAATGTGATACTTTATTTACTCCATGAATAGTTCACATATTTTAAAGGGAAGAGTAAACAAACTTTCTTTGACTGTTTCCCCATGACAACATCACAGGAAAAAATAGTTGTGGGTTGGTTTTTTTGTTTGTTTTTTTGTTTTTTAAACTAGAAAAAATAATTTATTTGCATATGGAAACAAAGTTCTGCTGTTGTTTGAGGGAAGAAATGGTATGTAAGTGCATCGTCTGCTTTACAGGATTACATTCGATATATTCAGTTGTTTTATAAAAAACAATGAAAATCATATTTATACTGGGAAGGTGTGACAAATAAATGCAGAACAAGAGACTTTGGTTTTATGTAAGTGCATGTACTTCAATACACTCATGTTGCAAAGATTTGTCTAAATATTCTGAGTATTTTACATGATAAGGTGAGAGAGAATAGACCCACAATCAATGTATGATGAAAGTGTTACCTGTGAACTGTTGATGTGCCTGTGATCAGATGGGGTCCATTAGAATATTCAAACACATCTGTCAGGGGAATTACAAGGTCACTAATATAATAGAGTTGAAGCCCTGGTACATTCCCTTGATCTTTTAGATCTTTTTTTAATAAACTGAAAGCTTGAAAACATTATTGTTAATTAAGATCTGAAGGAAGACTCATGACAGCAAGAAAAAGAATAGCGTTTTGATGTGTTGTTTGGTGTGGTGGGGTTTTTTTAAATGACTGCTGATTGGCAAGAGCAGATGCTGTATATTAAGCACATACGACACTAAATCAACAATTCTTTTTGTTTTGGCACCCTTTCTTCCCTTAGTTCTTTTGGTACTGCTTGTCAAAAGCTTTTTGACATGAATATTTTTCAAATAAATACACCTTCTGAGCCTTCTCTTCTGTCAAGCTGCTTAGGATACTTTTTCCATATAGGGAATGTCTTTAGACTAATTCTCTGTTATCTGTCTCCTCTTAATATGCCACCAATGTCTTCATTATTTACTCCTTTTATTTGAAAAGCTTTTACCTTCCTGAGGAATGAGTGAGGACTGCAGACAATAGCAATTAAGATTCTAAGCACACAATTTCCTTGGTTCATTTGATTTAGTATCTTGAATTCCTTCTTTATTTACCAAGAAGGAATATCTCCTATATTTCAGCTCACTAACTGCAAGGTCTTGCTAGACCTGAAGACACATTTTTTGACTGAAGGATAATATTCAGTGAAAAATCCCAAACCAGACGAGAAAAAAATGGACCTTATTGTAACAGGCATTGTTTAATTTGACTCTCTGGGGCTGACTACAGATCTTACTAATTCTTTTTCGTAGAAATTACTAGTCTGGAAACAAGCCAGTGAATAAAAGAAATCATATTTCTCACAGTTTACCTTTTTACATAAAGTATGACAATCGCTTTTCTAAGCATCTGCCTTTGCTTGCTTAGGTTGCTGTTGAGTTGGTGGCTTTCTCTAAGCCTCTTTGATCTGATGACTTCACAATTCTGATAATCATAGAATCATAGAATGGTTGGGGTGGAAGGAACCCTACAGATCATCTAATTCCAACCCCCTGCCATGGGCAGGGACACCTCCCACTAGCCCAGGTTGCTCAAAGCCCCGTCCAGCCTGGCCTTGAACACTGCCAGGGAGGGGGCAGCCACAGCTTCTCTGGGAAACCTGTGCCAGTGTCTCACCACCCTCACAGAAAAGAATTTCTTTCTCACATCTAATCTAAATCTACACTTTTTCAGTTTAAAACAGTTACCTCTTGTCCTATCACTATACTCCCTGATAAACTGTCCCTTCCTATTTTTCCTGTAGGCCCTGTTTAAGTTCTGGAAGGCCACTATAAGGTGTACCTGGACCCTTCTCTTCTCCAGGCTGAACAACCACAACTGTCTCAGCCTGTCCACAAAGGAGGTGTGCTCTGACCATTTTGGGGACATCCTCTGGATTGCTTGAACAGGTCTATATGTTTCATATGTTGGGAGCCCCAGAGCTGAACACAGTACTCCAAGTGGTGTCTCACAAGAGCAGAATAGAGGGAGAGAATCACCTCCCTTAACCTGCTGGTCATTTTTCTTTTGATGCAGCCCAGGTTATGGTTGGCTTTCTGGGCTGTGAGAGCATATTGCTGGCTCATAGTCAGTTTTCCATCCACTAATACCCCCAAGTCCTTTTCTGCAGAGCTGCTCTCAATCCACTCATCACCCAGCCTGTATTTGTGCTTGGGATTGCCTTGACCCATGTGCAGGACCTTGCACTTCACCTTGCTAAACTTCATTGAGGTTTTCACAGGCCCATCTTTCCAGCCTGACAAGGTCCCTCTGGATGACATCTCCTCCCTCCAGCAGGTTGACTGCACCACACAGCTCGGTGTCATCAGCAAACTTGCTGAGGGTGCACTCAATCCCACTGTCCATGTGGCCAACAAAGATGTTAAACAGTGCTGGTCCCAGTATGAACCTCTGTGGAGCGCCACTCATCATTGCTTTCTACTTGGACATTGAGCCATTGACTGCAACTCTTTGACTGTGATGATCCAGCCAATTCCTTCCCCACCAAGTGGTCCATCCATCAAATCCATGTCTCTCCAGTTTAGAGACAAGTATGTCATGCAGGACCATGTCAAATGCTTTACGCAAGTCCAGGTGGATGATGTCAGTTGCTCTTCCTTATCCACCAATGTTGTAAACCTGTCTTAGAAGGCAACCAGATTTGTCAGTCATAATTTGCTCTTAGTGAAGTCATGCTGTCTGTCACCAATCACCTCCTTATTTTCCATGTGCCATAGAATAGTTTCCAGGAGGATCTATGTCATGATCTTGCTTGACACAGAGGTGAGACTGACTGGTCTGTAGTTACCCAAGTCTTACTTTTTTCCCTTTCTAAAATCTGGGGTTATGTTTCCCCTTTTCAGTCAGCAGGAACTTTACTGGACTGACAGGACTTCTCAAATAGGATCGATAGTGGCTTATCCACTTCATCCACCAGTTCCTGTGGATGCATCTCACCAGGTCCCATGGACTTCTGAGCCTTTAGTTTCCTTTAGATGGTCTTGAACCTGATCTTCTCCTACAGTGGGCGGTTCTTCATTCTCCCAGTCCCTGCCTTTGCCTTCTGCGACTTGGATACTGTGGCTGGAGCCCTTGCCAGTGAACACTAAGGCAAAAAAGTTGTTGAGTACCTCAGCCTCCTCCACATCCCAGGTAACTAAGTATCCCGTTTCCATTCAGAGAGAGACAACATTTTCCCTAGTCTTCCTTTTCTTGCTGATGTACTTATAGAAGCTTTTCTTGTTGTCCTCTATGCCCCTGACCAGATTTAATTCTATAAGGGCAATGGCCTTGCTAGCATGATGCTTGGTTTCTCAGACAGTTCCTCTGTATTCCTTCCAGGCTACCTGTCCTTGCTTCCACACTCTGTAGGCTTCCTTTTTGTGTTTGAGCTTGTCCAGCAGTTCCTTGTTCATCCATACAGGTCTCCTGCTATTTTTACCGGACTCCTCTTTGTTGGGATGCACTGCTCCCAAGCTTGAAGGTGATCCTTGAATATTAACCACCTTTCCTGGGCCCCTCTTCCCTCCAGGGCTTTATCCCATGCTACTCTACCAAGCAGATCCCTGAAGTCTGCTCTCCTGAAGTCCAGGGTAGCAAATTTACTGCGCACCTTCCTTGCCACCTTAAGGATTTTGCCACCAGCTTCTCCTTGTGGGTGAGAACAAGGTCCAGCATAGCAATTCCTCATTAGCTCCTCTATCACTTGCAGAAGGAAGTTAGCATCAGCGCATTCCAGGAACTTCCTGGATTACTTAATCCCTGCTGTGTTGTCCCTCCAACAAATACTGTGGTGATTCAAGTCCCCCATGAGGACCAGGCCTTGTGAATGTGACCATAAACTCCTCAACCATCCCCAGGCAGAGCTCCATGCATTCCAGCTGGTCACTGACATAGAGGATGACTTGCCTTACTCATCTCCCCTGCCTATCCTTCCATTCCAACACTCCAGTCGTAGAAGCCATCCCACAGAGATGACTCTGTGATGCCAATAAGATTGTAGCCCTGCAGGAGTGTGCATGTCTCTAGCTCCTCTTGTTTATTCCCCATGCTGCATGCATTTGCATAGAGGCATTTCAGTTGGGCCTTCGATGAAGCTGACTTACTGGCTGGAATTCCTTTGTGACACTCTTCAGGTTCTCTCCTGATGACCTGTGATCCCTCTCCAGGCTCTATTGCTGGCACCGGCATCAAACAGGTAGGAGTGGGACAGATTGAGGTAGATGATTGAGGTTCCCCTGCCCCAGTAACTTCAGTTGCCCTAACTCTCTCAGCCTGTCTTCATAGGAGAGGTGCTCCAGCCCTCTGATCATCTTCATGGCCTTCCCCTGGACTTGCTCCAACAGGTTCACATTCTTATGTCGATGTGTGGATGTGGGGGACCCATACCTGAATGCAGTACACCAGGTGGGGGTCTCATGAGAGTAGACTAGAGGGGGAGAATCACCTACGGTCACACTTTTGTTTCAGCGCAGAACACCCTTGATGTTCTGGGCTGCAAGAGCACATTGTGAAATCATACTGAGCTTCTCGTCAACCAACATCCCCAAGCCGGTCTCCTCAGGGCTGGTGTCAATCCACTCATCACCCAGCCTGTATCTGTGTTTGGGATTGCCTTGACCCATGTGCAGGACCTTGCATTTAGCCTTGTTGAACTTCCTGAGGTTTGCATGGGCCCACCTCTGAAGCCTGTTAAGATCCTTCTGGATGACATCTCTCCCCTCCAGAGTGTTGACTGCACCACACAGCTTGGTGTCATTGGCAAACTTGATAAGGGTGCACTCAATCTGACTGTCCATATTGCCAATAAAGATGTTAAGCATGCACAATAATATTAAGAACATACCTGTAAGGACTATAATAGTTATTCATTTGAACAGCAACAAAGAGCAGACCAAAAATGTGAGTAATTCCTTACACCTTAAGATGAAGAAAAATTAGAGAATAATAATTTATTACAGGCAATTTGCAATTCTTGTTATTATACCAAAGAAAGAATATAAACCTTTCAAACTCGGAAAGCCCAAGAAAGCAGTCAAATATTTACCCTGGCCTTTTTTGGGTGAATACAATACTGCTTAGCCATGAATCCAAAAGATTTTAACTTATCATAATTACTGTTGTTTCATCTGACATAAGTGTGCCAGTAGAGTTACTGATGTTCTCTGGACTTGGCTCTAAAACTCAGATTCTCATTCAACTTAACAATATATAAGAAATAAAAGCTTAGTCAGAGAGGCTTTAATTTTACTAATCCCTGCCAGGACAGAACATTACAAAAGAACATTACAAACCATTATAGCCTTCTAACTACCCCAGAAATGGTACCCAAATCTTTGAGGACAGAATATACTGGTAGTTTGAACCTGAAGTTGTTGAAACAAAGTCCTGTTACTATTTTTTTTTTTTCCCTTGCTGATTGCTCCTTTTCTTCTAAAGTTTATACAAAAAACCCTCCACAATTTAATAAAATAATTTGGAACAAAAATCCAGTTGCATGAATAAAATGAAATTAAATGATACTGTCCTTTGCTTAGTTGAATAATAAAGTTTATATTGACTTTTTTCCAACAGGTTATATAATTTTATTTTACATACTTTTCTTTGGACAAAGTGAAATGTAAAGAAAGAAAACATTTTTTTAATATCATCAAATTATCTCACTCCTGGAAAATAACCAATGAAATGTTTAGTGCAGGCTTTAATGCTAAAATCTAAAATAAGACTTCGTAAATAAATTGAAGACATGCAGGAGCAACAGAGAAAGAATGGTGGAAAAGAGTGAGAAACAGCAGAGGGAACACCAAAGTCAGAGCAGGAGGAGGAACTCTCCATGCTAGGGCAGATAGACACACTGCAAACCATGGAGGACCCTATGCCTGAGTAGGCAGGTATTTCTTGAGAGATCTGTAGGGCATGGAGAGCCCAATTGGAGCTGACTTTTTTCCCCTGAAGGGACTGCAGCTAGTGGAGAGGGCCAACCCTGGAACAGGGGGAAAGTGTGAGAGAGAAGCAGCGACAAACAACTGTGTACTAACCATGCCCCCTACCCACTATGCTGCTCAGTGGGGCTAGATGAGTTGGGAGTGAACTCTGGAGAGCCAGCAGGAAGGGTGTTGTTTTAATGTTGGTCTTTGTTTCTCACTACCCAAATCTACCTTAATTGGCAATAAATTACATTAATTTTCCCCAAGCTGAGTCATCTTTTCCTACAACAGTAACTGACAAGTGATCTCTCTATTTTTACTTAGGCCTATGAACTTTCACATCCTGTTTTCTCCCACTGTCCCACCAAGGAGGGGAAATAAGATAGCAGCAGGGTAGGAAATTGGCCCTTAGCCAACATTAACCCACTATGGATTCCTAAATCAGATGATGAACTATACAATATTTTCTATAATGTGTCCAGTCAACTCTATGTTGGTGATTTCAATTCACTCTTTTAACAGCCAAGTAATTCCTTTACTTCCAATCTCTTCAAATAAATTTTCAAGCCCACATCTTGTTATATTCACTAATAAAATTAATAAATATAAAAAATACAAAATATTTTAAAAATCTGAAAATTTTGTTTGTAGAATCACAGAATGACAGAATCACACAATGGTTGGAAGGGACTCTAGATGTTATTTGGTTCAACCTCTCTGCTTAAGCAAGGTCACCTACAGTAAGTTACCAGGGTCAAGTATAGATGACTTTTGAGTAGCTCTATGGATGGAGACTCCACTACCTCTCTGGGCAAGCTGTGCCAGTGCTCAGCCATTCTCACAGTGAAAAAATGTTTCCTGTTGTTCAGACAGAACCTCATGTGTTTCAGTTTGTGCCCATTGCTCTGATCCTGTTACTGGGCACCACAGAAAAGAGTCTGGCTCCATCTTCTTCGCACCATCACTTCAGGTATTTCTTTCATAGATGAAATCTCCCCTGAGACTTCTTAATTCTGGGAGAGAGAACCAATTCAGCCTTTTGTCATAGGAGAGATGCCTCAGATCCTTAATCATCTTCATGGTTCTTTGCTGGACTGTCTTCTGTGTGTCCGTGTCTCTTGTACAAAGGGGGCCTATAACCGGACACATTATTTCAGGTGTGGCCTCACCAGTGCTGGGTAGAGGGTAAGGATCAGGATCACCTCTCTCAGTCTGCTGGCAATACTCGTAATGCATCCCAGGATGCCATTTGTCTTCTTTGCCACAAGAGCACATTGTTGGTTCAATGTTCAACTTGGTGTCTGCCAGGACCCCTGGGTCCTTTTCTGCAAGGATGCTTTCCAGCCATATATTGGCGTATCAGAAGATATACAGATTTGCATTATATCAAGGAAATGACCTCATGGAGAAAAATCTGTCTTTTCATGTAGTTAGAACATTTTAACTAATTCCGTTTTCAAAAAATCAATAGATCCTTTACCTGGATAGAAAACACCTCAACACTTACTCCCCCAGAAATGAACAGTAGAAACTGAATCTCTTTGAAGAGTATGACAAAACCTCCATTCTACCAGAATGTTTCTGAATATACTTACATATATATTTATATGTAAAGTTTATGATAATCTGTACACTGCAGTGCACAGTAACATAAGTTACACAATATTACATATTAGATAGCTTGTACCAGCATTCATCCATGACATATCTTAGTCTTTTGCCTAACAGTCAAACCTGCCTATCTGTATAAATGTAATATCATGTAATCATTAAAAATATGACTGCATATTTAAAGGTTATAAGTACAGCACCTGAACATTTCTTTTTTGTGTATTATTCAGAAGGTAGCATGAGGACTTACAATACAAACCTTGTCTGATTGAAAATCAGGGTTTGGTTTTGTTTGTTTTTTTTTTTTTTTCATGAGCTAATTTATACATATTTGGTCTGTACTTCATAAATATCAATATTATAATACTTCTCCACTTCTGAGTTTGAGTACTTGATGAATCATATTTATTTTCGATGAATTAGTTAATCTTTTTCTTAAGAGCTACTGAAGCGGCATCCTATTGACAGAAAACAAAGCTCCTAATTTTAGAAATTAAGACCGACAGATCAAAGATTAACTATCCCAAGACACATTATGTTAGTCTGAGCACTTTGTTAAAATGATCACAAGAGATTGGGGAAGAAAGAATTTTCTTCCTTTTGAAACTAGTAGAATGACTAGGATTTTTGTGCCTTTATCTGCAGTGTGAAGAATGTTCTGCTTCAAGGATCATCTGGGCACATTTCACTCTTTTTCTGGGTTTTAAAGCACTAGATGAGCTTTTGATCTCTTCAGAAAGCCTTTGTGCTGTTTTGTTTCTCTGTCCTGTGAACTACAATACACAGTTTCTTGTAGGATTCTGGGGATCAAGAGTTCAATGTTTAATGTGTATGTATTGACAACTGCAGGAGACATGTTCAGTGACCAAATTGCCATTCTTATTTTCTTCAGCATGAAAAATGTTATCACTGTTTTACATATGGATATTTTAAATAAAGCAGTATATTTTTATCATTAAAAAATAAAAAATAAAAATGGAGTGTTAAGTTTTCACAGACTAGGAGCTGTGAGTTGGGATCTTTTTAGAATATATAGATCATTTATGCAAATTTAAGGGCTGTTTTGGTTGAGTTATTGCTGAGTACTGATGTTTTCCACAAATTAGGACCAAGTTCCTCAAATTAAACACCCTTAAAACAAGAAATCTGTGAAAAAATTGACAGTAATTCAGATTCACATGGTGATGTTAGTTACTTAAAAGATAAAGTTTTAGGAATCTGGTACTTATAACTGGAGTCTGCTACAATAAGTTAAATACATGTTCTTTCTCCAAGCTGTGTGGAAAATTAGGTATTTCAAAATATGATTCACAAAACCTACTTTGTAGATAGGAATTCAGAAAAAGCTATTTTAGCACTCCCATGGACAAAGATTCCCTCTAAAGAGATTCACTTTAAAAAAAAAAAAAAAAAAAAAAAAAAACCAACCAAACCAAGATAATTGACTGTTTTATTTAAATGAATAGGAAGTAAAGGAGTGGTTCTGTGACTTGCCCATTCAAAAGTAGAACATGAAAAGTAAAGAATTTTTGTCTTTAGTTTTTTGGTTCTCTTGATCATGTCTGAAATCTTGAATCAAATTTGGATTCTATCTAAGGTATCTTATTTTGCAAGTTACAGTGTGATTCATGTGGATGAAGGGATATGTCTAAATATTTTTGTTGATTTATTCTTATTCCAGACTAATTCATTAATTTATACAAAGTCTGACAACAAATTTTAGAATAGTTTTAACTTCCAGTATATGAAGTCACTGAGACAAAACTGAGCTCTGGAACCTATGTATTCTTAGTTCCAGGTAGGTTTCATCATCAGGGTTGAAAGTGTAGGATCTCCCACACAGACTAACACCACTGAACTGAAGAGAGTAAGTAATACCAGTAAGAGACTGTATGGACGGGCTTTAGATGGGGACAGAACAGTTTTGAATTCACAGATATTTACTGAAAGAAAAGTAACAGTCTAATCAGGAACATTTCATTTAAAGTTTAAGGTATGCTTTTTTTTTGGATGAAGAACTTCTTGTCCCACTTTCGACTTTCGTTCACTTTTAGCATCTAGACTTTTAGACTAGATATTAGGAAGCATTTCTTTACAGAACAGGTTGTTAGGCGTTGGAATGGGCTGCCCAGGGAGGTGGTGGAGTCCCCATCCCTGGAGGTGTTTAAGAGTTGGGTCGACAGTGCTTAGGGATATGGTGTAACTGGGAACTACCAATGTTAGGTTAATGATTGGACTGGATGATCTTCGAGGTCTTTTCCAACCTAGATGGTTCTGTGATCTCATGGTAATCTGGTTATCTAACCTTCTCTTGGTGTAGACTTTCTGGTCTTCAGTCTTCAACAACTCTCAGATTTTAGCTATGGATTTCATTCTTGCCCATTTTTTCTTCAGCTCTTCCCCTCTGTGGGGTCCTCATCTAACAATCTCTTGCCTATATGCTCTGGGTATTCCTTCTCAGACATGTTCATCCTTTCTGCTGTTTTCTAGTCCTGTTAAAGTTAGTATTTCCAATGTATTTTCTTAACTTATTTTCCAGACAGTTTACTCCTCGTTCCAAACTTTCTTCCTGTCTTTTCTCACCCTACCTCATAGATTTCTTTTCTTCATGCTCTTCTTTCTCTAGATCTTTGTCCACATTCATGTGCATTTACTTTCAACAACTTCTTTATCCTAAATCCCTCCCCTCTGCAGTTCTGGATTATATTATTCCCAGATTTACCATCATGAAATCTCCCCCTCTTTCCAGACAGAGGGAGTTTAGGCAAATACTATAACAAGCTAAGCATGTAGTGGTAGTTCCTCAGAATTTCAGCATTTTTCACTCATGAACTTCTTGAGCCATGATAGTGTTTTTTAATTTTAAACATCAAGATTATTCTAAATATAAAGATATGCCACAACTCTTTCTAACTTTCACAGAAGAAGCAGAAAGTCAAATAAGATCAACTGCAGGTTTCCTACAGAATTTTGTTGTGGTCAAATCAGTGCTAGGTCCTTGGATAGGAGTAAGCAGAAGTGAAAAACAAAAGGGTTAAGAGGTTCAGAAAAGCAGGCTAATAATCACATCCTTATTGACTGATTTATTTTGTAATATTTTAAATTAGGAATAATTCTGAATTATGCATCAATTCATCACTGAACTGGAATCTGTGCACATCAGAGATAAAATGGCACATCTGAAAATTCTGACATTTTAGTAATTACCATATTATCAAATATTTTATTTTCCCTTCATTGCTCCTATAGTCATTTATTATACAGTTTAGTGGCACCGAGTTCTGGGGAAGGTACTAAAATTTAACTTTATTTTAGCTGTACTATAAACAAGAACATAGCTATAATGTAAGTTTGAGTGATACTCCAAGACTTACTTTCTTGAGACCTCAAAATTGTTTGAAATGTTCATATTTCAGTTAATAAACTCCTTTTTTTCAACATCGTTATATGTAGAATGAGTTTATTTTATAGAAACTGTTCATATAAAATAACCTTTTAAATAATTGTTTATTGAAATGTATTGGATTTACCTTGCATGACAAGGCAATTTTGTCTACAAAAAATTACAAATAACCAATATTTTACTGAGTTAAACTTTGGCGAATCTTGTAGACATGGGTTTCAGCAGGAGTACACAGAACATTCTAGTTTGGTTGGGTGTTATCAAGCCAGCTATTCTTACATTACATGAAGATTTTGTGTTGGACAGACCGTATAAAAGTTCACAAATTTAGGCTTGTATACAGATAAACCTGTAGTGTACTTTCGCAGTTTAGTTCAGATTTCTGCCTGTGATACTCATATAACATTGGCCACACACCAGTTTCAGTTTTCAGAGCAAAAACTTGGAAGATCATGTATAAAACTTAATTCCATTCTCTTGTCTCTGAAATACCAAAGCCCCAACCTATGTTTCATGTTGCTTTACTGCTACTTAAGAAGTACTTTCTGATATCATGAAGGGGATTTGACTATGAGTCCTACTCTCAGCAGCCTAATTCCTTGATTGAATGGCAAAGGTAGGACCTAACAACTGCAATACGGGGAGGATTCTGAGTTTCTGAAGTAATTCTTATCACTAAACTGAAGTCTATTCAGATAAAAACTTCTTCCTAAAGCGTAGAAATCAAGGAGGCCTGTTAATATGTAGGTCCTTGGAAATCACATACTGTTAGTTCAGCTTTATTTCATATTAGATTTGACACTTCACAGGCTGATCTTTTCTATTCTTATGTACATATATTTGAATAATTCCTTTTTGTTCTCAAGATTCTTTAAGAGGTGCCTGGCACCTAAAAGAAAGTCACTATCTTATCCCTAGAGAACATTTATTTTAGATTTACTGTAACATCATCAACAAAAGTAAGAAACAGGTAACAGGAAAAACAAGTAAACAAACAAACAAAACATAAATAAGTAACTTTAAAAAGTTTCTTAGTGAAACCAGTGCATCTTGACAATATTATTTTAACTGTGTGGTAGCTGTTAGATATACTCAAAGGTCTTCTGAACCTAACTGAACTGCTATGTTCAAATAAAAGTTTTTCAGTATTTTGAAACCAAAGGTGCTACTTTGACATGTCTTGATCTTCTGGAATATGAAGAAACATTTGCTGAAATAGGGAATACATAGCAAGTTTCAGTGTAACAGATAAGTGCTTCTTGAGATTTACTCCTGATGCACAGTGGTATTGAAATAAGCAACTCTATGTGTTGCTGTGATTAAAAGGAGCATACTTTGAATAAAAGAAGCAATGTATCTTTCACTTTTTGATTTTGTTAAACAAATAAAGGAAAAGGCATAATCTATAATAATTATCCCTTATTTCTCTTTTTCTTTTAAAATTTCTATCTATGAAATTTTGATTATAAATTTCAGAAGAATCTTATTTCATGTTTTGAATTTACACACTGCTCATTAAAAAATAATTAAATATAAAACCTGAAAGGAAGTAAGAAAAAAAAAAAATCATGTACCATAAAACTCAGTACTCGGGAAAGTATCAGTTTGCTAAGAAATCACACGTTTTTCATTTGACATAGTATTTTTCTCTCTCTAAATTGAACTTTCATTGCAATCTTATTCATTAAAAACTGTCTTGCTTTGCTTCTTCATTATATGCAAAGAGCTTTGCAATTTTATCAGAGACATGATTTTCACATCATTTGATATTTTCAGGTGGAGTAAGTAAATTTCATTTGTGTATACTAGATCTTTGCTCTGGGGATTCTCCCTGCAAGTCCTTCATCTCTCTACATGGTCTTATCAGCAGATTTTGTATAGGTGCAATTGTTCATATGCAAACTTAATTGTTTGCATATGAACAATGAAGTTTGAGCAGGTAATGTCACAAAAATTTCCTGTTTACTGTTTACTGACAATTAGGGATACAACAATCTCCTCAGAAACACACTGAAGGTAAGAAAATATTTTAATTCCAGGACCCAAAAGCCTAGAAGACAAGTTTTTGTCATCCCACCCTTTTCATGCTCAATAATAGAAGAATGGACAATGACTCTTTGGAAAGTGAATATCAAAGTTATCTTGCAGCATATAAAGGTATTACAACTGTTCAAACATTTCTTTTTTGCCCAAAAGAAATTGTAAACATCTTTTGTGAATTTAATTTTTACATTTGCTACACAGTAGAGAGCAAGTAATAAACTTTACACTAAAAACTCATTTTGGGGAAGAGGAATTTGACTGAAACATGGCAACTTCAGCCTCTCAGTATCTTCTAATTGTGCATCAAATATAGATTCTCAGTTTTTTAAAATAAAATAAATGCATTGCAATTTCTTTCATTCCGAAATACAGAGCAACTCACACCCTATTTCTAGGTAAATATATATTCTGTAAAATAGATGTTATACTTTCCATCAAGTTGTTAAATAATTAATTAAACCATAACTTATGACACTGACATGACTTTGGAAAAAGAGTATTGCAGTAAGTCTAGTCTTTTCCTATCTAAAGTGTTAGCCTCTTGGGATGACATCACATCTGAAAGTCAGAGAAGCACACAAGTTACATAACATCTAGACCATCTACTGCTTTGAAGAAGTTAAGCATCATTTCCAGAGTGGTTTATAGCTATCCTCTTTGAAATTAATAAATGGAAGAATGCTCATGGAAAACTTGTAGTTTTTCAGAAGCACATAATGTAGGTAGAACTTGAGGAAATAATTCTCATTTTCTTTCTTTCTTTTATTTCTTTCCTATTGTCATCTTCTACCAGAGGAAACAACTTCTGCAAGTCAGCAAATAAAATTCAAAACTGATTGGTTTGTTTTTTCTATATTAGTTTGCCAACAAATTAAGAAAGTTATTTTTGTTATCCCTATTATTATTCAGATACAATTTAACACTATGAAATCTCAAAATTTTATTAGGAACTCAATGTTACTGAACTTTCTCTGCCCTGCCTCTTCTGTCAGTTGGTGATAATATTTGCACTAATTAATCCTACTCTGTAGAGCACACTGTATTCTGTGCTTGTAACAGTTCTACTTCTTCCTACCTTATAGTCTCTATACTTTTATATGTTTATTGCTATCTCTTTTTCATTAAATTATTCAGTCACAGATTTCAGATGCAGAAAGGCATCAAAGCTGGTTGCTCTTGTGCAGCTGATTATTAATCTGGGTGTTATGATGCTCTTGATGGAATTCATCTATTACAGAGAAGAGGAGATACAGAGAAATAGAACATATTGATCTCCCAAGTCCAATAAACCTATTAAATTTTGCTTACACAACATATGTACTGTACTTTGCAATGTTTAAAAATCTGAAAAGCTTACTTTTATGGGCTATCTCAAGATAACAGTATATATTGTTTTAATCTCCAAAAAGCTTAGGGAAGATGAAAGGATACCACCAAGAGAAAAATATTATTTAAGGTTCCAATCTTAGTATTGATTTCAGGAAAATGTCTCCCCAGAAACAAAGATAAACCCAGATATAAATTACTGCGGGAATAGAAGTTGATGGGTTATAGTCTTTTCTACAGAACTGAAGCTGTGGACCCTGTCATGAAGAAATATATCTATAATAAATTCAGAATCTATGCTTCATTCCCTGTCATACAATTTCTCAAAATATAAAGCAAACACATTGTGTGTGCAAGGCTTTGTATAGTTACCCTTATTTTACAGAAGTAACTGAGGAAGATAATATGAGCCATTCACACAAGACAGCAGAACTGACAAAGGATGTGAACTTCTGAGTTCAGTTCAAATCACTGGATCACAGTCTCTTTTTCCTTGTTTGTTTTTTGGCTTTTTCCATCTGATTGTTTTAATTTCTGTTCTACTGGAAGGAAATAGATACTGATGGAAATACATTAAAGTCAGTGCTGTCTCTGCCATGCACTAGAGGGTATTTAAGACAAGTAACACTTTGAGTGAATTTTCTAGTACATCTTTTAAAAATTGTAAGCAAAGAACTTTTATCAACAACAACAAAAAAAAAAACAAAACAAAACCCACAACGCCAAAACAAAGAGAAAAGTTGTATGAGCTAGGCTATCAAAGTAAAAATGTAACAAGGATACTATAAACAGCAAAATGTCAATAAACTTAGCTAATTTCCAATTACATTTCAATATTTCAAAGATATTAGCATTAATGGTCAAGAAAATTTAACACTGATAGTGCAGGACAACCAATATTTTTGTGATCTTCAACTGAAAGCACTAAACTTCTGCCAAAAAGGATTATTGTGATGTGTACCTCTGCTATGGTTGCAGGACTGCTAAACTCTTAGGTTGAGCTGTGCAATGTCACAAATGTGAAGGAAGGAATGTATTTTATCCTAATTTGATACTCTCTTCTTCCTTGTGCAGAATGTCAAAAGAAAGAGAATGCAAGTGTGTGCCACAATCTGAAAAGAATGTAGAATACTGAATGTATAATTTTGAGTTTATATTAGAATGTGTCAGGTTCAATTTAATATATATGGTTATTGCTATTGGGGAGATGCTGCAGTGACCGATATTCTGGACAGCTATGGCCTAGCTTGATAGGAAGAAAGGTGCATAGAAAAACATAGCCAGTAGATGTTATATTCAGTGGTGTAGCTAGTGTATTCTCAGGTAATGTTACTAGTGCACCAAAAAGAAATAAGACTGCTGCGTTATGCACAATGGTGTAATGCGGAAGTCCTAAAGTATAAATACTTAGCCTTGTAGTTACAAGATGGACTGGAAATGCTATTTAATAAAGTATACAACCTTGAAATATTCGAAAATATTTCTGACAATGAACATTGCTAAAGGAAAAAAACCTGTTAAATATTTAATATATTTCATACTCCAGTAGACATGAAAATTTCAAACATTAAAACAGAAATGTTACATGGTGTCTATACTAGATAAGTAGTGAAGTAAGAACAATCTGAAATGTGGCAGTACCTGAGTTATTTGTTTAAGGAGAAGCAACTTGAACAATGGATAAAGTTCAGATTTTTAGAAAGATCATTCATTATTGAATACTGAACACTGGGCAGTTCAGACTGATGTCTTGAGTCACACAAGTTAAACATAAATACTCTAGTCACAGTATTGCATTCATGCTGAAGAAAGTAAAAAGATAATAAAAGGAGTATAGATTTTTTAAAAGTCGGTACATATATTTCATGCTGGAGATTAAAATTATTTTTAATGAAAATTTTGTTAAATCTAGTGGGAAAATTTTTAAGCTGATATTCCACAATTGTCAATCTTGAGATGGGTTATCTTTTTGATGATCTTTCTTCCTCTCTCTTCCTCACTCTTACTTCCCCTTTATTTTTACTTTTTTCTTGTACAGACAAAAATGTAAAGCTCTCATAGAATCCAAAAGCTCTGATTGTGATGCTCTCTGAATCTGTTAGAGAAAGAAAGCCTTTAATACTATTATCCAATTCACATAGGTATGAAAGCATCAGCAATAGCGTGGCCAGCAGGGACAGGGAAGGGATCTGACCCCTATACTCGGCACTGGTGAGGTCGCCCCTCGATTCCTGTGTTCAGTTTTGGGCCCCTCACTCCAAAAAGGACATTGAATGACTCGAGCGTGTCCAGAGAAGGGCAACGAAGCTGGTGCAGGGTCTGGAGCACAGGTCGTACGGGAAGCGGCTGAGGGAACTGGGGGTGTTTAGTCTGGAGAAGAGGAGGCTGAGGGGAGACCTCATCGCCCTCTACAGCTCCCTGAAAGGAGGGTGCAGAGAGCTGGGAATGAGTCTCTTTAACCAAGTAACAAGCAATAGGACAAGAGGTAATGGCCTCAAGTTGCTCCAGGGAAGGTTTAGACTGGATATTAAGAAGCATTTCTTTACAGAACGGGTTGTTAGGTGTTGGAATGGGCTGCCCAGGGCAGTGGTGGAGTCCCCATCCCTGGAGGTGTTTAAGAGTAAGGTTGATTTAGTGCTTAGGGATATGGTGTAGTTATTATGTGTGCCAGTTGAATTATATTCTGCTATTTCTGAGCTTTGTAATTTTTATTAATTAATAATGAAGCATCACATAAAATTTTGATAAATTATGACTAATCAACTTGACTGCTCATTAGCGGAGCAGTATATGTTTCCAATAAGATTGTGAAGAACCAAGACTTTTTTCCAGAAACGTTTAGTCCTGAATGTAAAATTGAAATGAATAGTCCTTTCAAGATTATATATAGCCTGAGTTTTCGTATGGTACAAGCATGTGAAGCCAAAATCCTTCTTTCTGATGCTCCAACACACTTGATATATATTCTGAGCAGATTATGATACACTTGAGTGTCAACTTGAGATTCAGAGTGGGCACAGAGTGCCCACAGGCACATAAAGATTTTAAGAGATTATATGCAATGGACTCACTTCACCATACCTCAGATACTAGTGTACTGAAATTTGAGAACAAAGTGAATATTTTACTAGTGATAATGTTTCCATATGCATTAATCTTGTTGAACCAATCTGAAGGCTCTCTAAATTAATAAAATAAAAATATCCATTCCAAAATAGATGAGTTAGTTAAGAAATGGGTGATATACCCTGCAGCACGTCTTCCACATCGGAAAATAAGTCTAAATATTTCTTATAGAGTTTCAAAGGAGTCCAAAATCACCTCTAAACTAGATTTCTGGTCACTTAACATGTTATCACATTAGACTAATCAAAGTTCTAATTAAACTAGCTAACTAAAGTACTGAGATAAATATAGCTTCTGAAATGAATCGTTTAATTTTTCAGTGGAGGAACTGATGGTGGAAGTCCTACTCCAAATATGTTTATATTGATTCAGGTGCCAATTTTAGGTTTGATCTAAGAATTTGCTCTTATTACATATTCCTCTGGAACATTATTTGATTCATGCCAGATGAACTGAAAGTGAAAACCTCACTTATAAAGTAACACATATTTCTAATAGAGCTAATACAATATTTTGCAGTATAATACTTTTCCTTTGAGAATGCTGATTTGATAAAAAACGACTTCTTACAAATGGGTCAAAATTGTTGAAGATTAAATTTATTATTGACTATGTTTCTACATCCATTTATTAATCTGAATTTCCTGCTTGCTAAATAAATCAATGCTTTCTAGTATAGAAGAATTTTATATTTTATATTTTTATATTTTATATTTTTATAAATATATTTTTATATTTTTTTAAAAAAGAATGCAAATTCCTTTTTTTCTGGCTTTTTTAGATTTTAAAAAACTTTGGTACTAAATTTCAAAGAATAAAATAGAATTAAATCACATTCTGTAATACTTGAATAATTTCAACCACCTGTTTTCTTCTGTTGGGAAGGGAAAAAGTCCAAATCTAAATTTTAGTTAAATATTTTGTGTCCAGCTACACATTTTTTGTCGTGGTTTGAGCCACACAGCCATTCACTCACCCACTTTCCCCCTGCACTGGGAAGAAGAAAATGAAGCAAAAGGCTCAGAATTGAGATAAGGACAGAGACGGGTGCTTCACTGTTACAGGTACAGACAAAAGGCAGACTCGTTAGGCAAAGAAAAAGGACATCACTTTAATTCAAACACTAGCAAAACCAACACTTAACAGACAAAGTAAGACAGTGAGAAGTGTTACCAGATCTTAAAAACACCTTTCCTCCACCCTTCCCTTCTTCCTGAGCTGTTTTGCTCCTGGTATCTCTAGCTCTTTTCCCTCAGCTGCACAGGGGCAGAGGATGGGGTGCAGTCAGTCTTTCATGTCTTCCTCTAAGGAGGGGGAAGCACTCTTCTGCATTCTTCCCCCTGCTCCAGTGGTGTCCCTCGCACAGGAGACAGTCCTCCACAAACTACCTCTGGAATGAGTCCTCCCCACTGAATGTATTCTTCTTGAGATGCTCCTGCATGGGTCATCCCTGCGTATTGTATAAGGTATCATGTTCATAGTCTCAGTGTGAAACTCTAAAGTTGTATGGCTATGACAACATTGGAACACATTTAACCCACCTTTTCTCTCAAACCCCTGCAATGGGCATATGACTGAGATATTTTTAGTCTATCTTTTTCAGTTGGGTAGACCTTAAAAAATGTCAGAGCAATGTTACAGCTTTCTGTTTTGATATTTCTGCAATGTTTTGCTAAGAATACATGTCACATGTTATGCAACAGTGACACACAGAAATACTTGGAGCTGAAAGTACTTTTGAGATAGCTTTGGTAGTTTATGAAGCAAAAGTAGCCGAGATTGGCACAGCTGAGTCAGTGGTTGTTACGGATGGTCTCAAATAAACAACCAACAATCAAAAAATAAAAAAATAAAAAAAAATATTATTAATACAGTTAACTAGCTGTCCATAAATTACAGGTTTGAATGTCTGCGGGAGGAGAACAGAACAGCTTTCTAGGGTTTAACGGCAACCCAGAACACATAACAAAGAACTCTATAGGGTTTAACGGCAACCCAAAATGCTTTATCCCTCACCTGACAAGTGAGGGCTCTCAACCTTGAGGACCTGCTCAGGGCAGCGTCCCGACCCAAGGCCCCTCGAGGAGTTTCCTTGGGCAGCGTCCTGACCCAAGGGGAGAGTCCCCGACTGCAGCTGCTGCTCCAGGGGACGAGCTCAAAATGTCTCCCCCAGGGGACTCCATTGATACCCAGGCTGAGTCTGACCTGGAGTCAACAGCGGCTCCCACTGGCCAAAGGCCCCAATTGCCACGAGGCCCCGAGAACAAAGGCAGCCCGGAGCTGCTACACTGCAGCAGCCAAGAAGCTCTGCTTTCCTTGGGCAGGTGCACCTGCCACAGTGATATAAACAGAGTGATCACTGAGGAAGAACAAAAATCTCAGAACTGTGCTTGTGTACTTGTACATCTTCTTTGATGAATCTATTTCACTGACCACAGAAGAGATCCAGAAGTGAAATAACATATCTGGAGCATGGATGATCCCCTGGGGAATGAGGACATGGAAGTAAACTGGAAGCCAAGGTTTTTGCCAGAGTAAAATGGTTCAAATTCTGTTGGCCTGAAGGCTGGAACAGACTATTCCCTGAACTGAAGACCTCTGTACCTAGTCAGTATAGAATATGTAGCTATCTTTAATTATGTATGTGTTTTGCTGATTAGGGATATCAATTAAACTCAGACACCAGAGTGAAAAGAGCAGGTGTATTTTACTAGAAATAACTAAATAATATAACAGAATAATACAGAAAACATAAAACAAGAAAAGACAGAATATGCACTTAAACAAACAGGAAAATACAGGGTAATGTATCAAATCATTACTACCTGAGAGAGAGAATAGTGATTAAGAAAGATCCCTCACCACTCGCACACGTCACCATCACCCAGCCCCGCAGTGGCTGGGCAGCCCCGGTTACAGCGAGGGTTTGCAGAGCCTGTCCCGGCAAGGGGGAAATCCTACGCGGGGCGTCCACCCACAGGTGAGGCTGCCAGAGTCGCTGTGAGCGGGTCCAGCCTTATATACCCCAAAATCAGCAAGCCAGAATAGCTGGCACCTTTGTTTTAAGTGGAAATATCTGGTTTCAATCTCACATTAGATTCCCCCAGAGCCTGGCCAGGGCTCAGGGAAGAAGCTGAGGGAGTTTCTCTGTTTATCTGATGGGATTATGCACAAGGTCTCACATCAGGTCTCGGGGACAGACACCTGCCTCCATGACTCTGTTGTTCTACTCACACACAAATGAAGGGAAAGATACATTCAAGAAGCTACACCCTCCATGCATATTTCATTAATGGTTACATAATACTGAGTTAACAGTTTTGGTTCAGGGCCTGTTGCTCAGGCTTCAACACTTCCACCTTTTACATCAGAAGAGGTGGTTTATTATAACTCAGTACAATACCTACTAGCACAATGGTTATCAGTTATAAAATATACAGGATTCATCTATACATCAACTCTAGCTTGGGGCTATTGTCCAAGCCTTAGCACTTTAGTATGCGATATAGAATATTATGTCCATTATAAAGTTTCTTTCTATAGAGATACAGGCTACTTTGGGAGCATGTATCTTTGGTGATTATTGTGGTATATATAAGAATAACTTTAACCTATTTTATTTTTTCTCTAGCCCTGTAGCTCAGAAAATACAATATTGCCATTGTTATTAACAAACCATAGTCTTTGTAAGAAACCTGCAGGGACTCAGAAATATGACTTGTCAGGCTTACTTTTTCTGGACTTGGTCTGGCTTGCCTGAACCTATGTTTCAGTTTGTTTAGACATAACAGCAACTGTCTAATTACAAGGTTACTACTGTCATTATCTTAGCTTTCTGATTGTGTAGTGTATTCCCTTTGTTATATAACACCGATCTACAAAGTAGATCTATAACAGTTTTATAAAAAGTATTTTTCCAATTATCTATTACCTTAGAATAATAATGTAACACAGAGATGTTCAGTCATGGATGACAGCAGGGGCCTTGAAAGTCTGGGTGCACAGGTCTATAAATAAATCTCCAATGACCAATTACTGATCATTAACAGAATGGTATTTTGGGAGATGGGTAAAAAAGGTTTTAGGCATTTTAAAGGGAAAAAAGAACAAGTATAGAATATATGCAAAACATACTCTGTACAATAAAACTTCAAAATAATGTAGAATCTGTGGACCAATGAAGGAAGAATGATTAGGTGGACTATGGAAACAAATGCGTAAACATTACTTCCAAATATGAGGAAAAACATCATCATATACTCTCAGTGAAGAACATGGGGCGCTGATAAATTACTGCAGCCTTCCTCCAACCTCATCTTCTTAAAGAAAATTGACCTGAACATCCAGACGGGCCGTGAAAGAGTAGAGATAATATCATTTGTATAATAATGCTAACTGCATTACTAGTGATTTTTTTCTTTCATAATCAGATATTTTGGACTACCAGTATTAGTATCATTGTAGCTGCACTAAAACTAGTATGTTAACAATTAATTCATTGTTTTGCATATAAAAGTGTGTGTTTTCAACCCAGGAAAACTGCACAGCATAACTGGTCTTGTATCCTGTCGTACAGTCTTGGTTGCAATTTGGATGCAATGATTCAAGTCCAACAGTTTGATACACTAAAGAGCATTTGACACCTGTAAGTTAGACTGTTTGGTTCCCACAGGTTCTAAGACTGAAATTTTGTTACATGGACTTCTTAGTCAATGAAGATAACAACTAGGAAACTGAAATGCTTCACACTAACTAGTGAGATTGACCATACAAACATGTCTTAAATCCCCTATGTCCAGAACTAAGCTGTCTGTATCAGGGTTGCAAGGAATGGCATGTGATTCAAAGTCTCTTCTATGTACAGGTCCACCCATTTTATGATTTGGGGGAGAAAACAAGTGTGAAGAGAAAGAGAAAGAAAGTGTTAGTGTCGATACACACTTTCTATAATAACAACTAGCACACCTATCAAAAAATAAGGATGCTGAGTTTCAATACCTTCTTGATAGGTTAAGAGAACCAAAACATACGCATCAACCAAAAGCCATAAAATCCAGTGAATATGTGGCTAGGAATCTACTTTTCTTATCCTCTAACCCCTGTCAGGATAAGTCTGGTCATTGCAAAGCAATTAATTTAAGATAGGTAACTGAGAGTAGAGAAATAAAAGAATTTACATTAATATCTCACTTGTTGGGGCATCCAGCAGCGAAAATGAATCCTGTATTCTCAGCCCTATTCCATGGGACTGTTTAATGCCACACAGCCATTTCTTCTCATCCTTTGAACCCCAGTTAAAAAAGCCAGTGAGGACTGTACAAGGGTACTGTTTAAGTAAGTGCTCAGTTGGCACCTTACAGAGAAATATGCCTGTCCAAATGTGTGATTCATTGTGCGCTTTGTTTTCAGCTTTAATCAAGTTATTCCTTTGTGTAAAGCCAGCTATCAAGAAAGCTTGTCTCCTCCTGTCTGTCTGTATCCAAGAGCTATTAGTTTTAATAAAGCTGATCCAAAGCCTCTTAAAGTCAATGAGCCAAGGCTTCTTTTCACTTTGGATTGGACTCAAGTTGACAAAACAGAAGCAGATCAGTCAAAGTTGACTGTTGTATTGCAGAAGGTATTTTGAATTTATTCACAAATCTTATTAACATTTTGAAAGTTAGCTTCTGAACTGTGAAGTGGATCTAGAATTAAACAAGGTGTTCTTGCAGGCTATGAAGTAATGACTTACTAAGCACTTAATGTCATATTTAGGCTGATTTGTTTATTGCAAATGGACTGTAGCACCTTTTTCCCCCCCCACTGTAAGGGTCTTAATAGATACATTAGATTACATAAAGCTGATTGTTTTTAGCAATTCACAAATAATAGGACTAAATAGGAAATTTTGTCCTAGCTAGTCACTGAAGTTCAGATCTCAATTTTAGAATCAAATCAAATCTATTTTTCACAGATCTATCTGTAGAGGTGATAGTAGCAAATATATATGATGAATAGCTTTTAAAGAATAGTATGTTGAAGAGTGTAAGACTTGGCCTAGATGGACATTCTACAGGCTGCCTGAGCACCTATTCCACACTTAACTAATCTCACTGTAAAACATTCTCTACTCAAGCTGAGTTGTTGTTTTTTGTTTTTTTTTTTTTTTTTTTTTTCCTTGTTACAACATGCGCTCATTCTCACTCAACCTTTCCTGTACAGCACTGAGAAAATTTGACTGTCTTCTCTGTATCGTCCCACAACAGAGTTGAAGACAAGTTGTATTGCCTCAACCTTCTGTTCTTCATCCTTAATAATCCCAACTCTCTCTGCTTTTCTTGGTACATTATAAGCTTCAGATGTCTAACCATCATGGTGGTTTTCTAGAGGGCTTGCACAATTTAACAGCCTTTCTTTTACTGGGGAGCTCAGCACTGGACCCAGGACTCCAGATGTGTCTCACCAGTGCTAAGGAAAGGGAAAGGATGACCTACTTCAACTTGCTGGCAGTGTTCTTTTCAGGATGCTGTTGCCCTTGATTGATGCAGGAGCTGGCTCACGTTCAAGTTGTTGACCTCCAGGGCCTTCTCTGCAAGCCTAGCCATTGCTGGTACATGGAGTTATTCCATACGTACTGCAAGACACTGGTTTTGCCTTTGCTAAATTTAATGAAATTCCTGTTAGCTCATGAGCAATACAGATTCCACTGAAGTGTATTACAACCATTCTCTTTCCACATAGCCAGTAAAATGATGCCATACAGTGGGAAGAGAAAATCAAACCAGAGATTATTCATTTTGAGTATGAGCTCCTATTCCCAAAAATCTCAGCAGACAACCATCAATTCAAAACATAAAAGCAGTATGGAGTATTGCATTATAAGAACTATTACACTTACAAGTTTGAAAATTTGCCTGAATTTCAGAAGACCTTGTTCAAAAACTCCATGACAATAGAAGGAACTACAACCCATCAAAATGTTTAACACATCTGCTTAATTTTAAATTTATATAATCTTATTAACCTTGGTGAGGCTAATGTGTGTTCAGAATTAGGCCTGTATTAAGTGACTTGAATAATTAGGAATGTGAATAAGGACAGGTCAAGGTTATTTATGGAAGCTTAATCTCAAAATCTTTGGAGGTTGAGGTCTTAGTCACTGATACCTACATTTTTTAATGTTTATATTCCTAATTTTAGTATAGTACACAGATGAGTTATTAAACATCTGTACTGGTAATATATATATGTAAGAAATCAGCATCTCTGTTTAAAACATCTTCAAATAAATAATTTTTCCAACAGTACATTTCAAACAAAAGAGATATTAATGAGTCACTTAAGATTTCACATTGTAAATTTAGATGAAAATAATACAGAGGAAAATATGAGTTGTAGTATATTTGGTATTTTGTGCCTGATGAATTTTAAATCTTTTCCTGATGATATGACTAGTACAGTATGTCTCAGCTGGACTTCTAATACAGTGACAATCAGAAAGTACAGTTCCTTAGAGAAGAAAGTATTAGTATAATTAAGAGAAACCAACAGATGACAATAATTTACAAATATTTTCTCTCTTAGTAAGGAACATGTTCTTTCCATATGGAGCAGCTCTTATACTTAATATTTCCTTTGACTTGCTTTATACATAATCTATGGTTGTGTAATGAAGTTCAAGAATGACAGAAAACTAGAGAGTGATATTACCCTCGGGAAATTGTATTATACTGAGGCAAGAAAACGAGACGGAATAATATAACATGTGGCTTCAAGCACTGTAAGTCAAATGAACTGGGGATTCACACCTTGAGTTACACACATGCACACACAAAGAAAAAGAAAAGTTTCTGGGCATGTTATCAGTTATTAGTGCCATGACTATATCATAGACTCAAAAAAAAAATGCTAATAAAGTCAGGATGCTACTAAACCCAAGAAAAACAGTATTCTGCCATTATATAAGGCCGTGATAAAATTGAAATATTGTAGAAACTAAAAAAAAAAAAAAATACTTGAAGTAATCAGGTAAACTAATAAACAGGTCTGAAGACTGTTCATTAACAGGACAGTCTAAAAAACCCTGGATTGTTCAGCCCAGGAAAAAAAAAGAATCAGAAGAATATGATGACTGTCCCTAAATCATTAAGAAGACAAATACTGAAGAAGAAGGAAAGCTATTTAAGCTGGTGAACAAGTGATGTCACAAGGCAAATGGCTATAACCTGAATGTGTATTAATTCAATTTGGAAATTAGAACTTATTAGGATAAGAACATTTATTACAATCAGAATGATCTGAAAACAATCTCCTACAAGGGTCGTGTTCCTATCTAGTATATTTGCTACAGCCAGGGACCAGTCTATATGACCTCAAAGGCCACTTTAAATTTTGTGTACCTTTGAAGTATATCACAATTTCTTTGATGCATTGCTACTGTATCTATTGTTTTCCAGCTTTGTTACCAGCACAGTTCAATTTCAGTACACCCCACTATGATACTGAAAAGTCAATTGTTATGATTTTCTTCTGTTTCTTTGAGAATATTCCCTACAGTAATATAGTTTTGTTACATATTATTGTACCAGTAATATTTGCCATTTTTAATATTGTTTATAAATAACTAAATTAATATTTGTGCTTAACTGATTCTTTGAAATGGCTGATTATCCATGGAGATTTGGTAAACAAAATGTTTACAAAGTTATTTTTAGGTGAAAATAGAAAACTGACAAGAGCCTAATGAACCTAACAGTGCACTGACAAGATTACGCAGAAAAAAAATCAGGCATAAAAAGGTACTGCATGACAAATAAATTACTTTTTTTTTTTTCTATTAAAATAAAAATATGTTTTCAGAACATAGATTTTGCTATGTTTTTTTTAAGAACAAAATATTTTTGTAAAATAGGTGGTACTTAATTATTTTAGTATTGTTCCATATAAGTAAAATATGTCTTGAAACTGATAATTGTTAAATATATTATTACCTGAAAACATGAATAAATCTACTGTCTGAAGTAGTCTAATCTGTGCTTATAATTAATGCTGATTGTCACAAGAACCACTTAGTTCACTTTAATCTTTCAGAGTATTTCTCAAGATAACTAAGGTACTGTATTTGTGGTAGTTATATATAAATGCAATTATCTTTATTTTAACGATAACATTGAGAGTGGAACTGATTTCTCCTTTATAGAGGCTTTGCTTCTGAACCTGTCTCTTTCATCAAACATCTCAAGTGTACAATGAAAGACTTGACAGCAGATTGAACAATTTATTAGTCTGATCCAGTATGCCTTTTATATACAATCACATCTGGCCTCATAACCATGTCACACAATGTCTTTTTGACTTAGTAAATGTTCTTTTTTACATAAATAAGTTGTTTCTGGTTTTGGTGTTGGGTTTTTTTTGTGGTTTTTTTTTTTTTTTTTTTTTTTTTTATACAAAACTCTACTTCTATAGTACTTCTTACACTTATTTGAATTCAAAACTGAATCTGTCATCTGGTCCACAGTGATGCAACAGTGAGTTCAGTGCAGCAGAATATTTTTATTCATCAAAATAAGCTTGCTTAATTTAATAGATTTGCCTAACTCCATTTATATTTCAGTTCTTACCAAACTGCAAAATACAAACACAGCTAGGAAAAAAATAATCCTAAAGAAAAATGGACTGTTTCCTGCACTGTTATAAGGATGATAAGTTACCTACTCCTTCACTGTTAGTACCAAACAGATTTTAACTGTTTACAGTGCTATTGCATGCCATCTTCTGCAATCATTAGTTATAACAGTCAAAGAATCACTTGGTTTTCAGTGCCCATTGAAATCAACAGCAACTCTGTCTTCAGAAAGGTTTGGGATTATGCATTTGTTGTTTTTTATACAACCTCCAAATATGTTACTAGACTTGAAGCCCAAATGACAACAGCAGTTTTGGCATTAATGCTACTTTGGTGTAACTGGTCCTGTATTACTATACATTAAATTCAAATTCTATTGAATCTATTCATTTTTTCTTTACTGATTAAAGAAATAATTCCAGAAATACTGTTCAGACATATTGCCTGTAAGGACTTGTCTACAGCTGTCAAATTTATTGACATAAGAGATCATTAATAATTCTTTTAAAATAGTATTTCATCCTGAGAATATAATTACTTTGAAATAGATTCCACATGCAGATCTGGAAGATTTCCAAATCAAAGCAGGATTGATATCCTTTATCAGTGATACAGGATTCTATCATAAAAGAGCATTTGAATAAGTTTGAAGTTGTTTGAGGACAACTCCTGGGATAGGGCTTATTTTCATAGCTGCGGTCTTAAAATGTTTATAGGTGGACTCGCAAAACTCAGAAATAGATTGTGATGGGCTCATCTTGACTGGCTGCCAGATCCCTGCCAAGCTGTTCTCTCAGTCCCTCTCTGCAACAAGACGGGGCAAAAGTACGATGAAAAACCTCATGGGATGAGCTAAAGACGGGGAGATCACTTACCAATTGTCATCATGGGCAAAAGAGACTTAACTTAGGGAACATTAATTTATTGTAAATTAAAATAGAATAAGATGGTGAGAAATAAAGACAAAACAAAAAACCACCTTTCCTCTGCCCCCTCTTCTTCCCAGCCTCAACTTCACTCCAGACTCTCTACCTCCTCCCCACCCTGAGAAGCCTGGAGGGATGGAGAATGGGGTGTTGTTGTCAGTCCATAACGTTTTGTCTTTGCCTCTCCCTCCTCACACTTTCCTCTGCTTCTTCATGGGTCCTCTCCACAGGCTGTAGGCCTGTAGACCTAGTCCTGCATGGGCTCTCCATGGGCCAGAGTTCCTAAGGAAATATCTTCCACGGCCTGCAGGGGATTCTGCTCCGGTGCCTGGGCCGCGTCCTCCCCTCCTCGTTCTCTGACCTTGGCACTCACAGGATTGTTTCTCACTCTTTTCCCCCACCTTACTCCTCACTCTACCAGTGCAGCATTTTCTGCCCCTCCTTACACACGTTTCCCCGAGGCCCCCTGTGCCGTGGGCGGGCTGGAGCCGGCTGGAACCGGCTGTGTCCGGCACGGGGCAGCCCCGCCCTCGCCTCAGAGCCGCCCTGCGGCCCCGCTGCCCGCGCATGGCGCCCGCACCCGCGACAGACAGCTAGAAATGTTTTTCTTGGGTTTGATTTAATCTACAATGAAAAATAGTAATGCTGATTTTCTAAACAGGTTCATAGACTGAGTGAAATCCATTGGCTGCCTCACTACATGAACTGAAAAATACAAGTGTGAAATGGATGTTTGAAAAAAAAAAAAAAAAAAAATAGAAAATAAAAAGTGTGAGTATTTAATAAGAGATATTTGATTTGTATATTCCTTCTTTCATGGTTCAGTTTCAAACAGAAAGACATAGTCTTGCTGGATGATTTTCTTTGCATGTAACACCAGCTTTGATTT
This sequence comes from Athene noctua, assembly GCF_965140245.1. Classification (NCBI taxonomy): domain Eukaryota; kingdom Metazoa; phylum Chordata; class Aves; order Strigiformes; family Strigidae; genus Athene; species Athene noctua. The sequence continues at coordinate 32,318,554 of NC_134037.1, read as the reverse complement.
TTATAAGTAAAGAATTTCAGTAGTAGAAAATGCTTAAAGGTGATTTTGTGATTTGTACAAATGTTTCCCAGGGACTAAGCAGATATTATCAAACTCAATTCTCATTTGACCCAAAGCAGATCTCTTAACCTAGTTCTTCAGAGTACAAAAACCTGTGCACTAATCCACTAATCCCTGTAGACTCACAAATTACTGAGAGTCTATTATCCACAATCTCAGACTAGAGATCTATTGGAAAGACTGTGACCTCAAGGAAGTCCAGATAGTAAAATATATTGCCCTACACCATTTAAATTCTCACCATATTAACATTTTACTGATTTGGTTTGCTTTGAGAAACAGAATTGCCTCCTCATTTGAAATTTATTTTTTTCAAAGATACACTCTGTAACTTTTTGAGTTTATTCTTTTTAATGAACAACCCTGCAATGTGGTATTGAAGGAATAGTGCATTATAACAACTTTTCACTTCCTCCTACTTCCTCCTACTGCAGCGGATCATAGGAAAAGCTAAAAAGGTCTTGAAGCTACAGGGCCCAATGCAATTTTTTTTTTTTTTTTTTTTAATTAAAACTTGCTGGTTGTAACTCTCTTTTTCACTTATCTACCTTCACATTGTAAAACTCCTCATAACGCATGACTATTCAACAGTGTTGTTTAAGAACATGGGTGTATGTTTTAAGTCTTAGGATATTATATAAAGATATGATTTCTCCAACAAATTATATCTAAATATTCTAATTTACCAATTTATAATATCAGGTTTATATAAAATGTACAGAGCAATTATAGGCAATATATATTGTCTTTGGAAAGCATTTGAAAGATTAAAAGGGTAATAAAGAGATTATTCAATTAAAAAACTTGAGAAAAAAGTGAAAGCTGAGGACATTCAAACTGGTAAATGGAAAGGACCAGTTTGAATTTCCTCAACTTTCTCTTCTTTCAGCTTCTATTTATTTTGCCATTTTAAATGAATAAATGTCTGCAGCCCGCTCAGTTCACTCCTAGTAAATGTATAAGAACAAAGCCCCATGCTCTTCTATTTCCCCTTTGCTAAGGAACATATAACATCTATGAACATGCATATTTGATATCATAATTATCTTGAAGCATTCTTCAAAATTGCCTGTTTCTAGCATTAGCTAATGTAATTTGTGGTGAGATAGTGAAACATATCATAAAACTCATTGTATTTCTAAGATTCCATACATTGTACATATGTGCATTTTCACTTAGTATAAAAAATGTGGATAGGTAAGAAAAACAGACAGAAAATGTATTAATAGAATAAATGCCATGAGCAATGACTTGCATTAAGAATTGGAATTAGGTGTATGATTGAATATACAAGTAACCTGTCTTGTGTACAACTTAATAGGCGTATTTACTGACATAATACACACTTGCCCACCTAGATAATTTTGATGAATTATTTGCCATCTAGGGGAAAATAAGGTCTTCATGTCGGAATGCTGTAACATGCATTGAATTCATCCTACATTCACACCTAGGGAAAAAAAAAAAAAAAAAAGTGTTGGCAATTACAGTGTTGAAACCTATTCATTCATAGAGTCATAGAATACCAGGTTGGAAGGGACCTCAAGAATCATCTGGTCCAACCTTTCTTGTCAAAAGGGTGGTCTAGACAAGATGGTCCAGCATCCTGGACCACATGAATATTAAAAGTGTCCAGTGTTGGGGAATCCACCACTTTCCTGGGGAGATTATTTCAATGGCTCATTCTTCTCACTGAGAAAAATTTCCCTCTTTTGTCCAGCCGGAATCTCCCCAGCAGTAACATGTATGCATTACCCTTTGTCTTTTCCATGTGACTCCTTGAAAAAAGGGAGTGTCTATCTACTGTGTAGCCACCCTTTAAATACTGGAACATGGTGATAAGGTCTGCCCTAAGCCTTCTCTTCTCAAGGCTGAACAAATACAATTCTCTCAGCTTTTCCTCATACAGCAGGCTTCCCAGTCCTTAGATCATCTTTGTGACCCTCCTTTGGACCCTCTCCAGCCTGTCTGCATCTTTCTTTTATAGCGGGGACCAAAACTGAACACAGTATTCCAGGTGTGGCCTGACAAATGCTGAGTAGAGTGGGATAATGACTTCTTTATCTCCTCTGGTGACACTCTTGTTGATGCAGCCCAGCAACCTGTTGGCTTTCTCTGCTGCTGCAGCACACTGTTCACTCGTGTTGAGCTTGTTGCCCACCAGGACCCACAGGTCCTTTTCCACGGAGTAGCTCCCTAGCTGGGTAGATCCCAGTCTGTGTTGCAGTCCTGGATTGTGTTTTCCCATGTGAAAGACTTTGCATTTGTCCTTGTTAAATTTCGTAAGGTTCTTGTTAGCCCACTCTCCAGCCTATCCAGGTCTTCCTACAGGGTGGTTTTCCCTTCCAAAGTATCCACTTCCCCACTCAGTTTGTTATCATCACTAAACTTGATCAGCACCAAGGTACACTTGATACCATCATCCAGATCACTTATGAAGACAGTAAACAACGTTGTCCCCAATATAGATCCCTGATTCATTATCATGTCAAAGAAGAAACAACTGCAGCTCTTCAAGGTTGGGTTCACAAAGAAACATAAGGGACTCTCTCTGTGACACCATCACTGGATAGACTGACCTGAGGTCCCTCTGTCCACACTAGTTCTGATAGTGAAATACTGAAAAAGCATAACACAAATTTGAACTACCTGCATTTGAGTCAAGATAATAATGTTTACTCAGTAGTCCTTAGGAGGGATTCTCAGCTCTTGTGTTCTATGTCTGACAATGCACCATTCAAACACAATTATTTCACTGTGGAATTGAATTGGACTTTAACATCTATATATCACTGATATCAGGTCTCTCATTCCTTGTTCCATTGCATAGAACAATGTCCAGACATCTACCCAGTTACCCATCAGTGTTCCAGATTTAGATGCTTTCTACTATCCTAATCTTGATTTTGCGATGAATTTTGAGAGTGCAGTCATAGTTTGTGTTGGTTTTGTACTACAGCTAATATGATGTAACCTAGATAGTTTTGCCTTCTTGCATAATAGCTAACAGCAAATTTCAACGTCATGGGAAACCTGGAAAGAAGAGAGGGGTGAGAGGAATATGTTTTTAGTTTTGTCTTAATTTCTCACCATCTTAAACTATTTTAGTTATAGGGTAATTTAATTTAATGTTCCCCAAGACAAGTTTGTTTTGCCCATGATTGTAATTGATAAGTGATCTCCCTGTCTTTATCTTGACCCACAAACTTTTTCATACTTTCTCCTCCTGTCCTGTTGAGTAAGAGTGGTGAGAAAGCAGTGGGGTGGGGTCTGGCAGCCAGCCAAGGTAAACCCAACCACACTCATATATTTTTTTTGTAGGATATAAAAGTTTAAGGAATTTGACTACTTTGGACTCAGATACAAAATTATTACTTTATTCATCATGGTACTAAAATAACAGGGTGCAACCTTACATATACCTTGTATTACAGGACAATGCATTGCATATGTGAAATGCATACCTGTAGCCCAAAGGTGTTGGACCAAATAGGTTAGAAACTCTTTGCTACACTCGGAAATCTCCTCTATTTCTTCCTAAAGTACAAAAATTCTCTATGCCTCATGTAAAGGATATCAGGCTTTTAGCTTCAAAGCTTTATTCCGTATATTACCTCTGAAGCCTGTTCCTAGTGTAATGGACATGTGCTAGCTGTAACATGGCTGTAACACATGGCACATGTCCCAGACAGAAGTCTCACAGGAGTACCGCCTGGGGCCATTTGTTTGCAGTCTCCAGCCATACATCCCAAGCTCTCGTTTAAAGAACAATTCCATGAACAACAGCTCTTACAACATGTATCTTATCTCTATGGACAGGTTTGTGATTTTTTCTGTAGTTTCTTTGCCCATTCCCATATTTAACAGTTCTTGACTCAGATTTCTCTAATCAAATTGTATAACCTCATCCCTGATTTAACATGATGGATGATTAAGCAAAACATATGGTTAGCCATAGCTATTACAGTGATTTAACTAGCTTTGATTTTTGTTTGTTTTAATTTCAGCGAAATCATCTCATTCACTTGTTTCTGCCACAGGAGAATCCTCACTGGGAAGTTCTGAAAACTTCACTAGGGTTTACTAGGTACCATTCTACAGAATAAAAAATAAAAAAAAAAAAAAAAAGGAGAGAAAATTTTCAGCCTTCTTTTTGGCACTTTCCTTTGTGCACTTTTTATTATGCAGCAAGGAAATTAGCCTCTGCTTTTAATTCTAGGAGACCATTTATCTTCATGTGAGATCTTTTGTCATCTTGGGCTCCTTGACTACAAAGATAATCACCAAAGCAGGGACATTCCTACTCCTTCTTTATCCCCTTCTTCCTGAGGCATGGGTAGCCAGAATAAGCTCTCTGGCGCGGGGTGCTGACAGGAGTTATTTAGCTGTCTGGAATTCCTCTGCTATTCAGATACAATGATGAGGCTGAGAATTTGGACAACTCCAAAAGGATGTGATGAAACTCCCCTATTGCTTGAGCATTATCCACACAATACTGTCGCTTTGTTTGAAGAATGGAGGAATTTAGGTACCAGAGAACACCTAAGGCCAAATTCTAATTTATCAGAAGATACAGGAAGTACAGCTTTTTTGTGCCATTTCTTCCTTGGCTTTGCCCCTCAGCACTTGCAGTTCTGTAGTGCTTGCAGTGTTGTATCTGTAGAAGACAGGGCATCCTGTTCCTTAACAAAAGAGTAGCAAGCAGCACAGTTTTGCTGACTGCCCGAGTTGCAGTCACATCTTGATAAAAATGTTCACACCATTCATTAATACTCTAGGACTAGGAACTGGAATCAAAGATTCTTCACTCCCCAACCGGACATTCCTCAATGCTAAGCCACAGAGCCAGTGTTCTTTTATTTCCAGGCACAGGCCATGAATCATTAATTCTCTGCCATATCATGATACAGTTGCAACAGGGAAGTGGGAAGGCATTTCTGTAGTTTGGTGACTAATGAATTCCTCTCAGAGTACTGAGTTTCAAGGTGTTGGTGAGAACCTCATGTTCCTCGACTGGAACAATTATGGTTTAGAAGCACTCTAGGAAATGACCAACATATAGACTAGAATACACTTTACAGCCATGAGTAGTTTTCGTAAATGCCAAAGAGGCATGGACAAAGCAACCAAGTATTTAATATTTCTTCAGTACAGACTGAGTGATGAATAGATTGAGAGCATCCCTACATAAAAGGACTTGGGGATACTGGTGGGTGAAAAATTAACTCACATGAACTCACAGTGTGCACTTGAAGCCCCAAAAGCTAATTGTATCCTGGGCTGCATAAAAAGAAGCATAACCAGCAGATTGAGGGGAGGTGATTCTTCCCCTGCATCACTCTCATGAGATCCCACCTGGAGTACCGCATGCAGCTCTGGGGTCCCCAGTACAAGAAAGACATGGACTTGTTAGAGGGAGTCTAGAGGAGGGCCACAAAGATGATCAGGGAGTTGGAGCATCTTCCCTGTTAGGACAGGCTGAGAGAGTTGAGGTTGTTCAGCATGGAGAAGGCTCCAAGAAGGCCTTATTGAGGCCTTTCAATAATTAAAGAAAGCTTATAAGAAAAATGGGGAGAGACTTTTTACCAGGGCCTATAGTGATAGTGCAAGGAATAATGGTTTTAAACTAAAAGAGTGTAGATTTAGAATATGTATAAGGAAGAAATTCTTTACTATGAGAGTGGTGAGACATTGAACAGGTTGCTCAGAGAAGTGATGGCTGTCGCCTCCCTAGAAATGTTCAAGGCCAGTTTGGATGGGGCTTTGAGTAACCTGATCTAGTGGAAGATGTCTTTGCCCATGGCAGGGTGGGGTTGGAACTAGATTATCTTCAAGGTCTCTTCCAACCCAAACCACTCTATGATTCCGTGATGATCTCTAAACTCTCTAAGGTGCCTGAAATATAATATCAAGACATTTTTGGCACCAACATGTATTACTGGACTCAGCCTGTATCTGTTCATATGCAGAGATATGATTATCTTCAAAATTTTACCCAAATAATTCCTAAAGAGAAGAATAGGGGTAAATACTTTGCTCTTCTGGATGGAAGCGAATTATTCCTTCTTTGCTTTATTTTTGTAGAAAGTATATAGGTAACTGTAACTCTTTTACCTGTCTGCCTGTGTAAGATGCTAGACTACTTATTCAGTAATTTCTTCCTCTAGTTCATAACTTCTGGGCAAGCTACATCGCAAGAACCAACACATTTTCTTGCTCGAAATGTCATTGTGCCATACTGTTTTATGTTGGAAGAAGAACATGATATTCTACTCAACAGATAATGTAAAGTGTTTAGGAATGAAATAAAATCCATTCCAGCTTCTGAAGATCAACCATCAATCAAGATTTAAATAGTGTGTTGTACTGAGAGGTACAAGTTTATTGTATTGATATGGAGTTTTAGTATACTCTGGAGTTACCTCAGATTCACAAAGCAATTAGCCAATAATGCTAAGAAGTTATGGCTAATTTAACTAATGTTTAATGAAGCTTACTAACGCTGTCAGGATTGACGAGCTCAGTGAGGTTTTGTGCAAGAACACACATTAAATTTAGGGTCCTCATCTCATTTTGGCAAATTAATCATTATCCTAAATGATAGTGTTTCTTCCTAATGATATGAAAAAGATGTATTTTCTTATTTTTAAAATTTCTTAAAGGTTTAAGTATGTGTAGTAACACATGGATTTTATGTCTAAGAAAATAGTCTCTGGTGGGCATCCACCTTTACAAAACAGGTAAAGTAGACATATTTGAATGTCAATTTGTGATGGTTTGAACTGGAATTGGTTTTCCCCTATAGCAGCCCTCACGGTGCTGTGTAAGCACTGCTCAGCAGCAGCCACAACACCAGGGTGCTATCAACACCCTGCCAGCTCCCAACATAGAACACAGCACCGTGAGGGCTGCTATAGGGGAAAACCAATTCCAGTTCAGCCAGACCCAGTACACAATTTTTGTGCATGGTAATTGGGCGACAGCTATGTGCGTTGTGGTCTTTGTATTCTTACATTTCAGTAACATCTGTCTCTGCTGCTATGTTTCATTAATATGCTGTTATGTTTCATTATTACATTTCATCAATTTCTTGAATGAATCATTGGGATTCAATGAAAGGATGAGATATTACAATAATACTAAACAAAAATGTAGTGGGGAAACTAGCATCACAAAATATTAAAAATTAAGACAAATTATTATATATCTTATACATAGCAGCCTGAAAGTTTTAGCCTGAAGGACAAACTCCTTGAATTGTCTTTATTTTTTATTTATGAAATGTTGTGTGCTTTTACGAGCTGTTATGCTTTTCCACACAGCTCATGTGACAGCATAGATTCCCTTCCTTCAGAAAGCTCAGCACCCCACTGTGTGTATTTCACTTGCTTCCAAATTCAGGCAATGCATCAGACACTAGAATAAGAGGTAAAAAAGCTTCCATAAAAAATTACATATTCCATACTGCATATGAACATGCACACTCTGACACAAAGATCTTCCCTAAAAGAAAGACTTCCATCTAGTAGATATATCTGATAAAATTATGAACCATTTAGTTTGGAAATTTGATTAAAATAGTAAATATTACTTCTATGAAGGAAAAAAAATAAAAACCCCAACATTTTGCTTAGGTAGTAATATCAGTAGCTTGCTGTTAATACTCAGTGTTATGGTGCTATGGACAATTTATTTTATTTAGGGAAAAAAATACCTAAGTGATTCTGTGATTAACTATGTACCTAAATGCAACAAAATGTGTTTACCAGCATCAGAGAACTATAATAGAAATACATGTCAGTTTAATAAAAAAAAAATTAAAAATGCTTATAATTTCCTTTTTTCACTTTTTATATATATGGGCTGTGAAATCTTCCACTGGTGTTAATTAAAGGGAAAGGGGTTTTCTTTACTGTATTAAATCAGACCTAATAGCAAGACAGCATTTTATGAAACCCAGTCTTCAAAATATATATATGGTATATCCAATTATGCTTTTTCTTTTTTGTTTTTCCTTTTTTCTTTTTAATTTACTGACAGAGTGTTAGAAACCTCATATCAATTGTGGGAAACTTCTCAGTCCTATTGTACAAAAGCAAATGTCATCCCTCCCTTTCTTCAGAAGAGTTAAAAAACTTGTGCTATTAACTAATGACACTGACAGAATACAGAAAATAGACAATACTAGTTATTAAACTCTAAATGAAACAATATTGACTTAAAGGAAAGCCTCATATAAAGTGTTGTGTTGTGTTCATTTGCTACAGGAGAAGTAAACAACACAATTTTTATACAACAGGAACATTATGAAACTGAAAACATAACTGGAATATTCTAAACTAGTCATTGCTGTAAGAAAGGACATGCTAATAAAATAAGAAGCTCAAAATAAATTTGAGCAGTCATAGCAAGGCCACAACAGCATTGTAAGCACTTATTTTTTCCCCAAAGAGAAATTACAGGATTTCATGCTATAAAACTATCATATGTAAATTAGAAGGAGATATTATATTAAACAAAATTATTATCACAGATATTATTTTACGTAAGTTACTGGGCAAAAGATATAATTTAAAACCATCCTTAATTCCTGTTCACAAACTGTTTATATATTACATAATGTGATCTGTATATTTCAAAGTTTATTATATTTTAAAAGTTTGTGGAGGAGCTTGCTCTTTTTTTGTTTTGTTTTGGTTTTTTTTTTTAAAAAAAAAAGAAAGAAAAAAAAAGGAAAAAAAAGAGGCTTCCTGTAACTATACAGTCGATTCATCCACTTTTGAGAAATTTTAGGGACATTTTATTCATGTTTTGCCACAACCAATAATGCTTATATGGACACTTTTCCATTTAAGTAGAAATTTACACAGGTGATGTGTATGTCAAAGATTGTGTACAAAGAGAGGGAGAGAGGAGAAAACAGAAGCTGTATGGAACAGAAAAAGGGACAGCAGGAAAAGAGAACTGATAGATTTGTACTTAAAAAGGAATTCAGAACCGAAGTGCTGGGTTTAAATGGCAAACTTTCAGGTAGGTCACAACCATGGACAAAAGGAAATTCTAAATCAGTTTAGGCTGATATTTTTATAATATTAGTTCTGGTCATCATACTTTAATTAATATTTTGATACTAGAAAAGAATTAGAAACAATCGTCTGTTCCTTCTAATTAACCAAAATATACGTTGTCTGGTTTTCATATTTCCCCTTGTTTATCTCTCCCTTTCTTCTCACACATAAATAAATTCAGCATTTGTTTTAGAATGCTGTTATTATAAAAAACAGATTAATTATATAGTTTTCTGAATAAATAATAATAAAAATGAATAGAATCTGGATTATTGAAGATATGGGAAAATTATATTTTAATATATTATTAAAATTTCTTCCAGATGACATTTCAAGGTAACAGATTCTGAATTTATTAGCAAATCAAATCAAACTTCCGTGTTTGAAAATTGAGTATATGAAGATTTTAAAAGTTGATGTTTCCCAGAAGTAGAAATAAACCACAACCACAAGCCCCCCAAGATAATAAACATTTGCTGAATATGGTTTCCTCAAAGCAAAACACCTTATCAGCTCCAAACTGAGGAAGGAACTGAAATATTCAGTTCTTCAGCCTTAGAAAACCTTCTTACGAACATGAGTTGATGTAAAAAACATGTTGGCTTATGTTAGAAAGCGAAGTTATAAAAAGATAAACAAGTGACATTTACTTTGCAGAGAAATGGAAAGACTCCACAGACATACAAGATCAATGTTTGTCCTTAAAACCTTCACTTGTCTGCTATAACTTTATGTGTCTCTGATCATTATTAGTATCCCTCAATACTTGTTGTATTAACTTTGGATAAACATGTGATAAGTTCTCGTAAACTTTATGTGAGAAAATTTAGAACTTCTGTCACATCTGTACATGAACTCAATATCACAATATCTAAACCTACCAATCTATAGTTCAGCTTTACTGTAAAATTTTATGTGATATACAATCTGCAAAACTATTCCAATCTATATGATATGTTGTCTGTTAGCATGCACATAAAAGATATCAAAAATTGTTCGTTTACATGTAAAGGTTTATTACATATAACCATCCAAATTTACTCAACCCCACCAAAATAGAACTATTATTCTGATTAGAATTGTGCAATATTTTCTATTAGTAAAAAAAATAAACAAATAAACAAACATACACTGTAATAATAAAAAATATTCATGTGAATGATTTGATTTTAGATGAATAAATATTTCTTAGGTGCCAACCTTGTAACAAACTCATATACACGTCATTACCTTAGCAGTACTACCTGAGAAATTGTATTTTGTCACCTGGAATGTTCAAACCCTTAACTGAATACCAGTGATTTCAGGGAAAAAAAAAAAAAAAAAAAAAAAAAAAAAGGAAACACTAGGTTTTAGGTATTATATTTCAATAAATCTTTACTACTGAACATCTTGGTTTTCAACTAGAAAGATCATCATACATATAATGTCATAGGTAGCATAATGTAGTGTAAATATGTAATCCTATGGAAAAATATTGGTAGAAATGAAATTACCCAGAAAATATGGAGACTTTTAGTTAAAAACTCTGAAAGCCCGGCAGATAGTTGTTTGAGTTGATTTAGGAACAATTTCTAAGAAGATCTGTAAAAGTGTGAAAATATTTGTAAGAAAACAGTAAGTATTATTATGCATTTTTGAGAAATACGTAAAATAGTTGGGTCTTCTGCACTGTAAACTTAGAAGAATTACAACTTACAGCTATACAACTATGTTAATGATAGCTATGTACTTTATCTTTGGTTCATTTCACTTAGAAAATGAAACCTGTATCATGTGGGGGGAAACAAACAACAAACAAACAAACCTCAGAGAAACTTTTACTTTGTAATTTTTTTAAATAAAAGTTTTACCAAGATCATTAACTCCATTTTGGAGCTTAAACACTAAGAAAGATATTGGGCTCACATTCCTGTTTGTTGAAGAGATAAGATTTTTTTTTTATTATTGTAATTTAAAAATTTTTTTTCAGCAACATTTAAGTTGGTCAACCCGCTTTCAAAATACTGGCATTTAGATAACTGGTATTTTAAATTATGAATTATTTAGGGAATATACTAGACATGCTCTAAAATTCTGATAAAAATGTAAAAAATAGCATAAATCCAGATGTTTTTGCACACCTAAGAGAAGAGACAGATTCCAGCTGTGAAATAGGTACTGTTGTAGTAAAACAGGCATTTTCTCCAGTGAGAATCATAACATGTAATTTGACCTTCTCCTGTAGCAGCGGATTCCTAACAGGCAGCCATTTACACTGGTGATGTAAAATAAAGAACAAAGTACCCAGTGTCTTCTTTTCCTTTCTTCAGATAAGAAATTATCAAATACAAAGTCAGACTCCTTTGTTTACTTCAGTCGGTAGTTCACATTTGCTTTTTCTGTAATAGAAACCAAATTTTACTGCATATCTTTCCTTCTGATAATTATTGCATATGTTCAGAATGTTACCCTTGAATAACTTCCTTCCTGAAAATACCAATTGAAATCTGACAGCTTGTTTAACTAAACACAAATGGAGTTTGGCTGGAAATCTCATTTGTAAATGGCACTGTAATGAGAGATTTGCAGGGTGGTTTTGGGGTTATTTTGCTTTGGGTTTAATTTTGAAATGACTGATTGAAGATGAGAATTTTCATAGTCCTTAATTGCAACTAATGTGCTGAATAAAGACTTTAATTTCTCTTTTCCTACTTTGACATGGAAGTATTTTTAAAAATGTTTTAATGTTTATTTTTTAATGAAAAAAATGTTCTAATGTTTTAATTTGGAGTAAAATCTGCATAAGTAACTTGTTCAGAAATAGAAGATTCATATTATTACTTATTTGATAGATTATCTTCCAGTAAGCAAATAGAATATTTTCTTGCATGAGAGCAGAAAGGAGTTAATTTTTTAATATACTTTTTTAAAGTCAAATTCAAAATAGTTAAATTAATTGGAAGATACTGCTTGGATGCTCTGTTGTAGAAAAAAACCCCAACATCCTATGACCTCCTCTTTCTGTGTAGGAAACTCACTCAGTGTCCTTGCTTTTATGTTTTACACTAAGCTGAGTTCTCTTTCACAAGACATTCTACCAAGGTCAATGGATTTTTGCAAGACAATATTACAAGCTGTTCCCTTTATGACTCAGTCGTGATAAACTGTTCTAGGAAAGTGTAAAGAGAAAAGACAGTACAAGAAGTCTTTGTGATCTCTACTTCCCACTATGCTGTTCAAACACACTGGAAAAAAAACTTGAGAAGTAATAGGATTCCTGCACTTAGACTACCTCTGCACTCCATGTATGTACAGAATAAATAAGAAGAATTTAATAATCTTCTTAGCACTGGACATTAATTTTGAGAGTTCAGTTACTTTAAAGATACAGTCATCTATTGGCTATGGCAAATTAATACATGATTTGCTCATGTTTGTTTTTTCTCTCCCAGAATCAGTCGTTTTTAAAAATTTTTGTCTACAACACTTAAAATATAAACTACCATATGAAACAAAAGCTTTTGTTAATTTTGTTTGCAGTCAGATATGACTTCAGAAAGGTAAATCTATTTATTATAAAATATGTTTGTAACATTTATAAATATTGTTTCCTACTTACTTATATATTTGTAATGCTCCCATGGCCTGTTAGCTGATGATTTAAAAAAAAAAAAAAATAAATTAAAGTGTTAACTTTGAACATGTTAGACTAACAAATGCAGAAAGAAGCCTGAAGAATGCCTGAAGCAAGCATTGTTTTTTCTGCCTGTCCCTTACCAAGATGATAAATGTTTTAATTGTGGGTAGTTTACTTCCAGATGAAACAGGTAAAATCAGAAGTTAACATAAATATAATATGACCTTCTTTTAAATTTTCATTTTTCTTACGCTATGAACCAACACAACCAACAGGACTTTGAGAAGACCTTGAACAAAATTCAGACATACCAATTCAATCAATGTCACTACCTTTAATGAGTCAAATTTCCCTTCCATGAGCAAAGTAATACAAGGATTTTAACTACTTTTTCTTTGTGTATTGATTGTCACTTACAGGCTGCTGAATCACTGAGAGCAGCATGGGAGGCCTCCTTGGGTCACAGGATGCTTATTCAACAGGAATAGAGCCCCACTGTGAGACTAGCCAGCTGGCACTACTACCCATGGTAGTGCCTGACACCGCAGCAAACACTGCTGTGCTTTGCTTCAGAGCCCCTGAAATTAATTCCACCATTGATTACATGGAAGACAAGACATTAAGAACCACATTTCTGGAAATCAGGGAAGTCTAGTTAATACTAAGTAATAAAGAATTTTACAGATGGTCCTCAATCCTGGTAAAGGTATATTTAGATCAAGTTTATACATAACAAATAGCTAATATGTGATGTACTCTCAGAACAGCAACAGGAGAGTGTCACAGAACCCAAAATATAGATACATTGCTTGATCACTGTCTGTAAGTATCACACATAAATTTTTCTAGAGGGTCTGTAGCCATTTTTGCCCCTTGATAATGATGCAATTCCTACTAATAATTCATTACATTGCTATAAGATGCATATAATAGAAATACAATAGAAGATATAACTGAAATTTAGAAAGAAGAAAATCAATAAGCACTTTAGCCATTTTAAAACATTTTAAAAAGTGGAACTGTAAAGACATTGCAAGTTCAACTTTCAATCTATTGACCAGAAAATAATTTATTTTGTATACCTGTAAATGTCTTATTTTAGTTTTGTTTACATAGAAAAATATGCGAAATCCCTATTATGTACGGTTGACCAAATAGTCAATAATCTAATTATTTTTTTAAGTGTTATTGAAAAGTAAAATAAAAATATTTCCATATTAATATATTGCTTTCTTCTAGTCAGGTAAAGGGTTAAGGACATAAAATTGATTTCAACTCAACTCTAGTGAATGACTCCACGAATGTAACCATTTACATACATCCAAAATATAATATCAGCAGTTAGGAAACATTTAGTAAATGTAGATTCTTTTATTGTGTACCTATGTAAAATATGAACTAAATTCCTTAAACAATTTCCATGAATAGTGATGTTTTGAAAAAGTGTTAAAATTTTAATGCAATACTTTTATTCAAAATTCTACTACATGGGATCTTAAATAATAGCTGAAGTTATTTAAGCTAAAGTTTCAGGTTAAAAAGTTATATTTAACAGCATAAACCACAGAGGAGAGAGTGAAGTACACAGTAGAACTGGGAAAGATTTTATCTTACTTTGGCTTCTGATCTGGAAGAGGTAACCTGTGAGATCAGCTTTTCCCCTCACATTATGGCTCTTTATGTAGCCCTCATCACCATGTTATTCAGGTACTTCATCTGAAAAAAAGGTCAAAGCTTTCCTTTGCCTAGACAAGTAAAAGTTTTTAGTGCATTTCTCAAGCACAGAAATAATGTCACAATCTCAGATGCCAAATGTGGCATTTTTCCACCCACAAGAAAATTATCTTGAAAAGGTGTACCTTTCTGAAACAGAACCCTTTGTTTCTTTTATTAAAATGGAAGGTGCTAAATTTCATTTATTTAATGTAAAGCAGAAAAATGTTATTATTCACTACTGAATACTTTGTTTCATATTTCACTTATCTTATGCTAGATGTTCCCTGCACTGCCTGGGAAATACCAGCATTTTAAACGAAAAATACTCTCCCATTTTCCTTACAAAATTATTTCAAACAAAATAAGTAGAGATTCTGAATGGAAAATCTTCCTTTTACATCATCTATTTAAAATAGTGCTTTTCTTCATTGAGAAATTATTAGAAAATTTATTCTTCTTAATTTAGAAAATTAGATTTTTAAACTGAGGGTCTTTGATACAGTTTTCTGTTAGGAATGTATATTTTTATCTCCCAGCCCACAGTTGTGTAGCTTTGCATTTTCCTTTTTCCTTAAACTTCAAGGAAACCAGTCATTTAAATAATTCTCTTTTTTTAATTATTTATATAATAAATAATAATAATCCATTTTTATTCTTAAACATTTTACTCAAAATCAAATCTAACAGCATCTTAAAGCTTCAAATTCTTGAAAATCATTTTTATCAATCACGTTCATTCTCAATCTGTGTAGGTTGGTGCATCCTATTAACACTGTAATAAGAACCATCTATATTTATTTGGTTTGTGATATAAATGATCAAAACCGAAGACCACAAAAAAAAATGACAAGTTGGTTTAAAGAGGTATCAAATCGATACCTCTTCATCTGCTTGAACGATTTTTGATGGATCAAAATGTTCTTAAAAATTTTTAGTGAGGGAAAGTCTATAATGCATTTAGGCAATCTATTACAGGTTTTAAAAATTGCTTTTATTTTTTTTCCCAATATGTAAATAAAGTTTCATTTGATGCATTTTACATCCATTGCTTCCAGTTTGCTCAACTGTGGGCATATAAAACTGTTTTATCTTTGGTCTTTGCACCATATTTTTGTGTATTTGAAGAAGGCTATAGCTTTACCCCCTAAGTAAACAATATAAATGTTTCAGACTATTCTTGTAAAACATTTTTTTCTACCCCTGACTCTTCTCAGGTGATCCACTCATTAGAGAAGAGTATACACTATAATTTAACATGTTCAGGTAGAGAAGAGACATTACCTTTGCAGACACCACATAATTGTACATCCCAACATAGTATTTGTCTTTTTCAGAACAGCAGGCTAGTTCAACAGTAGTTCACTACATTTTACTTTGTATCATAATCCCAAAATACTACTCTAGAGAATTGCAGTGTACCCTCACACAGTTCCTCCAGTTTGTGAAATAATTTGTTCCATCTAAGTGTAGACTTAAGTCTTTGACTTCATTAAACACTATTCCCTTTTTTCATACCATTTCTCCAGTTTCTCAAAATGAATGTAATTCTAATCCGGTCCTCCTGCAATTGTAGTTTCCCCCAAAGTGGTGCTGTATATGGATGTAATATTTATTAAATTTCTGTTCTAACTTCCAACTTACTCTTAAGAGTAATGAATAGCATTGAATAGTACCAGACAGAACCCAGGAGAAGAGAATCTCAGTATGTACTTCCAGTTTGAAAGTGATCCACTGATAACACAGATCTAAGTACAATTTAGCATCCATTGATTCTAGATTAGTTATGCAATTTGTCAAGTATTAACTCTGGCAAATTTTTAAGATGCTATGATATGAATCAAATTAACAATAAAGGTTTGTTGGCCCATGGGTAGTCTAATCTATTTTTTTCATCTGTGATAGGTTGTGTTTTAGGCTTTGAAATTATGTAGTTCTGAAGTGAAGCAATTTCTTATTCGTTTGTGGTATGAGAGTATTAATATATTCCTTTGGTCATAGGCACAAATTTTTTTTCTTCAATATCCATATTTCTATAGATTAAATAAGATTTATTTTATCAACTTTCTGGCAAAACTTAAAAATGCCAATAACTTTTTTTTTAAAAAAATCTACTACACAAAGATATATGCCACATACAAGTGTAATTACTACACTTTCAATACTGTAAGTAATGAAAAACAAAGACTTACACATTCCTCTCACCCTATTATGCAAAATTATATAAATAGCAAAATAACCTCACTGAACTAGGAACATAGGTCCTAAGAAAAGAAGAACCTTTGAGATCATTTTAGTTGGGGGGGGGGGGGGGGAAGAGTAATAATTATCTAACATGAAGAGACTTACAGAGTAGCATTCTGTAGTAGAAATATCATGTCAGAGTGTTAACTCTGAGACCTACTTACCAAGTATGCATCATGGTATAAAAAAAAAAAAAAAAAAAAGAAAATAGTGACTATTTATAATATTGTGTATTTCAGAGTGTTACAGTACTAGATTAAAAGGACAGAAACTTTAATTATAATCAAATTTAAATTAAAAAAATATTACTTCAAGAACATATGGTACTGTATCTTTTTTCTTCCTTTTTTCTTCTCTTGTATATTTTTTCTTCCTTTTTTCTTCCTTTTCTTCTCCTCTCACCTTTAATTTTTACAGTATTTTGCTCAAACAAGAAAATAATCACAGTTTTTGTGAGATTCTATATACTATGTAAATTACAGTATATCTCACTACACACATTCAAAATACCGGGAAGGAAAAATTTCAAAGGAAATGTCCTCTGCCAATAGATGCGGCAGATCTGAGAGGAAACATGAGGAAGGAAAGATAACAACAGAAGGACCTTATCTTGGTGACCACAGGTTAAGAACCCTGGTTCATTCCACCTGCTTTGCCAAGAGCACTTCACTCTGTGTTATTACACTCACTGCAACCATTAGATAGTTTAGTGAATGATGGAACTCGATTCATGACCTGAAATGGGCTCATGTTCTCCATTTATTCTCTGCCTGTTTTCATGCGTTTGCACTTTTACACATTTTCCATTTTCAATAAATGGTCTTGACTGCAAAGTATCTTAACCTGTGAAAAAGAAAAAGAGAAAAGCAGAGTTGGAAAATATTTCTACAGCTCTGAACAATTTTGAGCAGTCTTTCAGTCACATAAACCAATATGAAAGTAGGGGACACATATCAATTGCTGCACCATTTAACAGTATGTCTATTATCACTGGAAGTATTTAAGGTCAGATTGGATGGGAGTTTGAGCAACCCTACCTAGGGGAAAATGACCCTGTCTACAGCAGGAGGTGGTTGGACTAGATGATCTTTAAAGATCTGTTCTGACCCAAACCATTCTTTGAATCTATGACTGATTTTAATATGACAAATCCTCATATGCAGCTGTGTAAGAATCACAATATACTTTTGGAGACTCACTTCATGCATACTTCCATCTAACACTTCAGTTCTCAAGATATCTTGTTTCTTTTAGCTGCCCATGCAAAACCCCCTGATAACAGGTGTTGTAGGTTCAGCTGTTAAGGCACAACTGCAGCATCTGACATCCACATTTAAGTTTTTGAACACCGCTTTGGAAATAAACAGTAGTGAGTATACTGGCATTTAAAAGATTTTGGAGGCAGTGCTTCTTGTCTGCCACGTGTCTCCACAGTCTACTATGACTCTATATAGTCTAAATTAATTAAACATCATCTCCTCGCAATATGGTCAGGATATGGTTTCCTCTACTGTGGAGGATTGCTAGAATCCTAAATAAACTTTGTGACTGTTGACTGAAGAAGAAAGTGAGATCCAACCATCTTACTCTTGTTACTGTCTCCCCAATGTAAACATGTAAGAATCAACCTATTGCCTTTAATATTATTTTAGTCCAGAAGGACTGTAACCATCATTTTAGAAACTGAATTTAGAAATTCAATGATTTACTGGGTTAAGTGAAAAATGTGTTTTCAATAATATACATTTTTAACAGCATAATATACCTCAACTTCTTGTACCTCAACCACCAAAACACTATTCTTCCTTTTGAATTCTTCTTTGTTCTATCTCGTGAACTCTTCTTGTTCTTAAAATAAACATGATAATTTCCATAGGAATTACAAGCATGTGTGTATCAGAGTTAGAATTTTGGAGGTCAGACTTCACCGGGTTAAAGAAGGTTTAAGGGACACTTACTTATTTTGAAATGACTTTCATTATCAAGCCCCCTTTCCTGGTAAGCATGGGGATGCTTCACAGTCAGCTTGCTGAATTCTACAGTCTGAGGTTCTGGAGTCATAGAAAGAAGAGCAGAAACTGCTGACAAGTTTTGATAAAATATAGTAATCAGATTAGAGAATTGTAATATTTATTTATTGACTGATTTATGTAATTTTTTAATCACTGAAAAATGTGGTTTTACTTATCCTGAAACCATCTGTAAACTGAGGTTCATTTAAACAAACACTTTCTTTTCTGTTGTTTTTTTTTTTTTTTTTTTTTTGTGTGTGTGTTTTTTTGTTGTTTTTTTTGTTTGTTTGTTTTTCTGTGGAGATTTGGACTTAGATATCCCAGCCGATGCCCAGGTTGTAGTGTCCTCAGTGGAATGGGTACTTACTCTCCTTATAGCTGTCATAGGTTGCACAAAGACCTATTTTTTACTATATATAATACTAAACAATCCTTATAGTTGAAAAAACCCCAAACCAAATCAAAACAACAAAACCAGATGTGTTCCCTTCCAGATGTCTGTTACATTTACGTCTCTTATTTTATCTGAACACAGTTTGAAAGTTTTTCTGCAATTAGCATACTCATAACTAATACTATGCCTTTTTTACACCCATCACTTCCCAAATTTTTATATATTCTAAAGAGAAATTCCTCAGTGATTGGAGATATAGAACTTGGTTGAAAACACAGAAGGGAGTGTTGGACCTTATGGAGAATGAATATGTCTCCAGAGTACTGGCTGAGACATTTGGTTTCTGATCTCCAGTCTCTAATCCAAAGGACTACCTCTGTGATATGAGTCACCAACAGAGCTGTTACCATACAATAACCCATAGTTAAGCAATTAAGAGTAGGAAAATTTCACATTGGAAGAAGATGGTATGAATAAAGCAATAAATTATTTTGCAAGTGATCTTCTCAATAAAAAAAAAAAAAAAAAAAAAAAAAAAAAAAAAAAAAGCTAGGACTCTTATAGAAAAGTAAACTTTGGAGTTATACCATTCCACAGAATAATGAAAAGATTGTGATTTGTGTTTTATCACAGAAATATTTTTTTTTAATTATTATGTTTATGTTAAAAATGCATCTGTTTAAAACCTCAGACAAATCATTACATAAAGGATCCTTATTCTGGCCTTAAACAGGAAGATAAAATTTTTCAGGAAACAGATCTGGTGAAAGTGAAGATTATATCTGTGTGATATGGCAAGAAAATAGCTTCCTGTCTCTATATAATTCAACTGTATAAGATATTTCTTTTTTGTTTGTTCCTTTTTCTTTCCCCTCCTCTCCAGTTTTGTGGATGGCATGGTAATCTTTGTATTATACATGCTCATCAAGCAGGTATGACTGTGAATTTAATGCAACTTTTTCAATCAAAAAACATGGAAGACATAACAGGGAATCAGTTAATCTAAATCTGTGTTATCCTCCTCTCATACTGAGGAGAGTCTGTTGAGTGCTTGAATCAACTGTGTGCAGTTCTTTGCACCCGTGGAGAGTGACATGCTATGCCTGTCTTATGAATCAGAAACAAAATTTATGCGATGATGGGAGATGACCAAAACTTAAATACACGCTTCTCAGCACATTCTGAGTAAACTGTAAGTCCATGGTTGATGCTGTCAAAATGAGATTCAACTACTCATTTGGCAAACCTGACATTTTCCTAATTTGAAGTTTAGTTTCCTATTTTAACACTTAATTGTACTGTTCTAATTTTTATTCTGAGATTTTTTGGGTTATCTGCATCTTAGATAATGTGATATTATCGCTGTATTAATAGCAATATACTTTTTATTCTTTACCACAGTCTTTACTGGAACATTTACACTTCAGATATGTCCTTTTTATTACAGCCTCTACAGTTTTGGAATGGATGTCTGACCATCTTCCACAGCAGTAGCAAATGTCAGGATCTTTAGCTGTTTGCTGTTTCCAGTTTACTGTTTGGCTTTTGATGTGGTGCATGCTTTATGGACATTGCCCTCTTGCTTGTCCCCGAATAAAATTCTTTATATCTTAAGTTACAGTTTCCATAGACACTGCAATTTCAACACCAGTTTTAGACGGCAAGTTTGCTTAAGTCAGGAGCTTCTTTTGTACACTTTGAGTAGAGTTTTTACATACTAATCTGTCTTTCAGGGCCCTGTTCAATCCATCCTGAAACTGACGATACCCTGACCTTTTTTTTTTTTTTTTTTTTTCTGGTATGGAAATGGATAGATATGTGTTCACAGTGATCATCTTAAAAAATTGGAACCTTTTGCTATAAGTTTTTCTGATGATAAGCATTACTACAGAATTCACCCTTTTGTACTAGCTTTGCAACTCTTGTTTTCCGTGAGGCTCCTGATGTGCATAGTGACCTATTTTACTTGTTACAATAGCTATCAGCACAAGTGGAATTTATTTGTATTTTGCTGTATCATTAACTTAGAAGCACTTCTCTAGTGTCTCCAGTGTAAAGAATGCAGGCTAATCCCCAGCTCTATTGTCAAAAACATCAGTATTTCATGAACTGAATAAAGTGTCTGGTTATTTGATTGGAGACCAAACTGATCTAAAACAATCTAAGTGTGGCTTAGAAATATCAGTGTAGTTCTGGAGTCCTAATAGTAGAGTCTATTTTATACCACCATTCAGAATCAATTGCCTTGCAGAGCTATTTCCTGAAAGAAAAGTGAAATTCTAAAGCCATACAAAAATACTAGTCTAGTTTTATGGTACTCAGTAAAATATAAAACAGGAGTGGGAAACTTGCTAGCTGGATTAATGCCCAGAAACATACACTGTTTAAGGGGTGGATTATTGTAGAAAAAACATTTTTTACACTGACCCTTTGGACACTGGAATGACAGTTTTCACGTTGTAGTAAAACCTAAATCACAGAATCACAGAATCATCTAGGTTGGAAAAGACCTTGAAGATCATCCAGTCTAACACTGACAATTCCCAACTACACCATATCCCTCAGCGCTATGTCAACCCGACTCTTAAACACCTCCAGGGTTGGGGACCCCACCACCTCCCTGGGCAGCCCATTCCAACGCCTAACAACCCGTTCTGTAAAGAAATGCTTCCTAATAGCCAGTCTAAACATTCCCTGGTGCAAATTAAGGCCATTACCTCTTGTCTTATCGCTTGTTACTTGGTTAAAGAGACTCATCCCCAGCTCTCTGCAGCCTCCTTTCAGGGAGCTGTAGAGGGCGATGAGGTCTCCCCTCAGCCTCTTCTTCTCCAGACTAAACACCCCCAGTTCCCTCAGTCACTCCTCGTACGACCTGTGCTCCAGACCCTGCACCAGCTCCGTTGCCCTTCTCTGGACACGCTCGAGTCATTCAATGTCATTTTTAGAGTGAGGGGCCCAAAACTGAACACAGGAATCAAGGTGCGGCCTCAGCAGTGCCGAGTACAGGCGTAAGATCCCTTCCCTGTCCCTGCTGGCCACACTATTGCTGACACAAGCCAGGATGCCATTGGCCTTCTTGGCCCCCTGGGCACACTGCTGGCTCCTGTTCAGCCGACTGTCAATCAACACCGCAGGTCCCTCTCTGACTGGCAGCTCTCCAGCCACTCCTCCCCAAAATTAATTTCATTCGACCAAAATAGAGAGTATTTAAAGTATGTCTCAAACAAGGATAATGTAGAAGATACCAGCTCCGCAGTACCAGTTGTTTTACTATATGATTTGTCTTCTGTTGTGCTTGCTGCTGCAGATATAATCATACAAAAGCATATTCTATATATTTCAGTAGATGTTCTTGTGTCTCATTTTTCAACTCTAGTTAATTCTGAGTTCTCCGATTAAATAATTCTGTTTTATCTGGAGTTTGATGTTAGCCATGATATTATTAAACAATTAAATATGATTGCCTTAAAATGTCTTTTATGTGTATATGTAAATATTGGGTATAACAATGGTGCCATATGAATAATAAGAATACTTGTTAATTTGTTCACTATTTCATCTCAGATTAATACTATCCATTTTCACTCAAATGGATAAAATACAAGAGATAATTAAAATGTTTAAGATATTCTATGACTGTTCAGTTTTTGAAAAATAATGAGAAAGAGTTTCTAGCTGATAGGATATCCTGACATGACAAAATATGTCCGCATTACAGTTTAGAAAAGGAGGTACAAATGCTGAAGGTCCCTCTGGCATGAATATTCTGAAAGAAAATATTAACTAGGGAAAAAAAAGCAAACCACCAAATATTCTGTTCGAATAGTAAAGTTCTCCACTTTGATAATGTTTCACTGAGCTTTACTATGATCATAACATTATCACACCAGTATTAATTAAACTGTATATTTGTATAGTTTGTATAAGAGTATTGAAATGCATTATCATCCTGTTAACATATAATATTAAAAAATAAAATAAAAAATAAATACTTATTACTCATAATAGTAGTTACTTTGCATAGGCAAAGACACTACTTTTGAGGTAGGTGTTATACATGTGAAGGACAAGATGTCCCTTATTGTTCAGAGACCCCCCAAGTGCAGTACAAGAGAAAAAAAAGTACTAATAATTATTGGAGGGAGACAAGGAAACAATGATACTGGTCAGTCTGATATAAAGTAATGTCAATACGCCACCAGCATAGAAATTGCTTTTGCAGATAAAAGAGACTTTCAAAAGGGATTTGAGGGGTCATTTGCCCCAAATTGGCCATGGTGAAGAAGATAATGATGACTCTCCATCTAATTAAACAACAACTAGGGAATTACCAAGAAAATTTAGAAGCAAAGAAGGCATCATCTTGGAAGCAGTGTCAAAGAAGCATGAAAGTCTGTAAAGGGGTGGGGGAAGACCCATTGGAACACCAGGAAGAGCAGTGACCCTGCTTGGGCACTGACAGATGTCACCCCACAGCATCCCTAGCCCCCCTCATGGGTCATGGGAGCAGCACCCAGCCAGGCACCACTAGTAAGGGTGTCGGGGGGGACATCTCTTCCAGGTTCATGTGGAGCCACGGGGGGAACCTGCCCATGCCAGTGTCTTAGCGGGGTGCCAGCAGTGGCAGTGGTGCATGCACATCAGGGGCAGTCACACCTCTAGAGGAGGGCTTGTACATGGAGGATCTGCACTCACATACTGGGGGTTTGGAGGATGGGAACCCATACTGCTGGAGGGTGAAGGGGTGCACAATACCTGTGTGGCACTTACAGAAAGGTACTTGGAAATTTTTATGTGTATATTAACGTTTTCCTACTGTCTGGGATTGTGGTTTATTGGTTGTGTTGCTGATGTTGATCCTGAATGTATAGTTCACTGATGGCCAGTTAATTATCTGTCATTTATAAATCTGTAAACCTCTCTGATCCTGGTTTTATTTATTTTTCTCTATGACAACAATGAGGTATCTCTGTGGTGATTCAGGAGCTTAGAGTGGGAGAAAACGCAGAGGATTTTTTTTCTAAATTTAACCAGTGAGTGATAAATATTGATATCATGAGCCACAGAGACATAGGAGTTGACCTTTCATCACATTGTGACAGATTATGGGTAAGAAGAGGGACCATGAAAGTAAACAAAAATAACATACTCTATATGATAAGGGAATAAAAGTTAGTTGAGAGACACAGAGAAGTTAAATATTTCACGCTTATGAAATCTACTTCTTCTAATATCATTGTAGGCGAATGGAAAATTGAAACGACTAAAATGAACATTTTTCACTTTCACTTCATTTTTTAATTCACTGAAAGCTGTGTTTTTCTGACAAGAAATAATTTAGTTGAAAAATATCTAACCAGTTCTAAGATTATCAGAAGAATTGGTTTGTTACTGGTTTAACAATTTTAATGTCTATAGAAGTTTGGTGTTTTGTTGGTTTGGGTTTTTTTGGGTTTTGGGTGGTTTTTTTTTTTTTTTTTTTTTTTGGGGGGGTGGGGTGGGGTGGGGGTGGTTGTTGCTGTTTGTTTGGGTTTTTTTCCTCTGGAAAAAACACAAACCCGTAAACTTTTCCCCTATGTTTTAACCCTGTACTGCTGAATACCTGAATGTATATATATTAGTCCTAAAATCTGGATAACTAGAGATCCCTGAAATTTATGCTGATATCATTCCCAAAGGCTTTTAAATTCTAACACTGTAGCAGTCTCAATTTTCTAGTTTACATTTGATCTTGATATATTGAAATGCATTCTCTTTTTCTCCATAGTTGCTCTTTTTGTAGCCCACACTAAGGAATATTAAAATTAAGGTTCCAGTAAAACCATTTTGCTTTAAATCACAGAACTGTATTCCTAAATCTAGACTTCTAAGTTCCCTGAAGAATACTTTCAATTAAGTGATTACCCTGCAGTTATTTCTAATTTTGGCTGACTATCAATCATGATGATAATAAGCAGTTGAGGCAAGTTATCTCATATGATTGTTCTTTTAGCTTCAGTCACACCCAAAAGTTTAGGGCTGAATTTTATGAGGCAGAAATTTTCCTTTGGATCTATTTATCTATCAATTCATCAAGTTGAGATCTGTTAAAAATATTCTGAACCTCATTTCAAGACGAGACTATAGACAAGATCTTCGTTTTTTGCCAGTCACATCCTGATATCAGATTTGTACATAATGCATCCATTTTCCCATGGATTAGAATCTGAGGAAGTTTTCCTGTCAGTGTTATTAGTTGAATTTCCAGGCTGCTCACTAGCTTCCTTCTTGATTTCAGATCTGTACCATACAGAACACAGAGCTATACCCAATAGGATTAGAAAGAGACCTAAGAATATCTTCCATATACTAAAAAATAAACCACAACAAAAAACTCTCCATAATGTCATAGATGTAGTCAAAGTTGTTCATCAATAATATTTCTTACCATACACAGGCTTACATTCCCAGGGAATCCTGGTGTTCAAGTATGCCATGTCCTACTTTACTGTCATGTGCCAGACAGCTGTGTTTTAATTCCTGATGGTTACCAAACAGTACATGTTCCTCTCCTTATTCCATTAATGTAAAGAGTTGGACCAGGAGGAGCAGGCTCTGTAAGGGTGCAGCCTGTAATCCTTCCACTAGATTCAGTTTGGAAAGGGGAATGATCAGTGCCCTAGCACTAAAGACTTAAGGTTTGGTTTGAATGAGAAACAGTATTATTTTGAAGTATAAACAATGAACAGTATTAAGTCCTGTTTCAGGGTGATCTAAAACCAGAGTGTGGTAACCTGTCTTACTTGTAAAAACCTTAGTGCTTTTTTCCTCACAACTGAGCTGTATAGTGTTACATGGTATGTCTAGGGAGAAAGTCAGATTTTTCTCTCCTGTTTATTGTTAAGAATCCTTGATTATTTACCCTACCAAATATTTGCTGAAAACACATGTTAAGTATATGTATATCACATTTTGAGAAACTGTGAAAACTATAACTTTATTAAAGATGGGTGAACATTTTTCAGAGGAACTTCATTTAAAATAGTGCTAATCACAGTATCCTGTGAAATCAAGAACAAGAATTTTTAAGTTGTACCCTATTTTACCTTCTTCTCTTAATTCCTTTATCTTTGGACACCCTTTCTCAAACACTTAAATATCATTATAGTACTTTCTAAACAGTGAATGATTATCAGTATTTGGATTTCATGTATATTTTCTTTTATATGAAAATCCATTTCTTCCCTCATATCTCTGCTATGCTGGCTAGGTGTTCTGTTCATATGTTGAAACAGTTAACTGCTCTAGCAGAGACACTGAATTAAATATATCTTTGTAACAACTAAAAGAAAATGAGATAAATTTTATTTGGAGAGACTGAGAAAGGAATTATTTTGTAAGTTACTTTTTTAATTGTCTCATTTTCTGTTTGATAAGACATCATGTTTGTTTGCTTATCTGAATACATATCAGAATTTCCCTGACTTAAAGAAAGTAGAGATTACTTCAACACTAGATTTTGCTCAGCTTTTTGATGTACAATTTAATTGCTTATTTTCTGGTCTTCCTTGAAAAGTTATAGCTGTCAGGAATGCTGTCTGTTTATTTTTATTTGAGTAGTTGGGTATTTTAGTTTCCAAAGCCAACTAAATGATAAATAGATATGCATTTAGATCTATAATTTATTCTCTAATGCACTGCAGTTACAGAGGAGATAAAATTTAATTGAAAAGTTTTCTATGGAACACAATCCATGAGACCATAGCTTTCCATGGAATGTGATGATTTTGTTGGTATATTTTATGTTGTAAAATATGTTCCTTGGTAACATGTAAAAAACAAGATTTCATTTTGAAGTTAATCTTATG
Source organism: Athene noctua (assembly GCF_965140245.1). Lineage (NCBI taxonomy): Eukaryota > Metazoa > Chordata > Aves > Strigiformes > Strigidae > Athene > Athene noctua. Next base: position 32,291,597 of record NC_134037.1, on the reverse strand, counting down.
TTATACATTCCTAAATAGAAATAATTCTATTAGAATAAATATTTGGATCAACCAAAAGTTAATTCAATGCAAAGCTTCTGTGAAAATTTGGAACCTCAGATTTTTCCACAAATCCTGCATTCCAGTGTCTAGACAATTTAACAGTTTTATTTCTAATTTACGTTTTATTACATGAGCTATTTGATCATATATCTTATACATCTTGATAAACAGTGTATGAATAATTCATAAAATTATCTCTGAAAGTCACAAGAATGATGTAAATTGTAGCATATTTCCTTAGTAGATAGTGATGTGACCTTTATATCTACAATGGTGATTTGATTCCTCAGTTGAAAGAGGAGAAAAAAGAATGTATAATTTTATGTTAAAAATGTCCACCTGCTTCAGTCTATCACATATTTAAATTGCTTGACCTCCAATGTCATTTACATTAATTAATTCTCACAGATTTTTAGATAAAAAAAAATTAGTTGTGATTTGGGGTGTTTTGTGTGGTTTGTTGTTGTTGTTGTTGTTGTGTTTTGGTTTTTGTTTTGGGGGGGGAGTGTTTTGGGGTTTTTTTTGCATTTTGTTTTGTTTTGTTTTTTTCCATTCCTGGCCCTTCTCATCTCTTCCACAAAGAAGTGTAATTCCACCCCTCCAAGACAGCTGCAAAGTCTCCTGCTACATTTCTAGACTGTAGAGATCAAGTGTTCGTATTCATTGGTTTCATCAAACTTTTAAGTGTTGTAAATATTATCTGCTCCAAAACCTCAGGTTTGCATACACTGTATCTGAGAAACTGCTGGCTAATGAAGTCCAACTTTTGAGGTATTGTCAGTGCTTACAGGTTCTCTGAGGCCATTGCTGTTCATTACAGCTGCCACCCAAACTGCCCATTTCCCCCTCTCTTTCCTTCTTAAGTAATTTGTATTGTTATCTTCCATAGTTCTAGTGCACTAGCTATAGTTAAGGTCAAGCAGAGGGTGGTGTTTCTTTGGTATTAATATTTTATATTTCATGTTGATTTCTATGTAAAGAATCCAGTCTAAATTTTGGTCAGGTTATATTATTGAGACCATTACTAACGGTAGATTCACTTATTGCAAGCTCCAGGTTAATGCTTAGACATACTGCATCTGTTTACTGCCTATGCCTGTCTAGTTCTTTGCCCTCTCTTCCCCCTCAACAGACGTAACAATTGAAATAAGTGTTTGTCCTCTTCAAGCTCATTTATATAATTATTCTATTTTTACTGTTAGGGAAACTGAGATTTGAAATGTGAGTGATTTTCCTAATGTCATGGAGGAAATTGGAGGAGAAATAACTTCCAAAAAAAGTTTGTCAGTTGTTAGGAACTCTTTCTTTTGTTCAAGGGTCTATACTTAATCTGAACTACGTGTACATGAATGACAAAGTAGCCACTGCTGGCAGAGATGTGTCTGCTTCATTTTAAGCATTAAATTAATAATTTGTCCCTTAGTAGGATTATAGAGGAAATCCAGTAAAAATACTGTAATTTCATGTTTCTACTGCATTTGTCTCCAATGACAGCTGAAAAAAATAGAGACAGTGTGTAAGATATTTTATTGTCTTTGGAAACATTACAAATTTTTTATTACATGATTTTAAAAAAAAAAAGTATTATTCAATCTTTTTTTTTTTAATTACAAAATCATTCAGTTATGAGAATAATATTTTTAAAATACTGGAACATTTTTTTTCCTTACTCGAGGAAAATAAGGATTGCAAAAAATCCCAAAACTACATAGCCACATGAAATAGATTCAGGTATATTATGTGGTTTTGTAAAATATATGTATATGTGTATCTTCATTCATCTTAAAAATATTAACCTATTTTAAATCACACACTTGAATCAATTTTGTGGAAGAAATAAAAAAAAAAAAAGTAAACCAGAGAAAACAGTGTAGTTTGGAATGAATAATAAGACTTACTTCTTAAAGGAACAATGCATGAGTGGGGAAAATATGACTGAGAGTTGGTTCAGCTGACTGGCAAAATTTGTTTTTTCCATTCCTGAATTCAGAGTTTAACTGTATCCTAAATTACCTTGGTCAGGGGTTCTCAAACTTTCCTTGACCATGGACCCCCTTTGAATACTTTTTGTGGCTGTGGACCACCAAGGCTTAATTAAAGATTTAAAGCACTAGACTGCATCAAATATTTATTTCAGTTTTCTCATGAAGGATCTCCAGATTTGGAGAGAAGGAGAAGTAAGTGTCCTGGTTCAACAAGGATAGGGTTGTTTCCCCAGCAGTGGTGAGAGGGCTCCAGCTGGGTTATTCGATACCATGCTGACGTCAGGACCAGGCGCCAAGCGCAGGAACAGTTTCCTTTGTGGCTTTTGTCCCTGAGAGCATGTGCGACGGTGCTGCTGTGTCTCTTGTGGTATATCTCTGTATATCTTTTGTCCTGTTTACTGTTATTACTGTTTATTGTTGTTGTTGTTGCTATTGTTGTTGTTCAGTTTATTATTTGTTATGCTGTTGTATTAATTTTTTCCTCATCTCAACCCTGGGGTTTATAACTCGCTCCCTGCCCTGTTTGGTCCGAGGGTGGGGGAGGGAAAACGGTGGCATGGTCTCCAGTCCCAGCAGGGCCTAAACCACCACAATAAGTTAAGCTGTTAATGCACACACTCCTATTATAGTGTCTTTATTGCAATGATGCCATATGAATTTAAAAGTAATAGCAACAAAACTCTTCTTGCTCAAATGACCCATATTATGGTATTTTAATGTCCTAATTCCAAATTTGATGCCAGTTTTTACATTAAAATTTAATGAAAAGTTTTTAAAATTCTTCTTACCTCCCCACTTGCTTGTCTGTGTTCAGTCATCATATAGTTTTGTTTACGGGTCGAGGGCCACCACTTGGAGGAACAGACTTCAGCCCCGTTGTGGCCTAGGGCATTAAGGAGGAATTGGAGTCCTTTTGTCCTTGCTAAGGAGAATCATTAACCAATGTCAGGTGTGAAGGGTAAAACACACTGTGTTTGAGTCTTTTGTTTGTCTCACAAAAATCTTCCTGGTTTTTTGATCAAAAAGTATCATTCAAATCCTATCCTAGGATAGGCTTTGAACAATATTCATAAATATTTGAGCCATAAAGCCTCAATTGAAAAACAAACAAACAAGCAAACAAACCAACCAACCAACCATACAAGGATTTCAGGTCAGTGTTGATCCCTTGAACTTTTTTTGGAGATTAAATGGTTAGTTTCTCCAGGTGTGAAATAGATTTTTTTGGAACAGAAGAAATTTTATTTTGCTTGAGAGGAGGAAAAGGAAGAGAGGAAAAGAGCAGAAGTTCTTTATTCAATTTTAGCAAGTGTGAAAGGACCAGATATCTGAGAAATTTCATCTCTGAAGGAAAAGTTGATACCAGCTTTATTTAATCTAGAAGAAAATTCAAGAGCAACATAAAAATAATTTCTGTTATTGAAACAGGAAGAAAAGTAAAGCTTTTTTTTTAAAAAAAAAATTATCCTTTGTGAATAAGACAAGAACTAACATATTAAATACAGAAAAGGTTTGTTATTAGGTATACTGGTTTTAGATGGGATAGAGTTAATTTTCCTTGTGTGGTGTTTCAGTTTGGATCTGTGACCCAAATAGTATTGATAACACACCCATATTTTAGTTATTGCTGAACAGTGCTTGCAGTGTCAAGGACTTTTTGGTTTCTCACACTGTCTCGCCAATGAGTAGATTGACAGTGTGGAAGAATTTAGGAGACAACACAGCAAGGACAGCTGACCCCAACTAACCAAAGGGATATTCCATAGTATGTGATGTCATGCTCAACAATAAAAGTTGTAGGGAAGAAGAAGGAAGGGGAGACCTTTGGAGTTATGATATGTGTCTTCCCAAGCAACCATTACGCATAATGGAGCCCTGTTTTCCTGGAAATGACTAAACACCTGCCTGTGAATGGCAAGTAGTTAATGAAATCCTTATCTTACTTTGTTTGTGGATGCAGCTTTTGGTTTACCTATTAAACTGTCTTTATCTCTCTCACTTTTACTGTTCTAATTCACTCCCCCATCCCATTGTGGAAGAGTGAGCAAGTGGCTGTTTGGGTCTTAGCTACCCACTAGGGTTAAACTACAACATTAGGACATTTTTTTAACAAGGATAATTGAGCTGTAAAGTACATCACTAAAGAGGTTGTATACTTTTTGACCTTGCACTTTTTAAAGATGAGACATAAAATTCAGGAGGACTCACAAATGTTTAATGAATCCAAACTTGTTTGGGGCTATATTGTCTCAATTCTATCTTCTGTCTCATGATTCTGTCATCACAGCTGATAGGCACAATTATCCAAGCAGCACTTTATAATACAGTATGAATTCTACCCAATTAAAATTGTTTGGTAACTTCAGCTTCTTTGCAAGTTCGTAAAGCTTTTCTATATTTTCGAGCCATTAGATGAGAGGATATTTTAATCCATATTTGGCTTCTGTGAAAAGTTGAGGGTCAGGTTTGAAGCTGAGGAATGAAGAACTTGCAACCTCTTTGCTTTTTTTTTTTTTTTTTCACAGTAGATGGAAAATTTCAAAACACTTCATTTTAGTCTAGAAATGATGCAATTTTTATGAGGAAACTTTTTACCAAATGTTGCCTTTAGGAGCTGCCAGCTGCATTTGAGCCCTGTCAAGGAAATAAAAACCATCTAGGAATTTAGAACTGAATTGAACCCCAAATCATATAAAGATGTTTACCCATGATAATGGAAACTCGAAAATAGAATTAAAAAACCCTATCTTTCTTCAGTGGAAAGAACTGGCCACAAAAATTATTGAATATATAGGAACTGTCTAAAAAATTTTGAACTAAGCAAGACAGTTCATTTTCTGAAAAGGTACTGTGGACAAAAACCTTGAATAAAATAATAATGTCCCACTGATAATTCACTCACATTTTTGCTAATGACTTCATGACTTTGTATGGTTCCAGTTTTAATACAATGAAGCTTAACTTCTTTTTCACAGCTGATACACTAAGTAACTGCCATTTTCTGATCATTTGCTTTAAGAAATATTTTTGCAGCATATTGCAATTGCACAAAAGTTTCCACTTTGGGAAATGATTTTGTTCCTTTTGAATTACTTAAAAATATCAGTCATTAATGTTTGTGTAATATTAGCAGCTCAGAAAATCTCATATCTACTTATCTACAATATCTACAAATATTTGAACTTGATACAAACGAATGAATTTGATTTTCTAGTACCAGCTCTGGGTGTTTTAAGATGCCACAGCAGCTGAACCATAGCCATCTTATCACTTGGTTCCAAAACAACAGAGAGAAGTTAACACTGTAGGTTTGAAATCTGGGAAACCTTTAGAAGGAAACTGATGTCCTAGCTGAGTACTCTAATGGCTGTTACTGACTCAGTTACAGTGATTCAAGTTCCAAATGCAGTTTGTTCAAAGCAAAGTCAAAAAGTACTTCATGGACCGCATTATGTGCTATATACATACTTTGCAACTCTATTTTTGTGTTCCAGATGACATACAGCATAGTTAAAGGCTATAAACAAATTACTATAGATAAGAGCCAAACAGCATTGAGCAATAAAAGTACAAATTAGGTGTATTTAGGTGCATATGTCCAACAGAGAAATCAAGAAAAGCCTTCCAAAAATGGTAAGCAGCACTTGGGATGCATAAGCATTTACATGAAAACTCATCTAAACATTTGAAATTTTGCTATTGTGCATGCCCTGAAGTCTCACTGTCTGGGCTGAGTTGAGCATCAGATGCTGAGCCCAAGTTAATCAGCCTTGTAGAGAGGGAAGATACACGAGCTTGAGGTAATACAGTTGTATGGCTTCCTGGCCATAGTTGCTATAGATCTGGCCAACTTTTGTCTGCTGTGTCAAAACAGGAGGCAAATAGTCAGGTTGAGCCACAGAGAAGTGCCAACATGCATCTGTCTTCCTCATTCTAGTTCAGTTATATGTTGCATGACTTATTTTCAGTTCTATTTTTCCCTTCTTTTTTCTGTTTTAGACTTTAGTAAATGTGTTCTCCATAGCCATCTGAATTTTTTCAGTCATGACTGTTATTTCCTTCAGAAGACAGAACGGAATACAGGGTCATTTGGAGGAAAGCATGGCAGACGTATAGCAGCAATCTAAGCAGCCACAGTAGCCCTGATACGAACAGAGTCCGAAATAATCCACATTGGAGTCACAGGACAGGAAGATACATCACCTCTGGAAATGTATCTCCATGTTACAGTGCTTCAGACTGCTATGGCACTTCTGTCCTTCCTTACACAGACTCAGCAAGTTCAGTGCCACTGGATTTGTAACTATAGTCTTGACATCAGGCCTGTTCCCTAATTCCCTCTGGACAGCTGCTGTCTCCCACACCCAGGATGCAGCTCTCAGTGCCTGTGGTCAGTATGTGGTCAACACATGTGCTCAGCATAGCCCTACACATTTCCTGAGGAATCAGAGATTCTCTAGAGAAATGCCTGTCAGGGAGATGAGGGCCCATCAGTTCCTCCCTAAGTCCTTATTTGCTATGAAGCCCTTTTGACCCATTTTTGTCTACAGTGCTCTGTGCTGAGAACTCCCCCTTTAAGGAGATAATAGCTATTTTTAAGGAATATTAGCCATGATTTTCCAGATTTTCCATAGACACTCTTGTTTCCTAATCAGTTGCTTGAAGTCTGTGCTGCTGGCCTTTTAATTTTTTCTGCATCTCTATTCACTTCACAGCTATATAGTACTAGAGCCAGCAAACACACAGCTGTGAGCGGGGAAGGGCAAAACTCTGTTTTGCACTTGGAAATCTGTTCCTGCAATTGCTGTGGCTGCAATTCCAATTTTGCTGGAAACTAAATCTTTAGAAAGACACAGAATAACCAAGAAAGCCAGCATGAATCCAAACTTAATAACATTTCTAAACCCATACCCTCTGTGAGCCACCTTTCTCAACTCACTCATGAAAACAGTCTAATTAACTCCAGTGTGCCTTAGATAGCTGAACAGAAGACAGGAGTGAAAAAATTATGATGTATGCTTTCCCCTTTCCCCTTTTGTCTTTTGACAGTGAAATACCTTGCTGATACATAGTTCCTTTCATATTCATATTTTTCTTTTCCAAAGAATATTGTAATATATCTCAGGAAAAGCAGCATACCAGAGAAAACAGATTTCCCCCATCCCCAGCCTTCAGGCCAAGTCTGAGGGAAAGGAATGTGATATTTTCTCTTCCTCTGGCATACATTTAATGACACATATTGTGTTAGAACTGCTAGAGTTACTTAGTCTCTTGGATCTTACTTGCTGTATCTTGCTTGTTGGTCTGATTGGTCACCAAATTTGGATCATTGCTCCTTACAGCTTCCTGAGGAGGGGAAGTGTAGAGGGAGGTGCTGATCTCTTCTCCTTGGCACCCAGTGATAAGACATGTAGAAAGGGTTCATAACTTCATCAGGGGAGGTACAGACTTGATATTAGGAAGCTTTTCTTTACAGAACTGGAACAGGCTTCCTAGAAAAGTGATTGATGCATCAAGCCTGTCAGTGTCTAAGAGGTATTTGGACAATGCTCTGAATAATATGCTTTTAACTTTTGGTCAGATCTGATGTGGTCAGGCAGTTGGACTAGATGGGTGTTATAGATCCCTTCCAACTGAGTTCTATTCTATTCTATTCTATTCTATTCTATTCTATTCTATTCTATTCTATTCTATTCTATTCTATTCTATTCCTGCAAAGTTACAAAGTTACAATTTATATTTTTTATCAGTAGTTTGTGAACTGCTCCATAAAATGTTTGTTTTGTCTTAATATCATTAAAATCTCTAGTAAATCGAGACAAGTGGTAACCTTAAACCACTGTATATTATCTTGCATTAATGTTGTAGTTTCAGAGTGAAAACATTGTAAACTGCAATAATAAGAAAATGCTTCAATATTTTGTTCACATGTTCATGAATGGTACTTGTTATATTTCAAGACAGCAGTTAATCCAGAGACAGTATTACTCAATGAATGGAAGGATGAATCACTAAATTTCTGAACATTTTAACTCTTTTAATTTCTATCTTAACATACTCATAAGCAAGATAATACCCGTCTGAGTGACACTGGAATTGTTTTGACATTGAAATGTATTGCTTAAATTAAAAACAAGTACACTCTGCAAATCATTAGTGAGTTGAGAGGCGAAGAAATTTTGAATGAGTTACTGGCTTCTTGTCATTTTTAGAACAGAGGTTAGTAATTTAATTGTGAGCTACAGAATTATTGGCTGGATATCTGACACTTGTAAATTTATGCAGATTATGGAACTGTGTTAATACTCTCAACCCGAACAGTTCTTCAGTCCACTTTAAGAAATTATTGGTGAAAAATATATTAGTTTTTGGTAGAGCTGAACAGGAAATATTTTCTCTTTCTGCTAATATTTTTTAAACACTTTTCTGTTGTTCACTGGGAGGAAACCAGTATTTCAGAAGTCATCTGTGAAAAATCCTTCCAAGAAATCTTTCTTAGAATAGCTCGATCTAGGGCACTTACTAGATTTATGGAATGGGAAGGGCTCCATTGTGTATTATAGTGATTCTTTGATTATCTATTCAAACAGAATAAAACTAATAGAAGAGCTTCTGAAAATTGAACTAGATTATTAAATAATTTGAAAACTTACACAGCATTTATGAAACTCTTACCCGGTCCATATTCTTCAAATGTTTTTTTTTTCTCTATACCACATAAAAATCTATATGCATCAGTCTGCTTTTGACGTGAAATTTTATCCTGTTCTTAAGAAACACTTAAAAATTGTTTTCTAGCCATCAGAATTTTCCAATTATAAAGATCACAGCAATTTTAATAGGTACCCACAGTGGATGTATATTAACTCATTTCTAAAATATAAATGTAAAGGTTTGTAAATATGTTGACATATGTTTGTAAAGATGTTGACAATTAATCTAAATACTTTGACCGCAGTAACCAATGCAGGCTGAAAAAGTACCAGACATTCTAAATGGGTACTGTTCTTATTTTTTGTGTTCCTGTCCTTAATGTGGTAATCCTATTTAATTAATTAAAAAAAAAAAAATGTACCCTAATATTTCCTTATTTTTTATAACACTTAATGTCCAAAATCAGAGATAAGTATCTAAATTTTCTAAGTAATTCAAACATATTATTCTTAAGCCTCATATAACCTTTAGCAATCATTACAGTTACAATTCTGTAATAAAAGTACATGATGTCCATTTGGGTCTTTACTCTTTGAACAAGATATCTTGGGGCAGACTGTGAACTTATCTTGGTTAGTACATAGAAATTATGGACACAAGGATGGTTTCTCAGCAGCTTACCACTTAACAGTTTCTTCTTAAGTGTTACTGTCAGACAGCTATTTTTCTGCTCTTCTTAATCCCCTTCTCTTCACATAAAATAGTACAGAATTTACAAAGATGTAACTCAAATTTTATTAATAAAGCAAACAGTAGAAACTCCATAACACTTTTAAATTACAGGATGGATCAATTAATATGCATGAAAAGCTTTGGTGTTTGCAGTTAACTTTTCAAGAATTATGGAAGACATTATCTTATCACAAAGATATATACATACAGTCATGTTCCTCACATGAGTTCCTCACATCTCAGATATAGGGAGGAAGGCACAAAAAGCTTTCCTAAAACTCAGAGATAGAGTTCTGACTTCTCTTGGGTTATTTCTTGTCCTTACACTGATGGTTGTTACTTCTTTGGAATTGTTGCAGATTTCAAACTGAGTATGATTTCTCAGATAGAGTAGTGCCATAGTTGAACACTGGAGCCTTTTAATTCTCCTTTCTCCTAATGAATTGTCCAAGAGAGAAAGAGGTACTTATACTTAGACACTTTTGCAGTCTAAGTGAGAGTATATGTTTTCTGTATGGTCTTGGACTTTGTATATGCTACTATGCAAATATTTCACTATATACAGTGACATTAGATCTGAATTCCTTGAAATGCAAACAAAGAGATTAAATATTATGATGCTTAGGCATGTGGTGCCTAAAAATTAGAGATCCACCTCCCAAAATGAAACACATAATGTTGGCTTCTGTAGAGGTTTGAACTCAGGCGGCAGCCAGACACCAAGTGGCCGGCCGTTCACCTCCCCTTCCCCCCTCTGGTGAGATAGGGGAGGGACAAAAGAAGAGAACTCGTGGGTTGAATAAAAAGAAAGAATTTACTAAATATAACAAGAGAACAAGAGTAACGATAGTGAGTTCAAAAAGTAAATGGGTAAAATGCAGCAGTGGCTTAGCGAACACAGCGACCGCCCCCCACATCAACAACATTGCCCGACCAGCAGACAGTGGGGCCGTAAAAACCCAGTGGAAAACCTAAAGAGGCCAAGAGTGACCCGCTCACCTGGGCAAGACATCACATGGTATCAAATACTCCAATGAAAATTAACTTCATCCTAGAAGAAACCAGGACAGCATAGATAACCAAATGTTCCTATTAAGTTTTGCTCCCATATTGGGAAATAACAGTAGCAGTGTACTGATTGGGAGGGAGGAACATCTAAGCAAGTCAAAAGATAGCTGAGACCCCACTGTGGTCTCAGATGACTATCTCAGTAGGTGCTACTGCAAAATTAGGTTTTTAAAATCTAATCCTAGTTTCCACAAAATATTTAGGTCCTAAATTTAGAAGAATTTAATCAATTATGTTCATCAAACAAAAAAGAGATCATGAAAAACTCACTTATCAAGCTCAGATACTGTAGATAATCTAATATCTAAGTTTTAAAACAACAACGAATCATCTCAAATGTCTGAAGTGCTTTCCATATGTGATTACTAATTTACACCTCGGTTCAGTAATTGCTAAAACAGTTTCCTTATTCAGAGTTTTGACACATCAGTCTTTCAACCCTCATATATAATATGATTTTTGCAATGGAGTGGAGAGCAGAAACTCTTTGTTCCATATTTTAGTAGTCTGGAAATATGTCTGGTATTTGAGAAATTATTTAGGTCTGTGAATCAAACTCTTACATTGAAGTGGCTTATATTGAAGTTTCCTTCAACAGCTACATTGGCAAGAGCTCTTTAGTATGGAATGACAAATGCCCTTGGGAGATAGGCCCTAGGAAGTTATTTCAGTGACGGCAGGGATTATAGCCAGGAAGATTTTGCCTGAAATCTTAGTTTCCAATTTACCCCAGGGCAGATTAGCAGGGCTGGAGGTATGTGGGAGGGGAGCAGTGATGAAACAGTATTACAAAGAATGATTGAAGTTTCCTTTCTAAGTGTGTGGACAGTTAACTAAGAACAAAGAAAAGGAAAATTAAAAAAAAAAAAACACAACAAAACAACAAAACAAACAAAACAAAAACAAACAAAACAAAAAAACCCTCAAAACCACAAACAAAAACCTGACTCTTGACTGCAAATTTCTATATCATAAATATGTATCATATAGTGTCCAAAAATATACTACAGAAACTGTGTGAGAAAAGTAAACTTATGCACAGCAAGGGATCTACTCTTAACATCTTTACTGATAACTAACAGGTTACCTATGCATCCATTCTCATTGACATATTCCTTCTTTAAACCATGCCTGAAGTTTGAAAATTTGGAAAGTAATCATGAAGCTCCATTCCAGATGAAAGTTAAAGAAATAGATCAGTGACTTGCATATAAGAATTTGGTTTCACACTTGTATTGGAATATGTTTTTTTATTTCTTTATTTAAATGCAGGAGTGGGTATAAAATATAAAATCACATTTCCTATGAAGGTCTTTCTCTTGTTTAGTGGAAAATAGAGGAGGGGAGTCTTGAAATCAGGGTTTTGGAAATATAACTAAAAAGAATCCCGATGTCTTTAATTCTGAGTGTGGATAGCTATTCATATTTAAGCCACAGTCTCCTACCTCCAAGATGAGAGAATTTTTGGTGAAAATTCTAAAATAAACTTTTTAAGCTTTTTCGGTTTTTTCCTATATATCTTGCCAAATTCAAACTTTTAATGTGAAAGCTTTCATTTATAGATATAGATAATATTAGATAATAGATAATAGATATTTTTAGTAAAATTAAAGTTGTAGAAGCTATTCCATGCACTTTTCTCCAAGGAAGAAAAATGAAAAACCTCCTACACACAAGAGTATTTTTTTTTTCTTCAAATAATTTCATACTCTTGTAAATCTAGCCCATTCTACATGTGTATTTTTGCTGTAGTTTTGAAAGAATAGTTTTATAATAAAACCCCGAAGTTCACTACATGTGGGCCATTTTACTCATAATAAAGGCACGAATTTCAAAGGTGGAGAGTCCTGACTCCTCTCTATTCATTCTCCTCATTGATGCTCCAGCTCAGACTCCTCTCTGGAATTCAGTGACAGTACAGTCACAAAGGTAGTGAGGTAGTCTCTTGAGGAAAGGATTTCCTCGGGACTCCAAGACACTCCAGTTACAGATATTTTTTCCCTATTTCTTGAAGAAAATTATTCTTTGTCTCTGCATTGCCCCAAGGCATCTACCAGAATAATGAGATCAGTCATTCATTCCCTAAGGCAAACTGGGGTCTATGGACTGCCAGTGAACCATGGATCACTTGATGTTGTCCCATGGAGAGCTGTCTGGTCACAGTACAGCAGCTTTCCTCCTTGTTTCCAGCTGCTATATTGCACTAAAGACAGCTAGAAATACATCAAATACTACCCTAACACTACTTTCCCTTGTAAGCAATTGCTTCTGTTGCCACAGGGATCTCAGAAGTTCTGAAGTAAGAGAAACAGTCCAATGGTCTTATAAAGACTTGTGAAGGTTACTGAGACAGTCTCTCCCCTAGCAAGAATTTTAGTAACAATAGAAAAAAAGCAACTTGATAGTTTAGGCACAAAAACAAAGCTAAAAATACAGGTATTTAAACAGCTTTTCATGTGTATCATCTATTAATAAGGGAAATTGATTTAAGTTACAAGAGGTGTCATCTTCCTGGTATTACTTGGCATGCACTGGGATGCAGAATTGGAAATCCCTTGAGACAGAGTGCTTTCCAGTTTTGGAACATTGTAAAAATAACGAGTAATAAATTGATCATTGTTTGGAGATTTGGTTTTTTTAATATGTTTTGACTCAGTTTCCAGGAAAAATTCTTCAGCATGTTTGTGAAGGTGATTTGGCTTTGATGACTTCTGGACTGAGCTAGCGCTTCCATTGGTGTACATATCAGAGAGCACAAAGTACTGCACTTTCTTCAGTTTGTTCATAATACTTGCAGCTTTACATTAAAATAATTATGATAATTATTATAATTAAATCTCAAAGTTCAGCCAGCAACTGGGAGTGGGACAGTCTGTTTTCCATAGCGAACTACTGGAGAGATTTACTCTCTTGATGTCTCCCAGAGAAATTGACTGTATTTGAAGACAGACAAGACCTGGTGGGAAATATTCTGATATTTTCTTTTGATGTTCATCTGGGTGGTTTTTCTTAGATGTTCACTGGGAGGTGGAAGGATTATAAGTCCAAGTCAGTTTGGCAAGGCTTTTGATATTTTTTACTTACTTAGTAAGCATTTTTAACTTCCTAGGAAGGGTGGTCTGATTGGCGCATCTGGTCATGCATCCCTATTCTCTTAACCAAAAGAGTTTAACTCAAATGATGTAATTGCAATTAACAAATCAGTAGTTTAGTACAAGTGTAACTGGGATTTACATTAAAGCTAAGGAAAAAGAGAGAAAATCCTCAGTTTTAAAAGGCATATATTTTATAGTAGAAGGTTTTTTTACCAAATCTATGTGCATACCTTCACTGTTGTTTGGAAGACATGCAATGGTGATTCATTAATCTCACCAATTCAAAAGAAAAGAAAAAGAGTGAGAAAATCCACAAACCTAGAGAAAAAAGAATGTCTATAGATGACAAATACATGAAGGAAAGCAGGTAGGTTTAACACAGTTTCATTTGCTAGCAGAAATTTCTGTTGAAATGTATGCCTATAAGACATGATGTGTGGTTTGGGTTCCTTGCCCTTCCCTTCCCTTCCCTTCCCTTCCCTTCCCTTCCCTTCCCTTCCCTTCCCTTCCCTTCCCTTCCCTTCCCTTCCCTTCCCTTCCCTTCCCTTCCCTTCCCTTCCCTTCCTCTTTCCCTTCCCCTTTCCCTTCCCCTTTCCCTTCCCCTTTCCCTTCCCCTTTCCCTTCCCCTTCCCCTTCCCCTTTCCCTTCCCCTTCCCCTTTCCCTTCCCCTTTCCCTGTCTCTCCTCTCCTCTCCTCTCCTCTCCTCTCCTCTCCTCTCCTCTCCTCTCCTCTCCTCTCCTCTCCTCTCCTCTCCTCTCCTCTCCTCCCCTCTCCTCCCCTCTCCTTTTTCTTCACATTTGAACATAATTTCCATATGTGTTTATGTATGCAAATGTGTGTGATATCTTTTTCCGGACTTTTGACTAAGTAAATCCTAAAAAAAACATCAGTTCATTATTCTAGCCAAATATTATTTATTGGGTTTGGGTGAGATATTAATTTTCTTCATAGTAGCTGGTATGAGGCTCATTTGGATTTGTGCTGGAAACAGTGTTGATAATACAGAGATGTTTTCATGATGGCTGAGCAGTGCTTACACAGAGTCAAGGCCTTTTCTGCTTCTCACACCACCCCACCAGTGAGTGGACTTGGAGTGCACAAGAAGTTGGAAAGGGACACAGCTGGGACAGTTGACCCCAACTGACAAAGGGATATTCCATACCATGTGACATCATGCTCAGCATATAAAACTGGGGAAGGAAGAAGAAATCGGGGGAACACATTAGAGTGATGGTGTTTGTCTTCCCAAGTAACTGTTAATGTGATCGAGCCTTGTTGTCCTGGAGATGGCTGAACATCTGTCTACCAATGGGAAGTAGTGAATGAATTCCTTGTTTTGTTTTGCTTCCATGTGAGGTTTTTGCTTTACCTATTAAAGAGTTTTCACACTTTAGCCTTCCCCATCCCACTGGGTAGAAGTGTGCAAGTGGCTGTGTGGTGCTTAGATTCCAGCTGGGCTTAAACCACAACTCTAATAACTTTATTTTCTATATAAAAACAGGAACAGAATGAACAAGATTTTGAACATTGTGTAGTGAAGTGCAATACTAATAAAAGCTGAAAGATTTAAATAAAATATATTAATATACAATATGAAAATACTTAAAAATATCAAGTCCTCTACTTTAAAACCTTTGATCAAAAGAAGAGTTTAAAGACATGCTAAGCCTTTTGAAAATTAAGATAATTACCTCCGAGGAAAAAAGAACTAAACCAAAATAAATATTCAAAATGACCCAGAAAACACATTTTCTTCCTTAGTAGTCTGTGGTTTTTTAGGAAAATGTTGTGTTATTTTTTTTCCCTCCAATTATGTTTTCAATGAAAGCCAAAATGTTATTTATGTAACTTTTTTTGTCTAGTTCCTCTTCTATAAATTTAATCTGACTGGTAGTGCTATAAGTGCTTTTCAACCAGCTCTAGGAGAAAGGGCTTTAATGATTGCAAAACTACAACTTGCATAGTCCTGAGCATACAGGTTTTATTCATCAGGTGTCTGAATGTCTTCACCTCACATATACACTAGTCTTAGTACCTATCAAGAGTATTTCACAGATGCTTTCATCAGCTCTTAGGGAAAGACTGCATGGTTTTAAATATATTCTTAAACTCTGAAACCTATTTAATGCAAAAATGCTTGATTACTTTAAATATAATTTACACAAGTGAAATGATTGTTTCTTTAAAATAGTGAAAATATTTTTACCTAATAACGAACATGAAAACCTACATTTAGCTTTGCTAATATTTTCTTATTAATGTTTGAAAATGTGTCTTTTCTCACAGAATCACAGAATTGTCTAGATTGGAAAAGACCTTGAAGATCATCCAGTCCAACCATCAACCCAACATTAACAGTTCCCCACAACACCATATCCATCAGCACTATGTCAGCCCTAATCTTAGACACCTCCAGGGATGGGGACTCCACCACTGCCCTGGGCAGCCCATTCCAATGCCTAAAAACCTGTTCTGTAAAGAAATGCTTCCTAATATCCAGTCTAAACCTTCCCTGGTGCAACATGAGGCCATTGCCTCTTGTCCCATCGCTTGTTACTTGGTTAAAGAGGTTCATCCCCAGCTCTCTGCAACCTCCTTTCAGGGAGCTGTAGAGGGCGATGAGGTCTCCCCTCAGCCTCCTCTTCTCCAGACTAAACACCCCCAGTTCCCTCAGCCGCTCCCCGTACGACCTGTGCTCCAGACCCTGCACCAGCTCCGTTGCCCTTCTCTGGACACGCTCGAGTCATTCAATGTCCTTTTTGGAGTGAGGGGCCCAAAACTGAACACAGGAATCGAGGTGCGGCCTCATCAGTGCCGAGTACAGGGGTAAGATCCCTTCCCTGTCCCTGCTGGCCACGCTATTGCTGACACAAACCAGGATGCCATTGGCCTTCTTGGCCCCCTGGGCACACTGCTGGCTCCTGTTCAGCCGGCTGTCAATCAGCACCCCCAGGTCCCTCTCTGACTGGCAGCTCTCCAGCCACTCCTCCCCAAGCCTGTAGCGCTGCTGGGGGTTGTTGTGGCCCAAGGGCAGCCCCCGGCATTTGGGCTTATTGAAACTCCTCCAGTTGGCCTCAGCCCATGGCTCCAGCCTGTCCAGGTCTCTCTGCAGAGCCTCCCCACCCTCGAGCAGATCAACACTCCCACCCAACTTGGTGTCATCTGCAAACTGACTGAGGGTGCACTCGATCCCCTCGTCTAGATCATCAATAAAGATGTTAAACAGGAGTGGCCCCAACACCGAGCCCTGGGGGACACCACTCGTGACCGGCCACCAGCTGGATTTAACTCTGTTCACCACAACTCTCTGGACCCGGCCACCCAGCCAGTTTTTTACCCAGAAAACTATGTGCCCATCCAAGCCACGAGAAGCCAGTTTTGCCAGGAGAATAATGTGTGAAATGGTGTCATTCTCCATATATATACGTATATGTGTATAGAATACATATACAATACATTATATGTGTATACATCCATATACAATACAGTAACTTTGCAGGAACAGTTATGGGTTAAGTTCTATGGCTGTCTAAACCATCCAGGATCATTCTCACCAGTAAATTAAATAATCATATACTTTTATTTGTTCATAGGCACTTCTCAGGCAAGGTTTCACTCTGACATATCCTAGAAATAAAGGATTTTTTTTTTGATACTTAGCAAGTTAATTTAATTAAAAACCAAAGAAACCAGCAAGTTACAGATTAGACACATATGAATATGGCTAACAGGCTATATTCAGAGGGTGGTGATCAATGGATTTTACTCAGACTGTCAGTCTGCCAAAGGGAGATACTCCAGGTATTGATACTGGTCCTCACACTGTTCAACACCTTCATAAATGATCTGGGATGAGATTGATGGAATTGAAAGTCCTCTCACCATGTTTGCTGATGACGCTGAACTGGGTGGGGAGGTGGACATGTCAGAAGGGAAAGCCATCTTACAGAGGGACCTTAACAGGCTGAAAGAACAATATGAAGTTTAACAAAGACGTGCAATTTTCTGCTCCTGTTTGGTGGTTTAAGCCCTGCCGGGACCAGAGACCACGTGTCCGTTGCCCCTCCCCACCCTCAGACACAAGTAGGGCACAAATCCCGGGTTAAAATAAGAAGAAATTTAATACAACAGCATAATAAGCAATCTGAACAACAACAGTAGCAATGATAACAACAGTAGGCAGTAATAACAGTGAACAAGACAAAAGATATACAGAGAAATACCGCAATGGTTACGGACAGCTCCGTGATCCTCACGACCAAAGACACAAAGGAAAAAGCTTCCTACGCTGCTGTGCCGGACCTGACATCAGCGTGGTATGAATAACCCGGCTGGAGATCCCTTCCCCCTCTCTGCTGGGGAAACTTAACCCTATCCTAGCTGAACCAGGACAACCTGAGATGACCTAATCAAAGATCCACAGTAGAGGCTAAGATCTGTGTGGCTGGGAAGCAACCCTGCTGAAAGGGACATGGGGGTCTTGGTGGACAAGCTGAAGATGGGTTAGCACTGCAGTGCTTCAGCAACCAAGGCAAATCAGATTTTGGGCTGCATCTTCAGGGAGCATTACTAGCAGAGATAGAAATGTGATCATCCCACTCTGTTCAGCGCTAGTAAGGCTACAACTGGAGTACTGTGCCCATTCCTGGTCCCCACAATTCAAGAAAAACATGAACAGACTGGACAGCGTTCAAAGGAGGGCCACAAATATGGTCAAAGGGCTGGAAAACCTTCCCGCAGAGGAAAGACTGAAGGAGTTAGGTCTTTTCTCCCTGAAGAAGGGAAGGTTCAGGGGGGACCTCATCACAATATGCTAGTACTTAAAAGGCAGCTACAAAGAGGACAGAGTCTTTCCACAAGAAGCCACATGGAGAACACAAGGGACAATGGGTACTAGTTGTACTGGGAGAGGTTTCAGCTTGACAGAAGCTTTTTTTACAGTGGGAGCATTTTTTACAGTGAGAACAATCATTTACTGGAATGACCTCTCCAGGGGCATGGTGTAGTACCCATCACCAGAGGTTTTCAAGATGTGATTGGAGACAGTGTTAGATAAGCTCATCTAGGCTCCTTTTCCCACAAAAATTTGAACCAGATGATCTTTCAAGGTCCCTTCCAACCTGGGCTGTTCTATTATTTTATTAAACAAACAAATAAACAAAACTCCAGCTCTTCCAAAATTTCTCTCACTCTAAAAATATTTTAGAGGTTAAAAGATGTTTATGTCAAACCTTGGCAAGGTTGTTTTTTTTTTTTTTCTGCCAGATTTTCTTTATATTAAAACAACAGCACAAAAGTTCTTTGAGACAAGGGAAGGAGTTTTGGGGAAACAGGTTTTGCTGCTGCTACACAGTCACTAAAGTTGTTAAGCTACTTAGGATTGCAAGGAAATTTAAATTTTATTGAAGCTGATGTATTTTACAGAGACATAACAGTTTTAACAAGAATTGTAAACAGGATGATTTCTTAGGAAAAGTGTCAATATCCTAGTATTTCTCAAGAGAGTAAAAAACAAGAATCCAAAGGCAACAGAGTCAGACCAAAAGAAATTGAATTTAAAAGGCAGTATTTTCAGCCTGAAAATGAATATTCTGACAAAATTGATTCTCAGTTGCATTTAAAGTATTTCTTGTTGTTCCAATGTAAAAATACCTATTTTAGAACTTAATTTTGTGAAATTATATCAAGATGTAATACTTGGTCTCTCAGGAGCTCTAATACTTTCTTCACTAAAACTGTCAATTCAATACAGAACGGATTATATAAGACAAGTAGTATCTGCACTTCACATTGCTGTATCTTCCACTGTTATGAGTATGTCATAGAGAGCAATTTCTTTTGGAGAGGGAAGAGTAGTGGGGAAGATCTTTCTGCTTTGATTTTGCTTAAAATTATCCTGCTGATACGTATTTCTATATAAAAGAAACATTTTAAAGACAGAAATCGCTGTTGTTGCCATTAAAGAGGGCTATCTCATGATAAGTACTTCTGTATCTAACAGGTTAGGAGATTGCAAAAAGGGGCAAGTGCAAATTTAATATGTACATGACATCAAGTTTAGATTATTTCTATCAGTTTGGCTACAAAACTCTTAGGACAATTTAAAACTGTTAGATCACTGTGTTGACTCATGGACAGTGCTGACTTTAATCTTCCAGGCCTTTATAGACCTGGTTTACATGACCTCACAACAGACTACCTGTTCTAGCTTCTGCAGGATGGCAACTTGCCCCATCATTCATGCTTCCCAAGAGTCATGGCATTGCCAGCCTCAAAGGTGAAGGTCAGGAGAGGGGGAAGATGGGGCTTCCTTGACAATATGCCCACAGACTCAGCACTGATTATGAGAGTTTAGAGGGATCAGTCATTTCCCACGTTTCACAGCACAGAGGCAAAGTAATTTATTTCACTGAGCCTTTCAGCTGGTGTAAGTTAATATAATGGTAAAGGGGTTAGGTGAAAAAGCAGAGGATACAAGAAAATATAAGGCTGTTGCCTCATCTTCTTAGAAGACAAAAGCAGGGACAGGGGAAGAGGGGCAGTTACTGTCCTTTTAAAATGTGCCTGAATAATACTGAGTGGTAAAAGAAAATACTAGACTGAAAATCCATGTGAAAGGCACAGCCACTCACACTGGAATTTGAAGATTTAAATTAGAAGAATAATCATTGTTTCATAACAAAATAATTAAAAACAAATACAAGTTGCTTGATCTAAATACATAGATTTTGTTCAGCATTAACTCACTAGTTAGTGAAGTCTACATTCACAAAATGGTACAGAAATTGGAGAAAGAGACACCTTCTGTAAGTGACCCTTCCTCCCTCAGATCAAAATCATCAATCAACTAAAACCACGTACCCAGTTATTTACCAAAAGGTCATGAAAAGGAGAGAGAAAGTAATATTGATCTTTTTCCTACATGTTTTCCATCTGGATGGTATTCAGGCAGCAGTGGTGGCTTTTTTACTCACCTATTTTTCACTGCTTGCCATAGGAAATGTACCTTGTACTATGGAGCCAAATATATCTCCTTTGATGATGCAATTTGTGTGATCCAGGCAGTTAGATTCATCTCTCTGAAGGTAAAACATTACAATGTATCTTGACTGATACCTGGGAAATAAGCATTCTTGAAAAAATGCATGACCCTTGAAGCTGTTAATTTTAGCTAAGGCTTTATATAGTCAAATAAAGCAATCAAACTACAGTGAAGGGTCATATAATCAACTGGTGATGCTATAAGTTTTATTGATACTATTTGCAAGTGGCATGAACAATATGCTTTGCACAGTTGTTAGTCTGGATAGATCAAGTGAAAGATAAGTTAATATTTTTAAGATAAAAATAATATAATTGAATACAACTGTAAACAGAATTGCACTAGGCTTCAAAAGTAAAGGATAAATATTAATTATTTGGGTAACTGTGCATGGCAAGATCAGTTACATCTAATAATATTACAGTCTTATAGGCAGGGCAACGGGCTTTTCTATTAAAAAGGTTACTTGATATTTTCTATTATAAGACTCATTTTATTTGCCTATACGTTTTCCAAGCTTTAATGATTCATACTTATTGAAATTTGTCCATTTGATAGCTGCCTCAGGTCAACTATTTTCAAGCATTTTTCAAAAACATGTCCAGTGAACAAGTTCCAACGACGTTCTGATAATATTCTTATAATGAAAAATTTTGTGTGTAATACTAAATTATGTGAATATGTAGATGAAGATATATGTAGGCCTAATCAATAGATATCAGTTGACACTGACAAACCAGAAGAGAGATGAAATGAACAAAACCAAACTGGATGAGCAGTTCTGGAAATGGAAAATCTGAAACTTAAATAAATAGCTAAATAGAGGGGAAATCTATTTTAACTGTATTTAATTCATTGAACTTAACAAGGTGCCATGCAATCACTAAAAGTTGTTCTGATGGTACTTACAGACTAGTAGATAAAATATTGTAACCTTTTCTCCCACCAGCATAAGACCACTCTAACATGCGCTGTGCAGACCAATCACCTTCTTCACACGCTGTTCACGCACCGGTAACTTCTCACAGTTCAGTACTTTTCCACAGTTCAGTGTTGCAGCTGTCTGTTGTTTTTCCCTGCCACCTTGGCACAACTCAGCAGTTTCTTATCTTTCTCCTAAGGCCTGTTTCTCATCAAAGCCTAGCTGCTTCTCAGAGGCTGCACAGGGCTGACAGGCCGATGTCGACTTGTATCTCTTCCACATATACAGTATACACAATAATTATTTTATGTTATAATGTACTGGGTCTGGCTGATCTGGAATAGGGTTTCCCCTATAGCAGCCCTCAGGTGCTGTGTTTTATGTTGGGAGCTGGCAGGGTGTTGGTAGCACGCTGGTGTTGTGGCTGCTGCTGAGCAGTGCTTACACAGCACCGAGGCTCTTTCCGACATTTTCCCCCCACCCCCAGTGGGACGGGGCGGGCAAGATCTTAGGAGGGGACACAGCCAGGACAGGTGACCTGAACTGACCAAAGGGATATTCCAGACCATATGACATCTGCTCAGGATAAAGCTGGGAGAAAGGAGGAAGGGGTTGGGGTCACCCTTGGTCCTCTGAGGCAACTGCTATTGGAGCCCTGCTCCTGAGAAGGCCCAACATCACCTCTTCATGGGAAGTAGAGAATAAATCTGTTTTCTTTTTTGCTTCCGTGTGTGGACTTGCTTTGCTTTTGCTTTGCTTACATTAAAACTGCTTTTGTTTTACCCATATGGTTGTTTTTTTTCCCTATCTCCGTTGAGAAAAAAGGAGGAGGGGGAAGTGATAGAGTGCCTTGGTGGGTACCTGGCACTTAGCCAAGGTTAAATCATCAGTCGTTTTTGGCACCCAACGTGGGGCACTACAATGGCAGTTTTATATTAAGTGTGCTGTAGCTATAGCAGTTATTAAGCAACAAGTTCTTGTGCTGGTCACAGGTTTGTTGATTGTGCTGCTTATCTTTATTTTGCTAAGCTCAGGAACATGTTGAAGGAAATCAGGAACATCATGGGTTTTATTCTAAAGGCTCCCAAGGTACTTATTCACGCTTATGTGAGCTGTTTGATACTGTTCATTAATACTGTTTGCCTATTTTGGGTTGTGTGGAGCTCAGTATGTTTTTGGTGTAAGAGAAGGCAACTTTTGGCTGAGTCAGTATCAAAATGTGCCCTGTCCCTGGGTGGCATGAGGAGTGGAAGGATTTGGGCAGATTTCTAGGACAACTATCACCTCCCATAGCCTGGGATCTTACCCCTGAACAGGAAAACAACTCCACAAAATTGACACAACACCTGATAGAAGGGTGCCTTGCTTATCCCAGTGAAAATCAACAACTTCTAGCACTCTACTGGGGCCTGGCCTATTCTTATGAAGCTGAAGTTCAGTACTCTCAAAGGACTGTGGATGAGATGAGAACCCAAACAATAACAATAAGAGCAGAGATCGCCCCAGTAGTAAAAAAGAAACAGTGGACAAGAACAGCAGGCCCATATCCTCGATTAATAAGAGAAGAGAAAGAAGAGGAAAAGCTTGGTCAAGAAACTGGTCCTTCAGCAAAGGGATTGGATTAGGGACTAAGAGAACTCAAACAGGAGGTAGAAACTACCCAGTCCCTGACCTCATCAGAGCTGTAAGATCTGTGGAAGGACTATAGCCACCAGCTGGGTGAGCAGATTGCTGCCTGGCTGCTTCGATGCTGGGATAATGGGGCTGATGCTCAACAACTGGAGGGTAAGGAATACAAACAGCTGGGTTCCCTTGTAGAAATAGAGGAATTGAAAGGAAAACTGGAAAAGAGACAGAAATTTGCAGTCTGTGGACACAGTTCCTTTCAAGAGTTAGAGCAAGATATCCATCCTTTCAAGGACATCTTATGGACAGCTCCTCAGGGAAGTGGAGTACTGCAGATGAAAGTGTCCAGTACCTGAGAGAATTAGCAGTGCTGGAAGTCATCTAATGTGATTCAGATAATGATGAAGCCCCTAAAAATTGAGAGGATGTCCTGTACACATGGGACATGTGAAGGAAGATGATTAAAGGTGCACCATCCTAGTATTCTGCCAGTTTAGCCACAATGTACGACCCAGAAATGGATGAGTGAGAAGGATTAGGATGTACACCAGCTGTGGAGGCAGTCTCTTCCTGGCTTCAGAACTATGAAGAGAGTCTTGGTACCTCCTCATCTCTACCGGTGAATGCCCTGGATGTCAGGAGCACCCCAAGAAAACAATTCTCTTCCACACCAGTCAGGGGGAAAGAGAACCCCAGGCACATGATGTGGTGAACTTTGGCTCTTCCTGCATGACCAGGAGGAGGACATGAGGAAGTGGGATCTTCAACCCATCTTTAAGTTGGAAGCTCATGTACATGAATTGCGAGGAAAGACCCCTGCCAAGAAAAAGACATCCAAGAAGGCTGTTAATGTAGCTGTTGTAAAACCACAAGAAAGTAATCAGCGATCTCCCAGATATAAGAAGACGGAGATCACCTCCCTTGACCCTGATGAAGGAATATCTGGCCTGGCACAGCAAAGGTCAGACAGTCAATACTGTGACCAAGAACAGGAAGAGAGGGCCCCTGCCTCCAGACAGGAGGAGGAAAGGGATGATCAAGTGTATTGGACAGTGTGGATTCGATGGCCTGGCACATCGAATCCACAGAAGTAACAGGCTTTAGTCGACACCAGGGCATGGAGTATGTTAATACCATCAGGTTATAAAGGGGTAGAATTTATCTGGATCTCAGGATTGACAGGAGTGTGTCAAGAACTGTCAGTATTGGAGACTGAGGTTAGCTTGACTGGGGACAAGTGGGAAAAACATCCCATTGTAACTGGCCCAGAAGCCCCTTGTATCTTGGGCATTGACTACCTCAAGAGTGGGTAGTTCAAAGACCCAAAAGGATACCGATGTGATTTTGGTGTGGCCACTGTGAACACAGAGAAGGTCAAACAGTTGTCTAATATGCCTGGCTTCTCAGAAGATCCTTTTGTTATAGGACTGTTGCGAGTTGAAGAACAACAGGTGCTAATTGCTACATGGACCAGGCACCGATGTCAGTATTGCACAAAACGAGACTCTGGCTCCCATCCAAGAACTGATTCATCAACTAGAGAACCAAGGTGTCCAGTAAGACACATTCGCCTTTTAACAGGCCAATATGGCCAGTGCGAAAGTCTGATGGAGGGTGGAGGTTAACAGTAGACTATCATGGCCTGAATGAAGTGACGCCACCAGTGAGTGCTGCTGTACCAGATACGTTAGAGCTCCAGTATGAACTGGAGTCAAAGGCAGCCAAGTGGTATGCCACAGTCGACATTGCCAATGCATTCTTTTCAATGCCTTTGGCAGAAGAGTGCAGGCCACAGTTTGCTTTCATGTGAAGTTATGCCTGAATTAGGAAAACACAGGCAGAGATACATATTATGATTTAAGATAGTCTTATAAGAGGGACATGAAAAAAAGCCTGTCAAGTTCTGTTTCTAACTACTTGCATTTAATCACAAAGAAGAGTGGAGTAAATGATGAAACAATTTATTGTATGTGCATGATAAAATATAGTTCACTTCAGGTTTGCAACAAAACATGAGTCAGCAAAAAATCATAACCTGCCATAGACATTGATTGATGTCAACACTGTACAACACTGTACATGGCAAGCAATCAAAGGAATCCCTTCTCTTAAGCAACTTGTCAACAGACTTGCTGGTGTAATGTTTTTTCTTCCTGGAAGTTAAGAAAAGGAGAAAAAGTAATGAAAAAAAAGACAAACTTCTTCCTATTCTTTGTTAAAAAGAACAATCTAACTAGAACAAAAGTGTATTTAGATTAGTTTCACCACCCAACACTTAGGTGCTGCCTACTGAAGATTTCTAACAAAAACTGGCTTTGCAAACTGAAAAGTAGTAAGAATCCTCAAAGAACTAGAAAGAAAAATAATGAAAGAGGCAGAAAAAAAATAATAAGATCACTAATGCTTTAATCAGAAAAAGGCACACTACAAAATAACTTCTCTAGATGAAAAATTTCTGATCTCACTTTATTCCAGACTTTAATAGACAGTACAGAGAAAACATTAGATGAAGGAAAGTTTTCTCAATAGACTATACAGGCAATTGAACTTTTAATTCCACCCCATCTTTCCTGAACAACAACAGTATCCAGTTGATAAAGAATTCCTACAAAAAACCTACTCGATTATGTATGATCTCTTGGAGTGAAGTCACAAAAGCAGCCTTCATGCAGTGTATCTTAGCCCATTCTCTTGTTAGCTGACCCACTGTTTCACAGTGGGGAACAGCATTTTCTGCAGCAATAATAAATCCATCTTCACATCTTTTCTGACTGAAGTCACTTTAGTTTTGTACCATATTTTTTTTTCTTCCTTATAATTTAAGAACCAAAAAATGTTGCCTAAATTCTTTCATTTATTATTCACATTTGTTAGGTTAATTAAAACAAAACACCAGAATATTCATTTGGGATGTATAATTCTTTTGCTAGCACTCAAAATTTCTTTCTACCTATCCCATGTAGACTTTGACTGAACGAACATTCTATAAAGATTTCTGCTTTGTCATGTGCAACATTTCATATTTTCCCAAAATTCTGCCATATCTAAATAGAGAATATCTTAGTTTTGGGTTGGAGCTTTAGATTATTTTTCTTTGTAGTTTTTTTCATTCACCTTCATCTGTTTCAGACCAATTTTCTGTTGATTTGTTTGGAGGTTTTTTGATATAAATGTAACAGTTATGTTCATTATTTGGCTGATATTAAACGAACTCTGTCTTCACTCTCCTAAAGCTGAATATGACTTGAACTTAACATTCTGAGATCTATTTATGTCTTATTTAATTCAGTAGTTTGTGAAAGCAGAGCTGTCCTCTATGCCTTTAGAAAGGACCTTGAAACATAACTCCTTCCTCGATTCTCTTATGTTATATTACTCATGTTTTATGAAAGCAAAATGTAGCCCATTCCAGCATTCCTTACTATAGTCAGCAGGGAATTACTATTATTTCTTTACATTTCAATAAAATAACCATTAAGGTCACTACCTCTTAATGAACGATTATGAAGAGTGAAACCTCTCTTAATTACCTGATTTTTCATTTAAGATACGTAAAGACATTCAAAGGCATTTCGCCATTTGTTTACCCCATACACTGTTCCTTAATGTGCTAACTTCTACAAGGTTGATTAACCATCCTTCCCATCCCAGGGAATACTGCCTACAATGAAAGTCCCTTAGATTTTTGTCTGATGGTGTATTATATATACTGTAATAATGCTTTCAGAACATGTCTACCAAATGGAGGGCAAACTTTGACGTGAAAAACGATGATCAGCACTTCAAGGTGTTGGCTTAGAGTTTTTCATTTATTTTGTTTTTTATTTCTGACCTTATCCCAGAGTTCATATTTATTCATGTGTTTAGTCTGGCTATCTCTTTTTGTCATTTACAATGTCATTATGCTGTTCACTTCCTATATTTCCCCTTCTACTTTTTCTCCTCTTTCTTCACAGTCAAAAATTTGCTTTTTTTATAAAGCAATATATTTAAGAGGCGATAATAAGATCACAGAAAGAGCTCCCTTGTAATGAAATATTGTTATTGGAACATTAGAAATCCTCTTCACTCGGCAGAGGTAATGCTAGAAGTTACAAACAGATTTAAAAAGTCTTGACTAGCAAAATAAGATATTTATGGAAACACATGATGTTGAAGGAACCAAGCCAGTAAAAATGCTTAAACATTATTCATTTATTTAACTTCAGAAGCTAACAGGTAAAGAATAATTAAACTGCAACAAGAAAGTCACTCAGTTATAATAATGTCATCAATTTGCCTCATAGGAAAGGTTTGAATCTATGTACTGGTTAAAATGGATAATGACTGTGTGACACTCAGGCTATGAAAAACTATGTAGCCTGATACGGGAAAAGTTAAAATAATGATTAGTTCAAAAAGAAGCCAGCAAGTGATACAGAAAATGATGCTAAGTTGTCTGGCTCTCTGGTATTGTAATGATAAATTCTCTACATTTCACCATTTATTTATATATATATAATTATTTATTTATCTCTCAGTAAAACAACTAATTTAATGAATGAGGGTGGAAAATTTTGGACAGAGAAACTAGTAAATAAACACAAGTAGAACTGTCAAGTCCCTGTTTGTACATGGTAACACATTTGTAGCTATTTTAATTTTCATATTCTCAACCAATTTTTTTCAAATTTGCCTTTCTCATTGTCTGTTAGATGGGTATTATGTTTTAACTTTAGAATCAAGATTAGTTTCAGTTATTGAAGAGCAAAAAAGCTTTACATCTACCATTTAAATATATCTGTATATATATTGTTACATACATACCCCCGAATACATATGCATATGTACAGAGAGAGAGGATTCTGTAAACCCAGCAAGTTTCCTGTACTAGGAGCTGATAAACCAAATATAATAAGCTGCCAGCCCAACTTACAAGGAAGTTGTGTGTTTCTAAACTGAAGGTCTCCTCAGCAATCACAGTGTCATCTGATACATGGTCTGATAGTAAGCTCTGGCCTGAGTCAAAAATGGCAATAATAATAAAGCTTTGTACTCTGACATGGTCATTGTGAGTTTATGTATATTAGTTTCAGTTTTTTAGTGTAAACACTGACATAGCCATTTTAAAAATACGGTTCCTTAAATAGGAAACACAAGTAAAAACAGCTGAATACTGACTCATTAAGTGTAAATAAGAAAAGCAGCTATCATAACATGTCTTCTGTGCGGAAGAAGATGACTGACTTGATTGGCTGCACAACTTGCATGTGAGAACCACCCATTTCTGGCCTCCTTTGAAAATAGATATGAAACCTATATTCAGTTATATTTGAAGACATTGTGGAAGAGGAATAAAGTGGGTTTAGAGTCACATAGGAACAACCTAACACCAAGAAAAAAACACAATGGATGATTGGGTTTACGTATCACTGGATCCACTATATGTCAAGTGGATTTATATTTTTCTAGTAAATAGTTTCTGCATGTACCTGCTGTTTATCACTGAGTAAACCAATAGCAATGAAGAAACTCTAAGCTAGACTCAGAAATTAATTAAAATTTAGCATCATAATATCTAACTTTAATGCTCAGTGTACAAATATGTCATAGGATATCAAAATGCATTTTAACATCTTGGCTCCCTGCAGAATGAAAGAGAACACATCTGAGTAATGCACTCGTAAAAGGTATCATGTAGAGAGAGGAAGACATAATATAGTCAGAAAAACGTCAAAGTCAGGAGATACGTTTTATAGGAAGTGGAGACGTAAACCTGGAACAAAGGAAGCCTCTGTCTCTGCTGGGGTTTGTTGCCATTGTCTCTGAATTTTTCTTGAAAGTCACATCAGCCTTCTCTCACACAAGAGGATAACATCCTTTGCAGTCCTTCTATTTCCCCTCATGAGATAGATGTCAATATATGTTCTAAAAAGTCTTGGATGATATTAAATAAAACTGTTATCAGCGTTATTCTCAAACTCCAGCAGCTGGTAAACATGAGGATGAAAAAAGAATTTCTCTAGTAACCCAAACTTTCAAAATTAAATATTAGACATCCCAAAACATACTGAGAAACAAATAATTAAAAAACAAAAAACAAAAACCAAACAAACAAACAAAAAAACAAACCAAAAAACAAACTATATTCAAATGTGGTTACAGTTTTGTGTTCTTACCAACAACAGAAGGTAATAATGGCACATTCCTTGCAAACATGGAGATTGGGACCCATATTTTTCCCCATGATCCAATTGCTGATAATAGCATGTTGATATGCTTGGTCTTTTGATCAAATGCTTTAATCCTGACACACTGCAGGCGTAGGACTACCTGTATGAATGGTTTAACTTGACTGCAATTATTACAGAACTGCTTTTTTCAGGAAATCAAACCTTTTTTTTTTTTTTTTCCTCATCCCCCCACCCTTGTTATGTGACTAAACAACTCCCATGAAATGAAATAAATGTTCTTTACAAGATGGTCTCTTAAGATACCCAATGTATAATTTAGTAAATGTTACAATTTATCACTTTTAAGTCAAAACATGAAAATACTAACAATAAAAATGTGTTTTAAAAGATGATAATAAAATAAGAAAGCTCAATGTAAGTGAATACTCTGGTTACCATGGAAACATGGAATATCAGCTTTGAAAACAAGGTTCCTTTTTTTCAATTATTAGTCAGGCCACAAGATATAAAATCTCTGTTTGACATCCCTACCCAGCTCTTCAGGAATCTGCATAAAGGAAGAGCATTTAAAACACTTAAATGGAACAACACCAGTTCCCTTCATGTTAACTGACCAGCCCCCAACTTGACCTGCTTGTGGACAAAGCAACACATGCACAGGTCATAGATATGAGCTTGTTAGCATCAGAAAGATATATGTACCTTGGGAAAAGAGAGAAATATAAGGATTTAGATATTCATCTGGGAATGATTTTATGAAGAACCTCATGTCTGTCATCCTTCAAGTCTGACATTTTGTATGATACCACTGACAGATGTTAAAAACAACTTAGGATCTAACTTTATCGGTAGTAGTATGTTTAGATGCACCCTGCACACACTAGGTACTGGAAGAACTTTGAATACAAATCTCTTATGAGCTAAATATCTAAAGGATTAAATAACAGTAAGGAATAATCAATTAGAAAAATTCTTATTGAAACCAGTTTGACTAGGTATTTTGAAGATCCAAGCAAGTTTAAAATGCCCTGGAATTTAGAAGGGTTATAAATATTTTTTCCTAAAAATTCCAGAAAAAATGGTCTTGTAAATATAGCTGCTATGGATAAAAAAGTGGGAGTAATATTATTCATTTAATAGGAAAATCTGTGTGATTGCAACTAAAGGCACAACTGTAAGCTTTCATCTTTGGCTTCTGTATTCTTGTCCTGCCTTCTCACTTACAACTTACTTTTAATCACCAAGAAGTAATTTACTCTTTCTAAAAGACCAGAATGAAGATTTTTCACCACACTTACTTTAGCTCAATATTGTATATACAAATATTTCTACCTCCTCTCCTGTCTCAATTTTTTATCCTCCATTTCTCCACAGTGAACTGTGGAAGGAAGAATTTCTCTAACTGCTGTCCTAAAATTGATCTGAAGATGTTCTCCATGCTTGAAAAATATCCTAGCTGGTAAAAAGAAAAAGGGATATTACTTTCTATAAACTTTTTATTTTTCATACCGTTTGTGCATGGAGCTCCATGGATATTACGTGAGTTACGTGTTCCTGCACATATCCTTAAGGAGTTTTTGCTTGCTCTTATTAAATAAGTTTCTTTTCTTGTTGGGAAAGGTAAGGTGTTAAGAGTTTTTTGTAGGTATGTACCATATAGCTATACTTTTTTGTTATCTTTTCTCAGTTCAACCTAAATATATCAAAATAAAATAATATATGGAGGAATGCCTGGTTGATGAAAACTTGAAATATCGAAAGTAGGAGTAAGTGGTGATGTCTTTTACTAAAGGAAGATTGTAGCAGGCACACTCATCTGATGAAAATAAAGCTTCTTAGTTGCTGAAGTGTAGCAGCTATTGATTTACCCCTGTTCTTGGGGCTTCATGGTAGTTGGGGCCTTTGGCCAATAGGATCCACTGTTGACCACAGATCAGATTTGGCCTGGGTATAAATGGAGTCCCCTGGGAGAGCCATTTCGAGCTTGTCCCTTGGAGCAGCACGCTGTAGCTGAGGACTCTCCCCTTGAGTTGGGATGCTGCCCAAGGAAACTCCTTGAGGTGACTTGGGTTAGGATACTGCCCTGAGAAGTTCCTCCATGTTGAGAGCCCTCAAATGTTAGGTAAGTGTTGCATTTAAGGTAATTTAATAATTTGTTAAGAGATTAATCCCCTTGTTTTCTAGCTGGTCCTCAGGTATTAGAGGGGCTAGGGGCTCCTGGACTTATCTCTTAATAGGTATGCCAATTATGTCTGTAACTGTAGGCCCATGTGCTGTAGGTCCAGTTGCATTTGAGAGAAGCAGTCAGGTTCATGAATAGTATGATTTATTCTTATGCAACTTTTACAGATTCTTTAAGTTTGCATACGATAAATGCACAAACTGCAGGTTATCTATATAGCACTACACAAAAAAAACCCCAAAAACTAAACAAAACAAAACAAAAAAACCAACCAACCAAAAAAAAAAACCAAAACAAAAAAACCACACCAAACCCACAATTATAATTACACACTTAATTCCTGAGTAATCACTTGGCATAGCTGAGGGCCCAAATCTTACCAAAAGGTGTCCCTTCTTGGGTGGTGGTGGTGGTGGGTGAGGACCACAAAGCTATTGATCTGTCGCTCTGACTTGGTATCAGATTATCGTCCCTCTAAGTTAGATGCAAACTCTGGGTAGTATTTATGTATGTGTGGGTGGGTGGGACTGTGGCTAAGCCGTTGTTTCTTGGGTATCGACACAGCACATTCCTTGGTGCAAGGTGTGCACTGGTTTTGTGGGAAAAGAGGAAGATTGAGAAGGTCTGCAGAGTTGTGCGAAACAGTCCTTGAGAGATGAGGAAGAGCAGAAGATAATTCTGCATAGTCACGTAAAATGTTCCTTGAGAAAGGTGGAAGAATGGGAGTGCATGGCCTCCCCCTCACTTCACATTCCTCCTTGGTGCCACAACAACAGAAATCACTGGATCTCCACCCTGTCCTGCATTTGTTCTGGATACCATGTGTTAAGGAAATGTGTGTTTTGCAGATTTTTCGCTCTTTTGTTTTTCCCACACTTCCAACTGTGAGTGATAGCCTGTTTTGGGTTGTCCTTAAACCCTAAAAAGTGATGCTTTGTTCTGCCTTTTGGGTTGTTGTTAAAGTCTAGGAATCTGTTTTGTCCTCCTCTCATGGACCTTGAACCTGCAATTGAATGGATGTGGAGGACTAGATAATTGTGTTGATAATATTTTTTTAATTTTTGGTGGTTGTTTATTTTGAGAGCCATTGTAACATAGAAATTGTTGTAGTTGACAGGATGTTGATAGAGGAGCTATTACAGAAGTATAGCTGTGTCCCTTCTCCCTGAGGTGTACAATGGGCAAAGGACAAGTGGTTTGATCTGGTGCCAGTTGTGAGAAAGTTGGAACAAAGCCAGGGAATTTCTTGGAATGGTGGAAGTGAAGGAAAATTATGTGCCATTTTAGGTGCCTGCTTGATTCGGGTTCAAAATTATTTTGTAGTAGTGGAGGAAGATAATTTAGAGAATGAACTGGAAATTGATTGTTTGAGGACAGAATTGTTACAAGAAACAGAGAAAGCAGTTACTGGAGAAAAAAAAAAAAAAAAAGTTAGCATGAGCAAAAGGCCTCCTAGTGTTCAGATTTGAAAGTTCATTACAAATGTAGATCTTGAAGAGTGGGATGGAGATATTTGGGAAGAGTCTGATGAAAGAGCTTGAAGGAAATAGAGGAATTGGAAGGAAATGTGTGACCTCTCATTAAAACAAAAAGGCCTACAGGTCCACAGGTGGGAACCCCCGAACTACTGTCTGTACAACACCCTGGATGGGACCCGAGCTTACTGAACTTCAGGTTAAGTTTTTGCGTAAGCCAGGTGAAACTGAAACTGAGTATTTGTGGAGGGTTACTTTAACAGGGAGGGAATCAAATTCTGTTGAGGGATCACAAGGTGGGAGGTTTCTGGGGTCTGGTGTGTTTTTTAAGTGACAGACCAGCAGGTAACCAGTTGATAACATCTCGAGTGACTTACTGGGCTAGGGGTGTGGATGCTAAGGAGAGGGGGCAACCTGTTACCATTAAGGTGAAGGGATTGTCAGAATTGACAGAGGGAGTACAAAAGGCTGCTTGCATTCGGGCGATGTATGAGAGGAGGTCTGCACTGGTGGATCCTAGCCACCTTAAACCTCTTATTAGAGGTCTCACAGATGCCTTAAAGATACATGTCCAGTCCCTTAGAGAAAGGGGGCAAAGAGATATTGAATGCAACCAGCAACACACCCCCTCACTTTCATGTATTAACATGGGCAGAAGTGTTCCATGATCTGGTTGCTTCTGGGCATAAGATGAGATGGACTGACCTGGGTGGTGGCATGGACAGGAGTCAGAGGGTTCCATAAGCTAGTCAGAAACTCCACCCTGAGCAGCCTTCTTGAAGAGAGTTTGAACTGTCCTGAGATAAGTCAGGTCGATTTTATGATTCAAGAAGGAATAATCTTCGGAGGAAGGTGTTGACACCTTAGGTACCTCGGGCAATGTTACATGGTCAATCCACTGATAATATCTTGAAACTGGTGAAACTGCTGGAGGGGAAAACTCAATAAGGAAGGGAAATGCAGGCAACTGTACTCCCTCAGAGGAAGGGAAATTTAACCCTTTTGTGGTATCAAGAAGAGTCAAAAAACCCTGTTGCTGTGGTTTGGGGGTCAGACTGCCCACTTTGCATGGTGAATTAGTGCCAATGGTCTGTTGACAAGGAGCCTTACATACATATCCCTGTGGGTCCTAGATGGATAATTTTAGAGCTTTTCATTGATACAGGGGCCAAAATTATTGTTTTAAACAGACAACAAGCCACTGAGTTAGGACTTAAACCATCAAGCTGTGATGGAAGCAGTAGAAAAATGTCCCCTAGCGCGAATGCAGTTTTGGTTACCAGAGGAAAAGAGCATGATAGTGATGCAGGTGACTTTAAGTCCTTATAAAGTAAATATATTGGCTTTGGTGTTCTGGCAGGTAAACAGTGGTGTTTACCAGTTGGCAGAGTGTGGAGTTAGAGGGACAGGAGTTGCTCATGTAAGAACTCTGTAGGTTGCTCCTTTATTACCACCATCTAAAGTGACCTGTGTTTCTCAATATCCCTTGTCAACTGCTGCCAAATGAGCTATTTTAGAGGTAATTAATGATCTTGAAAAAAAAAAAAAGATTATAAATCACACAGGTTCCCCTTATAATTCTCCAGTTTGGCCAGTCCACAAACCAGATGGGCCGGGGCTGTTTAACTATTGATTATTGGAGACTGAATGGTAATACCCCACCTTTAACAGCTGTTGTCCCAAATATATTAATGGGAACAGTGATACAGGCAGCTGCTCATCCATGAATGGCTGCTTTAGATGTTAAACAGATGGGGTTTTATGATTCCCCTAAGGGACAAGGATAAGCGTCAGTTTGCCTTTACTTGGAGAGGGGATGCAATACACCTTTAACTGACTCCCACGAGGATATAAACATTCCCTGTCCACTGCTTATAATGCTTTAGTCAAACATCTTGACACAGTGGAGGCGCCACTGAGTGTCCATATATTTCAGTATATAGATTATATTTTGGTTGGAGAAGGTACGAAAGAACAGGTAGGGCAAGTGGCTGAAGTCATGTGAGACCTGTTAACTAAGAATGGACTACATATTATGCCCTCTAACTGTCCTGGACAAGAAATTAAATTTTTAGGAGCTTGGTGGGTGGCTGGAGCAATTGCAATACCTGATGATACTTTATCAGTTATTGAAAAGGGGCAAATTCCAGGTAATAAGGTAGAACAACAGCAGCTGCTAGGTACATTGGGTTATTGGAGAAAACATATACTAGGGTTTTTGGTGATTGCTCACCCTTTATATTATTTACTTTGGAAAAATAGAGTGGGATTAGACTTTACAGAATACAGAGGCCCTGAATATTTTTAAGGATGAATTTAGGACCTATTAGAGGTTGGGGCCCTTACATCCACAGGATCCATTGAGCGGGGATTTGCAGAACATGCCTCCTATTGAAGTGTATTTCAGAAGGGACCACAAGGACCTGCTAGACCTCTGCTGTTTTCTTCCACTTCATTTAAGGAAACTGAACAGCAGTATTCAGAGTGGGAGAAGGGACTCCTCTTACTTACCAGGGCAGTTAAGGAAGCAGAGACATTACGTACCATGCAGGATATTGTAGTACAAGGCCCTTTTCTCCTTTTAAATTTGATTCTTAAGGGATCATCTTCCCCTGAAGGGGTAGCTCAGAAAGCCACAGTATATAAGTGGTATGCCTATTTAGAGGGAGTTAACCAGTTATTGCAACTAAGAGAGGGCCCAGTTAAAATCTCCAGGTTCAACAGCCTATAAATTTAGATTTGGTTTTGTTAGGCCAACCTTATAAACCTTCTCCAATCAAGGAAGAACATGAATTGACTATAGATTCAGATACATGAGGAGGGTGGTTCACTGATGCATCCACCTGTTGAGTGAAATTAAAACAGTAATATAAACCAGTAACTTTGGAAATTGATACTGGTAAAACCATTATAGAGGAGGGAGAAGATAGTGCGCAGGTGGGAGAGTTGCATGCTCTTTTGCTAGCAGCAGAGAATGGTGCCACCATGATTTATATTGAATCCTACTCAACTTATAAGGGTGCTACAGAGTGGATATGTCACTAGGAATGTAATCAGTGGCAGGTGGGCCATACAAAGGTTTGGAGAGCTGAGGATTGACAATGATTTTTGAAGATAAATAGATTACAATCCTGAAAGGTGGGATGGGTAAAGGGCCATGCAAGAGACAGGACCCCTGCTGTGAGATGGAAACAGCAGGTAGATCATTTGGCCCAAACTAGGGTAGTTGACCGTGATAAAGCAGACTGGGATCAGTTGGCCGAGTAGCTACATATTAATCAAGGTCACTCAGGGAAAACAGGTCTCTGAGTGTTGGTTCTGGGGATGGCTAGTATTGATAAAGACGTGTGAAGCAATTCTTACAGCTTGTCCACAATGTTGAATGAGGCTTTGCTTGTTTATTTTGAGAGCCTCTGTAACAAAAACCACCAGGGGAATACACTGTAGATTAATGGTAGCACCTCTGTTGTTTAGCATATTCACAAAGGACCTGAAAAAGGACGTAAGCAGAAAGTTGACTCATGATCTAAAATTATTAATAATGGTAAGAATAAGGAGAGATTGTAAAGAATTGCAGAAATACAACATAAGTCTGAGGGACTGGGGAATCTAACTGTATGTGAAATTCAATAAAGATAAATTAAAATACTGCACCAAAAAAAAGAATAATCTTGATTTTGCATATAAAGTTATTGTGTTAGAGCTGACTTACTGCTCTGCAACAAAATCTTAGAGTCAAGTTTAGACAGGTCATCTCAGTTCTTAGTAACTGAAAAATCCAATAAATATTGGGAATTATGAGAAAAGAAACAGATTAAAACAGAAATAATAAATAGTTCAGTAAAGAAATTCTTAATTTGCCTTGAATACTGTTGGCAATCCTGTTCCCCCATCTCAAAAAAAGACTAGAAAAGGAAGACTCAGAGAAAAATTATTACAGTGTTCAAAACTATAGAACAACTTTCATACAGTAAACAGATTGTCCAGATTCAATGCTGGGGAAGGTTTCGATATGATCCCAAGAACGAGATTAAAACAGGAATGAGGTCAAATACTGTACACCCCAGTTTTTTATTATTGGAGGTGAAGAGGGGTAATGTGATACAAGGAAATGATCACCTGTTTTGCAACTTATTTACTTATAGCAATTTATAATGATTTCTGAATATTGCTTAATAATCCCGCTTGCCCTGACTGTTCTGTGGAAGCTTACCAAGGACTACTGCTACTGTGTTTATCAAAACAAAACAGTTTTCTGTGGAAACTTACCAAGAATTACTATGTTCTGAAAAAATGTTTCTTGTCCTTGGAAAGCAGATGTGCTCTAACTAGTTTAGTCTTGGTAATGAATAAAATAGCCATATATGGACAGTAGAAATAGGTACACTGGTACTTCTAGATAAGATAAAATGAGTAAACTGGCTGAAAACACTCTTATTACTCAAAAAATTAGCTAAGAGGATCTGTGCATGCTCCAAGGAAAAGTACAAGGTGAGAAAGACTATAAGCCTTCCTCCAGAAGACCCTCAGAGTCAACCACCAGGAGGCAATGTGCAGGTGCAAAGGTAACATAAACTGCTGACACCAGCCTTTCGAACTAACCCAGCCTTACTTATTCATATGTTTATTTGTATTATGTAATCCAATGAATATGTATATCCACACTCTCTAAGTTTTTGGTTAAAAATGGTGTGTGTGTGTGTGTGTGTGTGCAAGCTTTGTGGAGAGATCCCCTTGTGTCCCATTGCCGGAGTAAACATATCTGCTTTATAAATCTGAGTTTTAGAGCCTGTTTTCTGCAAATCAAATGATAAGACAGAATGGAAGGAAAAGAGAGAAATCAAGAAAGCATCTAGAGTAGAGTCACAAGAATTGTCACCACCATGGATTTAACAGCATCCTGTTGGTCCTCAGTTTTCAGTTCTTTGGTGGTGGGTGCACCTGGATCTAGCCACATCCTCTTGCGATCCTCTTCAGTGGTGGGTGTACACCAAGCAAAGTTTCAGTTGCCTTTTAAGTTCATCTTATCAACTGATTAGCATATCTGTCCACCTTTAATTTTTCCTCTGTTCCCACAGGTTTTTGCTAACTTAATGCTTCTTGAGCAATCATCCAGTTTCTAAGGCAGAAACACCTCTTATCAGTTCAATGGTGAAGGCTGAAGTCATCAGCAATACAATAGAGCCACAAAGTTATCAGGCTTATACAGTGGCCAGTGATCAGCAGTCCTTGTGCTTGATGAGAAACACCTGGTTTCACTCAGCCCATCTCTCTGAGGCTTATCTAAGGAGTTTGTCAATACAACTGCAAGGGAGTGGGAGGGTGCATCCTTTGATACACTCCTGCTTCCTTGGGTGATATTCCTTAGATTAATTACAAAGGCCACAACTGATCCTTGATGAATGGTCAAGGTGTTACTGATACCACCCAGTGACTCAAAGTACACACACACAAGCAAGGTATGAGACAATCATTTATTATTTCAGTCTCTCACACAGATGATGAGCCTAATTCTCTTCAGCATGCTGACTACTGAGGGAGAAATATCCCAGAGATATACAAAATCAAAAGAAGCATGGAGAAATTGAACAGGGATCTGTGTTCCTTACTTTTTTTTTCCTGTAGAAGGCAGGGAATGACAAATGGAAATAGTTAGAGCTAGGTTCTAAAACCCAAACACTTTTCCTGCTTAAAAAACCAATAAATTTTTAAAAGAGGTTAAAGAAAAAATTAAGTTAAAAAAATAAAAAGAAATCTTTCTTCATGCAATAGGTAATATACATGTGAAACTTACTGTTGAAGGATATTGTGAATGGAAAATATTTATAAGCATTAAATAGGAGACTGGGGAAAATTGGAAGAAAATATATTTTGTGTTATTAAATAGATAGAAATCACCTATAGCTCAGACAAATTCACTGCAGTAATTTGAGGATATGATAGTAATGTGCAATAGACTGAGGATGGGGAAAATATGTATATTTACTCTGTTGTTACAGCCCAAACACAATCTTTAAGATCACCTTTGATGATCAGGCAGGATACCTAAAATCTTAATAGAATAATTCCTGCATTTTTAATATTTAAGGACAAATGCAAAATTAGTGTGCTTCACAGGTATTTTGAAATGATCAATATTAAAAAAGAGAGTAAACTGATCTTAATTGTTATTATTTCTCATGGATAACATAGGTGGAAGAGATGTATGCTTGTGGTGTTAATTTATGTTAAAAATGTTAAAAATGTTTTGCGTTTTGAATAGTGATCCTATTGGGAGTTGACACTACATACAAGTAGACATGAACTTTTCTATTCATTTTGACCATATTTTTATACTAGCATATGTTAATAACTTGGAATTTTCATTACTTTTTTTTTTTAATTGGATTTTTCTTTGGTATAGATATATAAACTATGGGTTGAAAGAACTGGGTGTAATTCCAAATTCTAGATTTACATTCTAAAATGGTGATATCCAAAATATCATCAAGAAAATTGAGGGGGGAAAAAAACCAAAACCAAAAAAAACCCCAACAAGTTAAAAGAAAATAAAAGTAATTAACTTTTTTTTTTTTGAATGAGAAATATAAATAATGGTGCTAAGTGAAAAAAAGTTAAATAATCCAGTTAAAAGCTAGAAATAATTATAATTTAAAAATGCAAGCAGGTAGGCATAAAGGAAATATCACATACTGGTAGATACATCTGATAAGAACAGAAGAGTTCTAGTTAAGTCACCCATCTCTGTATGATAATCCTGAATTAATTTTCAAATATTCATTTCCCTCCCTTTCTCTGGTAGAGTAAGCAGAAGCACTGCAATATATTGTGGTGGTTTGACCTTGGCTAAATGCCAGGTACCCACCAAGTTGCTCTATCACTTCTCCCTCTTCCCTCTTTTTTTCTCCACAGGGCAAAGAGGGGAAAGAAAATAAGATAGGAAAAAAAACCTCAAACAAAGCCTTATGGGTAAAATAAAAGTAGTTTTAATGTAAGCAAACTGAAGCAAAGGTCCGTGTATGGAAGCAAAAAAAAAAAAAATAAAAGAAAAAAGATTTATTCCCTACTTCCCATGAAGAGGCGATGTGGGGCCTTCTCAGGATCAGGGCTCCGATACGCGTAGTGGTTGCCTCAGAGGACCAAGGGTGACCCCACCCCCTTCCTCCTTTCTCCCAGCTTTATCCTGAGCAGACGTCACATGGTCTGGAATATCCCTTTGGTCAGTTGGGGTCAGCTGTCCTGGCTGTGTCCCCTCCCAAGATCTTGCCCACCCCATCCCACTGGGGGAAATGTCGGAAAGAGCCTCGGTGCTGTGTAAGCACTGCTCAGCAGCAGCCACAACACCAGGGTGCTATCAACACCCTGCCAGCTCCCGACATAAAACACAGCACCTGAGGGCTGCTATAAGGGAAAACCAGTTCAAGCTCAGCCAGACCCAGTACATATATATTCTTGAGTCTCTGAATATGTAGATCTGACTCTGTTCTTATCTGGAGAATATGCAGTACCACTTGTATGTCAGAAATTTTCTCCTACAATGAATACTGTGACAGTGTGGCAATACTTACTGGAGAAAAAGCTATCATATTTTCATTTGAAAATTACTGTGAAAGAAGAGACTATTGCAAAGTAGAGGTAAATAAAACATGGCATGATATGGATGCAGACATATCATAATAAGTTTGTTGCTAGTCACTGGTTTTCTAGTGAAAAACATTATCTATTATATTTTAAACATAAAGGCTGAAGTGAAAATTCAGGATGGCAAGATATTCTGATAATGGTCCTTTCTATATCACTACAGAATTATCACAATACGTGGTGATTGACAACAGTGGAAGAAGGTCACAGGCTACGTTTCATATCAGTTAGAGCATACTTAGAAAATTAAAGTTTAGAAAAACGCAAGTAAAACAAATCTAAATAAATTATTTGGGGCGCAATGAAAGGGGGATCAATTTATTTTTATATTGTTTTCAAGTCAAAAGTTTAGTGAAGTATAAGTAAAAGCATAAGTCACCTACATTAATCAGTAACCTAACAGAAATAATGTTCATCCAATATATGTTTGTTCCTAACTAAAAATAATCCTGGGAACAGTGGCCTAAAGAATTTAAACTAGAGTACTCTCTTAACCAGGGGACTACAAAGCTATATTCTCAGTGAAACTCAAATTAAATTTCTTTAGTTCAAAAGAAGGACTAGCAACTGTACCATTCATTGGCTAGAACATTCTCATGGGAAATATGAAGTTTAATCTTCCGAGGCAGAAAAATGAACCTTTCCTATATTTCCAAGAGAATCCACATATTCACATTTTTATTTGTGAAAGCTTGTCTGAAAGTGTTTATTACTAAAAAAAATGTGCTGTTTCAACTTCCACCTCATGCATTCTCACAAAATATACCAAATAATTATATTATTTCATGCTCCTGATGAATTATCATGTCATTACTGCTGAGATTGTGAAATATTTAAAGTACTATCTCTATATAAATGCAGATCAATCTGCTTTAGTCATATATATATATATATATATATATATATATATATATATACACACACATACTCTACATTGTCCACTGGGGGTTTTTTCAGTGTCCAGAGCGGAGAAGAAAATGGGTGATACAAAAAAGAAGTCGTTGATTCATCACATATAAGAATAAACCCGGATAACTGAATCGAAACTGTGAAACTGCAAGCTCTTCAAGATATATTGCTGATTTTCACCACTGGCTGCTTTCTATTGTTATTGAAATCCATGACAGACAACATCATATTTGTTGGCAAAATATATATTAAATTACATAGTGTTCTGATAAAAACAAAAAATGATTATTTTGCTATATGGTGTACTTTGGATATATATGACAGTCACTGACTTTCCTCAGTCAGAATATCAAACCAATCTCAGCAATGTGTACCTCAGAATATAACTAAAAAATTGTTCCAATAAGTCCCAGTGTATGAGTTCTATTACTGTTACACACTGTATAGGTTAATATTCTCACCATTTTTATGCATAAAAGATGTAAACTTCATTTGGTACTAGACACCACTACAAATTCTGCAGTAATCAAAAACTGTATTTCACTTTCTTCCAACTATGTTTTTGGATTTCAGCATCAGATGGCAAAATTCAGGTAACAGAAACCTATAAACAAATACAAGGTGCTTTAACTTAACAGTACAAAGAACACCAAGGTAATTTTGTACCATATTGAAAAGAAAAAGACTATTCTTTCATAACATCAAGGAAGGACATAAAGAATATTCACCATGGCAAAACCACATTAAAAGTTAGAATTAAACCCCAATATATTCTCAGCATTTATTCCTATGTCCTGATCGCTATAAAACATCCACTCTAAAGATAAAAACAACCTAACATACTTTACCCAAGTTTCACTTCTACACAAATGTTTGCAGAGGTCTGCTTTTTGTACCCAGCTAGCAGCTTTGCCTAGGTGCTTATTCACAGTAATTCAGCACAGCTGGGGCAAATTATATCACCTTCAGGATATGAGTGGCTGCTAGCTGCAATCACCCTTTGCAGGCCAAAATTCAGGATAACATTTTGTCCTGGTGTAGTCTTACCTGTGAATTCAGCTTCTGTGTCAATAACAAGAAAAAATCTGTGTTGGATGTATATACATTCTTATCAAACTACTTGAAAATGTCAATATTAACAATATTTCTTCTTAGTAACATTCTTCACATCCTATCAAGTTCTTCCATAGGGGATTATATATATTACATCTTTTCCTTAAATCTGTGTGTGACTTAAATGGAGCTTTACTGCTCTATTATTATGTGAAAGTTTTATTATTGGTGTTATTATATTTATTTACTTGGATGAGAAACTACAAGGAAGAAAAAAGAACTTTAACATGACTTCAGATAAACCACTCAGAAAATACATTATGTATATTAAAAAACAACAAAAAAACCCCAATATTGCCTTTGAAGATTTTATTCTTTCTTCCAGTCTAGCAAATTAAAAATTTATATTAGTTTTATCATGAAGATTAAAACTTTGGCTATTACAATGACAAGGTATTTCTACTAGGAATTTTTTTTTTTTTTTCCATAAAAAGTGAGGAGAGATCTCATTATGTTTTATTCTCATAGCTTTGGCTGGGATGAAAAAATTTTAGGTCTTTCTAGGTAAAACTACTCTTTGAGTAAAATAAGCATGCATATATGTGGTAATTTTTGAGCACTGAAAACATGATATAATAGGAAGGTTCAAGAGAAGATTATTTGGCAGGAATTTAAAGCACAGTTGAGAACTGACAAAATATAATAAATGGCCTGTACAGCAAACTTTCTGATTCAATAGAAAGGTATTTCTACATGAGAATGATAAATAATATGAAGAGCACATACCGGCACAGCTGGGTTTCATAGAAAAGGAGGTTCAGTCTTGCTTCAAGCACACTGTGTGCTATGACAAGCAAATAACACCGAAATATCTGTATCCGGAGGGAGTATGAAATTGACTGATCCACTGGATAAAAATACACGTGGAAAAGAGAGGACCAGTCCCTCCTACCTTTTCAGCAGCTATGTGTTGTGAAGAAAGAG
This sequence comes from Athene noctua, assembly GCF_965140245.1. Taxonomy (NCBI): domain Eukaryota; kingdom Metazoa; phylum Chordata; class Aves; order Strigiformes; family Strigidae; genus Athene; species Athene noctua. The sequence continues at coordinate 32,248,014 of NC_134037.1, read as the reverse complement.
CTACCAGAGAACTCAAGATCAGAAGATCAGGACAGAAATCTGAACCAAGTAATGAAATCTAGAGTTAGGCATGAAGGCCCTGCAGAGAGGTAGTATTTTAAATCTACCTAAATTCCATTTAATTACATTTTATTTGATTACCCAAGGCAGTTCTTCTTCACCATAGTGGCTCTGGAGTTGTTATTATAGATTTGCATTCTTCAAGCATTTTGTGGAGAGCCTACCTACATACCAGTGTATTTTGAATTATACTCTTAGATGAAAGACCTAGATGACTATCTTAGCACTGTAAATTTTGAGTCACCTAGCCATCAACAGAAATTAAATGCAATAATTTATAATATTTATCTTTCTTCAACAAACATTAGTTCAAAACAAGTTGCCTGGACATTGTCAAGCAGTTCAAGTACCCTGTTCTGAAAAGTCTTTTCTAGGTGTGACAGCATATCTTTCCATAATTTTCAAGCAGTCTGAGCTCAGGCTTCTTTCTAAAATTCTTGATGAAAATATGCATCCAGTAGGATAGACTGAGGGAGAAGAGAATAGACAGCTTTAACTCTCCTCGCATAGAGACACAGTGTATGTCTATGCTCCTAAATTAAATGCACTCAGCCACGTTCCCTTATGCTGAAGCTAAGTAGCACTGAAGCTAACACAGAAGCCAACAAACACAGCAAAAATCATGCTATTAAACTCTGTTTTCATCTAAAACAGAACAGATGCATCCAAACCACTTGTTCAGAATAGTGCCATGCTAACAGCCAAGCTAAACTCACAAATATTTAGTGACCAGCATTGGACAAAAACATTCCAGATAGTAGTACTTTAGTAACAAAACTGACAGAGATCAGCTGCTCAGGGTCATTCTCTCGTACTATTTAGCTTTTCTGCACTAAAAATACATGGCATTGAGAAATTGTAAACAAATCCTTTATTTCTAGTAGATCAGTCTCATAGGAACTCATCTAAGGATAACACTCACCAAAACCAGCAGCATGCTTGTGCAGGTAAAGGGGTTGTAATGTGAGCCGGAAATGGAGCTCTGGAATTAGCACTAAGATTTAACAGATTGTTAGAACAATAGAAATTCACTTAGGAGAGGCAGATGGTAGGTTGAGACACTAACCAGGAGGCTTAAAGCACTAAGCAAGTCATTTAAAATACAGCGTATATTTCCTGAGATTACTAACAAATCTACTCTGATACAAGAGAACAAAATACAGCAGAATTGATAACACATTAACACAAACAATGGATACATTTTACCTGTCCTAACTTAATTGATATTTAATGGCAATGTAATGAATCCTTGAGAGTTCACTTAGGGAACCTCCAAATAAATGGGAGAATTGGCATTGAAATTACTTTAACTCAAAGTTTTTCTGGATGCATAGTAAAAAATTAGAAAAATTAAGAAAATAAACTCTCTTTCTCTGAGTGTAGTTTGTCTGTATTAGTCCAAAGACTTCCATTCAGTGAGGTACAGGGTAAAGTTTTGTGTGCAGGCCTGATTATTTTGTAAGATATAGCTCTAATCTAACCAAAACTCAGAGATTTCTGAATCTCATAAAGGAATTTACACATATTCAAATACTGTATATAAAATATAATATCAGAATATCACAACATTGTAAAACCAGTATTCATTGAGCAGGACTTTTAAATATTTTAAATATTTTTAAATCTTGGTTTGTAAGCATATAAACTGGTGAGGACTCTCCCTCTGCTATTTCAGTTGAGAAGGGAAAGATATTTAGAAACCGTGGAAGCACCTGAGAAGGGTCTGGTAGGGAATGGGGCCCACACTCACAAAAAGGTGTTGGATTCACTAGCTCATCTCAAGTGCTTCTATACCAGTGCACTCAGTATGAGCAACAAACAGGGGGAGCTTGAGGCCATGATGAAGCACCAGAACTATGACATAGTAGCTATCACAGAAACGTGGTGGGATGCCTCACACGACTGGAGTGCTGCAATTGATGGCTACAAGCTCTTCAGGGGGGATAGACAGGGAAGGAGAGCTGTATGTTAGGTAATGTTATGAGAGCTCAGAAATCAAGTATAGTGACAACGGGGTTGAGAGTGTTTGGATTAGGTTAAGGGCCAATAAAGCAGATCTTGCTGTGGGAGTCTGCTATAGACCCACCAACCGAAGCAGTGAGGTGGATGAAGCCTTCGATAAACAGTTGGGATAAATCTCGCAGTCACTTGTCGTTGTTCTTGTGGGGGACTTTAACCTCCTGGGTATCTGCTGGGAACACAGCACAGCAGAGAGGGAACAACCCAGGAGGTTCCTGGAATGTGTGGAGGATAACTTCCTCACCCAGCTGGTGAGTGAGTCGGCCAGGGAAGGTGCCTCCTGGACCTGCTGCTTGTGAACTGGGAAGAGCTTGTGGGGGAAGTAAAGGCTGGAGGCCATCTAGGGTGCAGTGATCATGGGATCATTGAGTTTTTGATCCTTGGAGAAACAAAGAGAGGGGTTAGTTAAACTGTCAACTTAGACTTCCAGAGGGCAAACTCTGACCTGTTAAAATCCCTTGGGAGGCTGCCCTGAAGGATATGGGAGCCCAGGAAGGCTGGACATACTTCAAGAGAGAAGTCTTAAAGGCACAGGAGCAGGCTGTTCCCGTGTGCCGAAAAACAAGCAGGCGGGGAAGGAGACCGGCCTGGCTAAACAGGGACCTTAGGCTGGATCTCAAGAACAAAAGGAAAATCTCTTGCCTTTGGAAGAGGGGGCAGGTCTCTCATGAAGACTATAAAGATGTAGTGAAGTTATGCAGGGAGAACATTAGGAGAGACAAAGCACAGCTAGAGCTCATCTTGACTACAGCTGTTAAGGATAATTAAAAATATTTCTATAAATTCAGTAACAGCAAAAGGAGGATTAAGGAAAGTGTCCCTCCTTTACTGGATGCAGAGGGAAACATGGTAACAAAGGATGAGGAAAAGGCTGAGGTGCTCAGCGCCTACTTTGCCTCAGTCTTTAGCAGTGGAACTGGCTGTTCCCTGGACACCCAGCCTCATGAGCTGGGAGATGGGGAGGGGAAGCAGACTGCGGTCAGCACAGTTGAAGAGGAGGTGGTCAGAGACCTGCTGCACCACTTGCATGCACACAAGTCTCTGGGACCAGATGGGTTACACCCAAGGGTGATGAAAGAATAGGCAGATGCGTTCACCAAGCTGCCGTCCATGATTTCCCTGAAGCCATGGCTAACTGGGGAGGGCCCATTGGACTGAAGGGTGGCAAATGTGACACCCATCTACAAGAGAGGCAGAAAGGACAATCCAGGAAACTATAGACCTGTCAGTCTGACCTTGGTGCCAGGGAAGGTCATGGAGCAGGTCATCTCGAGTGCCATTAAAAGTCATATAATGGACAACCAGGGGATCAGGCCCAGTCAGCATGGGTTTATGAAAGGCAGGTCCTGCCTGACAAACCTGATCTTTTTCTATGACAAGATGACCCAACTACTGGGTGAGGGAAAAGCTGTGGATATTGTCTACCTGGATTTTCAAAAAGCATTCAGCACAGTTCCCCATAGAATTCTCATAGAAAAACTGGCTGCCCATGGCCTGGATGAGCGAACGGTCTGCTGGGCCAAGCCCTGGCTGGATGGACGGTCCCAGAGAGTGGTGGTCAGTGGAGCTAAATCCAGCTGGTGGCCGGTCACAAGTGGTGTTCCTCAGGGCTCGGTGTTGGGACCATTTCTGTTCAACATCTTTATTGATGATCTTGATAAGGACATAGAGTGTATCATCAGTAAGTTCACAGATGACACCAAGTTAAGCAGGAGTGTTGATCTCCAGGAGGATGGGGAGGCTCTACAGAGAGACTTGGATAGATTGAGTCCGTGGGCCAACGTTAACGGGATGAGCTTCAACAAGGATAAGTGCCAGGTCCTGCACTTGGGCCACAACAACCCCATGCATGGCTACAGGCTTGGGGAGGTGTGGCTGGAGAGCTGTCTGGGAGAGAAGGATCTGGGGGTTCTAACTGACAAGCAGCTGAACATGAGCCAGCAGTGTGCCCAGGTGGCCAAGAAAGCCACGGGCATCCTGGCTTGTATCAGCCATAGTGTGACCAGCAGGAGCAGGGAGGTGACAGTCCCCCTGTACTCTGCACTGGTGAGGCCACACCTGGAGTATTGTGTCCAGTTTTGGGCACCTCAATACGAGAGAGATATCGAGGTGCTGGAGCGAGTGCAGAGGAGGGCAACGAAGCTGGTGAAGGGCCTGGAGAACAGATCCTATGAGGAGTGATTGAAGGAGCTGGGACTGTATAGCTTGAGGAGAAGCCTAAGGGGAGACCTCATCACTCTCTACAACTACCTGAAAGAGGGAATGGCTTTAAATTGCAACAGGGGAGGTTTAGACAAGACATTAGGAAAAATTTTTTCACAGAAAGAGTGGTCAGACACTGGAATAGGCTGCCCAGGGAGGTGATGGAGTCGCCATCCCTGGATGTGTTTAAGGGTCGTTTAGATGAGATGTTGGGGGATATGGTGTAGGGGAGAACTTTGTAGAGTAGGACTGATGGTTGGACTCGATGATCCCAAGGGTCTTTTCCAACCTGAATGATTCTGTGATTCTATGAAACTGCAGTCCTCTGTGATAGTATGTGTGCATTGATATATCTCTCTATGGCAGGGCCATGCAACATTAATATCTTGTCCAATTTCAATCAAATTTGACAGTTAAAGTGGTGATCAAAAATGACTGACATCTTTTAGACATCTGTGTTGGTTTAAGCCCTGCTGGGACCGGAGATCACGTTGCCGTTGCCCCTCACCCACCCGCAGCTGGTCAGGCTGGCAGTGAGACAAAAACCCCGGGTTAAAATAAGAAGAAATTTAATACAACAGTGTGATAAACAATCTGAACAACAACAGTAGCAATGATAGCAACAATAAACAGCAATAACAGTAAGCAAGACAAAAGATATACAGAGAAATACTGCAAATGGTCATGGAACAAGTCCACCGTGAGCTCCCTGCCACCAAAGCCACCAAGGAAATGTTCCCACTCTCCCACCCCTGGACCTGATGCCAGCATGGTGTGAATAACCCGGCTGGAGATCCCTTCCCCCTCTCTGCTGGGGAAACTTAACCCTATCCTAGCTGAACCAGGACAACATCTTAATGTTGAATTAAACTCTAGAAGTGTTAGCTGTAAATGGAATTTACATTTTTAGGGTGCAGATGTCTAAATCTGGTGTGATGAATACTACCAAAAGCTTCCAGGAGTCAGGCAGAGGAAAGACACCTTGTTAATGACATCTTGAGAGAATGCATTTAGATTTGTTATTGTATCTCAGAGAATCCATATAAGTGAGGACACAAAATTTATAATGTATACATCTACATATATCATATAATAAGTATTTTAAATACATATAAATACTTAAGAATATTCAGTGTATTGCAAACTTCTGTGTGGGTTAATTCTTCCTGGATTGAAATCAAAACAGAAGACATAAATCCATGTGAAATCAGGTGTCATTAGTTCTGCTTTCCACAGTGAAATGTTGCTAACCTTAGTGAAGCAACATCAAAGTAAGTCTGCATAAACTTTTGTGGTGCTCTCTCTTCATTGTTCTAAGATCTTTGATCATTATGCTGTTTACCAGCACTGTTTCAAATACTGCCCATCAAAATACCCTAAAATAAAACTGCAGTAGGGATAGTTTGCACTCCTACCCTTATAATAATAATAATAATAATAGTAATAATAATAATAATAATAAATCTGGCTACAATTATACCTTATAACCCAGAATTGGAACAAAGGCATTTATTCTTAGACTGCCAGTATGTTATGCAATGACACTGGACCAGAGCTTCTGAATTAAAGTAAGGAAAAATCTGAAAATTAATACCCACTGTTTTCTTGTGTACTTTTGGGGAAAATCATCCTGCAACAAAGAACATGTTATCTACTGGATGCCTGTTGCTGTTTTGGTGTATATCTACTGTTTATACTGAATGACAAGCCTGATCTCATCTGGGGTAGTTTAATGGTGCCTGTCAGCTATTCAATAATGTATGAGTGGCATATCACTCTCCATTTCCCTTGACAATGCTTACCTTGTGGAGACTGATAAAAGGCTTGGATGCTGATAAGTTCATCTTCATCCATACAGATAATACAGAAAATCTTGCATAACTGTTGATTTTTAAAGATAACCTCTGGAATTGCTGGTGTACTCGGTGAAAATCTTTGTTAAGGTATTTAAAATACAATTCAATGAGATGGAAGTGAGTAATACAGTACATTGCAGAGAAATTGTGTGTTAGGTACAGTTCAGCTCTCCTGGAAACAGTACTAGTCCATATGTCCTGGAACTATTGGTTTTCTACAAGCAGCTACTTAAGAAATCTCAAATCACAAATACTCTCTTGTTAAACAGAGTTTTAGAGAAAAGATAATAACCCACAGCACAACTATGAGGCAGTAAATGTAATCCTTCAAACTGTTTCCTTAAAATGGAAATATGTAAAATATTAAAAAGAAAAACAGTTTTGCGCTGCAGAATGAAAATATAATCCAAACCTTCCTAGGAGGTTTTGATTTGGCTTTAGATTTTTTTGTTTGTTTCTTTTCTTTAGCATGCTTTACTGATGAGAGAGGCCTTGGAAATAAATGCAAATCTGCGTAAGTTTGATCATATTAGTGTGATATGTTTTAATGTTGCTGTATAAAATCAGTTGGTGTAATGGCTTGCTATTGTAACTTAACTTTATCTAATGTTTCAGACTTCCACTAAGGTAATGATCCCTAAATTTAGGGGAAACTACTTACTCCCTTCTTACCTGCTTACCTAGGTCTTGCAAAATTTGAAGTCTAGAGCTTGACAATCCAACTCTTTTTCTTGTGCAGGAAACATTTATCTCAATCTGTTATATCTATCTAAACTCTGTATCCCTAGCTCGATCTTCAGTCTTTCAAAATACTCTCCCTGAAACAACTTGTAAATATTTCAGAATTATCTCTGCTGTAGAACCTTTTAATTTTTTCTGATTATAAAATAATTAAAGGTACAAATTTCATTATATTACATTTATTACAGAATGTATAATTTTTTCTTTCAAAACACAGGCTGACATAAGTCCTGCATTCCTGTCATTAATTTCAACATAGTTAAAAATATGTCAGAATAGTTTTAGGAAGATTTGTCTAGAATATGGAGGTGAAAGCAATGGTCAGCAATATTATTCCTCAAGCAGGATGAAACTATCCATAGTAAGGAAAACCTGATCTCTGAGTTGTGCATGACAACTCTTTCAGGTCATGGTCAAAGAAGTGAAAAAATATCACAAATTTACAGGCTGAAGGACCTAGCTCTTTGACTGGACCTACAGCTTCAACACATTCATAACAGCTGCAGACATTTAAAAATATGCAAAGAAAGAAATACGTACAAAACATCACACACACATACATTGACATGCACATGTAACAACATTCTTACGTTTTTTCCTTTTGTGGTGAAAATGGTTTTGTCCTGATACAAATAATAAATAGGCTTTGAAAGCTGTGTTCTACATCATAGGACAAATGACATCCCCAAGGTAGCCCTTTCAATTCTGTTGCTGTCCATAGCACGGAATCATCTGGGACTCATGGTGACTCCTTCCCTACCTGTAAAAGAATTTCCTTTCAAAGACCACAGAACACACGAAATGGTAGTAGATACTCACACATCATCCTTGCATGCAAGCAGGTTGCAGTCGGATGCCCCACTTCAACTACTGTCTAAAATGCTTTGAAGACAGCTAGATAAATGTTGCCAAGATACACCAAAAAGTAGTGGATTGTGACTTGATGAAGTAAACAGCTTTACACAAGGAGTGCAAGGACCTTCGTAAGCCAGTGGACCAGAAGTACTCAGAATTTACTCGGGAATTAATCTTTTTCAATAAGAATTAGCTAGCTAGCAAATGCTGATGCAGACAATTTTTTTTAAAAAAAGGTTAGAAAAAACCTATGGAAATAATAGAATTTCCTTCTAGTATGAACTAGAAAAGGATGTAATAACATACAAACTGGGCAGCAGAACAAAGTCCTTGTACAATGGATACATTCCTATATAAAGAATGATTGAGGAAAACTATCACAATCAGATATGTTTCCTGATCCTGCAGTGACATGAAAATATGTTCCTTCTTAATCCTTATTTCCTCCCATATTGTGGGTTTTTTTGATCTTTTTTTTTTTAACCCTTGCTTTTTAAATAACATTCCAGAATTCCACAGATCTTCCCCATTACTGTCAGATACAAAGTTTTAAGACTGTAGAGTAATACCTATTTTTGTAAAGCTATTAAAATTCTACTTTACAGCATACTGATCGTGCACTAATTGGAATATCTGTAATTTTGACACTGTAAAGACAAACCATGGAAATGCACAATCAGAGCACAGAAACTATAATCACTTAGTGATAGTTTTAATGTCTTTTGGAAGGCCATTTGTATTCCTCTTCTCCAGTTTTGACATTACTGTTTAAATCATGTTTAATGAACTTTCTCAACTATATATTTTCCTCCAACAAAAGAATGAAACCTTATTTTATGAAAGATTCCTCGGTCCCTTGGATTCTGTGAAACGGCATACATTCCTCCTTTAAAGACTGGCTATAAACTAGTTACTTAAAAAAGAATAAAATCAAATGAATATAAGCTCAATCCTCCCGTATTGCTTCTTCTAATATTATTTGAAAGCTGAAACACATTTTTATAATTTATGACCAAAAATATTTACTGCTGTACAGCATGTTTTTGTTTTGATAGGTGTATCAACTATGGTATCCTTTTATGAAAAGTATTCCAAATAGCTGAAGGATTTTTTTTTTTTTAAACATTATATTAACACTGAAAAGAGGACTATGGACTCCTGAATTCTGCAACAGGACTTATATTGGAAGTTTACAGACTAAGAGATAACATTATATTAGAGCTGTGGAAAAGTAGTTCCTGCAGTTTTAAGGAAGGAAGGACTCTGAACTCATGGTGAAGACTGTAGTTACGTGGTTTGATTTGCAGGTTAACTATTGAAAGGAAGACATGAGACAGAAGGCCAGTTAGGTGTATCTCAGAAGGTAAGTAAAATTGAATTTCCACAGACAGTGAATAAGACAGCTTACTGTTTTCCTTATCCCCAGACTTCACATTTTCTTGAAAGAATCATGTTAGCTTCAGCAGAAGACTTGGGTTGCCTGACAGAAGTGTCAAATTACAAGGAGAGGTGCTAAAAGGGGCAGAGTTTATGGTGTTGTACACGAGTCTCTCTCCTCACTAATTCCCAAACCCATTATTTCCTTTTGGTGACATCAGCATCCTTTTTAGATCCCTCTTTCTGTAATTTGCTGATTGCTATTTATTTATTTATTTATTTATTTATTTATTTATTTTCATTTCTGAAAATCTGCTGAGTATCTTAAATCACAGCAGTATTTCTCCACATATTTTACAAATATCATCACCCTGGGCTTTCCTCAGAGAGTCTTCATTTAAAAATTTTTACCTCTGAAGAAAATCTCTTAAAAGTTTCACAGAGATTTTAGAATATACACTTTTTTTCTTTAAGGTTTTTTTTCTTTTTTCTTTAACTGAAATGTTTTCAAGTTCTATGCTGGAATATAACTAAAATAAATTAGTAGCCCAGGTATAAAACTCTCGTAAGTGGTTACTGATCTGTTTTTACTAGTTTCATGTTGTGTTTTCTATTGTAGTGATAAGTCAGTATTTGACTATTTATTCCTTTAAAGGTGTGGAAATCTTATCTGTATTATCAAATGTGAATGTCCCATCCCAAGTGTAATCTGAAAATTTGTTTTTTGATGACTAATGCTTGACAGTATATATCAGAATTGCCATTCAGCAAATCAGAGGACCAAAAACTTTTGATGGGAAGTTGTCTTTAGTTGTTACAAGAATACTCTTTCTAGTCTTGTAATAAGTAAATGGAAAGTATATGACTTTACCACAGATCTAGCCCTCTGCCCTTTTGTACAGGTTTAACCCCTGCCGGGATTGGAGAGCACGTTGCCATTGCCCCTCCCCCACCCGCGGCCGGTCGGGCTGGAAGTTAGGCACAGACCCGGGCCAAAGTAACAAGGAATTTAATACAACAGAGTGATAGAACAATCTGAACAACAGTAGCAATGATAATAACAATGAACAGCAATAACAGTGAACAAGATAAAAGATATACAGAGAAATACCGCTAAATGGTCAGGGAACAAGCCTGCCGCATGTATGGCAACCCCCAAAACCCAACGCGAAAGTAAAAAGGCTCCGCCCCTGGACCTGACGTCAGCATGGTATGAATATGGCTGGAGATCCCTTCCCCCCCTCTCTCTGCTTGGGAAAAACTTGACTCTATCCTAGCTGAACCAGGACACCTTTCATTACTTTAAAAACAAGACAATGAAGGTGCTTTCAGACTCTAAATTTCATTACCCATCATGAGTAACAGTGCCCATCAGCTCAGATACATAGTCCCCTAACATGATTGCTCTCATTGCTGGATGACACTCCAAAATAGTGAGATGATTTTCATGAAGTACCCAATTATTTCAGTTGACAATGAGGGTTCATTGTTATAAATAGAAATCTCTATAATATATGCATAAAACTGAGTGAGATAAATCCAACCTGTTTGTCTTATTATTTTGGAGAGATGAGTGGATTCCAAAGAGTCTTCCTAGGTGTAAAGCTCTTGGAAGGTGTTGAGGTGATAGTAATCATCGACATGTTCTGAATTAAATTCAGAAGCTCATGGTATACTCCTGAATTCATTGCAAGAGTGTTGCCTTGCTGCCCCATGTCTCTGAAAGTCAGCCTGAATAGTTTATAGCAATATTTGTAACCACATGTGTTCTTTTAACTCAAAAACAACTCAGGCAGCACAGTTCTTTTCAGACAGCATGTGGTCTCTAAATAAATAAGTACTGTCTAGTTTTCTTTACAGTTCAGAATGTAGACTGAACCTTCTCAACATTCTTCAGTACTCCCCGTGGTTTTGGTAGCTGGTAAAGAAGCTGTATATTACTAATAGTTTGTTACTAACAGCATATTACATAATGCTAACAGCTGCCAGTTTTATTCCTATGTCAGTTAACACCATATCTTGCAGCACATCAATTTTGCAATTTCTTTAGATGTGTCATACTTTCCCTCAAGGGTCAGGGTCTTTTAGTCTTAGTACCATGCAGCCTTGCAGTAATCATAGTATCCAGGTTTGGAATATACTGATTTAAACAACATTTATAAAATAAAATGCCGTGTTGATATTTCTGCAGATTAGTCTCACCCAGTCTTAGTTTCAGGGCACAGATATGTAAATGATTATCTCACACTGAATAAGGGTGCCAATTTACAATGTTTCAGCTATGCCATAGTAATTACCATGTACCTCTGTAAAGTTGGGAATATTAGAGATTTATTTATTGCTTACACTGAAAGAATGAGTAAAGTCTTTTTTTTGCAATGAGATAGAAGCATGTGTATGACTATAAATAAGCTGTCTGTTATGAGTCTTTCCTACCCTATAGCAATTTGGTTTGAGTCATACCTTCTGCATACGTGTTGCATGTATGTTTGAATAATTACCATGTACTCACAATAATTTGCATAGTTTTAGAAGGACTGAGAGGAACAGGATCAGAAATTTCATTTTCCCGAATTTAGTATTTTCTATAGAGAATTCTCTATAGTAGACCCACCAGGTCTATGACATTAACTCAGTCAAGCTTTAATCTTTTTGTATAAAATAGAACACTTGTAGAGGGAGTCAATGATAGCAAAAGTACTCATGGAAGAACAACTGCTGGGAAGCCAGGCTACTATCTGCAACCATGGAAATCTGATATTCAAGTACTTGACTAGAATCATAAGGTACAAAGACTCTGTCTGAAGCTGTCTTTCAACCCTGGGTAACTTCTCTAATTGCTCATTTTTTTCTTTTTGACTATAAATTATTATACTTAAGAGGCCACTACTGTCAAGACATTAATCATAAATAGAAGATTTTTTTTTTTTTTTTTAAATGGGAAAGCATGTTTTGTCAGAAAATTACCAGTAATCCTAACAGTCAGATTGGAGATTGAGAAAATCTATGTTGATGTATGAAAGAATCATCTGGGATTCAAAAGAACAAAAGGAGACGGAGAGAAAGAGTATGTTCAAATATTGAGTAGCATAAGTATTGTGAAGCAAAAATCATCCCATAACTTTCTGCCTTTGAATGCAGGATGTTTTACTTAGAAAAGAAAGAATAGGCATTGAAGATTTCGATTTGTAGACTGATGAATAGCAGTCCACAATAATCTTTCCATTTTGATATGAGTAAACTATGTTCAAACTAAAATCTAATACACTTTATAAAATATATTTTATGAATAATTATTCATGTATGAATACATACAGCCTCTTTGTATTTGAGAACTATGTTCTTTTGTTGCTATAATTGTTTTTTGGTGACATCTGCTATGTACTCATAAGGGTGTGTCTTCCAGTGGACTGAGCCATTGAAGTGATCAGTTTTGTACTATGAGAAACTAAGCTGAAAGGAACAAAAATAAAGGAAAAGATGTAGTAAAATAGAATATTTTTAATGTACCTTCAGCAACAGAAGAAATTGTCTCTAGCTTTTTTTGTTAACTGCAGAACGTTTAAGCTGTAGTCTGTATTACATCTTCTGAAATTCATCTGTATGTTTGGGCAATTAACAATGACTGTAATTCAGTTGTGAATTCGGTTATTGCTATAGCTTGTTCTCACCATTTTAATACTTCTGGTTTATACAGATTAAGAAACAATTTGAAGAAAAAATCATTTGCCTTCATTCAAGCCATGTTTAACAGTATATTTTAATGAAAATATATCATGTTAACTAAATAAAGCATTACTTTTTTTTTGATAGAGTCCAAAATTTTCTTACATTGCAGCGATAAGTAGTTATCAATAACAATAATTACCTAGATACAGCAATAACTGAGTAGTAAATAGATCCAATCCATCTTGAATATACAAATACGTTTTAACTGATTGTCACTGAACATAGAAGTCACCATCAGAAGTTCTATTATATTGCTAGAAAACACACTTTTACTCTGTGTTTATTTAGAATTGTATTTGTCTCTTATAAAAAAAAGTTCTGGCATTCAAGTTTTATCTCTCTTCCAAGAATTACATGTAGCATCCTAAAATAAGATAGCAATAATAAAGAAACTTTGATTCATCCCCTCTACTCCATAAATCTCAACTCTAATCCCATTTGTTGCCATGCTATTTAAACAGCGGGGAAGAAGGATAGACAGAGAATAAATTGGACCTAGGTTACCACATTCTGAAGAAAATCTAGTATACTCTTAAATCCTTTAGTTACTATGTTCTGCCTTCATCTAAAGGTAGACCTTGGTTGGACGCATCACCTGAAGGTACATGACATTTGAATTTCAGAATGTCTCAAAAAAAAATTTATTTGATTCAGGATGAAACTCTTCTTCTTGCAGTTAGAATTTTAAGGGGAAAAAAAAAGATGGATTTACATGTAAAATGGGGCACAAAAATGAAGAAAAGCTTTTAATTTTTATTTCTATAACTTGTCTGCCATTTCACTTGATAATGAAAAATGCAATAAATATTATCATATGTCTTATGGATACTTTGCAGACTTGTAGCTATTTTGGACTATTTAAGGTCTTGTTCTTCTCTGCCATTTATTTGTAGGATCACAACACTGATACCAAAAGCGTTCACTAACAGCTATAGTAGAGTGTAGGAATACAAAAAATGAATGGAACTCTATATTTTATGATGAAACACCAGAAAAATGCTGTTATATGTATGTCATATATTATAAAAATATTGCTGACAAGGTAAATTGGGAACTGGAACAATCAATGAAAGTCAAGGGCAATACATTTAAATTGATAAAAGATAATATGATTTTACTTGACATATAATTGACTAGTGTAATGCATTGCCACAAGATAATACTGACATCGGAAGAAACACTGATACATATAGAAATCCTATATAAAATGTAAGAGAATTCATAGTTATATGGTACAAGGATAAAATAATTTAAAATTATTATAGACCCATAAGCTCTGAGATATAAATTAACCACAAGCTCACAGCAGTTAGGATAAATTTTTCCCTTGGACAGGTTATTTCTTGTGTGTTTCATAATTTTCTGCATCTGTCTGGTTAATCTGGCTGGGCCATCATCAGAGGCAGTATATTGGGTTAGCTGGGCAATGCAGTATGGCAATTCTGAAGCGTTCTGCACCCTTGACTTTCAAAGACAGTTTACTTTAGTTGTCCTCTACTATGTTGTTCTTGAAATGTAAAATGAATTAAGAACTTACAGTATTTACGTGATCTATGTGTCCAGGAAAGCTCATCACAACAACATATTGAAAATTAATCGTAGAAATATATTCTGTAAAAGTAAGATTTTTCTGAACAGTGTTCATGTTCTTATATGTGTTCCTAAAGTATATTTCTACCACTTCTTTTAAAATCAGCTGAGAAATCATGGGAAAAAAAAAAAAAAAAAAAAAAAAAAGAAAAAAAAGCCCCCAAAGGCTGTATGTTAGAGAATGGTAACAGAGAAGAAACTTGAAGTTATTATGCCTGCTATTCCACCTGCAGGAGTTGGCAGCAATAAAAGCTGCTCTAGACTGAACAGAACTTTCCAAGTTGTCAAGGCAGTTCTTGACAAATCTGTATTTTGCCAACTGTTTAGTGAAAGCTAGGGTCTTCAAGCATTACAGAACATATAGATAACTTTCTGTATTTGCTCATACTTCAGACAATGATTGTTCAAGAAGACTGAAACCCTGGGAGCATATGCTTCATGTCACACTTGAAAATACCAACCACTAGGATTCCCCTTAACTATTGTTTTTCAAGCTGCATAATTTTGTGGTTGAGGTAGCAACAAAATGCTAATGTTTAACTTTTTAATTAGACCACAGAGATAAATACAATCTGTTGCACTCTGAAAAATCGAATTTTTATTGTTAAATGAAATTATGTGTTATTTTCTCTTTGGTGTCATCTACTTAATCCTACTATAAAGAAAATGCATTCTTTAAACATCCAAAAAGAAAGTAAAGCTTAATGTTCTCTAATCAAGAGTTTTGTTACATCCTCTTCCTCACATTTCACCTTCTAGTGTCACTATTAATGGGCTGAAGAAAGCTTTTTTCAGAAGCAGGGTAGCTTACTTGCTCAAACGCTGTATTTCCATCTTTTGAATATGAAACCCTATCTACTGAGTAAGGCCCCAATTAAATTTGATTATATCTGCTCAGTGGTTAGTGCATAATTTACCTCACAGGTGTAACACATCTAACAGTTTGGCTCGGTTTGCCCCTTTTGATCAGGAAAGGCTCAGAACTGATTTAATAAACAGAGAATTATACCTTTTTCTTCAAGAGGGGACCCTTTATGTTCAGGAAGGTGTCATGGGAAGAATGATACAACCTAGTTTTGGTTTGACTGAATGGAAATTAATAGTTTACAGTGCTGCTATAGCTGTAGCATTTTGTAGAATGGTATGGAGGAATTTGACTGAGGGATCCTCAAAGCCTTTAAGCAAATCTCCACTTAATGACATTCAAGGTATTTTAAGACCTGCTACTTTTTCAGAATAATTAAATGTAAATTCAAGACAGTAGAACATTAAACCAAGGTATCTCCAAAGTCCTCTGCCAGATGTTCATGCTCTATTGAACAACCTTTCTTATACATACCAAGTCATTTACATATATTTAAAGAGACTGTAATCAAATGGGTGAAAAAAGTCATGCAAAGCTGTGATACTGACAGCAGTGATATTGTTCTCTTGTTCTTGAGTTTCTCACTTGAAAACACAAAAATCAAGTGATTTTCTTCTGCAAGTCCCCATATGACCTTCATTTTGAGCTATGCTGATGGTAGTAGGCAGATACTTTATTTTTGGAAAGATGCCCTGTGACACTTAATATAGTATTAAAAAGACCTCCCACTCTCCAACCTGCTTGCCCTTACAGAGAAGTTCAGTAAACCAGATGGATGATATCTGGAATACACACTTACTACTGAAGTGAAGCTCCTCACAGTGTGACCTAGTATCCTTTGGCTGAGAATCTTTCTGAGAGAATAATAAATTAACTTTTCTGTAAAGAAACAAGAATTTTAAACCCTTTATAAAGTAACAAGTGGAAAAATAAATTTATGAGCCCCGTATGGAGTTATCAGCACAACTCATGTATATTCACTCATACATATTTTCAAATTAAACAGATCTTAGAAGAGCAATATATACTGGCTTGTCACCAAAATGGGATAAAAGGACTTATTGACACCAATGTGATGTAGATAGGCAGACACTCCTTTATTTACGGCCAGGTGTGCAGGGGAGTCATCTCACCAACAGCGCACACCTAACTCATGTAGCATGCTGATTATATTGGATACAGCAATACATATTAATCAAGTTCTCATACATAATCATGATAATTCCCGTAACTCTTTTTTATATTCCCACCTCTTTCCGGTCATGTGCACTTGAGTCCTGAAATGAGTTGGGGGGCTGCTTCTGTGACCACCACAGACTACTGACTCAGAAGAAAGATCCTCCAATGCCCTTGACTCAAGGACTTTGGTCACATTGCAATTTTAACATGCTTCGAGGCCCTTTCACAATACAGCTTTTAACACACCTGGTCTACAGGGCTATAAATCATCCTTACCAAACAGTAGTTTGTCGTCTAGCAGCATAACTGTTTATATGGTTACTTTAAACTAAATACAACATCTCTACGACTACTTAAAATATTACACAACTGTCTTTTATTAAAAAAAAATTATATTTCTGCGAGATTCCATTTAATTGATTATTCTTAATCATTCCTCATCAAAATAATCAAAAATAATCAACTCATATTAATAACAAATCAGTAACAATCAGTAACAGGCTTCTTGGCTTCATATAACAGCAGCAGTTAGTTTAGTGATGTCCTTTATGAAACAAAGGGTATCACTCTGTGGCTCAAACTGAAGGGGCATTTAATATATCATTACATCAAAAGAGCATTGATGGTATTCAGCAGATTTCAATAGGCTTTTATGAATTATGTTCCTAAAAGATTACTTACTGTTTCCTCTAGGAGGAGGGGTGATTCTAAATCTTACCTGTCCATTTGGTGGAATCACTTAGCAGAAGACTTAGATAACACACATATACAATCAATGGGGTTAGTACAGAGTTAAGTTTTGAGCCATGTTCAAAAAGAAATTGAAGTGTTTGAAAGTATGATTGACCCAGCTGTTTAAGGAAACATGACAGTAGGGATACTTTTGCTCCTAACTGTAATTTTTTCAAGGTCTATCTGAAGAAACTGTACATGAAATAGAGTAGATTGAATCAATGTGTCCAGTTATTTGGTATCCTAAAGTAAGTGAAGTACTCCAGTGTTCAAGTCACCAGAAAGTTCCTGTGCTTGAAGGAAAGAAAATCTGTGAAAAATATAACAAAGATATATGTTTCTACCTTTTGGGACTGAATTTTGATTTCATTAAAAAATGTTAAAAAAAAAAAAAGTAATTGCAAAAGTAAAAATACAGAAGTAATTATTTTATATTTTTATTAATAAAGTTTTATTAAATATTATTAAAATTTAAAGGTTTTGGGGTTTTGGGTTTTCTTTTTTTTCCTAATCACTCCGTTGTTAATAGCTGGGGGCAAGAGGTGGTCTGGGGAGAAGGAGACAGAAAACTAAATAGTATCCTCAGAGATTACTTAAGAATTCACCACTTTTTCTACAGCTATGTAGAAAGGAAGCTTGCTTAAGAAAATCTTCTTTGCTACCCTATATATCTATATGTAGCATAAACAAAAAATGCCCATGCAAAAGTTCACTAGAAAAGAATATTCAGAAATTTTGCTTAATTTATATTTCTTATTTCACCCTAGCTTTTTTATATGCAATTTTGGAAACTACTGGAACACTAGTAATTAATTAACAATGAAATATCTATTGTAATGTATCAGATTTATCCCCTGGATACTCCTAAAGCTAGGACTGCATGAGGAAAGATTTAGCTGACTGTCCAGAAAGACAGGATTTATTTTCAACAACTGCATTGCATGGAAACTTCCATTATGGACTAGAGAAAGAAAAAAAAAGAAAGCAAGCTACAGATCACAAAGATAATCTAACTTCCCAAAAGAAATTGGATCTTTAAGCTCTAGGTTATTGAAAATACCCAGAGCTTGATATATGGCAGTCTTTACTGCCATACATATGCTGTATTCTGTGAGCAGGTGAGAATGAAATTGTTAAGAGGTGAGATAACAGTTCTGTGTCTATAACACATTCATCTTGAAGTACAGTAATATTTTATGTTGTTATGATTTTTTCTACTAGTAACTCTAGACATATTTAGGCTTCTGAGTACCTCTGTCTAAATGGCCATAAAATAGGATGTGATAAAAGAAGAATTAGAGAAAACATAAAAACTTGATGAAGCATGGCTGTCACAAGTGAGGGAGATTAATATTTTTAGTAGGTATGTATCACATGCACATAGCTGATGGGTACAAGTTGATGCGTAGTATATGCATTATTTAATTGATAGACATTATAAAATGTATGGCTTTAAAGACTCCCCAGACTCTGCAGTATTGTCTCACAAAAGAGATATGTGATGAACAGAGTATGATTTCTTTCTGAGAACTTTCTTCTATGAAAGACAAAGGAATAAAGTCATTTTATGACGTGACTAATAGAGGATTTGGTCCCTACTTCTGAAGCTGAGAGCACTTCCTATGATCATTTGGATGGTCAGAAAGGAGTAAGAAAAGTAAGGCTAATTATATTATTTGTCCTCTATTATTTCCTCCAGACTGTAGTCTGTATGGATTTGGGCCATTTTTCTATATTTCAGTACTAAAGACATAAAACAACCCAGAGAAGTTAGGGGAAGGAAGTTAAGCCTGGTTCCCCTTTAATCAATTTATTCCAGCTCAGAGTCGAATAGTGAGTAGATATTTCTTCCTTTTCAGTTATTTTTTTTTTTTTTGTAACCTTCACAGAAGTCATTTAGGTCCACAATGAGACGTTTAGGTGAGGTGGGTACTCATACAAATTTATAGCACATGGAATGTATTAGACCATGATCCATGTGGAAAAGTGTCAAAAACCAAAACACAACATACAACACTTTGAAAACTGTTTCTGCTGTGTACCTGATATTCAGAAAAAAAATAAGCTGAAAATAAAGACTAAACAGAGATAACTTTTTTTGAAAATCATCTATGTTTTTAATTTATTTACCAACAAAAATAATGCATTGGTGAAAAAATCCTTTGTCTCAGTTATGCCCATTCACTCATTTCCTCTTTTTTCTATTCCTTTTGTATAAAAATCATATTCCTAAATTATTGATATAATGTTCTTCAATATCATATCAATAATGCTTTCATATTAATAAACCCGTAAGAACACAGACACATGTCGACACTCATCCTTTTTTCATTCCCTGATGAGTGTAAGAACTTCGTGATCTCTCAATGGATGTTAGGGCAAGTAAACATATTTATCACTCTGAAAAATCCAAACAGACCAATAAGAATCCTTCTGATAGAATAAAATCCAGATGTAACTATTTGGTATGATTTCTAGACAAAGCAAATTTCTCTTTTTGGATCTGAAATTAAGTAGACTGCCAATTTTATTTTTTTTTTTAATTTTTATTTTTATTTTAGTGTCTGTGTAACCATTCTTGAGTGCTCCTCAAAATGTTACTGAGAAAGTCTTAAAAGACAGGAGATAGAGATTTATATATAGGAACTTTCCATCAACATCCTTTAAAATTTCTCTTTATAAAAGCTTGAATAATCATAGAATCATAAAACCATAGAATGGTTTGGCTTGGTAGGGACTTTAAAGATCATCTAGTTCCAAAGCCCCTGCAATGAGCAGGAACACCTTCCACTAGATCGAAGTTGCTCATCCAACCTTGCCTTGAATGCTTCCAGGGAGGGATCAACCACAACTTCTTTAGGCATTTTCCAGTGTCTCACCACCCTCACAGTAAAGAATTTGTTCCTTATAGCTAATCTAAATCTATCCTCTTTCAGTTGAAAATGCGTACTCCTCGTCCTATTACTACAGTCCCTGGTAAAAAGTCCCTCCCCATCTTTCCTGTGGGCTCCCTTTAAATACTGGAAGGCTGATATAAGGTCTCCCTGAAGCCTTCTCTTCTCTAGACTAAACAACCCAAAATCTCTCAGCCTGTCCTCATCGGGGAGGTGCTCCAGCCGCTGATCATCTTTGTGGCCTCCTCTGGACCCTCTTGAGCAGGTCCGTATCCTTCTATGCTGGGGGTCCCAGAGCTGGACACAGTACTCCAGGTGGGGTCTCATGAGTGTTGAGTAGAGAGGGAGAATCACCTCCCTTGACCTACTGGTCACACTTCTCTTGATGCAGCCCAGGACATGGTTGGCTCTCTGGGCTATGAGCACATATTCTGTCTTATATTCAGTTTTCCATCAACTACTATGCCTAAGCCCTTCTCCTCAGAGCTGCTCTCCATCCAGTCATAATAGATATAATAATATTTTAAATAATATAGTTATATATACAATTTATAATAATATATAATGTACAATATATAATTTGTAATCTTTACATATATATCGGTTTATGAATCTATACAATATAAAGTCTATACATTAATGATTCAATAGATTGCCTAATTGATGTTTTAAAATGAGCTCTGAGGATTTTCAAGCTGACTATCCTCTCAGTGTTTATATTTTCTTCTCTCTATGTACTCTCTGTTTTCCTTTTTTATGTATTTGAATGCATGTTTGGAGCAGGAAGAAATCTTTTTCCTACTTTTCACATTTTACAACATGTGAAACAATGAAGAACTGGTTCTTGACTAGGGCATTAGGTAAGAGATTACTGCAAATAGTAGCAATATCATAAAAACAAAAATGAAAATTTAATATTTTATTTGATTCTGAGTTATGATAAAGAATAGTGAATAAAGAAGCACCCAGCAACTGATTGCTACCTCTAGGCTAATGAGTCACATTATTTTGTCAAAAAAGTTTTGCCAACCATAAATAATATGTGAGTTATGACTAAAATCCCTAAATCTATAACTGTGGAAATAAGCTGTTCTTATAGTGTACAGATCTTTGGGATGATGATATTTTGGGAAGGAGTGGAGATGAGGTAAATCATCCTATGAAGATGCACAGCTATTGTCATTCTGGCTGTTTTCCCAGACATTTTGTGCAGTGAAGACCTTTGGGAAGAGAAGAAACTGATCAACAAAAACATTTCCAGACATTTGTGCCCTGCCATTTTATTGATTACCTGCATGGTATTAAGCAGGAAGAAGACGAGACTTACAGTTTGTTGTCAGAGATGATAAAGAGTTCAGAGCAGGAAAAGATGGACAGTTTACACTCAAATGGACAGACAATGAAGACTCCCAAGGTGGTGACTTCTGGCAGCAGGAAGAAGTGTTTTTTCTTTGCTTACAGTTGTGCCCTTCGAAAAGGCTCATACAGGAATGGACACATACAGATGGTGAGTAATGGTTATTTAGTGGATGTCACATGCAGAACTTTGATGATGGGAGCATTTTTGAGGTAGAGGAGTGTGGAACCATATGACAAAGTAAGGCAAGATCATCTTTCCCATCAGATTTGCTAATATCTTAAGGAGAACTTTAAAACAGATTTATTAGAGAAGCATGACCATAGCCCAGTGAAAAGTGGACAAAAGTGTGGGAAGCAAGGATGTGCTGGGAGAATGTATTGCATTTATGTAGCAAGGTTTTGGTAGCAGAGGACACTGCAGGATGGGTTTTGTGAGAAGGCATCAGAAGCTGCTCCCATGTTGGACAGAGCCAGTTCCAGCTGGATCCAATATGGACTCACTGCTGCCCAAAGATGAGCCAGTCAGTGATGTTGGCAACACCTCTGGGATAAAATATTTAAGAAAAGGTAAAAATGCTGTATAACAGCAGCTGGGAGAGAGCAGTGAAAATATGTGAGAGTAACAACTATTCAGACACAAAGGCCGCTTAAGAAGGAGGTGGAGGAGGTGGTTCAGGGGCCAGAGACAAGATTATCCTGCAGCCATGAGGGCCATGGTGAGACAGATGGAATAGATATCCATCCGCAACCTGTTGTCAGCACGACAGGTTGTCACGAAAAGAAGCATAGCAGAAGTGCTCTGCTGAACATGCTAGACACAAATAATAAAAAATTGGTTGGGTGTGTGAAAAGAGTGATGTTAGTGTTAGCTATAGTGCGGATGGATGAGATGGTTGAGTTTAAGATCATAAGATCTGAGCAAAAGATAGTAGAATTATTACTTAGAGTTTCAGGACAGCAGATTTCTCCTTCTTCAAGAAAGTACAAAGGAGGATCCCACAGTAGACTTTGAGGTGCAAACGGGACCTTCAGAAAGCCAAATTGTCTGAACTTCAATGACAGCATTTTCAAAACACAAAAATTAATGTAAGTGTGGACGAAGTTGAGCAAGCATGGCAGAATGCTGGTTTGACTGAGCAAGAGAATCCTGTAACAGATGCTGAGATTCTTTCAGAGATCTGAGATTTCAGACACAAAAATGGAATTGTAAACAGTATAGAAGGGATATGCTTCCCAGGAAGAACACATAAACATTGCACAGGCAATGTCTATTGCAGTGCCTAGGTACAGTGATGATACTAGGAAAGTCAAAGTTCAGCTGGAGTTGAAATTGATAAGAGATGTGAAGGGCAATAAGAAGGTCTTCTACAGGTACATGGACAGCAAAAGGGATGCTAAGGAAAATGGGTCCACAGGTCGATAGGTCAAAGAACCAAGTGACAAAGGACATAAAAAAGGTTGAGGTATTCTGTGTGGTCATTTCAGTCTTTACTTGTCTCAGGCCTCCCAGGTCCCTGCCTTAGTGACAGAATCAGGAGAAGCAAAAACCATTTCTATTGTTAAGAAAGACTGAGTTAGGAAACTTTTAAGAAAACTAGTCTTACATAAACCCATGGAACCAGATGAGATGCATCCAAGTTGCTGAGGAATATGAATAGTGGCTTTATATTGCATGACCTGGATAGATCATGGTGATCTGAAGAAATTCCTGAGGACTGGAAAAAGGCAAATATTGCACTCATCTTCAGCCAAAAAGGAGGTTCCAAGGAATAACAGATCAATGAGCAAATCTTACTGGAGGACAAGCCCAAGAGCAGGAAGGACAATGTCAGGACCTTAAGGATACTATTAGGCCTTAACAACCCTGACCGAGCTTTCCTCAGAGCCCCTGCCCATTTCAGCTCAGGCATCTAGTCACTGCCCATGCTACAAGGTACCTACCTCCAGCCACGCTTCCATCTCTGTCTCAAGTTCTATCTCCAGCACTGTCTTCTGCTTCCATAACTTGCTGACTGGTCTTCTCTGATGGATTTGAGACCCAACTATTTACATTGATGTGTTGGGATTGTGTGTGGTGGGGTTTTGGTAGTGGGGGAGGGGCTACAGAGGGGGCTCCTGTGAGAAACTTCCTGAAGCTCCCCCTGCTTCAAGTTGGACTCCCTCTGGCCAGAGCAGAGCCAATTACTGACAGTGGCTGCATCTCTGTGATAACATATTCGAGAAGGGGAACCTGAGAGGAGGAGTAGGAGTGGTGAGGGAAATACCTATGCAAGCCCTGAAGTCAGAGGAAGAAAGGAGGAAGAGGGGGACACATGCCAGAGCAGAGATTACCCTGCAACAGTGAAGGACAACAGTGGAGCAAATGCACACCTTAGCCTGTGGAGGACTCCACAGCAGAGCAAGTGGCTATGCCCAAAGGCCAGGATTCAGAGGGAAGACCATGCTGGAAGGACTGCAGCCCATGGAAAGAACTCACAGTGGAGTAGTTCGTGAAGAGCTGCAGTCCTGTAGGAAGGACTCACATCAAAGAAGTTCATGGAGGAATATCTACCATGGGAGGGACCCGATGCTGGAGCAGGGAAAGAGTGTGAGAAGTCTTCCCCTGCAGGAGCAAGGTGCAGCAGAAACAACGGGTGATGAACTGACTGCAACCACCATCCCCTGCCCCTCTGTGCCACTGTTGTGGAGGGGCTTGAGAAATCGGGAGCAAAGCTGAGCCCAAGAAGAAAGGGGGGGTGGGGGAAAGGTGTTTTTAAATTGTGGTTGTATTTCTCACTGTCCTATTCGGTTTTATTGGTAAATTGGTAGTGTTCAGATTAAATGGACATTCTTTTTTTCTTCCCCAATTGAGTGTCTTTTGCATGTGACCATAATGGTATGTTATTAATTACTCAGTTTTGTCTTGTATTATGTATTATGTGGTCTAAAACATTGCAGACAGAGTTCAGCAGACAGCTGATTAGCTGGCAAATGAGCCTTTAGTTAGAGAGGCTGCAATGCTTCTAGAACCTCTACTGTAGATGGCAAATGTATATTTAGGTGATTGATGAAATTGCTAAACACTTTTAAACTATAACTTTGGAGATATTGGAAATCTTCTAAAATGTGTACCTCCCAATCATCTGAAACAGCTTTTAATAAAAAGTCTACCTTAGTAATTGCAAGATCTCATTAGGTCTTTGTTATGTCCTAGACCATGACTCTTACTTACACTGGAGTGTTTTTTGTCCTATAGATTGTCCGGACATTCTGTTAGAATCTTTTCTTCATCATAGATATCATGTTGCTTTTGTAGGCATATGTTTTTTTAAATAAGGAAAGAATAAATGTGCTTTACCTAAGATTACTTTATATCCTAATGCAGGAAGAACAAAAGAAGTGTGAATAAATTTTTCTACTTGTTCTTAGAGCAAGATCCAATCTCATTTGTTAAAATAGATTAATAAAGGAAATTTAATTTATATTCTAAAACTTTCTGAGCCTCCTGCAAAACTCTTCCCTTCAGTCTTCACTGGAACTGCAGAATATGGATTCTGCAGGAATTTACAGGACCACACAACTCATAACTCTGAAATGATTAATTTTGATAGCTAATTTTTATGGAAACATTTCAATAGAAAAAATACGTTGAATCTGAAGCCCAGTTCAAGTGTATCTCTTTAGCTGGTGATTAATAATAATATAAACTGCATGCAGTTCAGGATTAAAGATACTAAGATTACTAATTGATAACAAAACGTATCATATGTACAAATTGGGGTCATGACATCTGGAAATAATCCCTGAGAACGAAGAAGAAAATTGAATAGAGCTAGTCGTCTTCTTTCTATTCAGTTTAGTGAGCCTAATGTGGCTGAAAACTCTATTCAGTCTTGCTACAATATTAAGATTAAAGCCATGTGGTACAATAAAGTACTTTCTATCATGGCTCATGCATTTAAAATATGACATTTATAAGAAGAAAGTAGAAAATGAGAAAAATATGTCAGGTGATGAACTACACAGTTTAGTAGACACCTTGAACAGTCAGGGACATACAAGAATTTTGAAAAGACTTGTAAAAAGACAGATATTAAAGGCTAATTTTCAAAGCACTTATACTATTAACGTGAGCTTTTGCCTCCACATATACAGTGCAAAACTGTTGTTTAAGGTCATCTCCCATTTGCAGAGGAAAGTACAAACTGGGAACATTGTGTCCTCTGGGTTGCTCAATGTATGTTGGTTTGTTTTGTTTGTTTTTTTTTTTGTGGTGCTTGTCTTTGAACTTGTAAGCAACTTAAGTCAGCAAGGTCTTTCATTTTTCATTTGTGTAACACAGTATTTTGAGGTTCATAGAGAATAATAAACAGGAATAATATAATAAAGTACATCCAAAAAGTCAGATTTGGCACTTTACATCTAATAGACAAGGTTGCTTGAATGAGAAATGTTAAGCAAGAAAAAATGTGACAGAAAGTGTTCTTTCTGATGTGCTCCATTCCAGCAGTTTTGCACACGATTAATTTTATCCAGGAAGGTAGTCAAGCTAGGTCTAGAGGATATGCTGACCACTGATCCTAGTGAGGCTATCTGCATATGTCATAGCTATGTTAGGAGTTCTGGGATTTATAGTATTGTTAGCAGATAGTATGCATTATGTGATGTTACCTAGGAATCAAGCCATGAGGCTATACTTTTATATGTGTAAATATATGTTATCAAGAAGTCACATAATTCTTGTAGTATGGAATCATGTGAATGAAACAATGAAGTTTCAATTATGACTGAAATTATTTAAGTATAGTTAAAATTTAAATATTCATAAGGCCATAATAAGTCTGATTTATACTATTAAAAAAACTTTTCAGATTTAAGATACTATTAATGAGTACATTGCTTTCGTGGCTGTTATTTTGCATGAGCACATATTTAGTAATCTAAAATTGGAGGTTGATTCTATTTATCTCAAAATCTAGAATCCCTGGTTTCATGTAAAATTGTTCTGCAACTCTTCATAACATTCCATATTATATATACAATGCATTAGCTTTCATATGGTCTCCACCAGTTCTGAATAACTTGACACACATGAATAAACAAAGCTTGCCTGCTACATGTTAATACTAAGTATGTGCAAAAAAATCTGCAAATTTTTTAGCATCTTTGTTGAAAACACTGTTTATCCTATCTATGTTGAGCAGAAAGCAAAAGCATGCTGTTTCCCCTAGCTCCTCAAAATCCTGTTGTTCAAAAAGCAGACTGTCATGTATATAGTTCACTTGAACTATGAGAAGCATCTTTGTTTCAACATCACTTCTTTTACAGTTTAGATACAGGGCTCCAATTTGTTTCTTTTGCTACGTTCTTTTGCTTCCTTCTTTTGCTTCTTTCACTTTCTCCTTTTTTTTTTTTTTTGTTTGTTTGTTTTGTTTTGTTTTGTTTTTGTTTTTTTTGTTTTTGTGAAAAGCTGTTCCTTAAGAGACACAGCAGTTCAAACCATAAGGCAGAGTATGAGATGAACAACAGGAACATAGTCTTTCATACAAACCTGACTACAAGAGACAGATAAAAATACAACATATAAGTATTTATTAGGATCTCAGTTCCCTTTTAGAATCTTTTCTCAAGGTTGATTTTTTTCAGTGACCAGTCTCTTAGCTAAATTATAACCAGGATGCAGAAAGACACTCAACAGTCATTATAAGGCAGTATTTTCAGGATATTAATTTGAAACTGTGAAAGGCTTGGGGTTTGGTTTTGAGTTTTGTTGTGGTTTGTGTTTTGGTTTTGTTGGTGTTTTTTTAAAAATAATTTATTTTTCTACTCTGAATAAATTCCAATATAATTTCTTCATTAGATAGAAATAATTTGAAAATTACAACTAAAATTTGTTATGAAAATGTAGATATTTTACCTAACCGGTCATTATATGCAAAAGTTAGTTGTAAGATTTTAAGGGCAAGAATGGTAATTCATTATATGCTTGCACAGTGAATGCTATTTGAATAAAAAAGGTAACCAGTCATAGGAGCTATCACAACTTCTTGAGATATACATAAAGAACATTAAAATCTCATTTTACTCTTGTGATTTGCAAAACTGTTGTTTAAAAATTATAAAGTCTGAAATGAAATAAAAGGAATTTAAAGAGTATACTAAGAATGATTGCACACTTTTTTATTGTAAATACTCTAGCATAATCTTTGCAACGTGCTTTAGAAGACTCCAGTGACAAGTTCTGACACTCTAATTCTGTAGTATATGTAAATACATGTCTGAATATAAAGACAAGAATGACTGCATTGATTTGAGTTGTACTACCTGTGAAACATAAATTACTTGCTTCAGGCTTTAGATATGTACTTTAGGTATGCACACACATGCATTTTGGGA
Organism: Athene noctua; assembly: GCF_965140245.1. Taxonomy (NCBI): domain Eukaryota; kingdom Metazoa; phylum Chordata; class Aves; order Strigiformes; family Strigidae; genus Athene; species Athene noctua. The sequence goes on along the minus strand of NC_134037.1, from coordinate 32,220,181 downwards.
AGGGTTAATTTCATAAGTGTTTATACTGTACTCTATGCATGGGTACAAATACATAACAACATAAATGTTAAACAATCTTGTGGTTATAAAACACCTCATTTGAAAAGCAATGACCAGGGTTATAAATGAATTCTATAAAGAGGCAATAATTGTTCAATATTACACAGTTTTGTGTATTGCAATCACATAAGTTCAGACCGAAATTACATAATTACAAGCTGTCAGAAAATGATTGAAGGTATTTATGTTCATAATTATGTAAATTGGCATAATTACAGTTATAAAATGAGTTCACAGCAACATTTATTTTTCTACATTTTTGAAAAATAAAAATAAAAATAAATGTTTTGTAATTAAGGGGTGGAAGTAAACATTTTATCCTTCAGTATGCCAATGCCTGACTGTATATCAACAAAATTTTAATCTTGTGTCCATTTGTAACACTTGAAAAGTTATAGTCTGAGATACTTGAAGGGTTATGGTCTGAGACACAGGTAAATGAGTCAAATGCAATAACTGATTATACAAGAAAAATATTGACCAAAATATGAACCTAGTATGTGTCTGATGAATACATTTCTATTACCTATGAAAACAGCGAGGCTATAATTTCCTGATACAGAATTTAAATGAAACCCATGGATGAGTAAACCTAAGAAATCAAAGGACTTAACAATTATCCTACGTTTTTTTGTTCTTGATTAAACTGCTGTTGAAATCAGTAGCACCATATATAGAGTACAGGAGTTCAAACACTTCAAACCAGCTGCAAGAACAAGAAACCAAAATATAACTTTTCCTGCAGCTTTTGTATCTGCGTATGGCTAGAAAGCACAAGGGAAGTATATAAAAGAATGAGAACATTGAAAACTAATTGCAAAGGTGAAGAACACAAATATTGCTATCACTATTTGCTGGTGCCAAAATATGGTTAAGACTTATAGTACTGACAAAAATTATTAATTTTAAAAACTGATGGCAGTCCTATCTTAATGATTTTAAATACCTTAAAAAGTGTGAAAAATAACAAAAAATGTACAGTTCTGTTTGCATTCTGATGGTTCCAAATTAGAAAGAGTTCAGAAGAGAATAAAAATATTGTCTATTTTCAAAATCTAAATCTGGAATGCTCAGGAAGATCTATGTAAGGCTAAGAATGTGTAAACACATTAAAGAATCAAAGTCTTTTTGCCTTAATGAGTAAATTTTAAACTTAACAGTTTAAATTACAACAATTTATGCATGTGTAATGTTCCGTTTAGAAACAGCATTACAGATGACGGCATTAATATCAGAGTAGATAACAAAACATTCCAAGAGAAGAGTATGTGTCATTAGGAGCATTTCTCTCAGTAACATTGATTTATTATGACACACAAATGATCACCAAACCTTCCTCTGTGTCATTCACAAGGTTAATATTAGCACAAGATACCAAGACCAGAAAATGGGCCCACGCACTGGCACAGGATTGTATCAGTGCACAGGATTTTGCCTTAGGCAGGAAGCATCCTCCCAGATACTGCCAGGGAACTTTTTAACTGTTAAAGGTCAGGGGAAATGTCCTATAAACAAAATTTAGCTTGCTTTGAGGAAGAAAACCGACATGTGGTTGTGGGCTGTGCCATGTCACTTGCCTGCAGGGCCAAATGGCAAACCTTAATCCTTAATCCATAATCCTGAAAAGGGCACCCGCTGAGAAGGGATTGTATTGAATTGTCTAGTACTGGTGGTGCTCCAGAAAATAAGGTAAATGAGTACTTCTGATCTCTTGAAAACTAAAAGTAATTTATTCTTTTTGACTTTAATTACCCAACCATAAACAAAGAGCATCAACCTGCTCTGTGATGCTCTTTTGAGGATACACATGCTAAATATTTAAAGCCAGACATGTCAGTTGTTGGTAGTCAGTTGTATGAACTCAGGAGAAAGACTCCAATGCTCTCATACTGTAATTCTTATTCACATTGCAGAGTACTGTAGCAATTCAATTCTAATTACTTGTGTCCTGTGACTACGGGCTAGAAAATTAATTCCTGAACACATAGTGCATGTCATTGTACAAGGGATGAGCAAGCAAAATGATTAAGTAGCCCATATATTTCTCACTCTTGTCCTACAAGGATCCCTATTACATTTTTTCATACTTTGCAATTTCCTAACTTCTGCTCTGATTCCTTACATTGCAGAAAAATACTCTGTGATATGAAACACAACCAACCACCAGTCAGTCAGAAAGGAAGTCACTAATATTCTGCAAATAAGTTTACATCATACCACTGCATTTTCTTTTCTCTGTGTATCATCCCGTGCATTTTCTTACTTGGAAAAAAATAATTCTCTCTTTGTGATCTGAGGGTGATCAAAAAAACCTGGAACTTTGCTCATAAATCTCTCATAATATCGTCTACAAATTTTCATATAAGCAGCAATTAAATGTCCTAATAGCATTCTACTCTGAGATTAAATGAACTGTTCCTTAATGGCCATTCAGTTTTTGCAATAAATTATCCCCCAAAATTGAAAACTAATCAATTTTACTATTATACTTTTGTTCGATTTTTTTTTCTTCTTCAGAGTGCCAAAGTAATTATAGATATAAATGATAATTGCATACGCCAACAATTTTTCTTTCCGTTTTAAAATGTATATTACATATGCTTTCATCTCAGCCATACAGGAACAAATTTTCTTTCACTAAAGCTAACAGTAAAACTTTTACTGAATTTAATGAAAGTAAGATCAGATCTACATCATATTTTCACATATGACTTTCATATTTTCTATTAGGTTATGTGACAAAAATCTCATCTGAACACTCACAAAGGAGCAGAGAAAATGGAAGGTGGGGGAAGCCTTAGCTCCTCCCAGACCCATCCCAGGAGACATCAGCCCATCAAAGGCCATCTCCACAGGCTCAGAGGAGCATAGATCCCAGAGGCACCTGAGAACCCAAATTAAAGACTCAGAGAAAGGGAGAATCTGTCTGGGCCCCTCCCAGGACTGTCCCAGGAGATCCTCAGCCCCAGTGTCCAGTTGCAACACTCGTCACAATGAGTCAACACTGGAACACCTTTCAAACAGAGAGGGGATAACTTCACTTTGGTACGGGATACATTATGAGATCTAGGGAAAGAATATTTTGGGATTCCACAAGATGTATTATGAAATGTTTAGAAGAGGAAATAAGGGCAGAGAAAGGGAGGGATTTGGGTTTGTGGAGGAACAAGCATAAGAAAATAGAAAGTAGTACTTTCATGAGAAAGTAGAAGGATGATGCCCTTGTGCAGTTTGTGTCTGTGTGAGTGCTGTGTCTGTGTTTATGTTGCCAGCTGTGTGTATATGTGTATACAATTAGATATTTATGTATATGCTGCATACATTCTGTCTGTGCATGTGCCCACCAGGATCACATGTTCAACCTCATTACTAGTTAGACCTAGGTCATGGAGCTGTGGCTCACTCAGCTCTGTCAGGCAGCTGCATTAGGTCTCTCCCTAATATTTTATTTTATATGTTATACTCTTTCTAACTATTTTGGTCATCAGGTTGTTTGTTAGTAACAGAGAAAAAAAAAATCCTGAAATTTCCTTTGTAATTTTTTTTTTTTTCAGAGTTTGTTTTCTCTTACAAGAACCTAGAGCACAACTCTCAACACTTTAGGGTAACACATCATTCATGAGAATTTTCTCTTTGTATTATAAATCTGTATCTTACCTCTTAAGTTCATACAAATACAACTCTATGACCATGAATGTCCTTCGGTTATAGAAAGTGATAAGAAACAAAATTACTCTAGCTTGAGGTACCCTTTCTGTTCTGTTAAGATGATTCTGAATTGACCTGTATGTCATTCAAGACTAGGTTGGATGGGGCTTTGAGCAATGTGATCTAGGTGTCCCTGCCTGTGTCAAGGAATTTGAAACTAGATGATCTTTAAGTTCTCTTCCAACCCAAACCATTCTATGATTCTGTGATTCATTATGCTCATCTTAGTTCTTAGCAATCTTCATTATTTGTGAGTACAATGCAAAGATAACAATATAGTTATGCATGGTATATGTAGACTATAAGGTGTACAAGACCATGTGGTAACTTAATGTGATAGGAACAAGATTTTGACTATACTGAAGACATTTTACTTCAAAGTGCATATGGTGGGTTGACTTTGGCTGGCTGCTAGATGCTCACCCAGCTGCTCTCTGATGCCCCTTTCTCAACAGGAGAAGGTGAATAAAGAAGATAAAAAACCTGGTGTGTCAAGATAAAGACAGGGAAATCACCAGTTACAATCATGGCAAACAGACTTGACTGGGAAAATTATTTTATTGCTCTTCTAAGTAAGTGTAAGTAAGAATACAGATCAAAAGAATTCAGATAGTCAGATGCATGGAGTAGCCCCTGGCTTCTTCTCACAGAGGCCATTCCTGCAGCCCTCACCACCCCAAAACCTTGCCACGTAAATCCAATGTAATGCAGCAACAGGGCAATTCATTCTTTTCCCTATGCTCTCTTGGTACAGATGATCCCAGAAGGCAACATAATCCTTTTATTCTAGAGTCAGGTGTGATGCCTATAGATACCTCTATTTAAGGGATTTTGGCTTTTTCTTTCTTGCCCATTGGCACTTCCAGCTACCCCTTTCTATGTCCTTTATCTCCGGTTTTGGAGATATATTTTGACTGGATAGAGAAAAGATACAAATCTGTTGAACACATGTATTCTGACAGCTATCCCTTTGTGAACTGGCATCTCTCCTTGCCTCTTCTCCATGCATAGCAGATAGGTACTGAGAACAACTATTTCAGTTCCAGTGGAAAAAATTGAAACAGTTTTCTTCATATGCAGATAAAGCACTCTTTTTTTTTTTTTTTTTTTTTTTTTTTCAGAAACTTGTCACAAGTTTTGGTAAATGAGGAAAGAAGACGACATTTTATCACCTGATGAATACTTATCTAAATCTGTCTGCGATGCTAGAATTATGTCATGTTCTGTCTTGTGTCTAGAGGAAAAGTAAACATTTTCATTCATTGGTACATAAAACTAAAGAATGTGATATGTCTTTCCATTGCATGTTAAGAATTTCCCACCACAAAGGGCGTCTGTGAAAATGATATATATCTCAATACCTAGACAAATTATGCAGATTTTCACTTAAATTATATAATCCTTGTAATTTACACATATTTCAAAAGAAGACATCACTAAAGCATGCGTCAGGGGCTTTTGCTGCCCTTGATCTGAATAACATCTTCATAATGCACTTTTAAGCTACTCACAAATTTAAATTTTTATATCTTTAAATGATTAACAGAATAATCTTTCATAAGATTATATTTTTAATTGATGTAAAAATTATTTAAATGCATGTGAATGGTGAGCAGAAAGCTGAAAGCCAACTACTTCAAATGAAATTGGCTGCTGGAAGATGTTTTTAGACATAGATTCAAATTGCTAATGTCTTCATGAAGGAAATTGCTGTGGGTCAAACAAAATGGAAATTAATTGACGCTTTTTTAAAACAGAAATCATAAAATACCTGTGAATTTTTAAGTCATCGTTGTTAGACAGCTTCATTATTGGTTCTTTTCTTGACATAGAAAGATTTATGACTTCTGTTTTCTACCACTGTTGCTTCTTTCAAGGGAGAAAGAGATAATTATGCAGTGCATAATTAATGAAGTTAAATTGAGCAGAACTATTTATTTTACAAATATTGGTTTTATAAAGTGACAATTAGTAAATGCTAAATAAGACAAAGACAGTTTGATTTGAAATTGCTATCTGTAAAGTATGCTTATTTATAATCAAATTTAATGGTTGCTGTAAATGTTAATTTTGCTAATTCAGCTTGGAGATAAAGGATAGTAACCAACTCCATATTAATTAACTAAGGATTAGCAAGAGGAGTGTTGAGAATACTTAAAAGGCATTTTCATGTGAAAGTAAGAATACAAATCAAAAGAAATCAGATATTCAGATACAATTCTAGTTTTAGCTAATGTTCCTTTATGGACTAAAAATCATCTGAATAAATAATATAATTTTCCCACCATTTTTAGAATAAACGAGGCTGAATTAATTTTTCTAACTCATTTTGAAAAATGGTTCTACAGATAAATTTTGAAAGTCAAAATCTGGAATATCTGTATGATGTATATCTTAGATGCATCTAGTGGAATATGACTTAAGAATGTGATTGTCTACTAATTGAGTGAACTTTTTCCATGTCAAGACAATGACAATGTGATTGGTAATAACATTGTCATCATTGATATTTGTGGTTGATTACAGTTGATACTATGACAGCATCTAGGGGTTTCATCCTGAGACAAGGCCATGCATAAAGACTCATATACATAAGAAAAAGTCTGAAGAAAGCTATACTGATTTGAAGATCCAGAGATTAATTATTGTGTTTAATCTACAGGAATTGCTACATCTTCACTGATTTGTTGAAGTCCACTGAAAGTGAACTGAAGCTCTAGAAATAGATAGACTAATCTAGTCATGCCTTGGAAAAAAACAAAAACAAAAACAAAACAAAACAAAAAAAACCCAAACCATGGCTCTTTCTTAGACCATTTGAAACATAATTATGCATCTGGCCTTATTTTTGCAGAACGAGAATGAGAGGCATGACACAACACCAATATGGTTAACAGTCAAGCTCTGACATTTATTAGAAAAACAAATCCTTATATATTCTTGTGACAGCAAATCTGTGTGTTGCTCTGGCGCATGCTCATTTCAAAAACTCATTCCTCTTAGCACTTTCAACAAGCACTACTAAGCGTGCAAAACTGGTAGATAAATTCCTGCTTTGTTATTCTAAAGATTCCTTTCTTATCTGTTTCTTCCCTAATGAGCAAAAATACTTTTGCTTTTAGCCATCGTTAATCTAGACGCTGTTAGTCTTCTAACACAAGTGTGTCATTAATTTAGACATAGTTAATCTTCTAACTTGAATGCTGATTACACTTTTACATGGTCACGCAGACGGTTCGCAACCTGGCATACGCACCCACACCATACCAGTATTGATGACTCTTATTCAAAGAAGCTGTAACTTACAAATAGGCTTCTAATTTTCTCTAGCTTCTGTAGAAAAATGTTCTAAGTATCTGACTACTCAGTGTTTTACATATAAACTCAACCCTGCCCTACCAATTTTCTACTGCAGAGCCAGCTCCTCTGAAGAGCTGTGGTGGGTTAGCCTTGGGTAACGGTCAAATGCCCACTCAGTCACACTCTCACTCTCCCATTTGACATAGAGTTTAGGTATACGGTGTAGTTGGGAACTGTCAGTGTTAGGTTAATGGTTGGACTAGATGATCTTCAAGGTCTCTTCCGAACTTGATGATTCGATGATCCTGTGATTCTGTGATTTAAGTGGGATGAGGGGAGAAAATAAGAAGAACCAGAATGAGAAAGATCTTGGGTTGAGATAAAGACAGGGAGATCACTTACTATTTACAGTTGTGTGTAAAACAGACCTGATTTAGGAAGAAATAATTTCATTTAATGGCAATTAATATAAATATTTAAGTATTGATTCAGTTAGTGGAAAATAGGTAAACATTAACACCTTTTGTCCCCTCCTTTCAGAGGCTCAACTTCATTCTTTACTCCAGACTCCTCCGGGTGGATGGGGTATTATGGTCAGTACACAGCAGTTTCTCTCTGCCTTGCCTTACCACATTTTTCCTCTGTTTCAGAAAGTGCTCTCGCAGGCCACAGTTCCTTCAGGAATATCAATCTGTTCTGGTGTGGGGACCTCCACATGATGCTGTGCCATGAACCACATTCTTCTCCTCCTCTGTCCTCGGTATTCCCTCTGTTCTTTCTCTCTTTTCATTCCCTTCACCTTCTCTTCTTCTGGAACTTTTTTTCCCTTGCTTAAATATGTTTTCAAAGAGGCACCACCAGCTTGGCAGACAGACCAAGCTGTGCCCTGTTGCAGAGATGATTAGAAACAGCTGTCTGGCATGGGGGAAAGCCCTGGCCTCTCCTCAGAGAGCCCACCCCTGCAGTTCATGCTCCACAGACACCAAAACCTGGTCACCCACATCCAGTACAGTGACATACCTAAGCTTACCTCTGAGATTTGCTAGTCTTAAAGCACCTTTAAAGGACTGGAAAGAGGATCAGAGGAAGTTTCTTCAATGAAAACCACAAAGTGACATTTTGCAATGGTATCATCCCATGTCTGTCAAGGGTGTATGGCCTTTGTATATTGTTTAAAGAATTAAGAAATTTCTCCATTAGCACTCAATATAAGCAATTCTAAAGACAAATATGTTACAAAAAAAAAAAAAAAATAGCTTTAGATTTAGTTTTAGATTTAGGATGCAATAGAATGGGTAGAATTATTGTTTTATTTATTGTTTTAATCTAACATTTCAGTGTGCCAAGAGAAGAAGCAAATTGGAACCATTGCAATACAACCAATAGTACCCTACTCTACACATTCAGTAGCTGAAAATGGACATCGTAGAAAATATTTATATATGGCCACTAGTTGAAAAAATTAATCATTTTAACTGGACACTGATATTGAAAATGGCTCTTCGTGTATGAGCAGTGAATATATAGCCTTGCTATGTGCAGAAAAAAACCCCAAAAAACAGAGTGAAATTTTATGAAATATAAACGTTTCGCAAGAAATCAAGTAATTTCTTGAAGGAATCAAAATAATATATCTATTTTATCTACAAGCCTCTAAATCACCTTTGGATTCTGTGGAATCCACTTTTAACCAAAACTTTTTCAATTGTTTCTTTGAATATTAAAGATTTTCAGTATTAATAAGAGAGGCCTGTTTTACAATTCTCTTTCATTATGTCTGCTTTGCTATCTCAATATTTGCAATTTACAGCAAAAGGAAGACCTCAAGCTCCCTTATTTTGCTGGTTGCTTAATATTTCTCAGTTTCATAATGTTTTCCCATCAAAAGATATTTTTAGAAAGTCTCCTTTTGTAAATAAGGTATAAACTTCCAGTGTATTTAAAATGTAATCATCAGTAAGTTTGTCTCTTTCTCATGTCTGAATAACCAGAGCCATTGGAAGAATCTGCAGGCCTATAATAGATGTCAACACTATTTTACCCTTATTCTTCATGGATTTTTTTTCTTTTTCTTCCTAATTCTATTCTTAGAAAGTAATAGTGGCATTTTTTCCTTTTTTTCTTCTTTAAAGTGACTCATCTGCACAAATAGCAAAGTCTATGAAATTTCAGCATTTATTTTGTGAATATGAGCCTATGTTTTTCTGTTTCAAGCCTATCCAGTCAAAATCTGAAATTTCAAAAGACCATTAATTTTACTATCACTGTGGCTTGGTAGGCTTATATTTCCACCATTCCTGAGACATGGATATAGAATAAATCTAACACTTGAATATATCTCTGCTAATGCAAATTTTGTGCAAGCATCAGACAAAAAAAGACAACACACATCTCAGTTTCAGCAGTGTTTCATCTTTGCATTCACCTGCTGTTTCAACTAGTTAACAAAGTTTAATATGGAATTCTAGGAGATTCAATTCATTGTCTAAAAGCCATTTATCTCATCCAAAGTATTTGTCTCTGTCTAGTCAGTGGAGAAACAGAAGTCCCGTTAGAGGAGATTCATTTTACTTATCTGTGTATGAGAAAAGCCCCCATATAATACTAAAATGCTTTATTAGTATAAAAATTGCATTATGTTGGATATGCAGTTTCTAACATGGCATAAAGTGGTTTATTTAGTCACCTGAATGTAAATATTTAGTGTCATTTCAGATACTTAAGGTATGCAAGACATTTATATATGACTACCAAATAACAGGGTCTTGCAGGAAGGAGGTTGTGGTCTTCTGGTGGTGAGTGGAAATCAAGTTAAGATATCCTATATAACCTTAAATGGCACTACATGTGTTCAGTTGAGTTATTTGAGCCAAGATTATAAGATAAATAAGAGGATAGCAAGAAAGATGGATATAAAAGATGGAAACCTTTAAAGGTAGAAATGAAATTATGTTTCTTAAGTCATACATTCTAAAAGGACCCCTCATGACCATGCAATAATCCTTTTTCCTACTGTATCCTCTGTTTGCTTCATCAGTTGCACTGTAATTATTTAACAACTTCTAAATTAATGATTGAATGATAAATAAGAGTTCATTAAAATGCAGACAAGGAGAAAATCACAGAAGACAAAGATTAAAAGATTTTTTTAGGTCAACTCATCTATCTCTTTGCTAAAGAAAAATTCTGTCTTAGTTTTTGCAAATATTCACACGTACAACTACAAAGACACATGTTCATGTATACTCACAGGCATTTGAGTATTTTGTATTTAATATCATAGTAGTACTTGCTCAAATTTGTTTTGAATGCCCAAAGCAGTGGATTTTCAAGAGCTTTTCCTTCATCTCAGAAAATTGTTTTTCCGAAAGACTTAGTATTTACCTTCATTTTCTTTTCAAAGTTTGTAACTGTTATTCCTAACAAATTTACAAACTTAAAAATTTTTATTAGTGTTTGTAAGTTTTTAATACCTATGGTTATTAAAAATATCTTTCCATAATCCAATCTTTCTATAGTAATGTACATGGTGGTGTACTACAGTAATGCAGTAATGACTTTCACTATTACTATGAAAAGAGTGAAGACTGTGAAAGACCTGGCAGTGTAGAAGCTCAAGCTTACCTTGGCCTGAGCTGAGTTTTGCTGGTTTAACTCCTACACTGGGGCCCAGTGACTGCTGCCTCCCCTAATTTTCCTTCAGCTCTGCAGTGTGACAGAGGGTGACATCCCTCTGGAGGCCACTGCCAAGATCCAGCTGGCAGCTCAGGAGAAGGAAATGGCTTATGATTAAAAATAAACAAAAAACAAAAAACAAACAAAACAACCCAACAACAACAACAAAAATGCACACACACACACACAAAAAAACCCAACAAACAAACAAACAACAGAAAAAACAAAAAAAAAACCACACACACAAAAAAACAACCCACCGAAAAAAAACCCACAAAACCAGACCTAAGGCCAAGGAACAAGAAATTACCTCCCAGGTATATTGCACTCCTAAAATTAAGACCTTAGGATATAGGTCATCATAACTACCCCTCCTTTCTTCCTAAGGAAGTGTTGACTTTGGGACTCAGAAGCATACTGGTAGTGTAGGCTATCAAATGAAATAAAAGGGGTAGATGGTAGCAGGTTTGAAAGATTTTATGTTAACAATTTTAACCATAATATTAGTTAGGATTCTCTTTTTAATTACACAGTTTGGAATATGCAACTGTTAAAACACTAATTGGTCTAACAATAAATTCCTGACTCTAAATATATGGTGTCTTTCCTTTTGTCTATAAAGGGATTCTGAATGTCATATTACAAAATCTGTATTCTTGCTTTTTTCTTTTAATTTTCCTTAAGCGCTATTTTTCTATCTAGTATTAATATTTGTGCACATGCATAACCACAAAATGTCCTTGCTAATTGAAATTTTTCTTCTATGTTTTGATGCCATATTTGTTTGGATTGCTAGATCTTCTTGGCAGAAATTATGATTTACATAACCAGTAAGACATAGCCATAAACAATATAAAATTTTTTTGTCTAGTATTAAAAATACAAATGTCATTTGATTGTTAAGGAATTTGTTTTTTACAAATAGGATATCAATTATTCTGATTTGCACATCAAAAAATACATGATGAAGGGGTTTTTTGGGGGTGTGAAGTGTTTGTGTTTTCCCTGCTTATTTAACAACTTTAAGAGAAATATTTCAAATAAAATATTGTACAGTATATAAAAAAGCTTTACAGCTCTAATGATGATAGAGATAATAAAAGCTTCAATATAATCAATGCGCTATTCCTACCGAGACCTTAATAGCTCCTCCAAAGTCATTGGCATGACATGCCATGATGACTCAGTTTGTACTTGCAGCATATTTATTTTTCCCATCTGCATGAGGAAAACTAAAAGCAATTTAACTGTTGAGAGTTTTAAAAAATGGTTACTGCCATGACATTGCAACTTCTTCTTTAGGTTAAAATCTTTTCTAAAACACAGGAAAAGCCAGAGACAAAGGGTCATTTCTAGACACATAATATGTTAATACTGAAAGCATTGTTTACCAGAAGTTTTCAAATTGAAAATTTCCATTCATCTTTGTGCCAGCTGAGAAAAATGACAAGACATGCTTTAGAGTGGTTTCTATGTCTAAATGCCAGACTTCTTAAATGCAAGCCAGTAAAATAGTTATAGGCAGATAAACTGATCTGCAAATGAAATCTTACTTTCTTGGGAACAAGTAGTTAACAATGCTAAAATACTATTTTAATTTTTTACTCTTAAAGTAATGTTTACAGGAAAATAAATTGAAAACAACTCCAAATTCCACTAGTAGCTACCTTAGAAGGACTCCAAAGGAAATAATTTCTTGAAAGAAAATTTACCAAAGTCTAATTGGAAATACATCTCTGCTTGTTTTGTCATTGAATATTTCTATCAGTGAAAAACTGTCAATACCCTGAAAAGCAGAACTTAGTATTTATCTTTTGCCTTTCATGAGAGAGAGAGGGGGAAAGAGGAAAGGAGCAGAAATCAGGAATAAAGCAGGTGGATATTGGGAAGAAGTGGTTACATTTTGCTTTGTCCTGAAATCTTCCCACAGCACTCCTGATTTTTTGTTGTTATTTCATATCACTCATTTATTTTCTAGACCAAATAGTCCTAGGTTACTTAGTCATTCTTTAATATAAATGCATGATATGTCTCTGATCATACTTGTCAACTTTTCCAAAACTTTTACTTTTCAACTGTATCCTTCCTGATATGGAGAAACCTCTACTTTACAACATATTTAGAGGTCGGACAACTATGGATTTCTGCAGAAGAATAACGTTTTTTGTTTTGTTCTCTTACTGGTTTATTACTACCTCAATATTTGCTTTGCTTTTTTTTGATTGCTGCTAAGCACTGAGTTGACATCTTAATGAATTATCTACTATTCTTCAAGTTCTCATTTCTGAGTGATAAGGGTTAGCACAGAGTTCCTCATTTTACACATGAAGTTAGACTTTTTTCTTTTTTATTGATGTTGCTGTAACATAGTAATTTTGTGCAGTCTATCACAGTTAGTATTTCTGAATAAACTATTCAGAAGAAGAGTGTTTTTTACATTAGACATTAAGATTGCAAAATTCTATTAATTTAACAGCATCAGAGTTTTTCTGGATGTTTAAAACTAGCAAACTTTGAAATAAGTTAAGCAACCACATCAAGATGTTCACAGGCAAAGGACAGCTTTATCAGCACAGTTCAGTCTGATTTGATAGGCAGGTAGAGATAGTTGAGATGCCCTGGGGTATCCCTTCTGGCTCCAAGTTACTAGTCCAGAAGGACACAAACTTTTTGAACCCTGTGTCATAACTATCAGGATAAGTCAGAGACTGAAAGACAGAGCAAATAACAATAGGTATTTTTCAGGCAGCTGAACTATATCTGAGATCAAATATGTTGTCTCAACAAGAAATGGGATTTTCTTACTGTCTTATAAGTCAAAATGAGAGTCAGCTTCTTTATATGAATGTATCAAGTCAATCCAGCAAAGTAACTGGCCCAGCTGCTTTCCCAGGGTCTAATCGCTTATCACCACAGTTTTAAAGGTAAATCCTGTCCTATTATATTAAATCTATCATAAACCTGTTATATAGATATAACTGACTTTCCTTCCTGATTGTCTCAATGTGCCTCAGTAATCCAAATAAATAATTACTTCACTAGTTATTAAATCTATACATTTTTATGACCTATGCAATAAATGAGCTGTGACCGTCACATGCCTTTATTGTTTCATCATCTCCCTTAGGCATCAGAAGATAACTCAGGGCCAAAGATCCCCTGAACTTCAAAATGTTTGTCTTTTGTAGAATATAGTAGAACATTTACTAGCACTAATACAGCTGTTTTCAAGTTATATTCTGCCTGCAGCTTTGAGTGCAGAGGACATGCTGGAGCTGGGCAGTGAGGGAAGGGATTTGGGCTGGAGCAGTGGTGCAGCATGGCAAACCACCAAGAAGGGCAATTGTAGCCCAGAAGAGAATGTTTAAGGCTGAAAGATGAAACCAATTTATCTGTCATGAAACTATAACTGACTCCCTAGCAAACCTTGTGAAGAAGAAAAAGCCTGGCCTAAAATGGCATAGAATTTTGGATTAAAACCAAAAAACTACAGAAAACTGTCCTTTTGACTGAGAAGTGTATATAAAATAGTTACCTTTTTTAATGATGTAGGATAAAATTTCCTGCAACCCTTATGAAAGACCAGTATGTCACAATTAAAAAAAAAAAAAAATCCATCAGATTAATTCCCATCAATACAGTAAACATATATATTCATTCGGTATTATAAATATATATAATGTACATGTCTTTACAATCAATATACTATAGCATTAAGTCTCTGATTTAGAAATAAGCCAAAAGTCCACTTGTGAATAGAAATATCCTCATAGAATAAAAATGGAACACCAGCTAACCTGAAGAGCCACATTCAGGCAATCAAGGTGAAACATAAGACAGAATAATAATTATTCTTGTAGACTTTTAATTATTTAAAAAATCAGATACAAAAATATATGGAGGTGCTACATAAAGAGCATATTCAATTCTAAGCAGGCAAAACTGAGATTTGGTGCAATACTGTCAACCATGAAACCACATGACTGGTCTAATGGCTTGTGCCAAGTGAAGGGGGCTATATCTCATATGTTAGACTTCAGCAAGTATTCATAGAAAACGCTAGTTGACATTACAACAGCAATATCATGCTTGTAAAATTCTATTTCCTGTTTTAATCACAGAGCAAGTGAGAAGTTAGTACCTCACTCCTTGATGACATTCCACTGAAGAAGCACACACAAAATGAAACATTTTAAATGTTTTGTGGATGGGAAGTGTGTAATCATGTTTCCTTAAAGAATACAAAGTCAATAAGCACAAACAATAGAAATATAAGTACTGCTTTATTTATTATGGCTGTGTTATCAGACCAGACATTCCCTCTGGGAGGAGGTGCGAGAGGGTGCTATAATATATTTGCCATAATTATCTTCTCTTACTCTAGTGACTAATGTTAACATTAATATGCCAGCTACTTTACTGCATTACATTAAAACGGAGGAAAACAAATAAAAATACTGATTTAATAAGCAGAAATTTTAAATCAGTTGAGAGATCTTTTCCTTCTAGACTTCATTTATTAAAATAGCTAATCAACTAGATCCAGCCATCTCTGCTACAAAATAAAAAATGCTAATTGCTACAGTAATAAATTACATAGAGGTTACATAAAAAATGTAATAGAAAATAGTGCTATAAAATTGATGTTTTCTTTTACAAAGTTAAAAATTTATTTAGTAAGATAAAGGTTAACGGTCAGTTTATAGAAAAGAGTGGTTGGTTTTATGAAGTTTTGATAATTCCTTTCAACAAAAAAGAAAGACCCACTTAACTAATATACTGGGTAGCTGGGGAGGAGCTTAATTGCAAGTACCGAAGCAAAAACAATGGTTCGACATATTTCAAGGCTGAAAAAGGTGTCCATTTTAGAAAAGTAAATATCAGGAAACATAATGAAACAAGTGTAAGGAAAATGGACATCTGAACTACTCAGGCAACTCCCTTTAAGACCTGGACCTTGAGCTTTGTCTGGTTTCTTGTCTCTGGTTTCATAGCAACATGCTGAGAAATAAAAAGATCCAACTTGAGAACAAAACTCAATAGTTCTAACAATACACAATCCACCAAAACTCAGTGAATATCCACACCATCTGTTTTCTGTTGCTTTTCATAAGAGTGTTAGAGGAAGATCTAATCATTAATGGCTTTCAAACTCCAAATAACATGTTATAAATTTTTGTTGGACTTAAAAGACCACTTTTTTTTTTTTTTTTTTTTTCCTGTCTTCAACTAATGCCAGAAATCAGTCTTTATATCAAGAAATCACAAACTGATGAACCAGAATTTTCACATCTTTTATTGTCAAGATTGGCTTATACAACTGCCAGACAACCTGCCAACCTGCTTTTAAGTACTAACATTAAAAAGTTTGTTTTCTCTTCCCTGTGTCCCTGTTTTACAAGAAAATCAAAATGTTCTACTTTAGGAGCTACAGCTGTCCTCATTGTCTGTAAGTTATTCACTGGAAGCAAACAAGCAGTCCCATGAGTGCTGTTCCAGGTAACCCTGTGGGCTAATGGCATCTTCTACTTTCTTTCCTTTTTCTTCTCATCTTGCTTCTGACACTGCTGTTGCATATAACAACTGTCTCTCCCCAGGGCAGGAGCACATTAAGAACAATTTCCTCATGGAGTTATTCTCTGACACTAGAATTTAGCATATTGAAATTGTCCTGTTCTTTGAAAGATTTAGATGCTTCTCATGTCTGGTGCATTCAGAAAAATAACTAACATACCACATACAAAACTGGTAGAAAGAAATAGAACAATTTTCTTCATTAAGCATAGTTTAATTTAAAACAAAATCTCTGACAAGCACGCATTTGATTTATTTCTAACTTTGTTAGGTATTATGTCTGTATATTTTAAATACAGTCATCTGTTATAAAAAAAAATCACTTTGATGATAAACATTTTAATATTAACTTAATCGAAAGTTTTTTCAAAACAAATCTTGTTTCCTGTGAAATTTCTCATTTTCATTTAGTTAGTCCAATTGCCTCTTGCTGTTATTTGTTCTCAAGATGGAAATGTTTCTGGTCCAGTTTCAACTATATGGCAGTGCAAGTTCATGACTGATGCAAAAAGTCACCTTTACATTCCTTAAACTTTCCTGGAATTATGATCCAGTTCATGCGATTACAAGCAGAACTGTGAGTTCTTGGCATCGCATTTCATGCATTTGAACCTTGCTATATTTCTTTAAATTCCTACCACTACATGTACATTATGTGTCTAAAGATTCAGTAATCAATGAGAAAAGATATACAAAAATAAGTATGTTTTTCTCATCTGGGTACACTTAACAGGAAAGGAAATGTGATTGCTACTGTCCTCAAGATGTGCCAAAGCTTTTTGACATCAAAGCAACACTGTACCCTTTTGTACCTGTCAGAGGTCAGCACATTATTTGTATCACCACTGCCATATCTAAGTAAGTCTTCTGCTATGCAAATAGTCACATATACATGAAGAAAATAAAGGAGGAAGAAAAGGAAGAGGCAGAGAGAAGAAAGTAAACCACCAAAATCGAAGTTCCATAGAGTAAGTAACACATTCTATTTCTAGTATCTTTGTAGGATGACTGTTGGCAGACAGTTGGTTACCAGGTATTTACAAAACTGGTTCAGAGAATGTTAAGCCCAGAAGAAAAAGTCAATGATCAGTCCCTGTAGAATCCCACTGAGAAATATTATCTCCACAGGTAAAATATAATCCACTGCAGCACTGGGAAGAGATGGGTAGCATAATACACTGAATGACAGAATGCTTGACATGAACCACCTGTAAAGTGGGCAAAGCTGTCTCTCAGAAAGTATTTTTCCATTTTAAACTTTCCCTGATACATGGTATAACAGTGTGGCATATATTGAATATCTTTTAGGAAAGTATTATACATTTCTGATTTGGGCAACTGACCAAAAAGGAGCTAAACATATATATAAAAATTTCTAAGTTATCTGATCAGATCTACCCTTCCTTGGTGCAAAATTATAAGCATTTTTATGACAAAGCTTGGTAGTATTGAATTTTAATTCTTATAGTAGAAAACCATTTTTGTTGTAATTGTTGTTGAAAATAATAATTATTGAAGTAAAGGAATAGAATATTTTAAATTACCAAAATCCATTACCACATCTAATCAAAGCTGTGGCTTGAAGACCTTTCTTTTCATCCTGTACTAACTGAAACTTCTGGATTGACTACTGTATCGAGAATATACATTACCTGAATTTCTACAGGGACATGGTATAGCTGAAATTCATTATAGGGGTGCTTCCATATAGAAAAATGTCCAGGCCACAGAAGACAATTGTTAAAAATCAACTTGTAATTTCACCTTTCCTGAAACATGACAAGAGCATGTTTAGATATTTTAGTTTGGAGACAAAGTGCTCTCATTTATAAATAGAATCAGATATTTTTCTGGTATTTTACTTATAAAAATAGAAGCATTCATAATTTGTGCATTTCTTATGTTTAACTTCATAGCTATTTTCTATCATAAAATACATTCTAGAGAAAAATTTCAGGCCTGACTTAGTTATTAGATAAGAATTTTACTATTATTTTAGTTAGTATTTTCCATGTTAAAGAGCTATTCTGACTGAAACCACAGAACATATTTTTTCCCTCTCTCTCTCTCTCCTTTTCTGTTCCCTCAGTTTGTATTCAATAGACTTGTGTATGGATACAGAGCTAACACTACAGGGGATCTGTGTTTCAGTTTTAGCTGTTCATTCTAGATTGTCTCTGCCTGAATACTCCCTCATAGTAAAAGTAGTAACTTGCCCTATGCCTGTCTTTTCCAAAAAGAAAAAAAAAAAAAAAATTGTT
This sequence comes from Athene noctua, assembly GCF_965140245.1. Taxonomy (NCBI): domain Eukaryota; kingdom Metazoa; phylum Chordata; class Aves; order Strigiformes; family Strigidae; genus Athene; species Athene noctua. The sequence continues at coordinate 32,201,603 of NC_134037.1, read as the reverse complement.
ACAGTCACAAATGTTATAGAATTTAGTCAAAGAGATTAATTTGGAGCATGGTAAATCTGTAAAACATGTCTGACTGTCCACAATTTAAAACAAAGAAACAAACAAACAAACTAAATTCTTATCAGTAAGGAAATCTTTTCAGAGGGCAATAAAATAAGAATCGACTTAGCCTTCATTTCTACAAGAGGTGAAATCTATGTACATACATGAAACTCAAAGGTATGATTAGGCATGGCTTGTATGACAGACATAGTGTCTTTGCAATAGTAAGTTGCTGAAAACTCCGTAGCAGAGAATTATTTTTAAAGCTTTAAACTGCTTTCTAAAAGTACAAGAACTTGATTTAATACTGACATTGGTATTCATATAAAAAATGTCATTCTGATGAATCCTTCTGCTTTGTTTAAAGCCCAAATCCATTGCCAAACAAAAGCCCTGTTGTTAGAAATGTTGAATGTAACACAATTGATTTTGGATTACAAACCTAAATTGAATACCAATGTCTGTGAAGCCTTATTTTAAAGGTAATAGGAAACATCTTCATATTATTTGTTCTGAGAAATGACATTACTTAAAACTAACATTCTGGCAAATGTACTTACAAGCAGACATCAAAGCAGAAGAAAATTTCTTGAAGAGAAAAATCCTTTCAAGTATTACTAATTTAGTCTTCAGGATTTAGAAGTGTGAAACCAAAGGAGCTAAGGCCTTTCAGTTTCAATTGATTTCAGTCTCAGACTAAATACATAATTTTTTATCTTTCCCCTCCTGCAGTGTAGAAACAAGATCCTGTTTCACTGAGTCTTACATGTATTTGTTATAGATTATTATTATTATTCATACACTAAGAAGAAAAGTTTAATTATTTTCTTATTGCCGTATAAACATTCAACAAAAATATGATGGATGCCTTGTGGGTTTTCCAGTTTACAGCAATAGATAGAAGCTGATAAAGGAGTACAAAAACCCCAAATACTTATGACAGACTTAAGTGTCAGCATATCAGCAATCATATAATTTCTAAATTCTAATTTTTGGGGTGCTCTTCTTCAATTCACTAAAGAGTTTTAAAGGGACATTTTAAGGGGAATAAACTGATATTACATTACTAATTTTTATTGGAAGTTTCTAGGCTCTAAAGCATGTAAGACAACATGGGAGAAAGGAGAGAACAATTTGTATAAAAAAAGGTGGAGTATAGAGTATAGTACCATTTGCTGATCAGATTTAGTAACTAACATTCACACTAAATGAAAGATGATGAGTAGAATGTGAATAGACTACATATTTGAAAGAATGTGGTCACATTTGATATGATGGGAGAGAAGGAGTAAGTGAATGCTAAAAATGCCATGACCAAGTCAAAGCAGGAAACTCAAGAAACCCAATGTTTTGAATGGATTTGAGGAGTAAAGATTACCTTACAAGTTGTGAATTCTAGCTAAACAAAAAGGGAAAGATTCATCAAAATTTAATTGTTTGATTTAACTCACATTATTCTTGTAATTTAAAATGTTAGCAGTCATATTTAAGTTAACCGTCTTTGGCTCCTACAGCCACTGAAGTTCTGGTCAGTACAGAAACTGGAGTACAGAGGAACAGCTAGTGTCAAATAGAAACCTACTCTGATTGTGATGGTGCTCACCCTAAACATTATATACTGCATTGGCTAAATTTCTGTAACGTGTAATAATAGCTAAAACATCTATCCTATATGGACATATTCATTTAATTAATACTTGTTAAGATAGACACATTCCAGATACCTTCAGTTTAGATATTTATACCTGAGCTGATCACACTAGGACCATTTCATGGTCAGTGGAGAGAAACAGATACTTTTAAGGTGTGACATGTATAGGTATTTACTTTAAGACAGGATGAATCTTAATGAAGATGTTTGCCTTTTTACACTGACTATAAAGGTAGAAATTTAAATGACAAATTATGCTGTAGAGTTTTACAGTATATAGTAAAAAAGAAAGTCAATTAAATCTCATTTGAGAAGATAATTCTGTTGTAAAACATCTATTTTACATTGAGAAATTAAAACTTATGTTTGGTAATGGTAATTTCTTCAATAAAGCATCCTGAAGGACTCCAGACCTTTGCAATAGAAACTATTATTTACTTTCAAAAATTATGCAAATATAATCTTCTGTTTAAAATAAATAAATAAATAAATAAATATATATATAAAAATATATATATAAAATGTCTAAGGTCTTACATAATAGGATATCATAGAAAATACTTCATGATATTTTTTTACTGTATTATATTTTGGAAGGAAAAGGTGTTATTTTATATACACAATACTAATATTTAGCACACATTTCTTGGACTTACGATTTATTTTAGAAGACGTATACATACATTTTTAATGTTTATTCTGTATTTTTCAATTTGTATTTGTCTTTTAAGGTATATAGAAAAGACATTTCATTAAATAATAGAAATGCAATTATTGTCTCCAGAACTAAATAACTATAATGTTCCTAAATATAATTTGGTTCTGCAAAACTACATAGTAGAAATAAATATTAAACAGAAAAACATGTTTTAAACACCTTGAAACATGGGAATAAAACACTAGGAGAGCTCCAGAACTTGAAATCTCTTTGTCTCTAGAAAACACGCTAAACTTAGCTGCTTTTATTGTCTTTTTATAACTATTTGAAGGTTGTTGAACAAACTTGTTACTTAGGTGATCAGAACCTTCTCTGATTTTCAGCATAAAAGGTTTGCAAGGTTTGTTAATATCCATTTATTTTTGTAACATTATTTTTTGTTTAAAGAGTTCTTCACTCTTTTTGCTCATAAAAAGTTCATCTGATACTAACAAGTTCAACTCTTTTATTGGGTAGAGGCTCTTTACCAAAGCAGAGCATTGTTTAGTTGCAAGCTGAATACTGCCTTTATAAGCACTGAATCAGTAGCATCTATTATCAAGCGAATGATTTTTTTAGTGAAAAAAGTGTTTAGACTTTTCTGAACTGTGAAGAAAGTTTTTTAGAAACAAGATACAAATTTTGCAGCAAGAACTTAAGAAGCAGCTTTAATAAAAGTAGTGTCCCTATAACTGCGTGTATATGCAATAAATATACAAATTTTGCAATGAATATCATAATCAGCAGCAGGACAGAATAGAAACCAGTCTTTAGTAACAAATTTGAGGAAAGAATAGCAACAAATTATGGAAAGTGAGTTTTCATAATGTCCTTCTTTATACACTAACTAGGTAGTGACTAATCTTTGTAAGGTATATACACAGTAATAAACTTATTAATGTATTAATATACAACAGACCGATTATAAATGACATTGCCATGCTATTGTATCTGTAAGTTGAAAAAAACCAAACCAAATCTTTTTCTCCAACATGTCATCGGGTACAAATCAGAAAGTCCCCTTTAAATGTAATGTGTACTTTAATTAAATGTTCAGGGTTACATTCAGACCAACTGAATTCCACCTAAATCTCAGAATAAGCAGGTGCTTAACTTTCAGGGAATTATTCAGAATGGTTATTCTCAAGAATAATTTCATTATTTAGCATTTCCATTTTTACCTCAATTCATCAGTTTTTAAACATGTTTTTGTGAATTTGTTGAAATCTGAGATACTTGGTGTTACCAGATTTTGTCATAGTTCAGAGAACAGAAGAGTGGTGTCATTTTCCAGAAAAGGCCCACTTATTTACTATGCTCATATTATGCCTAATTTATTTGGACAGATTCAGTCCCAACACTATCATTTCTGATCACTACAACGGAGACAGTTTGATGATGCCCCTTTTCATAGAAGCCACTAGATGAATCCCCAGACCTTGTGCAGCCCTCATCATATGGAGGCTTGAACCCACTGCTCCTCCCTCAGGGGTGTGTAAAACTGCCTTGACAGAAGTAAGACTGAGAAAGAACACAATACAGCTTTTCAGGTTGATTTATTGCTCAGCCCAAATTTGTTACACCCTCAAAAATCCAGTGATTCTTAGATTTGGAATGCTCTGCATTGAGAAAACAAAGAACATGTATCACAGAACCGTGGAATTTTAATTAAAACTAGTAGAAGCAGGACAATTAAGGTGCACTGCTAACATAAATATCACATTTAAGTGGCCATTTGGAAACCTTTACAACCAATTGTCTAGTAGAGAAGCAGCTTGTTAAACCTGTGTGAGTTCAGATACTTTGCTTGAAAAAAATACGTCTTCAGCTGGTATATCAGAAGATGGCAACAATATCTGTTAATACAATTAAAAATTTAATAGAAAATTGTACAGAAGTGAATTATCTGTAGAGAAATACAGTTAAAAAGATTTAGGTAAACTGAATGGATATATATATATATATATTTTTTTTTTTTCCCCCAGACAACCAATATAAAGACTATTTAGAAATTTGTAATCATATTTCTCTCAGGTACTTAACTCCATAGACTTAAGTGATAGTGGTCTCATTTTCTTTAAAGCCCAGTATACAAAATATGGTTTTAATGAGATCATTATAAAAATTTTTATCTAAAAAATACAGTTAAAAATTCAGAGCAATTTACCTTAGTTAATCAGAGGGAAAAAAAAACAAAACAAAACAAACACACACACATATGTGTGAGAGTACTCAGTTATGACTGATATGAAGCCAAAAGTAGATAGTATTGGTAACGAACAAACTTATAAACAATAGTACTATGTACTACAACATATTGTAGTAACAATAATAATTGAAATAGCCCATGACAGAAATATAACTGAAGTAAGAGAACATTATAGAAACTGATACTATAATAGATTTCTGTCTCCTTGACCGGAGTAAGAAGAAGACTTCTTTTAGAAATCTATCCCCTGGAAGAAATGCTTCACCCTTGTGAAATAACACACTTAAAATGCATACAACATGAAAACCATCTGTAAAAATAGCTTATAAAGCAAAAGTATGCAGGACAGTTTCTAGGGAATATCACCAATCAGTCTATCAAGGATCATCAAGGAACAGGCAGAAATTTCTTTGAGCCCTTCAGTGAACTCTGTAAGTTTCTCGATCAAGGATCTTTAAATTTCCCTTTTCCTTTCTCCCACTGCATACACTAGAAAACCCTCCCTGACAATGATATTTACTGTCTAATTGTAGCAAATACTCCTTACTGATTCATGTAATTGTTTATGCCATTTCAAATAAAGACATTTCTAGACCTATTGATTTCTGCCTGTCATCAATAATAATGATCCAAGTGGAATTAATCTATTATTGTTAAAATACAACTAGAGGTCTGTGATGGCTGGAATTATATGAACATCTTAAAAATATCCTGAATTAAATTTAGAACAATAGAATATTATTTTATTTTCGCAGAACAGAAGCCAAAATAAATGAGTGACAAGAAATGTTGTCTTCTTAAATCTACCACAGGTTAGTTACACTGTGATCATAAATTCATGGAACCATTTAGTTTGGAAAATACCTTTAAGATTGAGTCCAACTGTTAATCTAATACTTCCAAGTCTAGCACTAAACCATGTCCCTAAGTGCCACATCTACACATCTTTTAAATACCTCCAGGGATGGTGACTTAACCACTTCTCTGGGCAGCCTCTTTCAATGCTTGATAACCCTATCAGTGAAGAAATTTTTCCTAATATCCAATCTAAACTTCCCTGGTGCAAGTTGAGGCCATATAACTTGTTACCTGGGAGAAGAGACTGACACCCACCTTGCTAGAACCTCCTTTTGGGTATTTGTAGAGGACCATAAGGTCTCCTCTGAGCCTCCTTTTCTCAGAGCTAAACCATCCCAGCTTCCTCAGCCTCTCCTCATAGCTTTTGTCCTATAGACACTTCCCTTGCTTCGTTGGTGTTTGGACATGGACCAGCACCTCAATGTCTTTCTTGTAGTGAAACTGAACACAGGTTTTGAGGTGCAGCCTCACCAGTACTGAGTACAGGGGTATAATCACTTCCCTAGTCCTGGTGGCCACACTGCCTCTGATACAAGCTAGGATGCTATTGGCCTCCTTGGCCACTTGGGCACACTGCCAGTTCATATTCAGCCAGCTGTTGATGAACACCCCCAGGTCTTTTCTGATGGGCAGCTTTCCAGCCACTCTTCCCCAATCTTTCAGCATTGCATGGGGTTGTTGTGACTCAGGTGCAGGACCTGGCACTTAGCCTTGTTGAATATCATTGATCCTGTCTGCCCGTTCCTCTATAGACACTTCCTACCCTCAAGCAGACCAACACTCCTGACCAGCTTGGTGTCATCTGCAAACTTACTGAGGGTGCACTCAATGCCCTTGTCCAGATCACTGATGAAGGTATTAAACAGAACTGGCCCCAGTATTGAGTCTTGAGGAATACCACTTGTGACTGGCCACCAGCTGGATTTAATTCCATTTGCCACCACTCCTTGACCTCTGCCACACAGACAGTTCTTTACCCAGCAAAGTGTACACTCATCCAAGCCATGAGCAGCCAGTTTCTCTAGGAGAATGCTGTGGGAAATGGTGTCAAAGGTTTTACTAAGGTTCAGATAAACAATGTCCACAACTTTTCCCTCATCCACTAAGCAGGGCACCTAGTTATAGAAGGAGATCACATCAGGCAAGCACACCTGCCTTTCATAAACCCATGCTGACTGGGCCTGATCACCTAGTTGTCCTGTATGTGCTGTGTGATGTCACAGATGATCTGCTCCATAAACTTTCCTGGCACCGAGGTCAGGCTGACAGGTCTGTAGTTTCCTGGATTCTCTTTCCAGCCCTTCTGGTAGGTGGGCATCTGTCATGACCCAGACTGGAAGCCCAGAGAATCGTAACAGTTCTGTGATCCCCTCTGGTTAAATTAAGGTGAAACAACACCAAATGACAGGTTAAAAGGTTTTACTTGCGGTAGAGAACAATTTAAACTTAGAAAAGGATAATAAGCAATGTAGTTTCTTATAAATCTATAAGAAAGAAAGAAAAGAGAAGAGAAGAGAAGAGAAGAGAAGAGAAGAGAAGAGAAGAGAAGAGAAGAGAAGAGAAGAGAAGAGAAGAGAAGAGAAAGAAAAGAGAAAAGAAAAGAAAAGAAAAGAAAAGAAAAGAAAAGAAAAGAAAAGAAAAGAAAAGAAAAGAAAAGAAAAGAAAAGAAAAGAAAAGAAAAGGAGCTGAGGGATATGGCACTGAGGGATATGGTGTAGTTGGATGTGAGAAAATGAAATGTCATATGACTGTCTCAGAGCTTGCTTGTGTCTGTGCAAACCTCCAAGACAAACTGCTGTGGCCTGTGAATTGGTCTGGGGAATATCACCCAGGGAAGCAGAAGTGTATTGAAGGATGCACCCCCCCACTTCTTTGCAGTAGCATTGTTGGACTCCTCAAAGGGGCAGACATGGACTGAGCTGGCCCATCCTGTAGCCATTTGTGGCTCCATTTTGTAGGCCAGACCCCAAGCATGCATTGATAATGAACTGACAAGAGGCAAACATTCCTGCCATGAAGCCAGATGCAACAAAACCTTTTGGACCAGAGGAAAAGAAAACTAAAGGTGGGCAGATATGTTAATCAGATGATACAATGAACTTAAAAAGGCAACAGAAACTTTGGTCGGTGTGCATCCACCATGGAAGCCAGATCCATCTGCACCCACCACCAAAGAACTGAAGACTGAGGACCAACGGGACGCTGCAGGATTCATGGTGGTGACTATTCTTGCAGCCCTATCCTGCATCCTTGCTTTATTTCTGTATTTTCCTTCCATTCTGTTCTATCACTACCCCTCTTCACTTTTTTAATAATAAAAAGCTGTTTTGGTTATATGGCATTTGACCTCATTTGTGTCTTAATCTTGTTCTTGGGTTCGTATAGAAACCTCCCCTGACATTGGATCAGGACAGATGGGAACTGTCAATGTTAGGTTAATGGTTGGACTAGATGATCTTCAAGGTCTTTTCCAACCTTGATGCTTCTGTGATTCTGTGTAATATCTCCCTTATGAGGACAGGCTGAGAGAGTTGGGGTTGTTCAGCCTAGAGAAGAGAAGGCTTGAAGGAGATCTTATAGCAGCCTTCCAGTACTTAAAGGGGGCTACAGGAAAGATGAGGAGGGACTCTTTATCAGGGAGCGTAGTGATAGGATGAGGGGCAATGGTTTTAGACTGAAAGAGGGTAGATTTAGATTAACTATAAGGAAGAAATTCTTTACTGTGAGGGTGCTGAGACACTGAAACAGGTTTCCCAGAGAAGCTGTGAATGCCCCGTCCCTAGAGGTGTTCAAAGCCAGATTGGATGGGTCTTTGAGCACTTGATCTAGTGGAAGGTCTCTCTGTCCATGGCAGGGGAGTTGGAATTACATGATCTTTAAGATCCATTCCAACCCAAACCATTCTATGATTCTATTATTCTATGAAGTTGAAGTCCCCCATGAGAACAAGGGTGAGCGATCATGAGACTTCTCCCAGCTGCGTATGGAGTATTTTGTCTGTCTCTTCATCCTGGTTGACTGGTCTATGAGAGACTCCCACCATTATATCTGCCTTGGCCTTTTTGTCGATTCTTACCCATAATTGCTCAACCCTATTGTCACCATCATTAAGCTCTAGACAATCCAAACACTTCCTAGTATAAGGGCTACCCCACCACCTCTCCTTCCTTGCTTATACCTCTTAAGAGTTTATAGACATTCATTGCATCACTCCAGTTCTGAGAATCATCCCACCATGTTTCCATGATGGCAAATATATCATATTTTTCTGGCTGAACAATGGCTTCCAGCTTCTCCTGTTTTTTGACCACACTGCATGCACTGGTACAGATGCACTTCAGCTGGATTACTGATCCTGCCATTTTTTTGGTGGGAAAGAACTAATTCCTATGTGACCATTCACAGGTGCTTCTGTGGTTTCAAACACATCAATAGCCTTTGTGTCTTCGCTGTCACATAGATCTCCATCCCCTACCTCTGCTGAGATCGCAGACCAAAGGACCTTGCTAGCACACTGTCCTCAAACATTGGTGTGCTGCCCCCAGGCTTATCTCTAGTGAGCCTGGTTTTATCCCTTTCCCCTTTTAAATCTAGTTTAAAGCTCTTTTAATGAGCTCTGCTAACTTTTGTGCATAGATCCTTTTCCTGCTTTGAGATAGGTATACCCCATCTGTTGCCAGCAGACTTGGTGTCATCTAAACTGACCCATGATCAAAAATCCCCAACTTCTGCCAGTGTTGAAGCCTGAGCAACAGGCCCTGAGTTGAAGCTGCTATGTAATCATTAGTGAAATATGTATGGAAGATGTAGCTATCTTGAATGTACATTTATCTTTCTTTGTGTGTGGATAAAATAACAGGATCGTGGAGACCATAGTCTGGCACTGTGGCCTGATGTGAGACCTTGTGCATAATCCAATTAGATAAGCAGAGAAATTCCCTTGGCTTCTCCCTTGAGCCCTGGCCAGGCTCTGGGGGGAACCTAAAGTGAGATTGAAACAAGATATTTCTGCTTAAAACAAAGGTGCCAGCTATCCTGGCTTGCTGATTTGGGGGTATTTAAGGCTGGACCCGCTCACAGCGACTTTGGCAGCCTCACCTGTGGGTGGACGCCCCGCGTAGGATTTCCCCCTTGCCGGGACAGGCTCTGCAAACCCTCGCTGTAACCGGGGCTGCCCAGCCACTGCGGGGCTGGGTGATGGTGACGTGTGCGAGTGGTGAGGGATCTTTCTTAATCACTATTCTCTCTCTCAGGTAGTAATGATTTGATACATTACCCTGTATTTTCCTGTTTGTTTAAGTGCACTATTATATCTTTTCTTAGTGTATGTTTTCTCTATTATTCTGTTCTATTATTTAGCTATTTCTAATAAAATATGCCTGCACTCAGATGTCTGAGTTTAACTGGTATCCATAATCAGCAAAACAAGCCTTGTACTTATGATACACATATGATAACAGACAACAGTAGACTTATACTACATTCAGTTCAGATGTTTGTTGTTAGCAAATGATTTGTTATAGATGCAGTACATATAGTTGTAGTTGTATACATTATAATAAGCATTTTTTCAATGTAAGGGAAAATTTATGTCCATTGGACAATAGTTACAGAAAAAGTTTGATTTAATGTTTGAAATATTCTATATGAGTTCTAGTGTCGTAGGCTGAACTACATTAGGGATAAATCTGGTCCTTTACTTGAACGATATCACCTCATAGGAGCCTCAGCAGCTCTGTAAACTGAATTACATGATGCAGTTTGGGAACTAAGGCAGAGTAATTTCCTTGAACACTGGTAGCAGGTATCCCAAAATACAGACTAAGGTTGTCATTTTCCACTTTGTCTCCAAAACTGTTTGCCAGTATGATCAATTGTAGGTAATTAAATCTGCTAATCTGTGAAGGATACTTTGAAAGTAATCTACATTTTAAAAAGGTGGGTTTATTATGTAAATTGTTTACTTTTAATTTCATATCTAGCTGCCTTTTAAGGAAACCCTTCTACTTCGGGGAGCATATTAGATGAAGGATACTTTCTAGTGAAACAGAATATCTGTGTCATTATGGAAAAGAGCTTGAATGATCGTATATTCCCAGAAGACTGGTTAGTCTCTATTCACACAACTGTCTCAGCTTCTCATTATTAGTTTTTTAAATAGCAGAAAAATGAACTGTCAATCAGCCATGTAGGAAATTCATAATACAGTAAAGGAAGAAGTACAATTTTTTTTCTCCTTTTTGACTAAATTTCTGATATGAAAAGATTTTACTAGCAATATCAAGTCTCTAAAAACATAGTGTTAGCTCTCTTGCCTAGATGAAAAGGTGTTATATAAAACTTTAATGTTCTGATGCGTAGTCTTTTCATTGTGAAATATAAGGCACCAGATTAAAGCATATCTTCATGAGGGAATTCTAGCCTCTTGAAGGTTAGAGATAATTCAAAACAAGCAATGGAATAATATAGCATTATTCCCCATTTATTTTAGTAATAACAAAGTACCCTTGTGGGATATTCACCACGATTTTTGGAAACTTTCGTATGTGGACAGTTCTCATATGAATATTTACATATGGGAGAGAGCCAAATGCCAAGTTCCACCTGCTCCAAAACACAGTCAGAACAGGAGATTTAGCATAAACAGTACTAGAACTTTGGTATTAAAAATGCTGGATATCAAAAGCAAGTCCATTTTTCAACAGTATTTTTCAATAGAAAATGAGAATATTTCCTGTTCTAATTTACAAACTCACTAAGAACATGATTCAATATCAAAAGTGGGTAATGGAAAATCTATGTTTAATGAATATTTACCGAATATTCCACTGAGACATCGTGTTGGGAAATCTCTGACACAGAGCATGGAGGCCTTTGGGTCCTCCCCTCCCCTGCCGTTCCTACCTTTTCCTTGTATTTACTGTTATGAGTTACAAATTTAACAAAATTTACACTAACAATGTAAATATTTGTAAGGTAAATGCACAGCACTCTGTATTACCTACCTTTGAATCCTTTGCTTCAGTTATCATGCTATTGCTGGCTAACTGTTAAGCAAAGACACGCAATGTTTCTGTATTCTTAATAGAGCAGATAAAGATCTTATTTATGTGGAGTGTCTCAAATATATTTGATCTATGAATTCATATAATTACAACCCTTCTACTACTTCATTTCAGTGATTTTATAATTTTTCTACAAGTTCTTAGTCTCCCAGTCAGTTACTACTTACGTCTCAGCAGTCATCTTTTCTGTTTTGAACGACTGTACTTTGACCATGGAAATCCAGTATTTCAGAACTTTGTCATTCATAATACCAAAACAATTCAGATTCAGATTTTGAGTTTCTTAAAATAAATCTCTGGAATATTAAGTTGTTGAATACTGACAAAATGATGGGTTTGGGTTTATGTGGCAAGGAAAAGGGAGGCTTCAGTTGTTGCCTCTGTAAGAAAAGCTCAGGAACTGACCCCATGTTGGACAGAGTCAGTTTCAGCTGGCTCAGAAATGGACTCACTGCTGCCCACAGCTGGGATCATCGGTGATGCTGGTGTACCTCTGTGATAACATATATAAGAAAGGATAAAAATGCTGTGCAGCAGCTGTGAGAGGCATGAGAAAAATATGAGAGAAACATCCACACAGACATCAAGGTCAGAGAAGAAGGAGGGGGAATAGGTGCTCCAGATGCTGAAGCAGAGATTCTCCTGCAGCCTGTGGAAAAGCTCATGGTGAAGCAGGGGGAAAGTGTGAGGAGGAAGGAATGGTAGAGAGGAACTGTTATGGACAGACCACAACCCTCATTCCCCATCACCCTGCATCACCTGTTGGTGAGAGAGTAGGTAGAAGAGTCAGGAATGGATGAGTGGAAGCTGAGCCTGGGAGGAAGGAAGGTGCAGGGAGAAGGTGTTTTTAGTTTTGCCTATGTTTTTCACCACCCTCTTAATTTTTATTTCACAATAATTTAAATTAATATTCCCCAATTTGAATTTTTTTTGCCCATGATAGTAAATGCTGAGTGATCTCCTTGTCTCTATCTCAATCCACAATCTTTTCCACCTTATTTTCTTTCCCTGTCCTGTCCTGATTCTCTCACCTATGCCACTGGGAGGGAGTCAGCAAGCAGTTGTGTGGTGCTTAGCAGTTTACCTACGAAAGGGGAGTGAGAGAGCAGCTTGGTGGGCGTCTGTCAGCCAGCCAAGGTTAAACCATCACAACAACCTATCAAAATAAATGTTAGATGTTCCTTCCTTTTAAGACTTTTAAATATTACTTAGTAACTAAACTTAGACCATGATAAAAGTCTTGGGAAATTCCAGAAATGAGAAAGAGATTGCCGACTCAAAATGTCACACTGAAGTCACAGTTATTCATAACTGACATTACCCTGTAAGTCACCTGTTTCTTTGAGCTAAGAACATATTTATTTGTGTAATTCTATATTTTATCTAATTTTTTTCAATATGTTTTGTTGGTGTTTATTTGTCAAGTGTTTTGTTTTATTTTTTTCACGGTCACATAGTACCATAATGAAAGAAAGGATTTATTAAATTCTTCTGTGAAAATATATAAGAATGCCATTCAATTTTAAGACTAACTTTAAATTTCCTAGGTCTTCCTGAATCATTCATTGGAAAGATGTTTTTTAACTTTAAAGAAGCTTATAAAGAAAAAAAATCAAGGGTGAAAAATCTGTTGGTACAATAAAAAAAGACATAGTTTCAGTGAGATGATGGCTGGCATCATCAATGTTTAAAATTCACATTTGAATTATGATAATCTGAGGTCTGATACATATTTTAAGTGTCAATGTTACAGTTTTACTTCAGGATGATATGTCAGTTTTTCTCTGTTAACAAATGTGCAACCGCAATTCTACCTATTAGCTTTAAATTCCCATTTTAATTATTACCACAAATACTGCCATACATCAAGACCCAGAACTCTGAACATCACTGAAGATGGCAAAATATTTCACAAAAAATTAGGAAAAAACATAACTTTCTTCCTCTTTAAATACTAAGGTTTTTAAAACAATGCAAACAGAAGAATTAGCTATTAAAGTGTTGTTGGTTTGTGTTGTTTTTTTTTTTTTTTGCCTGGGTATAAAAGAACATAAAGTTATGTGAAGAGAAAAAAAAATAACAATAGAATAAAAAGGTTTTTACCCAGAATTTGTACATTGTCAGAAAAGTAAAAACAAAATAATGCTTTCTCAAACAGGTACATTCAAAAGATAAACCATGAAATACATTGCACTGACACTATTATATATAGTGTCATAATTTATATATATTATATATAGCTTCATATTGACAGTATAATCTCTACTCACATATCTAAAGAGCATAGATTTATAACCATACAATAGGGGAATTTTATACCAGGAAATTGTGAAGAACTAAACTATTGAAATCTCACAATAAGATGTTTCAGAGTAGCCCGTTCCCCAAAAATACTCAGTAGTGACTCCTGTTTTGCCAAAATAGACATATATCCTTGCAAGACTGAGAAGAAACTGCCAGCTTTTTAAAAGGCATGGAATTTTTTCTATATATACATAAAATATAAATATATATATATATAAAATATATAAATGTTTTATGTATGTTATTTCAGAGGTGAGTCTCTGGCCCCTTTCATCCTCTTCTAAATCATCTCATAATTGGTATGAGCATATTGAGGTGACTACTGCTTAGTTACAATGACAATCAGCATCCAGTGATAAATACTGATTAGTGAACATCACAGTCACCCAAGCTCTTGTATTGTTTACTGCTAGTTATAGTTTTATATTTATTTTTGTGTGCTTTTCTCTAGCTGTTATATAAGTTTAACCTCATTGAGAAATATTTCCTGAAATAAGTTATTTAAAAGAATACACTCAAATTTTTCTAAGTGATTCTTAAGAAAGAGATTACCACAGGAATACATAAATTTAATTGCTGAAAGAAGTAATAGCTGTCTATATAGGTGATTAATGATCCGATGTTTTCTAGTATTAATGAAACTGTACATTCTAGTTAAGTTACTGCTAAAACTGAAAAGTCTATTGGTGTTTATAATAGCTGGATCAGTTCTGCATGTCATGAAGATATCTGGAGATATAAAATTCAGTGCAAAAAATCACATTAATATTAACTGACAAAATGCTTTCCCTTCTCAGAGCCTGAAGTGTGGTGGGCTTCAGTATACTACACAACTGAGGACTGAACTGACATTGTCAGCATATCTTAGACAATGTTAAGGGAACTTTTTAACAGAAGGAAATGATAAGGAGTACTGTTGACTTCAGCAACAGGCTTGAACTGATATCAGAAGGAAACCATATATGACTGTAAACTATTGGAGAATGACTAGGTGTTCTGACAGAGGTGAACAGTAATAAGCCATAGACTCAACAGCATTTGCTTTTGTTTGTGAATTTGTAATTGTAATTGTGTTGGGTTGTTTTCAATTTTGTTCTGCTTTTCTCATGTTTTGTCAGTTGGGATTTTACTGACCCTGTCACTGAGAAATGATCTAATTTAATATAGCATCAACAGATGTTAAGCATTTAAAGAAGGAACAATGAGGGTACAAGAAAAGGATAAAGTACATGACTTTATAATTGTTTTCTCTTATATGTTTTTAGCTTCATTCCCACACCTAGCACTCTTACTAAGATGAATCCTGATCTTGCAACATCCTTCTTACATGCCAAATATTAACATCTTTGTGAAAAGTTCAATAAATACATAGGGTTTCTATGGAACAATTTACTAGTATTTACTAATAGTCTCCAAGACTTTGGTCATAAATAAATTAAGTTTTTCATGTCTATAATATTTTAGTTTGTCTTTCATCTCAAGATAAAAATTACATTATTTTTTTACTGAAGTTCCATTTTTTATGCTATTCCATGCAATTTTATTATAAGAAAGAAATAAAGCATCTTTTTTTTATTTTCTTTTGTTTTTTTTTCTTTTCCTTCCCCTGTGAAGAGCCATGACATTTTTTAAAATATGAACCTACTAAATTTACTTCTACTTTTTCTAATTTTGTAGAATTGGGAATTATTAAAAATTGAAATTCAATATTGTTGCCCACACCCTATCATCTGTTTGCTACTTTTTGGTACTGACAATTCATGCACTTAATACTTTATTTTTGACATTACAGACACTCCAAGTAACAGCTTGTATTATCATAAACAAAGAATTATGTCCCCTTAATGTCATCACACAGCAGGACAATATTTCTGTAAGAAAAAAAGCTTCTCAAATATGAGGTCTATAATAATTGGCAATTTAAGAGATAGAAATAAAGATAAAATTTAAAAGTAAACTAAGTGAAATTCATAATCCACTTTTAAAGGGTGACCAATCTACTTTAAAAAAATATTTTAGATTAGACATTTCAAATAATTTATTCCTTCCTCCTTTAGATCTCCCACACACTGCCTAGTACAAATCTCCAGAAATAGAATAAAAGCAGATTCTTGTTCTGTTTAAAGGAAAATAACAAACCTTTTGTTGCCCCAGTTGATACACAAATGTTACAATTATCTGTCACAAAAACATAAAAATATAATATTTTAAAAATGTTATACATAATGTTTATTTCCTCTAACCTTTCATCAAAAACTGTGTTTCTAAGAGGAAAGAGCAAAACAAAAGGAAACTAAAGACAAAGTAATAGTTATTTGCAATCACACAAACTAGGCCATGAAGGTACATCTTTGCATACATAAGCATCAACTGATTTCTTTCATGACTATTTAAGAAAAAAAAGACAGGTATAAATAAACTTAAGTGCTGGTGCTCTTGCCCTCAAGAAGGAGTGAAAACTGTATAAATTCTAGTCAAAAAGTAAAAGAGAGGGACAACTATGGTATCATGTTTGACCACTCTTACATCTGCTGAAAAGTAATACAGTGAGCTGTAGGCAACACAGAAGATTCCTGGAATGCATTGAGGATAACTTCTAAACCATGTAATAGACAGCCCTGCCAGAGAGGATGTGATACCGGACCTGATGGTCACCAACACAAATGAGATAATTGGTGACATCAACATTGGGGGCATCCTGGGCCGCAGTGATCATGCACTGGTGGAGTTCACAGTCCTGAGGGATATGGGTCAGGTGAAGAGAAAAGTCAAGGACCCTGAATTTTAGGAAAGCAAGGTTCCAGCTGTTCAAGGAATTAGTCAATAAGTCCCCCTGGGAAACTTGTCCCCTCAGGGACAAGGGAGCAGAACAGAGCTGGCAGATCTTTAAGGGCATTTTCCATAAAGCACAAGAGCTCTCAATCCCCAGATGTTAGAAATCTGGCAAGGAAGGCAAGAGAACATCACAGATGACTCAATATCTGCTGGTCAAACTAAAGGGCAAGAAGGAAATGCACAGGCATTGGAAGAAGGGACAGCTATCCTGAGAAGCATATAGGGACAATGGCCAGTTTTGTAGGGCAGGAAGGCTGAGGCACAGATGGATCTGAACTTGACAAAGGATGCAAAGAATAATAGGAAGGGTTACTACAGGTATGTCAATCAGAAAAGAAAGGTCAAAGCAAGTGTACCCCCCAGTGAATATCATCAACTCATCAGATAATGATGAGGTGGTAGAGAGAAGTTTTAAGTCACTCAAAAAGGACTTCAAGGCACTGGGGGGGCTAATTGAAGGCTTGGGAGCTCAGGTCATGTTTTCATCAATCCCTCAAGTGGAAGGGAAAACCACTGATAGAGGGTGGAAAACATACCTGATTAACACTTGTCTCAGAGACTGGTGCCACTGTCAGAATTTTGGGTTCTTTGCAATGGCAAGGTTTATAAGGCACCTGGTCTGCTGGTGACAAATGAGACAGGTGGGATGAAGCTGTCCCAGGGGGGGAAAGGCTTCTGGGGCAGGAGTTAGCAGGGCTTGAACTAGATATGAGGGGGGATGGGGAGATAACTGGGCATGTTAGGAACAGGCTTAAGGGAAGCATGCCAAGCTTGAAGGATGGTGGACTGGTATGGGCTATAGCTCAGCCACTTCATCTGAGAGAAGGGAAAGATGTTTAGGAATCATGGAAGCACCTGAGAAGGGTCTGGTAGGGAATGGGGCCCACACTCACAAAAAGGTGTTGGATTCACTAGCTCATCTCAAGTGCATCTATACCAATGCACTCAGTATGAGCAACAAACAGGGGGAGCTTGAGGCCATGATGCAGCACAAGAACTATGACATAGTAGCTATCACAGAAACGTGGTGGGATGCCTCACACGACTGGAGTGCTGCGATCAATGGCTACAAGCTCTTCAGGGGGGATAGACAGGGAAGGAGAGGTGGTGGAGTGGACCTGTATGCTAGAGAATGCTATGAGAGCTCAGAAATCAAGTATAGTGACAACGGGGTTGAGAGTGGAGTTGGTTTAGGTTCAGGGCAGATAAAGCAGATCTTGCTGTGGGAGTCTGCTATAGACCCACCAACCAAAGCAGTGAGGTGGATGAAGCCTTCGATAAACAGTTGGGATAAATCTCGCAGTCACTTGTCGTTGTTCTTGTGGAGGATTTTAACCTCCTGTGTATCTGCTGGCATCACAACACAGCAGAGAGGGAACAATCCAGGAGGTTCCTGGAATGTGTGGAGGATAACTTCCTCACCCAGCTGGTGAGTGAGCCGGCCAGGGAAGGTGCCCCCATGGACCTGCTTCGTGTGAACTGGGAAGAGCTTGAGGGGGAAGTAAAGGCTGGAGGCTGTCTAGGGTGCAGTGATCATGAGATGATCGAATTTTTGATCCTTGGAGAAACAAAGAGAGGGGTTAGTGAAGCTGCTAGCTTAGACTTCCCGAGGGCAAACTCTGACCTGTTAAAAGATTGATTAACAAAATCCCTTGGGAGGCTGCCCTGAAGGATATGGGAGTCCAGGAAGGCTGGACATACTTCAAGAGAGAAGTCTTAAAGGCACAGGAGCAGGCTGTTCCCGTGTGCCGAAAAACAAGCAGACGGGGAAGCAGACCAGCCTGGCTAAACAGGGACCTTGGGCTGGATCTCAAGAACAAAAGGAGAATCTCTTGCCTTTGGAAGAGGGAGCGGGTCTCTCATGAAGACTATAAAGATGTAGTGAAGTTAGGCAGGGAGAACATTAGGAGAGACAAAGCACAGCTAGAGCTCATCTTGACTACAGCTGTTAAGGATAACAAAAAATATTTATATAAGTTCATTAACAGCAAAAGGAATATTAGGGAAAGTGTCCCTCCTTTACTGGATGCAGAGAGAAACATGGTAACAAAGGATGAAGAAAAGGCTGAGGTGCTCAACGCCTACTTTGCCTCAGTCTTTAGCAGTGGAACTGGCTGTTCCCTGGACACCCAGGTTCATGAGCTGGGAGATGGGGAGGGGAAGCAGACTGAGGTCAGCACAGTTGAAGAGGAGGTGGTCAGAGACCTGCTGCACCACTTGGATGCACACAAGTCTGTGGGACTGGATGGGTTACACCCAAGGGTGATGAAAGAATTGGCAGATGTGCTCGCCAAGCTGCTGTCCATGATTTACCTGAAGCCATGGCTAACTGGGGAGGGCCCATTGGACTGAAGGGTGGCAAATGTGACACCCATCTACAAGAGAGGCAGAAAGGATGATCCAGGAAACTATAAACCTGTCAGTCTGACCTCGGTGCCAGGGAAGGTCATGGAGCAGGTCATCTCGAGTGCCATTAGAAGTCATATAATGGACAAACAGGGCATAAGGCCTAGTAAGCATGGGTTTATGAAAGGCAGGTCCTGCCTGACAAACCTGATCTCCTTCTATGACAAGGTGACCTGCTTAGTAATGAGGGAAAGGCTGTGGATGTTGTTTACCTTGACTTTAGTAAGGCCTTTGACACCATTTCCCACAGCATTCTCCTAGAGAAACTGGCTGCTCATGGCTTGGATGGGCACACGCTTCTCTGGGTAAAAAACTGTCTGGATGGCCAGGCCCAAAAAGTTGTGCTGAATGGAGTTAAATCCAGCTGGTGGCCGGTCACGAGTGGTGTCCCCCAGGGCTCGGTGTTGGGGCCACTCCTGTTTAACATCTTTATTGATGATCTAGACGAGGGGATCGAGTGCACCCTCAGACAGTTTGCAGATGACACCCAGTTGGGTGGGAGTGTTGATCTGCTCAAGGGTAGGGAGGCTGCAGAGAGACCTGGACAGGCTGGAGCCATGGGCTGAGCCCAACTGGAGGAGTTTCAATCAGGCCAAATGCCGGGGACTGCCCTTGGGCCACAACAACCCCCAGCAGCGCTACAGGCTTGGGGAGGAGTGGCTGGAGAGCTGCCAGTCAGAGAGGGACCTGGGGGTCTTGATTGACAGCTGGCTGAACAGGAGCCAGCAGTGTGCCCAGGGAGCCAAGAAGGCCAGTGGCATCCTGGCTTGTGTCAGCAATAGCATGGCCAGCAGGGACAGGGAAGGGATCTTACCCCTGGACTCGGCACTGCTGAGGCCGCCCCTCGATTCCTGTGTTCAGTTTTGGGCCCCTCACTCCAAAAAGGACATTGAATGTCTCGAGCGTGTCCAGAGAAGGGCAACGGAGCTGGTGCAGGGTCTGGAGCACAGGTTGTACGAGGAGTGGCTGAGGGAACTGGGGGTGTTTAGTCTGGAGAAGTGGAGGCTGAGGGGAGACCTCATCGCCCTCTACAGCTCCCTGAAAGGAGGTTGCAGAGAGCTGGGGATGCGTGTCTTTAACCAAATAGCAAGGAGTAGGACAAGAGTTAATGGACTCCAGTTGCACCAGGGATGGTTTAGACTGGATATTAGGAAATATTTCTTTACAGAACAGGTTGTTAGGTGTTGAAAAGATCTGCCCAGGGCAGTCATATCCCTGGAGGTCTTCAAGAGTCAGGTTGACATAGCGCTGAGGGATATGGTGTAGTTGGGAACTGTCAATGTTAGGTTAATGGTTGGACTATGTGATCTTCAAGGTCTTTTCCAACGTAGACGATTCTGTGTTCTGTGAATACCACTGCCAAAGTGGTAACAATGGACAAGGGGAAGACTGAGGTACTCCACATTTTTTATTCAGTCTTTACTGGTAATGCCTCTACCCACACCTCTCAAGTGGGTAGACCACAAGAGAAGGACTGCGGGAACAAATTCACTCCCACTGTAAGAGAAGATCAGATTTATGATTAGCTGAGGAACCTGAATATACATAAGTATATGGGGGCCAACGAGAGGCATCCCTGAGTCCTGAGAGAATTGGCTGATGTAGTTGCCAAGCCACTCTCCATGATATTTGAAAAGTCATGGCAGTTAGAGAAAGTCCCCAGTGACTAGAAAAATGGAAACATTGTACCCCTTTTTTGAAAAAGGTGGAAAGGAAGACCTTTGGAACTACTCATCTGTCAGACCCACCCCTGTGCCTGTGAAGATCAGGGAACAGATCCTGCTTGATGCTATGCTAAGGCACACAGAGGACAGGGAGGTGATTTGACACAGCCACCATGACTTCAGCAAGGGCAAACCTTTCCTGATCAACCTAGTGGCCTTCTATGATGGAGTGACTACATCAGTGGACAAGGGAGGAGCTATGGATGTCATCTATCTGGACCTTCTGTAAAGCCTTTGACAGAATTCCTCATAACATCCTTCTCTCTAAATTGGTGAGATGTGGATTTGATGGATGGTCTCTTCAGTGCATGAGGAATCAACTTGATGGCCACGTCCAGAGAGTGGCTCAATGTCCAGATAGAGATCAGAGACGAGTGGTGTCCCTCAGGGTTCTGTACTGGGATCAGTACTGTTTAATATCTTCATCAGTGCCATAGACAGTGGGAGCGAGTGTGCCCTCAGCAAATTTACAGATGACATCATGCTGAGGTGGTACTGTTGACATGCCTGAGGGGTGTGATGCTGACCGGAGGGACCAGGACAAGCTCAAGAAGTAAGCCCATGAAAACTTCATGAGGTTCGACAAGGTCAAGTACAAGGTCCTGCACCTGGGTCAAGGCAACTGCTGGTATTAATACAGATTGGGAGATGAAGGGATTGAGAGCAGACCTGCAGAGAAGGATTTGGGTGTACTGGTGGATGAAAAGCTCAACATGAGCCACCTGCATCCTGGGCTGCATCAAAAGAAGTGTGGTAGCAGGTCGAAGCAGGTGATTAAGCCCCTCCCTCTATTGTGCTCTGGTGAGATCCCCCCTGGAGATCTCACCAGCATGCAGCTCTGGAGTCCTCAGTAAGGGAAAGACATGGGCCTGCTGGAGCAGCTTACAATTTAAACTTCTGATTCAGAGTGAAAGTGTAAGAAATTCCTAGAATGGCTTTGTTATTAGACGATTACTACATAATCTCTTTGCATGTCTGACTCAGTAAGGAGGGATAAGAGCAGCAAATCCCATCCACTTTGAAGATATAAAATATTCTATTTGTTTTGTATTGTCCTAATGAGATTGTCCCTCGTAGTGTGCTGCCCATCTGGCACATGTAAAGGGAAGGTTTATTTTAGTATACATTAGAGGACAAAGCACTCCCAGCAATAGTCAGACTTCACTATAGAATTATATTCAGGTAAATTAACATCTGTAAATAAAAGACAAATAGAATTTAGTTATATCACTTATTGAAAAGGAATATTCCCTTTGACACCAATTTCTGAAGAAACTTCAATCAGGCAAGTTCCTCCTGCTGTTTAGTAAGTTTCTGCCTTGTCATGAGCATATATCTACAATGAGTCATTGACGGATCGGAGCTTTTACTTGTGGCAAGTGGAAAATGTGTTATAGATAATTCTCATTTTACTTTTTTATTGCAAAGCTACATCACTGCTTACACATAAAAATGTTCCCCTCTTAATCACTCTATTGGAGAGCCCTTGAAATGTAATGGTGATGACTCCTACCTAGCAAACCAGATAGATTTTAATGCAAAGTGAGTCGTTACAATTTAGGTATGACCTACTGCCTAACACATTCAAATAATTTGCAAGAGTGATACAGGCATGATATACAAATCATATTATGTCTCTAACCAGTTTGAAATAGTGCATTCTATTTTCTCAGTCATATTAAGTCAAATCGTAATCTGGCAATCTATCTCACTGACCTTTCCCTTCTTTTGTGGATCAGGCATATGATGACTTTTACCTTGCAGAATTAAGCATATAATCAACACAGAGTTTTATTCAGTAATGAATACTGAGCACTAAAAAAATATGCAATATTACCCACTGAATTTCTTTAGACAAGTTATCAGTACCATCACATTTTTCCCATACTTTATACTGCCAGAAATGAGAGTGAATTCTGTGTCCAATCATCAGATGATATGTAATAACAGAGGAGCATCATATCACTTCACCCTGTCCATAACACAGCTGGAAAATGTATTGACTTGTTCAAATCCAGAAAATATCTAAAAAACTACACTGTTGGCAGTCTAGTGAAATATATACAGTAATATCAATATAAAACAGCAGGATCAGAACAGTATAATGATTCTCAATCATACAGTGCTATGTAAATTGCTTTTCTTGCTGTGTAACACCCTCCATAAATCTCTAAATTAAAAAATAAAAGGAAAATGGGAGAAAATATGTCTTCTCACTGCATTCTTTAAAATAACAAGTTCTATTTGACTTTTCATGTCCCTCTTAATGCGATAGGGTAAAAAACGCAAGCTAATTTATATTATAATAGCTGACTGCTTTAAAAGATCATTTAGCACACTTCCTCACTGCTCTTTAGATGAACATCTTGTGACTTCCTTTTACTGACATCCACACAGTTACCTGCTGATTAATAAAAATTTCCCCAAAGATTTGTTGAATACCCGATTACAGGAATGAGTAAAACTTTTATATTGATAGGGACTTCTCTTCAAAAAAGAACAGGTGGGGAAAAGCAAAACCTTAAGTTTAATTGGAAAATGAGCCTTTATTAGTAACATATTATGTTTTCCTTTAATTGACTAGCAATTAAGAAAAGTAATAGAAAACATTGGAGAAGTTCTATTAAAAGTTCTTATCTTTGTTTTTATTATGCAGGGACTATGATTGAAATAAGAATAGGCATGAGTAATTTACAAAACTTTAAGTTGCTCAGAAGGAGTTCATGTCACTTCGATGCATTGAGCATATAAATATTCATAAAATCAATCATTTCTTAGTGTGCCTAGAAATTAGCTTTGTATTGATTATGCCTAGTTATCTGTTGTGTTTGTGACAACATGAAAATGGACACAAGCTTCTTTCATTGATTTACTGTCCGATAAGTAATTACTATTCATTATATATTGATTATAAACTTCCATAATCATTTCACTTCCTTCCTCTTCATGCTACCAGTGTCATTTCTAAAACTAAAGCTAGAACAATCTACTTGATAAAATTTTAAAATTGGTTATGCTTGTGTACTGGGTCTGGCTGATCTGGAATCGGTTTTCCCCTATAGCAGCCCTCAGGTGCTGTGTTTTATGTCGGGAGCTGGCAGGGTGTTGGTAGCACCCTGGTGTTGTGGCTGCTGCTGAGCAGTGCTTACACAGCACCAAGGCTCTTTCCGACATATCGCACCCCACCCCCCACCCACCCCCCAGTGGGGGGCAAATGCCCCCAACAAGGCGACAAATTGGCCACTCAGAACTGGAGCAAAAGAGCAACTGTACAGAGGTGATGATTAGAGGCCTAGGTTTGTGGAGTTTAGTGTATCAACTTGAGAGCATAGATGCACCCAAAAGTGTTTATTCTCATTTTGCTTGCATATTTCTCTTTCTCACCAATATCTGACTCAGGTGAATGACGGATATTAATGCTATTGAAAAATATATATTCTTTCACTGAAAATAATGGAAAAAAATGACTGAAAAAGAAAAAACTTTTTTAAAGGTTTTTGTTTGGTTTTTTTTTTTCCCTTTCTCCACATTTGGCTGTCATACACAAAAGAAATTTCACACCTGAGAAGAGATAAATTTTCAAAAGGAGTAAATGTTTTACCTGTTTGGAAGGAAAAATGATTTAAATTATATTACATTTACTGTGAACTTCTTTAAACAACACTGGCTTTGTAAAGTACTGGGTAGAATTATACACTGTCCTAAAAAGAGAACTTTCCTCTAGGGCAATTCTGAACCTACAGTATCTTTGTGTCTTTTGGGTGCTAGTCTGGATCACATTTCTCCTAGCTGTCAAAGCTCATGGAAACTGTAGTGTTGTCATTCATCACCAGATTGTAGATAAATTTGGACAAATTCCCTGAATTTCTTATTTTAATTTTGAACTTATATTGCACAAATAAAAGGTAAGTGAACAGAAGCAATCTGAACTACTCAGTGAATATATTTATCTCCAAAGTACTTTTCCGTTTTTGTGGTTATAGCACACATGTTTTTAAAAGTCTGATTAAATCTCAAATAAAAAGAAGCACATGAATTAAAACTATTCACTGGAATTTGCTTTGAGTAATCACCCTACAGTTCAGTAACAATGAGTAATTCCCATAGCAATCCCTACTGCCATATGGCACGAAAATCTAGTCTCATACCTTAAGGACAAAATCTTACCAGACTGAAAAACAGTGTTTAAAAATAACAGTTTCATATTCCTAAAATTTATCTTAGGGCCAGTCTGGAAGAGAAATGACCTTGCAAAGGAAAATGGAGGTTTTCATATTATATATTTCATAACTTTCCCCACTGACTTTTGTTAAGAGAATAATCTCAACGTAGACTCCTGCATTTCTATATTACACCTCTTCAAGTGATGATAAATTCCGACAGTCACGGTAAAAAACATAACACTTGCTATAATGCAAAAGAATGTATGCCGAAACGTTAAATCTGTCCTAGCCATGTGCTAAATCCTAACATCCATTTTAAGTAAAATTCCCCATGGGAAAAATATGGGAAAAAAAATAGACTTTACATAAAACATAATAATATGAAATGGCCATATTTCTTTGAGGGTATCTGCATCCTCGTTATGTATTCAGAGTGTGTGGCAGATTCAGTAGCCCGTCAGGTCTTCTTGACAGAACTGTAATGGCAAAAAGCATATTTTAAGATGACAATCAAATATTGTCATAGAATTATACAATCTGAGTTGCAAGGGACCTCAGAAATTTGGTAGTTAAAACTAGAGCTCAAAGCAAATATAGCTCTGATATCAGGTCATGTAATAATAGAATCATAAAATCATCTAGGTTGGGAAAGACCTTCAAGATCATCTAGTCCAATTATTAACCTAACACTGACCATTCCCAACTACACCATATCCCTTAGCGCTATGTCAACCTGACTCTTGAAGACCTCCAGGGATGGGGACTCCACCACTGCCCTGGGCAGCCCATTCTAACACCTAACAACCCATTCTTAAAGAAATATTTCCTAATATCCAGTCTAAACATTCCCTGGTGCAACTTGAGTCCATTACCTCTTGTCCTATCATTTACTTGATTAAAGAGGCTCATCCCCAGCTCTCTGCAACCTCCTTTCAGGGAGCTGTAGAGAGCGATGAGGTCTCCCCTCAGCCTCTTCTTCTCCAGACTAAACACCCCCAGTTCCCTCAGCCACTCCTCGTACGACCTGTGCTCCAGACCCTGCACCAGCTTCGTTGCCCTTCTCTGGACACGCTCGAGTCATTCAATGTCCTTTTTAGAGTGAGGGGCCCAAAACTGAACACAGGAATCGAGGGGCGGCCTCAGCAGTGCCGAGTCCAGGGGTAAGATCCCTTCCCTGTCCCTGCTGGCCACGCTATTGCTGACACAAGCCAGGATGCCATTGGCCTTCTTGGCCACCTGGGCACACTGCTGGCTCCTGTTCAGCCGGCTGTCAATCAGCACCCCCAGGTCCCTCTCTGACTGGCAGCTCTCCAGCCACTCCTCCCCAAGCCCGTAGCGCTGCTGGGGGTTGTTGTGGCCCAAGGGCAGCCCCCGGCATTTGGCCTCATTGAAACTCCTCCAGTTGGCCTCAGCCCATGGCTCCAGCCTGTCCAGGTCTCTCTGCAGAGCCTCCCTACCCTTGAGCAGATCAACACTCCCACCCAACTGGGTGTCATCTGCAAACTGACTGAGGGTGCACTCGATCCCCTTGTCTAGATCATCAGTAAAAACAGGAGTGGCCCCAACACCGAGCCCTGGGGGACACCACTCGTGACCGGCTGCCAATCAGATTTAACTCCGTTCACCACAACCCTTCAGGCCCATCCATCCATCCATCCATCCATCCATCCATCCATCCATCCAGTTTTTTACCCAGAGAAGCGTGTGTCCATCCAAGTCGTGAGCAGCCAGTTTCGCTAGGAGAATGCTGTGGGAAATGGTGTCAAATGCCTTACTGAAGTCAAGGTAAACAACATCCACAGCCTTTCCCTCATCCAATGAGCAGGTCACCCTGTTGTAGAAGGAGATCATGTTTGTCAAGCAGGGTCTGCCTTTCATAAACCCATGCTGACTGGGCCTGATCCTCTGTGTCCTGCATGTAAGGGAGTCTCTGAGTTGTGTAAGGCTAGAGCAGAGTAGAGAACTGTAATACCTTGTCATACACTCAATACCTTGTCATTAAACCAAAGAAATCTAATCAAGACACATCTACATCTGCTTGATAGACTGTTGCCAAATCAAACCAATGGTGATCAGAGGCAGCCACTGCAATGTGTAGTTCCAAACTAATAGCAACTGACAGTATCCTAGTTTTCCTATTATTTTTATTACTATTGTAAGAACATATGCAAATGAATTACTTTCCTCAGGCCTTTCAGCTATTTGAAGTCTGTTGAGCACTTTACACTCAATGTTATAGACATACCTACTTATATGTGTATGTACATGTCTGCATATTTGTTTTTTCCCTCCTACATAACTGCTAAAAATAGCTGATTTCCAGCCATGTGTAGCAAATCATATAATTCACAACCTAGCCCTTATGAAGATTCTTACACAGTGTAATACACAACTATATATCTTCATTGCTTCTGGCTTTTGGGAACTCCAGAGAGATAAATCTATATGAAAGAATAAAAGAATAATGGTATCAAAGAATAAAAAATAACACATTCCCACATGTCAAAGCTGTAGAACGCAAATTGAGTTAATCAAAGAGAAGACGTGATAGTCTACAGCATAAATTGTATATATCATTGATCTCACTGGATTGATATATTATTCAGTTGTCTTTCCTTCACAAATTACATTCACAGCATACTGATTGCAACTTCTCAATCAACTGCTTGTATCTGAAAGTCAAGATCACACTGGTTTAAGAGAATAGCTATTGCACCCAATATTTATTTATAGTACAGGGTGCAAGTTATTGGATTTGTATACTTTTAAATTTCTTTTAAATTGTGTTTCTTTCCTTAGCTTCTTTACTGTAGCCTCTGGACACACAGTGAAGAAATGAGACCTTGAAACCTGTGTGCCCATACTTCTACAATAATGACTATTCTAACACTGTACACAGTCTTCTCTTGAAACATATCTGTAAGGGTACTCTCTGTTTAAATTTTAGCTCCTCAAAGGTACATAACAGTTGTGATATATAATACATACAGGCTTAGCATGAGTATAAAAAAAGCTACTTTTTACTTAGGAAATGGAATGAACTCACAATCATAAAGTAATAAAAACTGAGTTATTTTTTCTTCATTTTTATCACCAACCTGGAATGTACTTTGTCCTGAGGTCATATTTCTCTGGCACAAACAGCAGTCTGAGCTTGCTTTCTAAAGCTTTCTACCTCTGCTCTAGGTTGACTTACAGCCAGATTGGTTTGACTCTCTACAATAAATCTTATGGCTAAACTGTTCCTCGTTTCCATAAACACATGTTATTTTACTTCCTTTCCTCATTGAAAATTAGTGCATTTCCAACAAATATTTGGTTTCATATCCTGCCAAATTTAAGATGTATTAATGGAAAGATGACAAACAAAATCATTCTTCTAGGACTGAGTGATTTTATCTTTGTTTTCTAACTCAATATACATTTAGAATTAAGAAACAAATATTAGGTCTCAACAAAATTTGCTTAGCAAAGATCATTTCTATACACATTGACATTTTCCAGAATATCATCAGAGTTCCAGGTTCATGGATCCTAGGTGAGGGATCTTAGGTGAAGGTTCCTATCACCAAAAAACTCAACAAGAATTCAGAAGTTGCATGTAGACAGATATGTCAACTATCTACCAAAGGCATTCACAGACATTTGGAAAAATCCTACTTTTTTTAATTTTTTTTTTTTTTCCCCATGTGGATATTATAGCATACAGAGCTGAATTTACAGGACTTCTAATAGTTAGCTAATGTCAAAGGAAAAATAACACAGTATATTATTTGACTGAAGGAAATATTAGAAAACACATCTGGGGAAGTGTCCAGAATTACACAACACCAACAATAACAATATAGCCCTGAATTTCCTACTGTTTGGATGAACATTTATTTTCAGATAAAGGACTTAATCAAAGCTAGTGTTGCATCCACTGGCTATTTTTAGTGGACCATTTTCAGATATAAGAGCTTGAGGATAAAAAAAACGTGATCATTTTTGCAGTTAAGTGTAAAAGCTGTAGCTGTGGTTGTCTGACAGAAAAAAA
Source organism: Athene noctua (assembly GCF_965140245.1). Taxonomy (NCBI): domain Eukaryota; kingdom Metazoa; phylum Chordata; class Aves; order Strigiformes; family Strigidae; genus Athene; species Athene noctua. Next base: position 32,172,613 of record NC_134037.1, on the reverse strand, counting down.
AAAAAGATGAGATTATCAGTTATTGTTACAGTAACTTTAATATCTGGGAGACTTCAGTTCTGTTAGGGAACCTTTTCCTTAAATAAAAGTCACCCTTGCTCAAACTAAAGGTGAAAATTCTGTGATATTTAATCCCTTACACTGAAGTATCTCTATGCCCCATGGAAGAAGGAATCATATTGCTGATAGACTAATAGATACTTAGAAAAGTTAGTCTTTCCTAAGATGAAGACTTTGTGTGGGACTCACAAAATCAAGAGTTTAGGGAGTTGCCACTGTAGTACAAGATACCAGATTCATAGAGTTCTGAATCTGTGAGAAAGCTGGAAACTAGACCTAGGACAAATTATAAACCAAATATGCAAGTCAAAAAGAAGTTCATATAGTTCTAATAAGTCTTGAGTAAATATCTGAAGTGAACTCACCCTCTGATAAATAAAACAACTGAAGGCATACTATATTATTTATTTCAGAGTATATCTGAAAGTATGAGATTTAGATCAAATTCATATTTTAAACTTTAGCTACCTGGCATCAATTTACTATCCAGTACCAGAAACTATCACTATTTGAATCATTGTGTTCCCTGTAAGACTAATCAGAGCCAACTGACTAAAATGACATGTTTTGTAGGGTATGTGCAAATAGTTTTTGTGACCATAAATGCCTACCATGACAATGTCATTTAATCTTCTAAATAGTTTTTTGGGATGGTAAATTTGCCCTAGTATAAGTTGACAGTAAAAAGATTCTTTCATGATTATTTTTGCAATGTTATTTAAAAATGGAATGAAAACATACAAGACTAATATAGCAATTGTCTAAGTTGTCACTAGGAACAGGAGAAGAGAAAAAAGAAAATAAATGGTATATTTTCAATTTTTTCAGAGCAAGGTGTTGCTGTTGGACTTGAATAATAAAATCAGCAATCTAGAATATGGGTTATTTACTAAGATACCATAAAAATAATAAAGGAAAAACATGTATTTGTCAGATAGCTGTTAAAGAGTAAAGACAAATGCCCAGTCACTACTAAAGCATCAGAATGATATTCTGTTGTTTGTTGCTTTCCCCAAAGAAGTTTTAGATAAAGTGGTTCAAAATGGGTCTTGAGTCATGCTACAGCAGCTCATGGGTCATCCCAAACAAATTTATACAAATCTACTCATTCTATTAGGCAGACACATATATCTCAGCATGATTTTGGCAGCCAAAATAGGCATACAGGGAATGTTGATGCCTTAAAGACTGATGAAAGGTCCCTAAATGTTGACATAATTGATAAAAAAGCCCAAATATTGTGAATCCTGCATTTGGCCTTTGGGAAAAAAATACTTAAATTTCAAAAACAAACAAATTATTTTTAAATAAAATTAATGCATTCCTAGAAAAAAATAACCTCTCTGAAACATTGTTTTTGTCTCAAATGCAGCTAACATTTTTACACACCTAAAATTCCTATATAGTAAAAAATAATATATTAATCTGTATATAACAGCAAATTCTTGTGAGTCAGTATTTCTTTATAGATCTTTACAAGTATTCTTTTTTCTTTATCAGCAAGTGACTAAAATAAAATTAATTCCCCCAAGAATACTCTTCTCAAAATGGCTATTGTTCTCAAGGCAGTGAGGTTACAAAAGCTGCCTGTAGCTGTTATAAATGCCCTTTATCAAAATGTCCACTGCTAATAGGAGTAATAAGAGTAAAAGGAACTGTCCTTACAGAAAATAGGTTTTTCCTTAGTGACTAGGAGCTCCCCTGACACATCAGGATGGAAAGAAAAAATGAAAAATGATTGGAACTTAATTCTGGGACTTAGAAAGGAATCTGTCACCAGTAATAGAAGATAAGGAACTAGAGTTAGGTAGTTGTTTCAATACTCATGAAGTATGATTTTTGTCCATTCTTAGTATTCACTTCCTAATAAATTCAAATCTATCTCTTCCTTTTAAATAATTATGTTCTATTTTATTATATTTTAATATTTATATCAAGCTTTTTTTTTTTTTTTCTACAGAGTTCATTGAACAGTGTCGTTAACATGCATCATGCTGTCAATTTACCTTTCCTAGGGTTCATGTATTTAAAATAAAGTGGCTGTATTATGTTAAGAATGTTTTTCTGTAGTTGAGTTTATCTTTATTTTAAAATATTTAGTGTTATGTAGACAAAGATAGAGGCAGTTGTCTGAAAGATTCAGTTTGGTAATTAGACATGTGTAGTCAAGACCTGTAAGATCTCTGTTTGGGGATGCCACTGTTAGAGCCGTTTTAGATCAATTTACTCAGGCATCATTAGCTGAGCACAAAGAGACTTCAAGCAGAATGTGGGAAAGTCGTAAATCTAAACCAATTATTTAAGTCCAATGCATGTAAAAACCAAATAATATTTAGCAAACTATGGAGTTAAGCACTGGTGTGCCCACAGTCCAGTACAGCACCTGGAGAGCCTTCACCAGCCGGGCAGGTATTGGTGAAGGGTCAGTGGTCACGGCACTCAGGAGCTGTCATCAGGAGTGTGGAGTGTCACCTTCCTCCACACTCCACACGCTCAATTTCCTCACGCAATTTTCTCACCACCTTCCTCACGCTCCTACAGCAGCGCTACAGGCTTGGGGAGGAGTGGCTGGAGAGCTGCCAGTCAGAGAGGGACATGGGGGTCTTGATTGACAGCCGGCTGAACAGGAGCCAGCAGTGTGCCCAGGTGGCCAAGAAGGCCAATGGCATCCTGGCTTGTGTCAGCAACAGCATGGCCAGCAGGGACAGGGAAGGGATCTTACCCCTGTACTCGGCACTGCTGAGGCCGCCCCTCAATTCCTGTGTTCAGTTTTGGGCCCCTCACTCCAAAAAGGAAATTGAATGACTCGAGCGTGTCCAGAGAAGGGTAACGGAGCTGGTGCAGGGTCTGGAGCACAGGTCGTATGAGGAGCGGCTGAGGGAACTGGTGGTGTTTAGTCTGGAGAAGAGGAGGCTGAGGGGAGACCTCATCGCCCTCTACAGCTCCCTGAAAGGAGGCTGCAGAGAGCTGGGGATGAGTCTCTTTGACCAAGTAACAAGGGATAGGATAAGAACTAATGGCCTCAAGTTGCTCCAGGGAAGGTTTAGACTAGATATCAGGAAGTATTTATTTACAGAACAGGTTGTTAGGTGTTGGAATGGGCTGCCCAGGGCGGTGGTGGAGTCCCCATCCCTGGAGGTGTTCAAGAGTCAGGTCGATATAGTGCTGACGGATATGGTGTATTTGATAATGGTCAGTGTTAGGTTAATGGTTGGACTATGTGATCTTCAAGGTCTTTTCCAACCTAGACAATTTTGTGATTCTGTTCTGTGATTCTGTTAACAATGTCAGCCCTCCTGGCTCAACCACAGTCTGGAAGTTCCTGACTGTCCCTTAACAAAGCAGCCTCCACCTACCCTCTCTGCATTATTTTCTTTTTTTTTAAATAAAGATTTTATCTTTTCATGTCAAATTTTCTCTCTTGAATTGTTTATCTTATAATGATTGCGGATCAACAATCCTATCACTCCGTAATTTTGACCTTACTTATCTCTGTACAGACAATCTCACAACTCTGTCTCAGCAGTTTGAATCAAGGTTACATAGCTGGAATTTATGAAAGCTGTACAAGGGCAGATAATCCCTTTGGGGGAGAAATTACAGCAGTCACCACAGAGAGAGGGTTACAGTGTTTGGCTTTAGACATTACAGCTTAGGAAGGATGTGAACAAATTGTAAAGAGACGAGAAAAGTACAAGAATAATCAGAAATATATGATCTACAAGAAAAGAGGGAAGGGAAGGGAAGGGAAGGGAAGGGAAGGGAAGGGAAGGGAAGGGAAGGGAAGGGAAGGGAAGGGAAGGGAAGGGAAGGGAAGGGAAGGGAAGGGAAGGGAAGGGAAGGGAAGGGAAGGGAAGGGAAGGGGGAGGGAGAAATGAGACTAAAGAGAAAAAAGAGGTAGCACAAGAGACTTCTAATATGAAGACATATCTATAAAGATGAAGAGAGTGGTGTGAGAAGAATTAATCAGAATTTCAACAGTTTTATAGCACATCTTCCCACTACTACAAATAGTTAAGAATTGCCCTGGGTGGAATACTATTTGTAGTCCATAAAACAACTCAAAATGTGATAGTTGTGGTATTCAACTAATAGTCAGTGATAGCTTCCTGTCTGTAGAATATGTTCTGTAGACTAGGAGTATTTCTTAAGTAAAATCTGTCTCTTAAAAGATGTTAGTTATGTATTTGTCATTAAGATGTCCATTGTGTTAGAAGATCCAAGCTGTCAATCTTTAACTTGGAACTTCTGGAGGTCTTTTAGGTATCTTGGAACCAAGCCATGAGGTGTCATGAACATAATTTTAGGTAACTAGCATACAAAGTACAAAACAGCTTTGGTATGTGTTTGGTGGTCTGTACTTCTGTATTTAGTGGGAGTTTCCTAAGCACTCCAGGCTTCTTGCCCAGGTATATCACATTTCTGCAACATAGCCAAGAGATTGATGAAAATGTGAATAACCAAGGCCAACTCATCATATGCTGGAATCTTCTACCAGCTGGAAATTCTAGAAAATAGTTTTTTACTGATGCTACCTGCACAAAATTACTGTCAATAAAGAAGACAGAAGCACACATAAACTTTGATCAGAAATTTTTTGTTACTGTTTGAACACCGGACACTACAGCTGGCCTGAAAATTCTTCAAATTGTTTACTGATGGAGAATGACTTCGGAATACAAGTGGATGAAAAATTGGATGCAAGCCAGTAATGTGTGCTCTGGTCAGTAATCTACTTCATAAAATAAGACCACCCATTATGTTTCCTCTGATAGCATTGTAAGTTATGGTGGAAGTTGTTAACGTATTTGAAACAAATTCATAAACCATGCCAGGATTATTAAAATCATGTTACTGGTAAGTTATTCAAAATATGCTTTCTTTTATTTATCTTCACAACTCTAGCTTCAAATTAGCTTAATATTTACATAAACATAAACCTTCCTAGAATCCTGATAAACTCCTTTATGACTACTTCTATAAAGAATCTAGTTATGTACATATTGCATGTTATACATTCTAACTAGATATGTGCATAAAAATAATATTTTTTTATTTAAATTTGGGAGAGTATTCACATTTGACAAGGGTTTATAATACAGGTTGTTGGGTTTTTTTTTAATTTCCTTTTTCTCTTTTATTTAGTCTAAATACTCTTAATTGTTTAAATCTCTGTTTACAATATCACCATTTTGGTATTTTTTTCTTTTATTTATATCTATGTCAGATCATTTGTTTCTGAATTAAGATCAACAATTTGACAATAAGATAGAATCTAAGGTCATAGATGATGGTTACTTTCCAGCTGTTAATATTTGCTAAAAGAATGTAAATTATATGAATTGTGTAATATTCATGGTGTTATTAATAGGAGCTATTGAAAACTGCCAGTGGGTATTTTATCTAGGACAATGGTGACCAGCTTTCCCAAGACTCCAGATCGTATCTTAAAACCCTGAAGGCCATTAAACACATTCCCCATGCTTTGTACAGTTAAAGTGGACAAACTGTCTAAATACTTTTGCTTTCAAAGAAGTATGGAAGTTCCTCTCTAACTCTGTTTTCTTTAAGAAGTAGATCGGGCAGGCACCTTAATTTAGAAACTCCTGTGGATGTTGGCATTGCCAGTCTCTCATACTTGGCTCCTGATACGACACTGTCAAGTACAGTCAAGAGGTCAGCTACAGTCTTAGGTCTGGTCACATGACTTTTGCCAGTATGGGAATACAACAAGCTCTTTATGAGCTACATGTAGTTTAAGAGCCACATATTTGGCAGCTTTGCCCTACAGCACAATGCAATACACTGAGCAGATTGCTTCCTCAGGTGGGAAGATAATATGCACATACCTGCATGTGGCAGCTAAGATGTCACAGGAGACACAGAGTGAGAGAATAGAAAAACATACAGTTCAAATGACCTGTGAATCCAACTTCAAATTATTATTCAATACTAAATATTTTAAGGTTTGTCCAAATCAGTTTTAAAAGTTCCAGCACAGAAATTCCTTGAATTTTAAGCCTAAATTTCTGTATTCTGAATCCAGTGTTGTTCTTCTAAGCTTTTTCTTTGGACTATCATAAACAATTCTCCTTTAGTCCTCATGGGAATAGATGCTTGGGAAACACGAAGGCAAAACAGACAAATATTATATTTAGGTTTTTGAAATATGAAACTGCTTAAACATTCTGAGCTGCATATCTAGAAATACTGCGTATCAATGTTAGCAAACCTTCTTTTTTAAAAAATCTTTAAAATACTGTATTTTTAAAATATTTGTTCAGATTTTATGGACTACTTCTATTTCAGCTTCATTAATATTGTGGGATTTTTTTTTAAAAAGGCTACTTTAATCCCATCTGATATTCTATAAATAGTTGTGTAATTTAGACAATTAACATTGTCTTACCTTGTGGTTGATGGATAATGACAAGTTTTTCCAGAAACTAATTCAGTTTAGTTGAACTCCTAACTTAGTAATTTTATTTTGAGATCTTAAATCAACTCAAATAGATCGGTTCAAAGCCACCACATTTTAACTTGAAGGTGAGTGTAGCTGTTGTGTTTGTTTATGTAAACTATTCTGAAAGCAAACTCTGCTTGAATTATAGTCATATTGAGGGAGTTGTTATAATGTAATCATGGCTTTCGAACATTTACGTTCTTCTTGGTGTTTTCATAGTCACAGGAGTGTTGTGATTTAATTCCAGCCAGCAGCAAATAAGCACCATGGAGCTCCTCTCTCACACCCCTCCTGGTGGGGTGGGGAAAAGAATTGGAAGGGTATAAATGAAAAAGCTCATGGGTTGAGATAAAGACAGTTTAATAGATAAAGCAAAACCAAAGTAAAACAAGGAACTAATTCACTACTTCCAATTGGCAGGCAGGCATTTAGCCATCTCTAACATGAAGGGCTTCATCATGTAACTGACTTCGGAAGACAAATGCTGTAACTTCAAATGTCCATCCTTCACTTTCTTCCCTGCAGCTTTTATCACAGAGTGTGATGTCATACTGTATGGAATATCCCTTCGGTCAGTTGGGATCAGCTGTCCCAACTGTGTCTCATCCCAATTTCTTCTGCATCCCCAGCCGGCTCTCTGGCAGGGCAGCATGAGAAGAAGAAAAGTCCTTGGTGCTATTTAAGCACTGCTCAGCAATAACTAGAATGTCAGTGTGCTATCAACACCACCATTTTCATCACAAATCCAGAACATAGGTCCACACAGACAACTGTGAAGAAATTTATCCCAACCAAAAGCAGAACAAGGAGAGACTGAATTGTTATTCCTGGCATGGAGCAGTGGGCCTTTCCATTCCAACCAGTCTTTCAATGGGCTGAGGAAAACGTATCCGGCATCTTAGCAGAATTCCTCTTGTCAAAAATTTCTTACATGAATGCTAGAAGTGTACTACATATTCTGTTTAAAATGGAGACAGTAAATCTTAAGAATACGCCAATTTTCTGTGTCAGACTGCTACTTCTTGTCAAAACAGCTTTTCACACATATCAGTGGGTCATGATGGGAAAACATACGTTGTATAAGGAAGCATTTCCCTAATATAATTAAGGTTCATTTAACTAATGATTTCTAATGGTACTGAGTTTAAATTAGGCAGAAGGCATACTCTGTGCAGTATACAGGAGATCTGTTCAGGCTGATTTTGCTCTTATTCTCATTTTGAGTATGCTGCTTAAGAGATGTATTTTAATAATATATTTATGTGATTACTCATAAAAATGTAATTGTATTCATTGTCTTCAAGCCCTACATTTTCCTGTCCCATTAGAGTAAGTCATTATTTTACTTCTCTCCTCCCTTAAACCACTCTGTTGCCATAAGCAAAATAAGATAAGAAGGAAATTTATCTGACAAATGCATGGTGAAATTTCTGCCCACCAAATGCTTTTCAAATCAGAAGTAAAAGCAGCCTTGGGAGATAAATCTACAGAATTTGAAATAACCATACAGAAATTGCCAGAATAATCCCCTGCATTGCCCAAAGCAAGATGTAAATTAGGAAGCAATACACTATGAGTGTAATGGAGCATGTACTTTTCATGCTTCCATTCATCTCGTGTAAACAGCTCATACACTGCACCTCACAGGAATAATTACAAAATAATAGAATATCTGAATTTATAAATATTAAGACAGAAGACAAAAAGACAGTATTTTATATTAATAAGACTTTTTTATTGTTAAAAAAGTTAATAATTGCTATCTTGTTTTCTAATTATCAACTTACACAGGTAGAAAGTCAAAAACATGAAAAAGGCTTTCGGCAAAATCAGCAGGGGAGATACGCATTCTGTCTGTTGAAAATAGATGTTAGCTAGTTGGTTGGCATGGCAGCAGTATTCTGTGCTTCCATACGGGACATAAATATTTGAAAAGACCTCGGAACTTCCAGTCTTTAAAATCCCAAGGACAGACTATGTTACAGAGATGTTGATTGTTCCTTTCTGTGGAAGAGAAGATGAATTAAAGATATATCCATACCCAAGATATGTTAAAACAGGTATCAAGTAATTTTTAAAATTCATCATCAGAACATTGTCTCAACTTCTACAGTCTGATCTCTTCAGTAATCACATGAAGCAACAAGCACTGAGAAATGCCAAGAATGCTGCTATTGCTTCTGCAAATCTGCATACCTCCATAAAGTCTTTCTCTACTATATCACCATTACTTTTATACCTAATACTTGGTTCTTCCATTTAGCAAATAGAAGGATAGAAGAACAAGTTAAAACAAATAAACAAATGTCATTAGGGACATTCGGGACATCAGCTGCAAGCAGATATTCAAATGAGCAGAATTGAATAACACATTCTGCCTTTTCAACTTAATCATGATCCGAGCTTCTTAACTTAAAGGGTACAGTATTATAGGGTTAAATTCTCAGGATAAAATTCTTGAGTAGTTCAGAGGATGTTGTGGGTTTTCTTTAGGGTTTTCTGATATTTACTGAAAGCAAATGCTTACTAACTCAGAAAATGGCCTAACTAGACAGAGCCCAGAGCAACCTGGTCTAATCCCATAGCTGACTCCATTCGGAGCAGGAGGTTGGACTAGAGACCTCCTGAGATCCCTGTGTAAGGGACTGTGTTGGACTCTATGTCTCAAGCATTGCTGTTGCACCACCACCACATCCTGGCCTCAGTGTCCCATGGATAGGGAGGAGTACGCTCCGGAGAAGAGGAACTGCCCCAGGCCAAGCCATGACATATGCCCAAAGTTAAATTGGGGTGAAGAAGCTGTGCAGGCTGGCATGACCACCGTGAACACTGGGGCATGCGTGCATGGAGGACCATGACATAATGAGCCCTGTGAAAATGGGTGGACTTATTGGAGAAATCTGGGACAATAAGACTGTGTACTTCTCTCTTGGGACTCTTCCCTCTATCTCTCTCTCTCTCTCTCAGCCTTGTCATCACTACTGGAGCTTGGACACTATCATCTGCACCAGGATTGAGTCAATGATACATCACTGGATTCATGGTGGTGGTAATTAATCTTGCTGCATCTCTACCATTTTTCTTGCTTAAGGATTCTGACTTTTCCTTCCTTTTTCTCTCTGTCTTATCAGTTACCAGTTGTATGCAAAATAAAGTTCACAAGGTTGTATGGCATCTGACCTCGTTTGTGTCTTAATCTCACTCTTGGGATGGTTTAAGAACCCTCCCCAATATCGGATCAGGACACCCTCCCAACTTAATTATTCCATGATTCTATCCTATAGTTCTACTTACGGGTAAGATTACCTTTTGTGCATTTATTTGTTCGGCTGTTGCTGAAATGGCCAGTGACTGTACGTTTTGACCCAGTGTCAGACTGGCTATAAGTAAAAAACACTATTTCTAGAGAGGTTCAGAGCAGCTTTCCAGAGAGGTTGTGCCACTTCCATCCTTGAAAGTTTTCAAAACTCATCTGGACAAAGCTGTGCAGGTTTAACCCCTGCCGGGATCGGAGAGCACGTTGCTGTTGCCCTTCCCCACCCGCAGCCGGTCGGGCTGGAAGTTAAACACAGACCCCGGCTAAAATAAGAAGAAATTTAATACAACAGTGTGATAAAACAATCTGAATAGCAGCAATGGCAATGATAACAACAATAAACAGCAATAACAGTGAACAAGACAAAAGATATACAAAGAAATACCGCAAAATGATCAGGGAACAAGCCCGCCGCGTGTATGGCAACCCGCAAAACCCAAAGCGAAAGTAAAAGGGCTCCACCCCTGGACCTGACGTCAGCATGGTATGAATAACCCGGCTGGAGATCCCTTCCCCCTCTCTCTTTGCTGGGAAAACTTGACCCTAACCCAGCTGAACCAGGACAAAAGCTCTGAGCAACGAGCTCTGAACCTGTAGTAGAACTTGTTTCGAGCAGGAGGTTGAATTAGTGACATCCTGAGGTCCCTTCCAACCTGAATTATTCTATGATTCTATAGGTAATGTATAAGAGGTCCACTGATTAGTTCTTGGATTTCAGACTGACTTGTAAAAAATGGCCTTATTTTTTAACTACTCTACTCTGAATGCTAACTTTTGTAGCACATGAGTATTATGTAAAAGCTGTTCAATTTACCAAATGTTCTACTGGGTCCACTGCACTGTTCTAGTGCAGGACTGAGAGCCTTCAGTTTGAGCCATTAAATTTCCTCTCTTCTGTGACCTAATGAATGACAAGAAGTGGCATCATATAAACTGGTCAGTAAGAAGTGAAGGAGTCCTTAAGCAGACACACTTATCCTCTTTCTCTTCAGGGGGTTCTGTCTTTATATTCTTCTTTCTCATATAAGTAAACAAATGTTCTTTTAAGGAGCCAAAATTGTCATAAGACCAATATATAAATAGATCACGATGAAAGAAAATTATTAAATGTAGTTTTAACTTCATTAGACTTAGATGATGGAGAATACAATGGTAATTATAAAGTTAGGAGATCCATGTGCTTTGGTAGTTCTATGAAACTTCTTGACTTTAAAATATGAATATTTGTATTCAACTATTTAACCAATTTTTTAATATATATAATATATATTTCTTATAATAAATTATTTCCCTATATGAATATAAAAACCCCTGCTTAGTTCAAAGGCACATTTTTATATTTTCAATTGTACATTTCTGTATGATAGTGGGTATGTTTATACAATGGGTCCATATCATTTAGAAGAAATTTTGTAACATTACATTAATAAAATTTTGTGGTTTGCACTTAGTTCAAAAGTGGTGTTATGTAAAATTTTAGCTGCTCAGGTTAATGGACATCTCTTATTGATTAGCAGTATGGATATTCAAAAACAAACACTTTATTGGTTGAAAAAACATCTAAGCCAATTTTTCTCTTAAAAAAAAAAAAAAAAAAAGTGAAAGATAAACTCTAAGCTAATCACTGAAGATGTTAAGACTTTAACCTGAGATGTACAAAGCACAAGGGACTCAAGCAAAGTGTAGACATAGTTCAGCCTGTTAATCAAGCAAATTCTACTCCGTCAAATGTGAAACTCAATATATGCCTCATTTTTTGACACTGATATTTCCCTGTAATTTCACATTCTGTTTTTGTGCATACACACATATTTTTATCTTGATAAAATTTAAGAACTCATGAAACACATAATAAATCAATGAAAATGGAAAAATTAGTTGTTTCTCCAATTAAGTTTCCATAGTTTTTAGATATTCTGTGAATGTGAACGTACATACATCTACAGGAACAGACTGCTCACAAAATGCATCAGCCGTTACTTTTCTGGAGCATACCTGGAAGAAAAAGAAGTCACATATACTTACCTAAAATATGTTCTCGCTTACATATTCTGACTGTAATACAATAATCAGTAAGAAGGTTCAGACCTCACACCCAAGCCTCTCAACTTGATTCCTGAGCTGTACGTTGTACTGAGGTTAAGAATACTCTTCCCTCTTATTTAGAAGCTGTTTCACTGTCTAGAAAGGAATTAAAGATTTATAGGATCAGAAAAAGAGCAAGCATAACGATGACTCAGTAGTCTACTGGTTCAAAATCTCACTTGAGAAGAGAGACACCGATTCTATTCTGTGTTCCAAAGACTATACATTTTACATGAGACAGACACTGGATAACATGTATAAGTAGCTCATGGAGCAACCTAGACCTTCCCAGTCCCAAGTGAATACCTTAACCAGTCGACATGAGAGCCATACTAACTATTGGATTTTTCAGTGCCCTCTATGAATATTACATTCTTTCCTGCACAGTGGCAAGTAAGCATATCTGAAGCTACAGGCTTATGTTTAAAACCGTCTCCTGGCATGTTTTCTTGATATCATGCAGTGAAAAGAAAAAAAAATAATTCTAATGAATAGGGTAACTAGGCTATGAGAAGTGCTACATAGCCATCGCCTATCTGTAATCTGAAACTTTAGAAGAGAAAATCTCCTGTGCCTTTTTGACACATTTAAATTAGAAAATTAGGCAAGTTAAATTAGAAAATCTGAAAGAAATATTTTGCAATTTATTCTTCATTACTTTCATGCTGAATATTACTTTGGGTCTTAACTATTTGTCAGATTCTACATCCCATTGACCACATTAGTTATTGTGTGAGACAGTGGATTGATTCATCCTCTTTGTGAGGCTTTTGGCATTGTATTTCTGTGACTGACCAATAAACCCCTAAAATGGAAGAAAGCTCGGAGATGGGCAAGGGCTTGTGCCCATGAATATCAGAAAATTATGCAGGTGTAACTGACCACAGCTGTTGCAAAGAAGCTGACTTTATCTCATCACAAAAGGGGCTGGAAGGTGGCCTTTCTTTTAGATGAATAGCTATCAACAGCTGAGTGGATCAACTGGTTGTGTATACGTTTGTACCCAGTTCATTAAAGAGTTTGAATGTCACCCTGAGTTAGCCAGACCAACCTAGGGGTAGTGAATATGTGGTTCAGCTCCGCACAGAGTATAAAACTAGATAAGAGTCAAAATAATTTAAAAGAGAGCAACAAGTTTGAGCTGGCTTCAACCCATGTTTTCTTTCCCAGCAACTGGGGAAGCACAGAATCCTGGCAGTAAGCATATTACAGAGACCAATAGTGGGGATCAAACTGGTATTATGATTCGACTGTGTATTGAAATTGCTTTGTTTTGCTAAGTTTGATTTACATTTGTATTGTGTTATGTAGTACATTTTGTATCACTCTGCTAAATCAGAAATCCTGCGTAACATCACCTATCTACAAATAAGTAAATTTTTTATTAAATATTACACCTTCCACACATGGAATATCTAAAAGAACCTGGTCAGAGAGTATTGGAATCTGACAATTTCCTAACATAACTTCAAAAATCCATTCTTATTCTCATTAAAGACTTCCTTGTTCCATCAATAAATGTAGTCTTTAATATCCAGCATCCAAATGTATATCCAAATATAGTTTTAAATAATTTCACCATTATGTAAAGAGATTTTTCATTCATATGGATTTGATTACTGGATATCCTGAAAGCTTATTTACTTTTTACTCCAGCTTTTATGTGTATCACAAGGTTATTTTCCACAGATTTTTTAAATTATTCTTTGTACTTTTTTTTTTTTTTTTTTCCAGTTTGGTTTCTTGATGGAATATATACATCACACATTTTCTCCAGATGTCTACAAATGTATCCAGGTCACACATTGGTTAAGGAGAATTTTTATATTATTATTACTGTTTTTAAATACAGTTTCTTATCCTGCTGTCTAGGTCCATGGAATGGGAAAATAACTACTACTACCTTGTCTAGCTTCAGGAAGGTTGAACAAAACTGATTGTTTTCGGACTAATAGTGTTATCTCCTCACTACATTTTTCTTTATTAAAAGTAGCAAGTGAGAAGGTGCAAGATAAAATGCCACAGTGTCGGATTTGACTCTTTGCCCTCCACACTCTGGTATACACTTTAGCTAATGAAACATCTTCATGAGAGCAAAATCTGATAGGGCAGGTATCAACAGGACTGTATCTGTAACTTACCCACTGAGAGATGGTTTAGGTGTCAATGCACACAAGCCCTTCTCTCTCCTTATGATGCTCTTTCATTCTTCTGATTTATAAACATATTTCCTATTCTTTCTAATACATAATGGGTTCTTGATTATTTTGTTTTTCATAACAGTTCTTGTCCAACCTCAGAGAATTATTTGCCCTAGATACTTCTATTCCTGCCAACCCTGTGCTACTGCGTGAAAACCAAACAGGTGAATTCAGAGTCTGAGACATTCCCAGTGAAGCACTCAACTACTAAGAATATGGTATAGTGCTGGAAAATTCTCCAAAACCTCTGAATCAGTAAAATTAATCATTTTGCTGAGGTCACTGCCTATGAAATTCTGTGTTACTGTGGATGTAGAATTGAACATGTGATGCTGTGAGAAGGATGAGCATTTTATTGGAACAGTCATTAATAGCATAGTAATAGTAAGTTCAGTGTAAGCCATCATTCTCTTACCTTTGCTCAGAATTACTTATATTCAAGTAGTCTTATTGAGCCAGAGCCAACTATGCAGCATGAAGAAAGTAGAAAAAATTGGGACTTCATCTCACTATTAGCATCACAGCTGTTCTCACTTCATGTCCTACTTGGTAGCTGGGCTACTGAGAAAAGCAAATACTTCTTTATCTTATATCTGCACTAAGTAAATGTCATAGCAACTCATTAGTTCCAACAAGGTTCTTGTTTCTGAATATCAAATACTTTAACTCTTCCCCTTACACCAACAGTTTTTCCATGATTTAAGCCATAGAACATGTCCTTTGTTTAAGACTATATGTAATCACAAGCATTTGATTTTTGTAAAATAATAGAAGGATAGAAATAAATGCTTTTATTCTCATATAGTTCTATTGGCTACTGTGCTTTGAAGCTGTGCATTGCTTAGAACATGACCCTTGTATTCTAATTAGTTAGTCTTCTTAAACAGCTTCTGAACAGAAAATTTTTAGTTCTGCATAGGACTGGGCAAATTATATCTGAGTTAAATAAAAACAGGGTGAGTATTTCTGTGTACTGATGCAGCTGTTTCTTAAATAATATCATAATTTGACCCTTTGAAATATGCATCAAATGTGTTCCAAAACACATTGAAATCAGCAGTATAATCTCTACTTCTGTTAACTCCGTTGACTTGGATCAGATCCATACGGGAAAATTGTTTTAGATTTTTTTGTTTCATTAC
This sequence comes from Athene noctua, assembly GCF_965140245.1. Lineage (NCBI taxonomy): Eukaryota > Metazoa > Chordata > Aves > Strigiformes > Strigidae > Athene > Athene noctua. The sequence goes on along the minus strand of NC_134037.1, from coordinate 32,157,346 downwards.
CCGTATTACTGTCGCAGTGAAAATTAAGTCTTTATTTACCTACCTCTGAAAAGTATCTGGAAGGTCCTTGGTGCTTTTTTAGGATCCCAAACTTTTCTGTATGTTTATGTTAAAACCATTAGAAGTTACCTTTTGTTATCTTCCTTCCCTACATTAATTTGAAGTTCCACAAGCTGAAGTTTGTCAGTGTATAGATGGATCATCAAGCCCAGGATAGCAGGCACTAATTGTCAAAGCTGTCATGCCTGATACCCATCAAAAAATCCTGACACTATTTCAAAGGCTAGTAAAGCTTTCACTGATTGCTGTGGAATAGTTACACAGAGTATGAAGATTTTCCCTGAATCTCTACAATTTTCTACTAAATTGGCTCCAGAATGAGGGAAGCAGAGATAAATTACCATCTGCTTTTGGTTGCAGAAAACCTGAGTACATTTATTTTCATCAACTTGTTTTTCCAACTAATTAATAAATGATTACAGAGAAAGATGACAACTTAACTTACTGGTCACACAGGACACAGATATATGCTGTTCTGCATTTTCTGACAGACTGAATTATTGAATACAGTTAAGTTGATGGAAAAAAAACAAAGGGACAGGTTAGAAGTTCAGGATTCTTGCTGACTGCACTACCTTGTTAGGGTATCTTGCTAAAAGTTAATTTCAGGAACATACTTTAAGTTCCTTTTCTTCCAATCAAGAAAAACATAATCAATAAATCATATAATAGGAAGTACTATAAAATGTCTTAGCTTCTTTGACCTCAGGAAAGCTGTGATACAGGAAGCTGTGCACAGTGTTAAACCATGCTGATAAAACACAACACTTCCAAATTATTTGCATCAGTATCAGTGTTTACCTTATGTAAGCTTCTCTGTAAACAGAAATAAAACCTAAATGCATGTTGTGTGTGGGAATTTATTTTATTTTCATCTAACCCAATTTAGAGATATTAATATTGAACCTTGCTGAAAGCTAGGTCCTTATCCTTATCATATAAATATAATTGCCTGCTCCTAGCATGTAAGGTAATTGTTTTATAATTGTCCACAGATGCTTAAGTTTCTGATTTAGAAAATACACTCTTAGAGTATCCTTTGAGGTCAAACGGCCTTAATCTTTATTTTTCTAACTCAGCTCTGCCATTTTCTAACTCATATCTGTCATTGATACATGCATTAAGGAGAGATGTACTATGAATATGCAGAGACAACTTATTAAACATGGGGCTTAGATCCTTGTCTTGATGCAAAATAATCAAGATTGACATGGACGTTATCTGATTAATGGTTAATAATGAATCACTTTGCAAGATGACAAATTGTTCTCAGAACTACACCTCTGGGTAAGCTTCAGATAAGATTACATTTAGAAGTATATGATTTACTTCCTCAAGCATACCCTTAGTTAGAAAGGCTGTGTAAAAATGTAATATTCAGACTTCTTTGTTCCATTTAGTTTTTAGTTTGAAACAATTCAGTTTGCATAATTCCAATTTTCATGGTTGCTATTACACTAAACACAATGTCCAACCAGTTAACAAAATAATGACCTATATCTTGAAGAATAAATGTCTACAGGAAACTGTTACGCCCAAAATCTTGTTGTGGACAAAAAGGGAAAAACCCATATATACAGAGCTAGAAAATTTTTGTTACTCCATTTAGAGTTTTAACAAGCTAATAGTCTAACATATCTGGATAATACAGAAAAGCCTTATTAATAATGTGGTTAAAACTGACCAGAGGACCAGAAGGTGATATCTGTTTTAGATAAAGGGCTGTATCAATGGGTGGATCAGCTGGCTGTGTGATTAATTTTGAGTTAATAGAAAAAGTTTGAAAGTCTTCCTGAGTGAGCCATACCATCATGGGGGAAGTTAATACATGGTTCAGCCCAATATAAAGTGTAAAAATTTAACAACGAAGAGAATGAACTTTGAAGAAGACAGCATGCTTGAGCTGGCTTCACCTCATGTATTCCTTCCCAGTGACTGGGTTGGTTCAGAACCATGACAATAAGTATATAGAGACCAACCATATATTGCAATTACTATACTGTATTTGCATTGTTATTTCAGTGAATCACTGTATTATTCTGATAAATCAAAATCCCAGGCAATGTCAAATACCTTCAAAAAAGTAAATCTGATATTAAAACCTCCATGTGTAGTATATCTAAAAGAATCTTGTCAGAGTGCTGGACTCTGACAGTGGAAAATATGAATACAAAGTTGAAACTGGTTCCTGTGTGCAGGAGTCCATGGCAATTAAAAGTTTTAATATCCTCAGCATCATGTATAAGGTGGTAGAGACTTTCTGTAGGAAATGATTCTCTGCAAACAGAGCCACGTCTAAATTTTAGAAACCTTAGTGTTATCTTCTGAGGTTTTGAAGACCAACAGTGAAATCAGGGGCTAGGATTTGGTTTTTGACAGTAAAACTGACACTATTGAAAAGCTAATAGGATGATGACCATTGCAAGAGCTCAAGGTATATCACCTGCTTTAAATTACATATATAGTGAACCATAGCATAACAAGTTTGTAGTGCTATGTATCCACTCATACTTAGGTCCTAGTACAGCTCTGTGCTGCAAAGGTCATGTTCTAGTAAATACCTTAAAACATGTTGACAAGATCAAAGATGAATGGATGCTTCTTTGAAAATTCACAGGTGTTTACTGACTGGGAGTGTCACTGAAATTATGCAGCAACTGTTGTAACTAACAAAGCATGAATACGTGATCAGTGTTTTTAATAAAAAATATGTTGCCCAAGCTCTGCCTTGTAGAAGTGTCACATCCCGCTCAGATGAGGGAGACAAGCGACTCAGATTCACAAATCCCCACTGGAGCGGACAACAGTGAGACAAGTCTCAAAGTCCAAACATTTACTAACTACCCACAATGTACTAATTGAACACACGATAATTGGCTGAGTATATAGTAAGTTGTGGCAAGCAATAGGATATGCCTTGATTTGTTTAATGGAAAAAGGAAAAAGAGAGAGATAGAGGGAATAGGGAAATACAGATCACCGGTCTGGGTTTCTGCATCTATTCAGCCAGCGAGGGTCCAAGAAGGCAGCTGTCTTGTTCACTTCACTGCACTCTCCATGCCCCCCCCCCCCCCCCCCCCCCCATTTCTTTCCCCTACCTCCCTTCATTTTTATCCACTTTCTTTGGGTCCATCTCCTAGGTTGACCCACATACCTACATATCCCATGTATGGGAAGGGATAAGGTGTTTCATGGGATGATGTAATTATCATGATCTTGTTAGTCTCCGTTAGCATATTGAGGGGTGTTAACTTTAATATGCATTTCGTGGATAATGAAGCAAAAGTCATTTACCGGACAGATGGCCCTTGAAATTTGACCAGGTGCACCAGAGCAGGGCTGTCCTGTCTCCACAGGGCTCCCTCCTTCAGATGCATCTTGTGTTGTTTGGGCAGCCTTACCAGCTTCGACCTCCATACCATCCACCTTGTGACTCACAGTTATGTCTTGCAAGTGTTTGAGGCATTTCTTCAATCAGCCTCAACTTTTGCTTTCTCAGGCTGTTTCTCACAAGAAGTTAGCAAAATATGAAAATTGGAATGGTGATTTTCAAAAAGAATACATCTACGTCATAGCATGTAGAATTAATCTAATGGAAGATGGAAATCCACACAGTAGACCGTGTGTGTTATGTTATGGTACATACCAGTACTCACCTCATATTTGATTCTATTTTTATTGGCTTTCCTCCAATTTTGCTGTCCAAGCGGTATGCAACAATAATGTTCATCAGTCCTAAACACACTCATAGTTTTTTTCCATGGCAATATTTCCTGTATCCTCACATTACTCCATGGAAACCATGCCTGCATTTACTTTGATGCACACATGCCACAGAGAGACCATCTTGTCTTGGTGTCTTGTCCATTTCTGTCTCTTTCTTTGACACCTGTGTGCTGTGACTGACAGTTTGTCCCTATGGGTATCCATAAATTTCAGCTTGACCATACTGTGGCTGTCAGTCAGATTGGTGTAATAAACTGTCACACTGTATGTATCAACACGGTAACATTATTTACATCCTGTCACACATAGACATGCAGCTAATGCACATTCCTATCTTCTGCTTCATTTTACATTTGTTTTGCACTTTGTTAGACACTATAAAACAGCTCAGTTCCTGTACAAATATTAAAGTTCTCAACTTAAGAACAAGATTTCTATAAAGAGGAGAGAAAGAAAAAAATTAAGGCTGAGGGAAGAATCTAACAATAACGTGAAAATCCTACAGATCGTATTGTGCAAAAGATAAAAAAGGAAAATCATGTACAATGATTCAAAATATACCACTAGAATCCAGCTTTCACTAATCATTGACACTGGTTCACGTTCACAGAAAATATTTTTTCTGAAAAATTATCTGTTAGTACTAAATGAACTCCTTCTTATAGAAGACAAAGACATAGTTGCTCAGTAAAACTTAATACCAAAGGAAAGTGAACTAAGAAGAAAATGTGTTTACTGATTTTTATAGCATGTATTTTTTCACTAAAATCCAAATACTGAGACTATGCTAGTATGTGTTTCCAGGGTTAGAAAATGTCACACTGAACTCCAGAGAGAATGGGCTTTTGCAAAAAGCATCTTTTAATGAGCAAAAGACCTTTGGAAATGTATAAACAGATAATAATTTCTTCTCCTAAACTTCTTCCTGTCTCTCAGTTCTACAACCATTGTGCAGATCTATAAAATGAGGAGAAAAAAATCCTCTTATGAGAATAGTGTTTTAAAAATTGCAGCCAGCTTCACTAGCTTTTGGTGATAAAGCTTAACTTGAAAGACTGGTTCAAGGTTGCAAGTCTTAAGTAGTGGCATCCTGATACTCCGAGTTACTTTCTAAAACAACAGATAGTATAGGTGCTTAAGACAGCATTATTTGTTGGCAGACAAACAGCTTCCCACACTACTTGCTGCATAGTTGTAATCCCTTTCTCGAACCTCTAACACTGATGTGCCTTCTTATGTGGAAGGCTACAGCCTCTTCTACAATGAGCTGGTACCCACCAGACAGTTACTAGTAACATTTCCTGTGTGATCTGTAGTATTAATAGTGGACAGGATAACATTAAAAAAAAAAAAAAAAAATTTCTGGCCTTGACTTGGAGCTATTAGGTTAGACTGGAGCTATTAGAGACTATTAAGGTCTCCTGTGGACATACAGAAAAGAAGGCCTGTGAGGCTACTAATTCCTGTTGCACTAAGTTCTAAAGGTGCATTGTGTTAATGAGTGTTTTGTTACAAGTTTCTAATATTTTATGAGGGTTTTTTTGTTTGTTTCACTGGCTTTTGCTCAAACAGCTAGATTTTTCAAGCAATGGTCCCATCAACTCTTTTCAGTGTGGTTCCAAACAGCCTTCAGCTATTTGCTGCTGTAGCTAGGAATGTAGAAATGTAACAACGCTCACAAGAAGTTAATTAACATGAAAATGACCTTAAATCCACTCACAAAAATGGATGTCAGATTAAGGATAACATGGAAGTTTCACTTTGAATGTTCAGTCTTAGATAAACAAGTTTTGCTTCTTCACTTTAGCTTAATGTAAATAAAAATTGAGTTTTTCTCTAGCACATTTGATTCTAACATATAAAATATGGAAGCACGTTGTTCAGAAAATTACCCAGACATATAGCACCACAGAGAAATTATTATCCCTGACTAGGGGATGCAAACTCCATAGATTTAATGTTGGAGAAAAAGCAGCTCAGCATCACACCACAAAAGAGATCTGACCTTCTTGCTGAGGACTATCGGGAAGAATATGCATAGGCTAGTAATTTGCTTAGTAATAGGAATTTATCATTGACAGGGATAAATGGAAGCTGATTTTAATATACATATTTTTATATGATAGAGCAAATTCTTTTCTTTGCATAGTCTGTGTATTCATCATAATTTTATATGATAATTTCTATGCAAGCATATAACTTCTTAACTCGGTGAAGTTCTTGAAAAAAATACTATTGTGCACATTTTGACAAAACTTTAGCTTTGCACCTTCTTCTAAAACATGTCTTTTTCCTCATTCATATGATTCAGCTGAACATTAAGGAAAAGACTTCTAACTCCTTTTTATTTCAGGCAACCTGCTAGAATATTATCAAAGCAATAACAACTATCTAAAAGAGAACAGGACATACATATAGATACAGACTTCAAAAACAACCTCATTAATCTTATCTTCCTTTAACACGACAACTTTGTTTATGCTGTGACATCACACATATTTTAAAATGCAGAAGTAAGAAGAAGGCCAAACCACCAAAATCATTAAAAAAATTATACCTATTAAAAATATATAATATGAAACTTGAGCAAAATAGTGTAAAACCTTTTAACCAGTTCATGTTGTTAGACATGTATAGCAATTATTTTTGCTTTTTACAGAAGTAAAATTTACTATGAGAACAAAAAAACGGAGGATAAGCAATTTTATAAATGAATACATGGTAGCTCTGTATAGGAGAAAGACCATTTTAAAGCATTTGTCTTGTTCCTCATGGCACTTTTGGTGCTTAAATCTTTAACATATTAACTAAACAGAAAACAGAAATGAAGGAGTGGGTTAATTACGTATTCTTTTTTACATCAGAAATACTGTCTTGATAACCCTGGAGATGTAGTACCTTTATTCATTACAGTGAAATCAAGGAGTATAAGACTGCTATAATATCAGATAAATTAAGGTTTACACTATGTCATTGATAGAAAACAACTGCAGTCAGAGCAGCTAGTAAAAAGTCACTTCATCAGTTGAGTGGCATTATGTGGAGTTCCTTGATGGATATTCAAAGTCATACAAAGAAAAAACAATATAAAAAGACCGTACAGAACCTATAACCGTGGTGCTAATGTGGCAAAGCAGTGACTATTTCCGATACTGTGGGAGAAAAAGCAGATGTAAAAGCAACTTTCATCTGACCATAAATTCAGGAATATGTTTTGTACATAAACTATTTAAAGAAATAATACTGGCTTCCTCTTTTATACACCTTAAGATTTTCTGATAAATAGTGCTGATATAAGAGCTAAATATTATAACTTTACAAATACAGATGAGAAGAATGACTGGTTTTCAAGGTTTTGTAAGCTACACAAACTCATATGCTATATTCTAAATGATAACTGGAGGTCCAAAGGTAGGTCAAGTATTTTGTCATATACTTGAGAAAAGTTATCATAAATCTCAAAATACCCAAGAACCTTGAGTTCAGGGAAAGAGTTCTGCAAAATACCAGTGAATTCTGTTTCTATCATGTCTAACAAACATATCTGAAAGAGAAAGAGTCCTTCTCCAGAGCTGTGGCCCCTTGCTGTTACTGTAAACATTAATTTGCTATAAACATTACGAATTACCAATTACCAATTACAATTAGCAAAGCTTAATTCATGGGGTGCTAAGAAGTTACCTTTCTTATTCCAGCAAGACCTACCACAACCAAGACTCCTACTGCTACTATTATTCATCCTCTTGCTTATACATTATTATGCTTAATGATCCTTAATTTTTTTTTTTTCAAAGAATATAAAGGTTCTCTGCAACCTTTTATCAATAGTTTTTCAGTGTACAGAAATCACTAACACCATCCATACTCATAAAGAGTGCTTTAAGTACTCAATACAGTAAAATGACATGGAAAATATATTTTAGCCTGTGTAAATTCAGAGCTAGATTATCAGGATTATTCAGATCCAATTTGTAACAATTCTTACTCTTCTTGAGAATGAGTATTTAATTTGGGTGCATTAGTAAATACTAAAACATTTTTAAAAGAATGTTCATTACTTCAGAGGTTATAGATGTAATATGAATTCTCTATCTTGCAAGATGTTTTCTTCATCCCTTGTCACCTGAAATCTATATATTTAGATATGCATTGTATAAGAAATTAATAAGCTATTTTTCTTAGACAGTTAAAATTACATTGATATTTATACATTATATTTATTTTAATAGAATTCTACAGCTTAAAAATAAAATATTACTGCTAACATTTTTGCTAAGTAATGTATTTGTAATGGGTATTTTGAGTCAATTCCTGTTAGACGGACCATTCTTTCTTTCATCCACTAGAAGATTATTCTCTTAGAAAACACACTGTCAAATCTCCTACAGTCTTCTATGAATTCAGGAGTCATGCCACCATGGATTGTAATCCTGTCAGACCTAACAAGTTAAGAAGATTCAGGCTAAATTAATAGTAGAGTTGGAGACCTCCAAGGAACACTTCAGTGTTACGGCAAGATTTTAGTGCTACTGACTCAGTGGGAAACTCTTCTATGTGAGTTAGTACTGAACTAATGTCTCAGCCAGGGGATTCTAAAAGACACTATAATTAGGATGCAATAGGCTGAAGTACTCAGAAACAGAGACTGGGAGGCAAAATATGGCCAATGTGGCTGCAAGTGCCTTAATGTATGAAGTGGAAAAAAGCAACCAGAAAAGAAAAAAAAAAAAAAAAAAAAGCAAATTCCTGTTGTTACCAGAAAAAAACCAAGGAAAATACTAACAGAGAATATATAAATATCTTATGACTGGATAGTAAAGTATAAAAGCATTAGAAAGTTCATTTGATGTGATAGGGTCCAGATCATTTTACTGATACATATGATGAATTTCTAACAACATCTCAAGGAGAAAGAGCTAGATAAAAATACAGAGAGATAGAATTAATTCTCAGTCAGTTTTAGCTAATGTGTTTCTCCCAATATACGTTAAAAAAGGCCTTCTACAAAATACTTTACACAATTATAAAAGAAGCAACATACTGCTACAAATCCCTTAATACACAAGACAACTGCGGATACTTAATAAATAGTGAAGTAAAGAATCTAAATTCTATGGAAAAGCTAGTGTACTATTTTTAAGCACTGGGCAATTAATAAGAAGATTGTCTATTTTTATGCATGGTTTCTCCTTCCCAGAGCAAAAAGTCTTAATCTCTCTTTGTATAGACAAGTGTCTTGGAAATAATCTAAGGGAAGGTAAGCTCTGTAACACAAAATATTTTGTTAGTTTTACCAAGCAGGCAGTATTTGCCTGCAGTATTTGTAGATATGTCTCAAATTCAGCTCACTTCACCTTAACATGATCAGCAAGCAGCTAACACCATGTTTAATACCAAATATATCTCATTATCTGGCTGGATTGTATTTTCTTTAAATTTAAGATAAATAAAGGAGTGTTCACAAAAAATTAGAGAAGTTGCTGCGCAAAGACACAGTCTGTATTAAATACACAGACTGACTGGATATGACTCTCTCCAGACCTTGACAAGGAATGTGTTTGGAAAATTCTGGGAAAATTGCTAAACAGGTATTACTCTAAGACTGAGTTGACATGTTAACAGAGGAAGACAAGAAATGGGGGATTTAAAAAAAAAGAAAAAAAGTGATGTGATAGTCCCTGAAGGACATTAAATTGAATCAGTAGATTCATTCCATTAATGTTTTAGTAGAAGCCTTCTACATAAGAAAAAAAAAATGGGATTTTTCTGATAAATTCATAATACTGAACTCCACTGGTCAGTTTCCAAATCACTCAGAGGATAAATACATTTGACAGAATACTTAGCAAGGCACTGCTCATATGCTCATATAAATTATTAAACATTTGCTGATAATATTCAGTGAAGAGTTAGAAGAGCATTGAATATTTTAAGTATTAGTTGTCAGTACAGCTTCACAATATGTCCTGAATTAGATGGAAAACAATGTTTTCAAAATATTACTATGCAACATTTTAAAAGTTTTATATAAATCCTGAAGAAATATATTAGAACTTAATTTCCTGAAGACAGGAAGAAGACTCTAGAACCAACATCCTCCTCAACTAAATATTCAACAGCAAAACAATATGACTCAGATTATTTTTCTGATTGTCATGCTACTGGAGATTTGATAGATGTGAGAGTCTGAGCATTATTTCCTTGATGTTTTCACAGCTCATTGTAGAAAATAGTCTTGCATTTTAGCAGTATTTTCACTCTTAAAAGTAAAAGTGTAAAACTTTTCCTTGTGTGAATGTAGCCCGAAAATCACAAATAAATCATTATTCTATTCAATATGGTACGAAGGATTTGTAAATTGTACATGATGACTCCTTGTTTTGGGTGATCCTAAGCATAATCCAAAGGCAGCAGTGTTGCTGTTAGCAAATGAAAAAATATTGTAGATGAAATCGAAAAGGGTTGAGTCTTGGTGTATGTTACTTAGTTGCATTCTGCTGATGACAGAGAATAAGGGAAAGAAATTGTTGGTGTATCAAGATTAAAAATATTGTTGTAAGGTATATTTTTAATAAAATGTTAAAAATATTTCTATTTTAAAAGGTTTGTTTAAAGTCACACAACTCCTTTTCGTACTTATTTGTCCAACTAATCTCACTCTCTTTAGACAATTTTATTATGTCCATCAAAAATTTTAATTCAATATTTATAAAATTCAATCTATTTTCCTTATTTGGAAATTATTACATTAAGATGTTTCCCAGGACTTGTGTCTAGTGACTTTTTATTTTCCACTCTCCCAATAACAGAGAACTATTTTTCCCTTTTCTCTGAAGGCATCTTAAGTCTGTTAATTTAATTCCAAGATTCAGCTATTTTGCATTTTCAGATTAGTACCTGACAACAGTTTAATGTGAAAAAATTCCTGGTTAAAAGTATTAGACAGCAGTAGCTCCTATGTGCTTGTGGCACACTGGTTCTTGTATATTCAGTTAATTTTAGATAAAAAAGTTGCTTTAAAATCAGAGTTGTTTTCTAAATAGAATGATGTTTAAAATCAGAGATGTTTCCTAAACCCAGAGAATTCTTATGCATTATCAGTTTGCAAACATTATTTTATCTTTACAGATTTACAGGATATCTGTTATGAAAAATCGACTGTGTCCCCCTCTATTATAATGATAGGTAGTCTGCAGACTAGAAACCATTCCTTATTCAGGCAGATATACTATTAAATACAATCTTTGTAACTGAGTATGGCAGCTTGCCAGGAGATAAGGTTCACCAGAGCACTGCTTATTCAAATGAATTTCTCTATCTTTTTCTTGTGAAATAATAATGCTTACAATTTTAACTGTTCCCTCTGGTACTTACACAGTTTGTGGACATGTTGGTCAGACAGAGAATGAACACCCAACATGATCAGAAAAGTTGGCAGATGAGACAAGAACTGAAGTTCTTTCCTGAATGGAGTCCTGCACGTTTAATAGTCACTAAAAACTCACAAGAATGTTTCCCATTGAGTCATGGTTGGCTGGAAGTGCCCATGGGAAAATACCAATGAGAATTGATATGATTTGCATGTGCTACAAGATATGTAAGCCCATAAGAAAGATTTCCAGAAAATGTTTAAAAAGAAAAAGGACAATCTGCATCATCATAAAAGTTACTTGTCAACCAGATTCTGTGTAATACTTAACAAGACACTTGCATTCCTCAGTAAGTCTATGAATTACAGATGCTGGTTCTAAATCTTAGTAAATATGTTCAGCTATGAAGGATAGCTTATGTCTCTAGCTAGTTATTCAAATGAATGCAGCAGGTAGCAGAGCAAAGAACATGGACAATCTTCAAAATTGGAAGTGACTTCTGTAGGATATAAAAAACAGACCATTTCTTGTCCCATCATCCCCAGTGAACCTAATTCATCCATTTGCATTAGCTATTCAAGCTCAGTTAATTTTCTCAAACAGTAAAGATATTCAAGACATATGGCTGACAATGGTTGTATGGAAGACTCAAGTCATTCTGAAGAGGTAGCTAAAGCCCCACAGATGGCATGTCAGACAGCATTAAGTGCTGATGAATGAGCATCGACTCTATGAAACTGTATAAAACCCTTCATCTTGTATGGCAAAAAGATTCATAGTGAGAATGACCTTATAACTTCCTTATGAAGGTACACAAGTGGCATAATAAACTCTTCAGAAGGAAATTGGATCGCCTAGCAACTGATCTGGCCTGGAAACTTCTAAATCTGAGGATTAGGAACGCATTTTCAAGGATGGTTCAAATTCATTCACATGGCCATTCACTCCCTCTCTGCTGACTTAACTACTTTTTCGTGACTTTGCCCAATTTTCCTGATCACTGTTCACTTCTGTGTAAACAGTGTTCATAAGCCCACACTTTGAGCAGGGCAGCTACATCACTGAATGACAAGCAGTTTCACCTCTGGCTTTCAGTCTAAAAATTAATCATATATATAGTTCTTCTTCACAGTTACTCATGATAAAGAGTATGTATCTCAGAATTTATAGAAATGCAAAACCCACCTTACTTGATTTCCATGTCATTGCTTCTACTGACTCACTATTTAATTATACAGTTCAGGTGAAAAAACTGATGCCAGCACTTAAATCCCTTTCTCTCAGTAGGCATAAATGCCAGTGAAGGAACCTAAGTTCAAATGAATTTCTGTTTTAAAAGATATGCTTTGCTTCCTTAGAGGTCTTAAATAGATAGATTACCTTACTATACAGAAAACCTATAAGGAAGTTTAACCAGCAAATTGTCATGGGTTCTTCTACGTTGCAGAATCTTGTCCCACTCAGTGCAAAGATCTGTTAATGTTACAGTTGTCAGACTTTCTCTTTTATAAAATTGTTCTTTAAGAATAACTTGGCCCTTCTTTTTTTTCACAGTAGCAAGTACCTCTCCTTACCATAGAAGTAACTCATTAATTCTTAACTCTTCATGTTGGGACCAGATTCACAGATTGATGCAGAAGTATCAGAAAAAGAGTTAGGATTAATTTCTGGGTATGACTACACTAGATTCCCTTCATGGAAAGCTGGTAAGCTGTTAGCATGTTCCATGCTTTATTTTGGCCTGGGCTCTTTAGCAGTCAACCAGCCAATGCTCAGACAAAGTTCAGGAATTAGCACTACCAGATGTAATTCCCCAAGGCAGTTTGGATGCAGTCACCTTCTGTTGGATGGGAAGAGAGTTTAGCTGTGCAAACATAAACTAAGCTGTGTCAGTTGTTCTCAGTTCCTGAAGCCTTTCATTTACTAGAGTAGACATACCCTGCGTGTCTGAAGATCACAAAAGTTTTAAAAATACATTACTAGGTATTGGAATGAATGTTTATTTATATAGATACACTGCTGATTAATGCTTATAGCTTCTTCCAGGTTTGGTGACAAAGTCATATCAATATTAGTTGGTATAAAATAAATTTTATGATCCTTAGCTGAATTAATAGGGCTGCACAACTAGACAGGTAGAACAGTCAGCCCAGAAGAAGTCATTGTCTTCTCTGTTCCTTGGGCAGCAGTTGTATTTGATTGTTTCAATGACTTTGGCTGTTTAGAGGAAACTTTCTTTTGCCTTTATGTCCTCCATGCACTCACTCAACAGCAAGGTATAATTTATCCCTTATAACATGTATTAATTAATCCAATATGGTATATAATTCTTATTATTCATCATCTATATAAAATGAGGCAATTCTTCATAATTTCTGGTGGGTATGTTGCAGTAAAGAAAGAATACAAGCTAATATTGACCTCGTGAACTGAAAGCCTGCTTCTCCTTAGTACTCTCTACCTCCAGCAGCAAAACATTAACTTTACAGTAGATTTCATCTTTTTCTTTCTAACGATGCTGGTTCATATACCAAGGCCACTTAACTGAGCTACCTGACATTTGGAATCCCACCAGAATTACAGACTCAGATGACACCATCAAAACAACATCATTAAATGATCAGACGCACATCATCAAATAATCAGACACACAGGACTCAAACTCTTCACACAGGAAGCATTATGCACAACAAACATTTTTTTAGAACTCCAAAACATAACCTGGATTAGTTGTGAACAAGCCTAATCTACTCAGTTGGTTACCCAGTCTACTCTATGGGACTGCTATCTCACACTAACAGTGACTATGGCAACAATAAAAAACCCCTGTATTTTCACAGAAAAAACAACTAGAGCCATCTATTACATTTTCCAGACATGAGCACATTATTTTTATATCAGCCATGTGAGTCTTTTTTACGTTGTCTTTTTCTTTTCATCAGATAATATGTTAATTCTTTCAAACTGACATAAGTCTCAGTTTACAGCTGTATTTCCAGGCTATCTCAACAATGAAGTGGCTTGTGTCTTTTCCTAAGGATTAATTTTTGGGCAAAATTTAAGTTTCATAGAACATCTAAGTAGTTAATTCATAAACATCTTTAATACAAAAATTCTGGAAATGCTCCAGTATGTTTTTTTTTTTTTTCTAGTTATATCAGGGATACTTTTTTAAGAAACAAGTTACTTAGCTACTGGCAAGATAAGTTTAACAGTGGCTAAGAAACTGTGGAATAATTGAACATCTTAGCCTTAGCACTTTATTAATTTGCTTATGCATACTAATTATTCCTCATGAATCAGAATTGCCATCAATATATCCTTATATCCTTTTTTTTTTTTTTTTCTTTTTTTAGGAATTTACCAAACACAAAGCCATCACATGGTCTTCTGATTCTTTCCAGATCACTGATTATTACATGTAATTTCAGAAAAGAACTACTATAAATATTTAATTTAAAAAATCACTGTATACATAGATGAAACTGATAACATAAAATGGACTTCAAGAGTCTTGGAGTGGCTTTGTCTTTTTCTCTCTTTATATAGGAATTCTGGAAAACATAGGAGAGGATCAAGAAATAAAATGCAGGCATTTTTGTTACACATAAAATGAGATTAATTAATCTTTTCTTAAAAACTCATCACTGAGAAGTCACTCTAAAGCATTTTCATCACAGAAATGACTAGAACATTTTATGGAAGCCTTCTTTAACAGTCAAAGCAAATGATTTCTTCATGACTTATAAATTCTTGCTGCTCCTGTGTACCAGGAAAAGGCTTTGTTGACATGTGATTTTTGCTTTCTTTAGTCAACATAAATATCTTCTCTCCAACTAACTTTGACATTTCAAGCATTAAACATAATACTGAATATAAATCAGGGCACTGGAGCCAAGAATTTGTCTTATGGGAGCTACCTTAAAGGGAATTTTTTAACAGGAAAAAATATTTTGATCCTAAGGCAAATTCAAAACTTGCATAGGTGACAGAAGTAATATTAAGATTTAGAATATGTTAACATAGTGTTCAGAGACATATCTCTAGCAAAGTTTGTTTGAGTCCTGGAAGAAACCAAACAGTGAGTTTGTTCTCTGCATAGACTCAACTAGGACTCAGGGTGAGGGATGGATTAATTAACTCTATTGAGAATGTTAATACTAGTGATAATACTGATGAATCCGTGCTTGTTCCTGGAATCTGAACTAAGTTTTCTTTTCTCATTGGTCAGATTGATCATCTGGTTAAACTTGGAACAATTGCTCTCAATTCATGCTTCATTTTGTTTTGCTGCTTCTGTTTCAAACCTATAACACTAATAGCTTGCCTACTGAGAAACCACTCTATTTTTTAACTATGTTAGCTAGTGTAATAAAATTTATTACTTCACTGTGAAAAACATGGCTACCAGAACACAATCCTTAATTCTACCAATGCTTTACATAGAGAATATATAAATACAGAGAATAGAGAGGTTGAATATTACCACCTGCAAGTATATTCCCAGATCTGGCCTCAAGAATCTTTATTTGATTTAGCTGTTAATAAGTATCTTGTGATAAATAAATGCCATCTGAACAGGCAGTATGATTCATTAATATTCAGCAAGGTACTAGGTATTGTGAAAGTGGGCATTATTCTTTTGATGCCTTTACCTTTACACAACACTGGATAGAGTAATTTTTGAGCCTTAGTTTTCCTAATGTTTTTAATATGCAGCACCATTATGAGATTACAGCCTTCCAGTTTTGTTTCTTTATCAAACTGTTTATGTGCAATTCAGCTTTAACTGTGTGTATTGTCTGTCATATTAAAACAAGAGTCACCACAGAAACTAAGGATACCTTAAATTCAAAAGCGTTTTTTTACATAATGCTTTGTTGTATTCAGGATTCTGTGAAGCTCACCAGCATGATTATGTTTCATTAATCAGAGATCCAGAAACACCAAGTTGTTTTGTTGTCAACATTTGTCCTTGATAGTTATTCCCTACAGAAATATTAATCCACAATAGATGCCTTATTAATGACCTCTTAACTAGGAGATAAAAATATAGAACGGTGGTATGGTCATCTTCATTCTATGAAAAAAAACCCTGCCAAATTATAACAGCAATATTGTGATATTACAGTGCTTTTATAGAATAGTCAATACATTTATTACAGCTATATTCCCATAATATTGTGAAGTCAACAAGTATATATTTATATCATTTATTTCTTACAAAGATTCTTCTATATTTCATATTTATTCATGCTTGGATGAATCTCTTCACCCAGCTAGTTTATTAAAATTACAGGTGAGTGAAACCATAAATTTCAACAAGGCTTCATTCTGAACAGTCTATGAAGCCATAGATTGGAAGCATAAAATAAAGTGAGGAGAATCATGTCATGTTCTTCTGGGAGACATATTTTACCCTTCAGCAGCATATTAGAAACACATGTTTTAGAAATTGAGGCAAGACATACAGTACCTTCTTCCCATGAGATATATTTCTCTGCCTAGAGCAGAGTTTTCCTCTTGGCAGTGTGTTTCAGAACTGGCAAGTTCAACAGTTTAATCTCTTTAACATTTGCATTAGATTTCCAATTCAGAAAAAATTAAAAAAATTTATCATAGTTAGGGTTTTTTTACAAATAATTCTAATGCACATGGGTGAGATTGGTCATTTTTCCC
The DNA here is from genome assembly GCF_965140245.1 of Athene noctua. Taxonomy (NCBI): domain Eukaryota; kingdom Metazoa; phylum Chordata; class Aves; order Strigiformes; family Strigidae; genus Athene; species Athene noctua. The sequence continues at coordinate 32,140,511 of NC_134037.1, read as the reverse complement.
AAAAATGGGTTATTCAGACTGCTGAGACATCATGATTTCGTTATGTAAGTTTAACAGCATATTCACATTGCATTATCTCTCTAGTTACTAGTCAGATATTAAAAATAAATTGGAAAATTAAATCCAGGAAAGGTTGAAAAACCAGGAAAGGTTATTAAAAGGAAAGAGGTCATAGCATATTTACGTGGTATATTTTATGTGGTATAATCCTGCCTTCACAGTGTTTATTTAGCAGAATATTACTAGCAGAATATTACTTCTCCACTGGATATAGAGCACAATCAATGCTCCTTCCACTAGGACTTGCTTGTAGATGTTTATTATCAGAATGTGAAATTACTAATTTAAAAAAATAAAAAAAAAGTTTGCATCTTAAAGAGACAGAGTTTTCAGGGAATAGTCTTTCAGGATTTCTATACAGGAGAACAGTCCTAGATAATTCCATTCATTTATACCAATTATTTATAAAGCAGGTCAAACAACTTGTTCAGACATATACACTTTTATACTCTAAAGAGTCTTTGATTTGACCTGAAGCTGTTCATATTATTTCAACCTTAAATCTAAAAAATAAATTGGAAAGAGTGAATTGATTTAACTTTAGTGATCTAAGAGTGTGCATCTGTATGTGCCAAGTATATGTGATTTTGTAAAACATAAAATTCATTGGAAGATGGAACATACAGATTTTGACCTTAGAACTAAATATGGATATTTTGATTTAAGGACTTCATAATGAAATCAGGAGAGAAATAAACTTCTCATTATTTCTGAATATTGCTTGATGACAAGTTATCTTTTCCACATTTAAGGAAACACAAGGAGAATAAGTGCAAATTTTTTTTTCCTCTTTACCTAGATGTCTACAACATCTTGTAGCAATGTCCTCACTATGCTTTTCTGGTAAATTCTTGAGGTTAAAAGTTAGGTTACTGGGTGTTGGTATGAAATGGAGAATTACTTTGCACCAGAACACCATGATACTGTCATCAACTTTAACCATAGCCATAGCAAATTCTCCTGGTTCACTGAAGTTACGTTGAGCACCAAACTGAGAAAAAAGCTGGAGGTGTAGATGGAAAGGATTTAGGGGAAAACCGGAAAATACCTGTAGTGCATCTTATTGAAAAAGAAGAGGTATTCGCTTAAAACTTCCAGGTGTTTGAACTCTAGTGACACTGATATAGGAGAAGTGGGTGTGACTAACATGGGAGATGCTGTGGAAGCAGAGGCAACAAAGAAGAATTTGTTCTAAATAGATTTTTTTTTTCTAAAAAAAAAAAAAAAAAGAATCCTCTGCTGTGAGTTTCTTGCTTAAAATACTGAAAACCTCACCTGAAGTTTGTGAAAGATGGAGGTATAGATTAGTGAATTAAAAGAGAGTGCTGAACTTTGATTATGCAGACAGTACACTATCTCTTAGCATGCTAATCCACTTAGAATACAAGTAAAATCTAAGTAGTAATGAATACCTTATTTGCAGTTCTGTAGTGTTGGCTATAGAAGAAGGTACTGATCCTATGAATCATACTCCCCAGACAGAGAATTCATGGATTTCATTAAGGAAAAGCAGTCTCAGTTAAAAAACATTTGCACTGATCATGTGAAGGATACTGCTGGAAAGAAGGAATATAAGGAACAACTAATTATCAATCATAGAGCTGATTATGTATGAAGAAGGAAAGGAGAGGCAAGTTATGGGTATGGTATCATTAGCTGGGGAGCCAGCAGTTCTTCAAGAACAGCAGTTTGTTTTGAAATTAGAAAGGAGAAAAGAGAACCAAAGAGAAATTTAAAGGGAATTTTGCAGTTCCAGGTGATACTTTCTCTGTATTGGGTGCTTTCTTCTATAGAATTAACAGAGTATGTGAGCTCTTCTACAGTTAACATATTATAACCTGAAAGTATATTGGGTGTTATGGTCTGTAAGAACTCTAAGGGTGTGAACACGGCTCACACTTGAAGTCAAGAAGTTCATAATTAGGAACAGGTTAACCAAAAACCCCCTCAAAATAAACAAACAAACAAAAAAAAAGAATAAAGAGAAAGAAGGACTCATAGGGATGTAAACAGCAATAGAAAAGTCAAATACATAAAGATGGCAGGCACTTTTGGAGGCAGCATTTATTAAAATCCCAAAATGCTAAAGGACTGAAATCTTCACAGTCTCTTTTTCTCAAAAGGAAGGTAGAAGTGACAGCAGATTTTCTAACTCATAGAACTGCTGATGGCCTTTCTACAAGTTTATTTGCTTTAGATATCTATAACTGTTCTCTCCCTAAGAGGCACAGCATCAGCCTACAGTAGCACAGCCTAAAGAATGTCTTTTTTATTCCTGGTACTTGCCTGCAATTGGCCAAAGCTCTTCACAGTGCAGGCTGTGTTACACAGCATCAGAGTAGCCCCTGAAGAACTGGTAGGCCTGCAGTACGGCAGTGTTGCCATTAGACTGCTTACTGCAGCTTTCACATTCCCACATCTATTCTGGACTACAAGTCACTACAATCAAGTACAGAAAAGAATAACATTCCTCTGGTGGATGCTGAATTCCTATAGGAATGGGGAAAGGACTGCTTCCTTTGCAGCTCATTTCAGGTCCATCTGAAGTAATAGTTTCATGTCCATGGTGCTCAGCTAGAACCTTGTATTTTAAAATTTAGCTAGGTCTGTGAATTATTCAGGAACTTGACCCAAAAGGCAATAACAATTTTCATATTTTCTTCTGTAAAAGTAAAAAGCAAAACAGGGGCAGAATTTATAATGGATCTGTTGCTAGATAACACTAAATGAGTTTTCTGAAGTAAATAATTGACACTCATATGAGAGAAAAAGGATTCTGATCATTAGTTGAGCTAAAGATGAGGAGTAAGATATAACTACTGAAAAGGAAAAACAGACTCCAGAATAGACACAAGTACCAAGATGCGTACACAGAAAATGACAGCCATTCATTTCAACTTAATTTCATTAAAAAATAACAAAGATACATACATTTGATTAGATCATAATCTTCAGGTTTAGATAAGATAAACACATTAATCCCATGTCCTTCTTGTTTGTGATTTCTGTTACCGAAAAAAATTAAGTTGAATACCTTACTGTGGCCTTTCGATACCAAACGGGGGTTTATAAGAAAGATTTAGTAGGGCCTGTAATGATAACGGGTAACAGTTTTAAACTAAAGGAAGGTAGATTCAGACTGTATATAAGGAATACATTTTTTACAATGAGAGAGGTGAAACAACAGTACAAGTTGTCCAGAGAGGTGGTAGATGCCCTATCCCTGGAAACACTCAGGGTCAGGTAGGACAGGGTTGTGAGCAACGTGATCCAGTGGAAGATGTCCCTGCTTATTGCAGGGGGTTGGACTAGATAGCCTTTAAAGGTCCCTTACAACCCAAACCATTCTGTGACTATGTGATTCTATGATTCTATGAAAGACAGAGGAAAGACATGATGATCCACAATCAAGTGAAGAAGTATTAGACGAGGCTGACAAACAAAGGGTGCAAGTTGATGTTAACAAGAGAGACGACATGATCAGCAAAGCTGGTTTTCACAGGTTCTACACAAAGTCTACACAGAAAAATAAGGAAATGACAAGAAAACAGCATGATGGAGAAAAGCTTTCTCACTCTGCCTGCAAAATCACCATAAGCAGGTACCTATTGCCTGCACACTAACGTTACAGCATGGGAATAAACAGGAGGAAATAAAGGTATACATGCTGTTTCAGGGCTCTTACACTGGGATTACAGGTACATGTTTGAACAGCTCAGTGCTGTAATGGAAGGATGTAGGCAAACATGGACACACTTGAACAAGCCCAGCAAAGAAACAAAAAGATGATGAGGGATTTGAACATCTGACATACACAGAGAGGCAAGCACTTGCGTTTGTTTAACCTGGAGGAAAAAAAGGCTTGAGGCGGGAACTTGTCAACACGTGTAAATATCTGATACGGGAAGTAAGGTATTCTGAGCCAGATTCTTCTCAGTGGTGCCAAAGGGCAGGATAAGATTCAATGGAAGGAAACGGAAATACAGAAAATTCCATTTAAACCTAAGAAGATATTTTCATTTTGAGGCTGGTTCAACTTTTGAACAGATTGCCCAGAGAATCTGTGGAGTCGCCATTCTTGAAGACAGTCAAAATCTGACTAGACACAGTCCTGGCAACCTGCTTTAGCTGACCCAGCTTTGAGTAGAGAATTAGACTGGATCTACAGAGATGCCATCCAACCTCAGTTTGTGATTCTGTGATATGCTTAAAGAATAGCTGTACCTTATAGGGGAAAAAAAAAAAAAAAGACACTATGAGGGCTTTCTGGAAGTCTGATTTTGTGTGATATGGAAAGAAATAAAAATCCTGAAGGTTCTATTTGTTTTCAAAATAAACTAGGTTCTAATGAGTTAAACTAAAGGGCTGGATCCAGAGGACAGTTTCTTTATAATTATATCCAAGCTCAATAATAATTAATCCTCTTCTATCCTGCTTCAAACATTAACAAAAAAATTAGCATGTGGACCACCATGAGGTCTTGTGCTGGGGAAGATTTACCAACAGTATCCAATAGTCTGGTCATATTAACACTGTTATAGCTTCACTTTTTCATCTACAAAAATAATGACACTAATTTATACATATCGGTTAAGTAATAAAGAAGGATGCAACATACAGCTTGTTTTTCAGGTGCTAGAGTAATACATTCTTTGTGCAAGCAAATCTCTAGCAAATCAACTTATTTGATATTAAGTTGAAGGGCTTTCAATATTACTGAAAATGTTTTCATTGCATGAAAGGAACAGCAAACACTTTTATAACAGACTGTAAAAGTATGAAAGAATTTTCATACCACTTTCTGTTAATAAGATTTGTTGAAGTGGTGCCCTGTAGCTTGGTTCTTAATTTAAGGCACTGATAGTTGTGGTTCAGTACTGCCAGTGAAGATGAAAAAGCTTTCAAGATTCAACCTGATTACTTTCTGCAAGTGCTGTGCCTCACTGAAGTCATGTATGGAACTACATGGATGGGAATTGTCTGAGTGGGAATGCAAGAACTGAATTGGTGACTCTTTAGTGTAACCACATTTTAGAAAATCTATTAATGTTATGCTGCCAATAAAAGATTGGTACATGGCTTCAAGATAAGATTACAGACTAAAACATTTTAAAATTTTCCTCTGGACATGAAAAGGAACAAAAATTTATATATGAGAAGCACCTGAGTTACTGAATATTCAGATTTTTACTTTTTTTGTTGTTGTTATTCTCTGAAATTCCTTCTGAGTGTCTCTTATTTTGAGAATGTTTCCCATTTTCTGCTTTAATTTCAAATTTGTTGCACACAGAAACTAAACAGGCAAAAACCTCTCCCTTTGCAATTAAGAGTTTATATTATCCATTAAGAACAAAATGTGGCAAACATTCATTTAAATTTCTCTTTAATTAGAAGTTTGATCAACCTAGGACTCTAAAAGAGGTTACCAGCACCTAGGATTTTCAGATGTTCTTCTAGAACACTGAGCATCAAACAGGTTCAACAAGAGTTGAAAGCTTCAAAGGTTCGATCTTGTAGTTGTGAAATACTGGTTCTGCTTAATCTCTCTCTCTCTCTTTTTTTTTTTTTTTTTTTTTTTTTTTTTTTTTTTCCCAACAATACCTAAGACTTAATTAAGAATAAACCCTATATTAGGCAGTTAATGAAGCATTTACATTAAAATATTCTCAGCATCATGAAAGAATATGTTTTATTCCCTTCCCATCACCCAAACAGAAAGTAGTGAAATAAAATGTTAATATTAAATACTTTTTTTTGAGAGCATTTTTTTTTTTTCCCAGTATGCTTGACTGGAAATAGTGACCCAACACAGCTAAGTAAAACAATCAAACCTTCCAATATTTACACCTTCCATCCCTCCAAAGTCCCCCAACACACGTACGGACACAAAAGCACACATACACTTCTTAAAGAAATTAAAGAATTTTTCTGCATAAGGTATGGTTTTCTTTCCTTTTTTTTTTTTTTTTTTTTTTCCCCATTCCTACCCAAGACAGACTTTTCAGGTCATTGCAGACATTGCTTTAGCATGAATTAGTATGTATAACTACAAAAATATTTTAATTAAGCATTAATCAAGGTAGGACTCTTACAAGCCCTAGTCAAGAGACATTTTCTTGTAACAAATTTGAGACAGTAATAGGAGATAAATAGTCCTGGAAAATACCAGGAAAAATAAAAAGAAAGGGAGAAGTATAGGCTTACTCAGTGGCTAGCATGGTAACATAAATGGTAAGGATGAATTGTAAACACTTATGGGAAGAAGCTAATGTAAAATAATACGCTGTTATTTTGACCAATTTGTAAATGGAAAGTGATGCCTTGCCTGTTAGAACTTGAATGTGTTAGTGCCATGCCTTTTAAACAACATAATTGTTCTTTTCAGAGCCTGTGGTCATTCCTTGTGAAAGACCAGGGATCTTCAGATGGCAAGTTTACTGGACCAAGGGCAATCTGTGATAAGAGCACTGACAGAAGGGACTGTAGAACCCCAGGGAAACAGTACTCATTAACAGAGTACACAAGAGTAGTCTAGGGAATACAAGTCACAAATAGCATTACAGTTGTTGTTCTTAAAAAAAAACAAAAAAACCCCATAAAAACAAACAAACAAAAAACCCCAAACAAACCCCAAAACACAAAACAACAACAAAACCAAACAAAACCAAAAAACAGTTGTAAAAAGATCCCAGTGTCCTAATCTTACAGTAAAACCATTACTTCTAGTATATCGAGTCTGCTGTGAAGTACAGAAAACAGAGATACACTTTTATGCATGCAGAGATACAGATAGAGTCTTTTCTCAACAGAATATTTATATTTTTATCCCTGAAGAGAAATGCAATGTTCACTTGGTCAGAAGAGGAACTAGTAAAAACGTAGCTTTTTAATAATAAACAAAGCTCAAATACCTTCACCAGAATTCTTCTAAGGTTTACAGATCTACTTCTCTATTGGGCCATACTGTATATAGTTCACAACTAAATAAACAGAATGAAAAGTGAGTGTAATAAGCCACTGAAATTAGACTTTTCCTATTCCTTTGACAAAATGACAGAGTAAACAATAAAGCAAGCTTGGATATAAAGTACAATTTTTAATATTCCAGCTCTGGTTCTAATGAATTATAAATGGATGAATCTAAATCCCAACTCAAGCTTTCAGGAATTGAAGGGTTTTTTTCTTTTTTCACCTAGGAAATAATCTATGAAGAAAAACTGAACTTTTTTTTTTTTTTTTTTTTTTTTTTTTTTTCCTTCCCTTTTATGATCATCTCTGCTTTCTGATAATGCTTCGGTCAGGTTACCAACTAACAGACTCAGGCTGTAGTTCAATTTTTCAATACTGTTTGCAGACGAAATTCTTTAAGGATCTGTCCTGCTCCCTCTCCAGCCATTTATTCCCATGTTCCCCTTGTAGTTCAGTGCTTCTTCAGTTGAACCTGTGTAATTTACTGGGGGACTCATATAGGACTATGACTCTCATCAAGATCAGTGAAATTATAAATTAAAAACCCCACTGTCCACATATATTTCTTTTTTTTTAATTGGCAGTAGAAACAATGTTTTAAATATATACTTTTAGGGTTAAAGATATTTTAGGAGATATACTTCCTCAACAATTTAATCTCAAGCTTCACTACTGTGGATTACCCTATCAGCTCAGAAGCTGTGTTGCAATGAAAGCTTTTGTTGTATATTTTATTTTCATTTTAACCAGGCTGCTGGTTTATAATACATTATTATAGATCAGTTTTATTTATATAAATAAATGCAGTATGAGAACAAGTGGTGAAGGATACAAAAAGGGAAACACGTAGTTGTTAAGCTTCTTTTGCCACAACAGAAAATTTATATCAAGACAAACCTTGAGGTGACTAGTTTATTCTCAGAATATAGGCCTTCAGTGAATGAATTTGGATTTTCTTTAAATCGTTCTAAATCTGATTACTTCTGTCACTGATTTTTTTGTGCCTTCCTCAAATTGTTGAAGTTACAAATAATTTGACATGATGATATTCTGAATTATCTTAACTAATCACTCTGTCACTGATAAATACATTATTTTTGAAATCCTCAGTTAAAAATCTTCATGGACTAAGTCATCACATTAAAAGAGCTGCCCAAGTGTTGCCTGAGAACACCTCGGTTTATGTACTTATGTTTTTATTAAGGTTTTATGTTGGAGAACGGCTTGCAGAGAGCAAGGCCATGGGTCTCTGCAGAAGCTGATTGCAGCCATCTGAGGCAAACAAAGGAAAAAACCCAGGGTACAGTTATGCTAACAAAGGACTGTTATGTTAACAAAGAGAGAAACTGAGGTACACAATGGCCTTGATGGTAAAAACAACCTTGGGAAAGGAGGCAGGCCAGAAGAGGGAAGATGTTGTGACATGTCTGAGATGCCACAGGGGGCTGGGACATTATAATGTAGCCTGTTACATGTATCCAATAGATCTGTGAGTAGTATGCATGATTATTGTAGAGTGCTTATATAAGGTGTGATTTCTTTCAATAAAGTTGAAGCTTGCTCTATCATTCACATTGAATCAGCTGCTTGCTTCCTCTGCCCGTCGCAGTTTTAGTGCAGAGTTTCCATTGTAATAACTTGAACTCAAGATTTGGAGGATAATTCTATTTCTCTTAGAAAATCTAATGATTATAACTAGAATAAAACATCAAGTCCTTAACTGAGACCTTATTCCTGGAAAACTTACTTGTGCCAGCAGGACAATTCATGTAAACAGCTGCACTGGGGGAAAACATAAAGAGTTTACTTACATGAATACAAATACATTCAATGTTTTTAAAGTTTGAGAATGACTGAAAGATTTCATTGAAAAATTAAGCTTTCATTCATTTTGCTTAAATAAATACTGCAAATGGATTGTTACAATTCTGTTATTTCATTAGTCGAAAAAAGTAGGTGTGACAATTTTAATATATTTTTGATAATTATGAATATATTCCTAAAAAATTGGCAGGGAAAAAAAAAAAAAAAGTCACGATGCTCTTTCTTTTCCTGTGATTAAGTCTCTTATTTCATTTATACTTTGTTACTTTCTTCTAAAAATTTAGTGTCTTGTTCTGTTGGTTACACTCAACATATTCATACAGCAGTGTAGTGAAACTGAATAATGCAGTCTCTTTAGTATTAGATACTCTATAGGTCCACAGAGAGAAGATTTTGAAAAAAAATAGCTTTTGTATTTAGACATATTTTGGTAGTTAGTGTACCAGGTTTGCATGGCAAGGTCTTGGTAATGGGGGAGCTACAGGGGGAGCTTCTGTGAGAAGCTCCTAGATTTTCCCATGTCCAATAGAGCCAATGCCAGCCAGCTCCAAGATGGATCCACCACTGGCCAAGGCTGACACCATCAGCAATAGTGGTAGCACCCCTGTGATAACATATTTAAGAAGTGGAAAAAAAAACTGTGACGCAAACAACAGCAGTGGATAAATATGTGAGAGCAACAGCCCTGCAGCCCCCAAGGTGAGTGAAGGAGGAGGGGCAGGAGGTGCTGCAGGCACCGGGGCAGAGATTCCCCTGCAGGCCGTGGTGCAGCCCATGGTGAGGCAGCTGTGCCCTGCGCCCGTGGGGGGTAATGGGGGGGCAGAGACCCATCTGCAGCCCGGGGAGGACCCCACGCTGGAGCAGGGGGATGTGCCCTGAAGGAGGCTGTGACCCCATGGAGAGCTTGCACTGGAGCAGACTCCTGACAGGACCTGTGGACTCGTGGGGAACCCATGCTGGAGCAGTCTGTTCCTGGGGGACTGCAACCTATGGAAGGGACCCATGCCGAATCATTTCATGAAGAACTGTAGCCTGTGGGAAGGACCCACATTGGAGAAGTTCATGGAGGACTGTGTCCTGGAGGAAGGACCCCACGGTGGAACAGAAGAAGAGTGTGAGGAGGAAGGAGTGGCAGAGACAACGTGCGATGAACTGACTGCAACCCCCCTTCCCCAGACCCCTGTGCTGCACAGGGGAAGAAGGTAGAGAAAATTGGGAGTGAAGTTGAGTTCGGGAAGAAGATGGAGGGATGAGGAGAAGGTACTTTAAGATTTGGCTTTATTTCTCATTGCCCTACTCTGGTTTGATTGGCAATAAATTAAATTAATTTCCCTGAGTCAAGTCTGTTTTGCCCGTGATGGTAACAAGTTGAGTGATCTCTCCGTGTCCTTATCTCAACCCATGACCATTTTGTTGTAATTTTCTTCCCCTGTCCAGCTAAGTAAGGAAGTGATAGTGCAGCTTTGGTGGGCACCTGGCATCTAGCCAAGGTCAAACCCACCACAGTTGATCAAGAGGAAATATTTGTCATGAGTAGATAGAACTATTTTTTTTCCTTACAGCCAACACCAAAATCTGACTATGATCATGTGGTAAAAGGCTAACTTTGCTCATTCTTTTTCCTCTGTCTAGTTTAATGGTTGGATAGTCCCAACTAAGCTTCTAAAATGCTGGACTAAATAATTAAACTTCTTATTTTGACATAAGCATAACTGCTATCGTAGCCTTTCAACAAAAATTAAAGAAGTAAACATTACATTTCCTTCTACAAACATAGCTAGTTCATTTCAAAAGCTTCAGGTTGGTGATTATTACACACTATAAGCAACTCTGATTGTCTTTCATTGTACCTTGGAAAGACAATCCAGTACATATAATTCTAAATTATTATTTAATGTTTAAAAGCTAAATTAAATTTGATTGAAGTAATACCTTTAGAAAGTAGAATGTTGCCTATTTTGCCTCAAGCATTTCTACTTTTTGATGTTCAAATTTATCAAACAGATTGAAAACATCAATTTAATCATCACGGAGAATGTGTCAAAATGGGAAGGGTAGAACTGTTTGTTTTGTTGTGGTTTTGTTTTGCTTGTTTGTTTGTTGTTTGTTTTTTTTGTTTTTTTTTTTAATTTATTTATTAATTATATTTTAGTGTTGTGCAAAGTACCAAATGACTTCAGCCTTGAAAGACAACAGACACTGAGAATGTTTCTGACAGTGTGAAAACGTTTATTAAATATTTTATAATTAATATTTCTAAAGAATCCAAAGCAAAAAAGAAAACTGAGTCTCAGTTCAATTAAACTATCAGTATACCAATCGTATATTCAGTCTAAATACATTTTTATAAGAAATTGAAAGAGCATCAATGTTAAAAGAGACAAACACATGAAAAGAAAGGACACCGTATGACAGATATATAGTAATGTTTATTGCCTTTTTAGGGCTGATTTCTTCTCCGCTTTGAATGCAACATCTTGCCCTGTGTTCTCTACCTATTGTTATGTTATTACAAATCAAAAAAGAAGCTGGGGAAATAAATGTTGAGCCTAATACATCTGCCATTGAAAAAGTTTAACAAGAATCTCCTAATGAAGTGTTAAAGAAAGCTCAGATTCCTTGTAGCTGGAATGCATTAGAAGTTCTTCACTGTGGAGATGGATCTCTTTATATATATTTATTTATTTTTATTTGAAAATTTTAGTTTTATAATAAAACCAATAAGGAATCTAGCCATTCATTTAATTAGAGTCTGAGATAACGCTAACATTACTTCAGTCAAATTTTTTTTTTTTTAAATCTATCAGTCAGAATCTAAGAATAAGATTATAAGAATTTCTTGTAACAATTGTACATGGCAAATGTCACCTAGTCAGCAAAACTATTAAAGCTGGCTTAAGCAAACCTAAAAATTCTTTATAGTCCAAGACAGTAATATACATTTTAAAAGAAATTTATTAGCAATTAATCTCTGAAAAATCTTTCCATTTGATGTTCTAAAACTCTGAAATGGCTTAGGTATTTGAGAGTCAGATGATTATATTCTTTTCTTTACTCACTGTTACTGTACACTAATATATTTCATTCTTTTGGCTAGACAGCAGCAAGGAGGTCTGCCTGCTTGATCTGTGCTACTGGATGGGTAAATTTCTCCATCCTTGCCACTGGATGGGACTTTGTTCAATTTTTTTTTTTTTTTAGGGGAATGCATATTACTCAGCTATATACCATCTAGTATATGAAGAGCTGATTATTTATTAATAACTGTCTTGCATGCAGCTTCTTAGATTTTCCTCTCTTCCAATTTGTCAAAATAAATTTTAATTATAACTCTGTATTCTATGTACTTGGAGCTTGTACTCATTTTGTGCTGTCTGGAAATTTAGTATTACTTCTGATTCAAGTCATTTGCACAACTATTGAGTCAAATCCGTAAAGGGAGTATTTCCTTCAATTTTGACAGCTTATGTCCACATGAGGCCATATTCTTAGCTCTTAACAGTGTAGCCTGAATTTGTTTTTTGTGTTAAACAATCCTAAGGTAAATGGACAGGAAGTCTGTAGTCTCAGGTAAGTGTCTTAGCAGGAGAATAACTCTTTCATAGAGTACTGATATTTTCTGAAGAGAGACCTTGGTTTCTGAAGATGATTGTGTATTCTTGTGCTTTAAATACCTCAGAATGTCACAGTTAAAATAATTTTTTGGGAAACAGAAGATATAGCAGTACAAAATGAAGGAGAATTTAAGCCCTACCTTTTACCTATTTTTTTAAATTTCTAGCCCAAAGCTATATTAAAAAAAAAAAAAAAAAAAAAAAAGTGGTGGCTACTTTGTTGAAAATCCAGTTATGTCAATGTGTTTTTGAACTTGTGTTGAGTCTGCTCAGCATTGAACTGCTGAGCATCTTTTGCCCATTTCGTACCCAAGAATGGTCCTGGTCCATTATCATTTCTAAAGAGACAAAAATCAAAGAATCTCATCAGTTCAAACAGCCAGAAGTCTAGTGGTGTAGGTATTCACATATGACATTAGCAAGACAGTTCCTAAGAGAATGTTTATGTCCTTTGGCATAGATCTTCATAACCTAGAAATTAACTCCTTTGGCCTGGATGCCCACTCTTGTGATACACTATTTTGCAGTAAATGTGAAGTAGGTAAGAAAGAAGTGTGGTTGCATTAGCAAACTCTCACTGAGCTAACATTTCAGCCATAGCACCACATAGCACCATAATTATATTACTTCTGAGGTCAACTGAGTAACTCTACTCATTGAACATGACCACATTTTCTCAAGTTGACACAATCAGGAATTTCTTCACTAAGAAGCTGTATCATAAATAGCTCTGGAAAAAAACATCCATTTGGTTTTGATACTCCTTTTCTAAGGTGTTTTGTTTCTATTGTGAACCTGGACTGAACAAGTCTTTCCTTTCAAGACAATTTTTCATAATCAGAGTATTTTCATTAGGGAAACATATTTGTGAGGAGTCAAATTTTTCAGATGAAGACAGCTTCATTGGTATATTCATGATGAGCACTGCTGAAGATTTTGTTCAGAGAGCATGTAGTGTACTAAGGAAGGAAATGGGTTGAGTGGGGAGATGCAAGGATGCTTACTTAAGGAAAAAGAAATCTTACCATAAGAAGGAAACATAGAGAGGAGTCATAAAACACAAAAATATGAAAATTTCTGAGATAGGTTGTTGGTGGATGAGAGGGTTATAGATTCAGTCTAATATGATCAGGTAACTCTCACAATACTAAATATAAGAATTGAGATTTGGTTTTACTCCTTTGTTTTAATTTTCCTCAAAATAACATCCATTCCCCATGGATTTATTTGTTTGACCTATATTTTATAGAATAAGAAAATCAAATAAAGACTAAACACACTTGCTAAAATTATTTTCCTAAGCTTCTCGTACTGTACTGAAGGAATATTTAAATGGAGAATGAAACTGTACTGCTAACAGTATTTTTAGATTACAGTTGCAAAGTTCAAAACAAAAACACCTTAAAAAAAACAAAATTAAAATACAGACTCAAATGTAAGATTTAATCTGCAAATTTGCTGAGGGTGTGTTTGATCCCACTGTTTATGTCATTGATAAAGATGTTAAAGAGTGCTGATCCAGTACAGATCCCTGAGGGACACCATTCACCACTGATCTTCCTCTGGAAATTAAGCTGTTGACCACTACTATCTGGATGCAACCATCCAGTCAATTCCTCATGTACCAAGTAGATCATCAAATCCATCTCTCTGCAGTTTTAAGGAGAAGCTTGTTTTGGTGGACTGCGTTAAAGGCCTTACAGAAGTCCAGCTAGATTACATCTGTAGCTCTTCCCTTGACTACTGATGTTGTCTTTGTTTAAAGCTCTTCCCATCAGGTTGTTTAGCTTGTAGGCAAAAATGCTCATGCCTCACTTGGTCAGGTGGATTCCATCTTGTCCTAGGAGCCTTTGATCCTGAGAAAGAGTCCCATGTTCATAAAAGCCAACCTGTACAGAACCACAGAATCGCAGAAGAGTTGAGGTTGGAAGGGACTGTCATGAGGTCATCTGGTCCAATCCCTCTGCTCTAAGAGTGTCACTCTGCGTGAGATCTATACTGGCATGTTTGACATTCTTTAAGTACTCTTTTATTTCTAAATGCTGGTCTTAATTAGTGGTTTTGACTTTTTAACATCTGAGCTATCAGATCTGTTATGCTATTTTGAACAAGACCAATTATATGTTTCTTCTCAGTAAGACAGAACTTCTACTGTGTCTTTGTAGATATCAAAATAAAGTTTTATTCTAATTTATTTTCATATAATTCTTTACTGTCCCTTTAAAAAATTGTTGGAATAAGAAAGCCAGTTATTAAAATGGAGTAATCTTTTCATCTGTCTGGATGAAAGGATTGATTAAGGTACCTTACGAAAGAATTTTTTTTAAAAAAGAAGATAAATATCTTCAAAGGAACAGTAAAATAATCAATGCTGACAATATCTAATTTTGAGTAAATCAGGTTAGATCTTAGGGATGGAAATAGCATGACTTTATTAAAGAGATTTTTGTTTGCAAGTTTTCTATCAATGAACTTTAAATTGTAAAATCTGCATTCATACATGTATCTAGCTTGTCTTGTCAATGGACTAGTAAAGATGCATGAATCAGAGAGGCAAACAAGTGGGCAATGAGAGTTTTAATTAAAATGACTCCATGGGTCATTTTCATTTCAGTGTACATGGAGTTAGAAATTGATAAATCACAACATCCATCAGAGAACACCATCAGGCTGGAACCTGTGGATAGGTTATCGCTGGATACTATGTAGGGAAATTCAATTGAACTTGATTGAAAAAGAAAGCTATCTGAGGACAGATTTGCTTTGCCAGAAATGGTACCTTTAGGTGCAATAACTCATGTGCATTCATTTGACTTGAAGTGGTTAGACAACAGTTCGGCTGGGGTCTGACCTTAGTACTTCATGCCTTCTGGTGCTTAAAATGTTTTAGAAGTCATCTACAAAATGTGTAGGAGGAATTCACATCCTCATCATTACAAGAACAAAGCAGACCATATTAGTGTTGAAGGAATGAGATTTATTTCACAAACATCAAGGTCTGCATCACAAACACTTTTGTGAAAAGTCTACTTTCTTGTGTGTTCTCCACCATTACAGATGAATTGCATCTCTGGTATATTTCTTCAGGTTATTTGAGTTCATAGAGAATCTCATCTAAAGACATTGTTTTGGTTTTGTTTCTGTTTCTTTTTGTTTGTTTGTTTGTTTGTTTTTATTTCTTCCTCTACATAATAATACCTAAGGATTCAATAAAATTAATTTTGGCCTTATTTTGTGAATATACTGTACATTCATTTTTATTTCAGAGTAACGTATTCTTTTAAATCAATTTTCAGTTCCACTAACATGCATTAGTGAAGAGACAGGAGGGATTTTCTGCTAGCATGATGACTTACACATAGAAGTATTATTTTTAAAAAATAAGTATATAATTCATTCTAAAAGTTAACTTTATGTATTAACAATATATACTTTATTATATACAATAGATATAACAATAATATTCTTCATATATCTTGTTTGCCTTGAAATCCCTTATCTGCTTATACAGATATTGATATGCACCAGTTCTTTCTGTTGTATAAAGAATCTTACTGGTTTTAATGCTGAAGCTTATTTGTAACATCTTTGAGCTCTACTTCTTTGAAAAATTCATCAAGAAAGAAAATTATTTATTAGAGATTTTGTCTTAAGATTTTGTTCTGCAGAAATAATTTTCTCCTCCTCACTACCTATGCAAAGTACTTACTTGTCCTTAAAAGAGATTCTGATGTTAAAGACAATTTGTTAAAACATAGTATCAGAAAGTACTTTTGATCACCTAACTTAGACTATGAAACTAAATCACTGAACCAACATCCAGTCAATTCAGTAAACAGTATTTGAAGTCACATGCATACCACAATGTACTATTAAATAGTTGGGTTGTTTTGTTGTACTGTTAAATAGTTGAGTATATTTTACTTTTTCTATGCAGAGTGTACTAGCAATGACAGAGAAGTTTCTATGACCTCAGGAATATTTAATCTGTCAGAAATTAAATGAGTACAACTGTAAATCACACACATACTAAAATTTCAGATTCTCTTATCTGGAGTCAGAGAAACTCAGTACCTGTCTGTCTTCATTAAAGTGTGTTGTCATGGTTTGTAAAATCCATGACAGAAATGAGGGGGCCTCAGGTTTAATTTGTCTTTGCTTGAGACTTTTCCTCTTGTATCAAGAGCTGTGCACTTTTCAGTAAGGCACTGCTTTATCCTTCATGAATAAGATATGCTAATACTGATAATATCTATGCTTGTCTATTCTATCTATATCCATCTATATGATAGCAATGTTCTGAAACACTGCCATCTCATGTTGTTTTTTGCAGAACTAAATGTAATCAGTGTAGACCTAGCAGAGTTGTTTCACTGGAGTCCTGTTTACATTTGATTTTCCTTTAATACTGGTTTTAAAATTTGGATTAATTCAAAATATCAAAGCCAAAAAACTTGGTTTCTTCCACTTCATCCAATAGACAGAGCGAAAAATTAAGCAAGGTTAGGGGAAAATTTGGCTTAGACTTACTTAGAAATGTCTGTGAACCAAAACAAATGTCTACATGACTGTTGACTGTAATGAAAACAGTGAGAGTAAGGGTGAATTTCTGGGAATCAGTTTCCTTTAGTCAAGATATCTGAAAACGTTTGCATTCTCTAGGGATTCATGGTCTTGAATCATTCCTTAAAGTTTGGGACAATCACTCACATTCAAAGACCAACCATCAATATCTTTCTTCACGTTAATGGCTACATGAGACACCATCTTTGCTCCAGCAGTCAAGGTTTATCACAGCTGAGTCAGGTACATGACAGAGAACCAATTCACTGTTTCTTTTTGACATCGATGCAGATCCTTTCATCTCCTTGAAAACTGCAGCCTACATGCTGTAGAATACTATGGGGCACAGTTGACCTCAATGTACCCATTATGACTCTTCCACAAAAAAAGACATGAAGCCATGAAGGAGAGAAAATGTGGTTGAAGCAATTGAATATGACTGGACTTCAGAGCATCCACTTTGGAAGGAAGAGTGTCTGTTCTTTCTCCAGGCATTGCAGCTGAGTTTTGCACGATAAACTTTAGGAATAAAATGAAAAAATATTTCAGACCCCCATCATAAATGGTTGCCTTAACTATAAAGTTTCTACATAGATTCATACATTATTTTCTCTTATCTGGTCGATCTCAATTCTTTGTTTTCACATCAGCTGGTATTTTCATTATGTCACTTTCTCTCCACTATAACATAGTGATTAATATGATGTCTATAATGATGCAATTTTGAACTTTCTCAGGACAAAGGAAATGAAACTTATTCCCAGGCAATGGATCTCATCAGAAATTCCTAGTTGGGAAAAAGAAAGAATAGGTTCTTTATGGTCTAAATTTATGGCTTGCAGAAATGTGATAGATACAATACGTGTAGTATCTAAATTTAAAAACATGGTCATAAGATATGGAAATAATGAAGTCCAGAAACATCTGAAGTATGAATGTCTTGCTATGAATAAGAGCTAAGCAAGTTTTTCAGCTTTGTGTTAACTGAGACACTCTTTTTGTTTCCAGAAATTGACTTTAGTAACTGTAATGTAAAAAAAAAAAAAAAAAAAAAAACAAAAACCAAACAAGCCGTATTTATCTCACTTGCCTTCAGAAATCTATTGTGAATATTTATACAGCTAAATTAATCAGACTTGTATCTAGACTCCTTTTATATTTAAAGCATTATTCATTGCATCCTCAGGTACACATTTAATATAATTCATGTAATTCTCAGTCTAGAAGGACTTATTTTTTTCAGTTGACCATAAAAGAAACTTAGGCAGAGTACCTCCAATGTCTTACTGAAGATACATTTGCATTGTGGGATGAATACGACTTGAAGTGGCTTCATAATTAGAGATAAAAAAATAATAAAAGTGGGAATTTGAAATCCTATATTTTACACTGGAGTGGCTTACTCCAACCCCAGTTTGCTTTCTAAAGCTACATTTTTGTGTGTGTCTGAGTCCTTCACACACGCCTATTTCACCTCTCCAAGTCTGCATACAGACTGCAGTCTGAAAAGGAAGTAATAACTAAGTCTGTACTTTAAAACTCAAAAGATAATAGATAGCAATACATGTATCATATACATAAGTGTAAAGATGATGACACTTGGTTCTACCAGGCATCTTGAATATTTTTTTTTTTTAATTAGCTATTTTACAAAGGCGTTTTTTGGATCAGATAGAGATTATTGTCTTAACAGCAAATTTTAAAAATAATTTACAAACTGATTCTGTGATGTGTAGACATAAAAATATTACTTCTAGGGGCTACTTTACAATATTCATGGACATATGCATTTCCTAAGGCATTAACAACACTGTATGATGCATAGTTAAGAAAAGAAAATTCACCAAATATATGATAAATAATTGGAAGTGCATAAACAGCATTATTTCATAGCTTCTTAACAGATTAACATTCAAAATATTAAAATTATCTTCTTAAAATGTGAAGCACACTCAACTTATATAAAAAATATTCTGCTGAAGAGCAAGGAAATGTAGAATGGATCACTCAGTATCTTAACAAAAGGTACTAAAAATAAGAAACTCTGAAAGTGAAATAGTTTGAACTTAAGTTGAAGTTGTTAATGCCTTTTTTGTTTATTTACTTATGTTTATGTTTCCTCCAAGAACACCCATGATCCAAGAAAAAAACCTTTTCTCAGGCACAGGAAGATGCAGAAATTACAACTGAAATAAACATTATAAAGGAAAGTTCATAAACACAGAGATGAGGTTAACTTCAACAAATCAAAGAATTTCTTGACGTTCAGTTCACTGGAGTGGATATCCTTTATTGGATCTCACCTTATGGTGATGAGCAGATGTACCAGTGGGACAGAAGCAGAAGCAAGTAGCGAATCCACCTATGCAAGATTCAGAGCGGGGGGAAAGCACGGCTAGAAGTCATTCTGTGTTTGTCATTTGCTCTGTTATTATTTCATGACGGGTACCTTTTCTTACTTCTTATCATTCTTAACATTTCACTGTTTGCTTCAGCATCAGTATGTACTGATATAATTGTGACGTCATTAGCTTTCTGGTGAATGAGAAAGCAACTAAAGCCAGAAAATCTATGCCTATTATTTTAGCAGGACAATGGCAACTGCTGGGAGGTTCATAAACTTATACGGATGTTTACAATGGAAGAGGACACTCTACATACCTCTTCTGAACATTTTTTTCAATCTAATAGGCTTACCCTCCCTTTTATTTAACAAAGTTTAAGCAAAGGTAGTCAGAAATCTTGTTTCCTTGCTACCTTTTTGGGGACATTCTAAGTCAACATGGTATCAAGAACTCACGTGGGTGAAGATCCAGATTTTTGGGGGCTTGTTATTGCTCTCCAGGAAACAGTCACATCACATGCCACGATGTAACAATTATTCAAAAGCTTGGCAGTGTCCACAATGCTAAGCCCTACAAGACTATGCCCTAAATATTTTAGATTATGATTTCCACCAAAATACAATTTATAGCATTAAAAAATCTGACCATTAGGCTTACAGAAACCTGCTTTTCAATATACAAAAGTCTCCAAATGCCCTTTTTAATATTACTATCTGCAGATACTTCTGCAGACTGAAGATAGATTTTTCAGCACTCACTGAATCAGAAGGGAAAAACCCTGCACTCAGTTGATTGCCTGTCCAGCCATACAACTAACTACCCTCATCTAACAGCACTGTAGAATTTCACTTCTGATTTATAAGTAAGAAACCACTTTGAACCTATCATAAATAATTCTGTTAGTACAGCAAATTATATGTAATCCAATGGATGAAGGTCTTAACCTTTATTTTGTAATAAATTTTTACATGCAGTTTTGTATAGTAGACTAGTAAAACATATATTGTGGCTCCTGGTGGGTCTTCTTTATGCCAGAGTGACTCACAGCAGTTCAAGGTTGAGTGTCACTGATTTAAAACAACATGATTATTATTTATCATGCTGTTTCTTGGCTTTCCTCACAGAAATCATAAAGATGCACTTAACACTGTTCATTGCTGGGCAAGTATTCAACCGTGAAAACTTAACAGAAAAAAAAAAAATCAACCAGTAACATGAAAAAGACCTACATCATTTTAATTGTCTTAAATAGGGAAAACTATTATATGTAGTACAGTATTATTAAGTTAAACTGTGAAGCCAAATGTTCTATCATACCCCAAGTTTAAACTTTCTTTTTTTAATATGCTTTGGGTGTCCATAATATCATATTTTCTATATCAACAATGAAAAAATCAAAGAAAATATCTGCTGAAGAAAATTATTTAAATGATTCTCCAATAATCTTCAGGTATGGGATGTTTTAATTATTTAAAATATTCCAATAGGATGCAAAACCAACATTCCATCTGTTTACAGCATCTCCTAACTATCCCTAAGGATCCTTTTAAGTATATCTTCTTTATGAAGTTTAAGATTTGAGAGAGTTCTTGGATTTTAATAATTGTTTTCTTTTCAATTGTTGCATAAAAGGTAGGAGAAGGATTTTTATTTGCACTTTTAGAAGCAAAACACTATATAGAATATGCAAACAAAAGGTAAGATGTAGAAACTAGAATGGAGAATGTTCAGGATACAAAAGGACTGGATTGGGCTCTGAAACCCATCTATACAGAAAGTCACTGAGTCAAAAGACTCACCCATATTTAGACAAGGATTGTACTGCATCTGCATGAGGTTTCCATTCGTCTTCTGTAATTCAAGAATTTCTATAGTAAATCAGAGAAGAAAATTCTAAAAGAACAATAACTCATGTCTTTAGGACATTTTTACTAAAATTGAGATTTACTTTCTTATTTTCTATGACTCCTACTAAATTTTCCACTTCACAGGGAAAAAAAAAAACAAAAAAAAACCAACCCACAAAACTTAGCACATGAATTATTCTCTTTAGGCTTATTCCGAATTATTATTGATTATTAAAAACCTATTTTAATAAACAAAATCAAAACTTTTGTGAAGAGCACTGTTTCATTTGATTTCTCTTATAAAGAACATATTTTGCTAGGAATACTCTAAGTCGGGCTGTTAGATGGATAGCACAGATGCTCAGTGTTAAACACTACCTCAATTAAGAAAATCTTACGCATAATTTTTTTATTTCACTAACACTTCAAGGTGCAAAGTAATTTCTAAAATTATTAGGGCTTATAAGGATCAGGAAAATGAAGATCAGAGGTTGTCCTCCACCTATTTACTGTAGAAATCTTTTCACTTTCTTCTGTAGCTGATCAAATTTTACCTACTTAATGCAGTACTAAATGAAGGCAACATTTCCTCCAATATCTTGTTTCCTAGGTAGCAAGGCCCATATTCATTCTATCTAAATGTAGATGTTTAACTAAGATGTCGAACCTAAGAAAACTTCTATTCTGTATATTGTCTCTTCTCAGAGTCAGAGAGCAGACACAGATCACAATCGATATTTCTTAGGAAAGCTTTTATACATTAGGTTGTTGTTATCAGTAGAAACAAGCCTTTGTTATTAACATGATTATTAACACACACACTTATTCACAAAACACACACATTTATTCACTCACACAAACTTCATTCACCCATGCGTTCACACATAGTTATCTGTCCAGGTCTCAGTTTGGAGTCCATTTCCAACAGTAAACACAAGAATAAGAGTCACTGGCACACCAGTGTCATCCATACAGGTGTTTATAAAGTCCCTCAGAGGTCTGTTTCATTATGTATACATATAAGCCTAGAGACTTCATCTACATTCAGCAGCCCCTGACCTGTTGGATGCAGTCTGAGTTAAGCATCCTGCCATCAGTGCACCTGTTGTGTGGTCAGCAAAGTCAGCAGCTCACCTGAGTTTATAAATCCTATGGAAATTTTCACACACTACTTTATCAGCACATAAGTTTTCTAACTTCAGTCTTCTGTGCTTTGGAAATAATTTCTCTCTCCAAAGCTATGGAAATATTGAAGTAGCCACGTATACAAAACCACATAAAAGAGATATTTCTGACAATCAGATATAGCAGATGAAGAAATGTATGCATATAGAGAAAACATGTTCCCCTGAAATTCTGTCATCCTTCCAGACTACCTCTTCATTTTGTTATATAACTGCATTGTTTGTATGAGGAGTCAGCATCACTCTGATTCCTAATTGAGATGCCTCAATTACATTTCCATAGTGGTATTGGATAGGCCCTGTAGTTCATGACACCAAATTACATGAAGCCTGCTCTGCCTGGGATCAAAACTTTGTTACTTCTCTATCTCAAATTTCAACCAACGTTTAGAATTTGAGTATAACATCAAGGAAGGAAAGGAAAAAAATTTAAACTAGCTTTTAATAAAAATATATTAAAGATCATGAACATAGTCAAAGCAATACTTTGACATTTCGTTCAGCACATAAAAAGCAGAAAACGTCAAACAATAAGAATGATCATTTATGAAATTAAGATCACTTTTTTGTAGCGTCCTAAATTTGCATAGAACGTTTCAGCTACAGTGGGCTCTTTTATAAGACAACAGAAATTACTGATCTTTACTCATCATTACCTAACACAGTCACACTCAAACAGAAATCATTTTACTGGCAGTGCTATATATACATACCTTTCTTCACAAGAAACCTTGGGAATACCTGTGAAAGATAAAGATTGAAAAGTGATCAGAGAACCTTCCATGTACAGTGCCTGGTTAATCCACCAAACCTGTCACACAGTCACCATTTCTAAAAGTAATCTTTCATCAATGCAGAAAATAACCAGGGTGTTTTAAAACTATTTTGCTTTGAGGCCTTCATAAAGTATTAGATGTCAGATTTTTAGAAAGAACCATCTCCTATGAGTAATTAATCCATGGAAAATGTTTTGATACATTCTTATGTACAGAAGAGGTGCCTGATATGACTCAGTATTTGAGACAGATGGATCTCAAAAATTGTCCAGGTTTCAGTGTTTCTACATTTCTAACCTCCTAGGATGCTTCACCAACATGTCCACCAGTCAAAGCTCTGACTGCAACATAGTATTTAAGTATCAGCCTAACTTTAATTTGAATTTATTGCATTATTCCACTTCTTAGATGTAGGCAAGTGCTCTAAATATGTTGCTGAATTGAGGCCAAGGTCAATATCTGGTTCCCGCAGACCAATCAGTCTTTAAGCAACCTTAAAAAGAACATGCCACAGATCTAGAGGTTGATCAATACACACTAGACTGAGTGGCTGGAGTCAGGGACAGAAGATGAAGTTACTGAACAATAACTAATTAATCAGCAGTGCCCCATTGGGGACTAAAATGCTAATTGAAGCAGAGCTAATACAAGTTTGAGACAAAATAACCCCAGAGTTAGACAGATCAACCACTGAGACAAAATCACTTTAAATAGGATCTGTCTCTCATCTACCTAGGAAAGCTCCTTGTTATTAATTATTTATTGAACAATCCCTCCCCTTAGAACTTATGTGCCCAACCACCAAGGAGGATAACATAACTTCTATAGAGCTAACATCTGCTCATTCAGAATTCAAAGCACCTCATCAAATAGTTATTTCAACAGCATCATGATGAAAGATTGTTGGAAGGCCTCAAAGGGAACCTAAAAAGCTTATTCAGCATACAATGATACAGGCAATTCTGAGCAGTTTAACATAATGTGTTATGCTATTGTACATTGTGGTTATGATTTTGTCAACTATAAACTAGAGCAGCCAGTGTATTACATACAGTTGTGTAAAACTGATGTTAGTATTTCTCTTTAAATTTCTCTTGAAATTTCTCTTGATTTTTAAAGCATTTAACTGTTGAGAGGTGATGTGAGAATCTCTTCTGGAAACTATATCATATGAGAAACGTTTTGTCTGGCATTCACTGGCAGGACAATTAAGCTGGATAGAAGAGTCTGTGATCCTCAGTCTTGTTTCTTAAATATACTGGAAAATAATGATGAGAAAAGCAAATGTTGACATTTCTCAAAGCACATGACAGTATGACAACAAAAAGTAGAAATCAGTTTTATTGATGAGTGTTCATACTCTGCCCATCACTGTCAAACTGAATACATACAGGGTGCAACTTAAAATCAGAAATTATATTTACTAATAACTAATAAAAGACATAGGAAGCCAGTGAGGATGAAGGAAATATTTCCATATCCTTGTACATGAAAGACAGTGAAAAACTTAAATATTAATTTGAAAAATTGTGATCAATCTGCAAATGATGTAAAAATTTAAACAGATCCCCATCTCAGAACCAATGATTTTTAAAAAATTGACTTCCAGAAACATTCGCAAAAGTTATACTACTTAACATGTTTTATATTATGCTGAACACAGCAAAGGACATTACCTCATTGCATATGATCTAATTAATAATTAATTAATACTTACTGTGGGTATCTTTGAAATTTACAGTCATTTTGGTGGAGCCAGAATTTTACTCTGAAAACAATTTTAAAAATCACAGTCTGCCAGGGCCTGCTTTAATCACATTGTCCTTGAGGAGGTGGGTGGAATAAGATATACTTCACAATCAAACTAAAGTAAAAATAGAAATTGTTTGCTAACAAATATCCTCTTCAGAAAGACAAGGTTCTTAAAAATTAAACAACAAAAAAAGATGGGAAATACCAGTTTATGCTCTCTTTATCAAACTCCAATGCCAGATGAACATATTAGTTCTAATTCCGAACATGGATTTATGTTTAGCTTCATTCTTTGCTTGTATGAGCTCTCCACATTAGAATACCTTTCGGTTTATTTCAACAGAAGCCCTTAAGTACATTTTGCTCAGATGAATAAGGGAGATGTATCTGGGTCCCTGAGCAGCTATACTCACAGATAAATCAGAATAAGTTTGGAAACAGAAAGATTTACCAGTAATTTCAAAACAAAGTTATGTTTCTTTCAGTTGTCTCTGGAGACAATATGTTCCATATCTTAATGACAGAATTTTAGGGGTCTATAACTTAAAAAACAGAAAAAAAATCAGGTTATGCTACTGCATACATCTGCAAGTTATTTCAAGTCCATGGATAAAATAAAGGTAGAATAAAGAGATACCTATTTAAGACTAGATAAATGTTGATCTAAAGCCTCATTACTGAAAAAAAAAAAAAAAAAAAGGTAATCCTAATCCCTTTCTCTCTTCTGCCTAACTCACTTTTCTCCTTTTCCCAGCACCAGTGAGTAAAAATAAGAGAATGCGTTAATGTATAACTATCAGAAGTCTTGATTTCACAGACAATAAGAATAAAAATAATTAATTATCTATTTTGTGGTACAAAAGTGATACTAGAAATATATAACTGAAAGGTAATCCAACCATTTTTATTAGAGCAAATAATGAGTGACTGCAACTAGTATAAATAGATGTCACAGAAAATGGTATATTTAGATGTGCTGGTTTTGTGCAGGTATTAAGGCCAAAGTGTGTTTGAATTTTTTTCCCCTCATTCACAAATATGGCATGCAAAAAAGCCCAGTTACTTGCTATATATTTGATAGGTGAACAATGTAGAAAGCTGACAAGTCTTATACTACTGTGGAATTTATCTATCAAAAGGAATTAATAGAATGCAATGAAGATAATTCAAAATCTGGGTAAAAGTGGTAATTGGTTTTGAATGATGTACTGGAAAAAGAAGATACAACAGTAGCAAGGAAGGAAAGTGGTAAGGCCAAGGTGGTAGGGTATGATATCAATGCACTCATATTTTTTATACATTATAGACGCATCAGGACAGCACTTTTGAAGAATGAAGTTCTCATTTAGAATTAAAAATATATTCCCTTTTGTTTTTGGAAGCATGTGTGTGAAACATGTATGGTGGCTTGCAAATAGGTGACTCAGACTATTTGAGATGCTGCCTAGAACAATGATTGCTTTTTGTTCTACCAGTGAAATGTTTATTGCATTCAGATGAAGTGCCTATACATAAACATCTGTGATTCTGAACTGTAATAATCAAAACCAAACACAGCAATTGCAAGAAACAACAGATAGCCCCTGTGTATAAAGAAGAAATACCCAAAGAACAATAGAATCATAGAAACATAGAATTGTTTATGTTGGAAAAAATCCTGAAGATGGTCAAGTCCAACCATTGTCCTGGTACGGCCAAGTCCAACACTAAATCATGTCCCTAAGTGTATCATCTACATCTATTAAATACCTTCAGGGATGGTGACTCAACCACTTCTCTGGGAAGCCTGTTCCAATACTTGCAGAAGAAAATAAGAGGAAATAAAAACTTTTCACAGAATAATTATGTGCTATATAGCACATTCTAGGCCTTTATATATTTTCCTAACTAAAAATGATACTTCATAGCTAAATGGATAGATGTACTTGGATATACATGACACCAAAACTCCCAGAACTGTTTATACATATATAGTTTATATATATCTAACTGCTTATACACATATACTTTATAGCTTCTACCCTGTAGATGCATTAATATTTTAGCTAAGTTTCTGATAGTGCTGAATCTCCAGCTGCAGATTTAATGAGATATTTCTAGTCCCCCCAGAAGTCTCACGTGGTTCAGTGGCCTTCCTTAAAATTATTACATAAATGAAAACTATACAGCAGTGCTTTTCCCTTCTTCCATCTTAAGTTATGATGGAGATGCATCCAGCCCCACACATCTCTACACTATTAAAAGCCCTTGTTCCAGGCACCATTAAGAGGCATCTCAGTACCAATACGCTGTCTACAGCACGTCTTCTAATACCACACCTTGACTGAGCCTCATACAAAGTCAATTGAGGACATGGCCACATATTTTATGCATTTATTTTTATGAATTTGTCAAAACCTTTTCAATTAAAACATATCTGTGACATCAAAAAGCTAGGCTTGCATTCTCCATTTACCTGACTTATAACTGAGATGTCTCATAGCTGAGTGGAGGTAGAAATCTCCTGCTGACCTAAATTTAGATGCATGAGAATGAAAACGGGTAGAACATACACCCTATCTGCTCTTTTTCATTTTCTGCTCTGACTGAGGCAGCCAAAAGTATTGTGAAATCCTGTTTTATACCTACCTATCTCCTCCATGGCAACTTGCCACTAATTCTCATCTATTAACTACACTGGCAAGCAGAAGAGTTGAAAACTAGAAGCTACTAGAGCAAACTGAAGTCCCTTGGTACCTTTCATTTTCTATAGTGTGATTAGAATTGGAAAAAAATCTTGAATAACAAATGGTTTATATCAAATATATTGTTTCTATTTCTGATCATGATCAAAACCATGCATTATCTTGTAAAAGACACAAAAACCACCTTTCCCAAAGAGCTGGCAAAATAAGCAGTAGTTGCAGAAAAGAAAATATGCACTAAAGCCCTCAGGTTTTATATTTCATAAATACAAATATCTAGGGTTTTTTGTATCACAGGAGCAGTGAATCTTTAAGAGAGATTTTAATGAGGAAGAGGTAACAATAGAAAAGAATAATACTTTTCACCTGGGCCTTTTTCTCAGTTTTCACCTCTGCAAAGTTTTTCTCAACTTTAGACCCTTCCTGGTCCCAGCACTGCCTTCATTCCCTGCCAACTGTTTGTGCCATTCTGAACAACTAGAAATACTATGTTACCAATCTATTTCATAATAAATAACCAACCAAATTCAGAATCCCAATATTGAAAAATTTTAATCAACCATTTCCAAACAAGCTACAGAACACAAATACAATTTGTTAATTACTATAGAAAAACAAACCCATCCATATTGTAATTGGTTGTCAGCATCTCTCAAATTATTTGTTATAAATTATTTGCTTCCTAATTCAGAGCAACAGCATCTCCATATCCAATTTCTGAACAACACCTGAGTCTTGTTCAGGGTCCTGAGTTAGTCATCTCTGCTAAAGACTGAGTTAGGGTGTAATATACATCTTTTCCTTCAAAAAATAAGAAATAATGAGGCACTGGTGGAGAATATATGGCTAAAATTGATGCAGCAGCAGGAAATGGAGCAATGATGCTGCTTATATATCTGCAGATTTTGATACTGTAAATAAAATATCATTTATTTTCCTACAGCCTCTATGAAGAGTGGGAGGAAAATAATGAATGATATTTATAGTGATATCTTCCGGTATTCCCTCTGAGTTAAGTTTTTCTTAGTCTTCAATCTTACAGAGGTCAGATCACATTAATCATATTGTCATGCATAATACTACTAATATCAGTAGTGAATTAAATTAATATGGATTTGTACAAACATAGCAACACTAGTGGAAGTTTTGCCAAATAAAATATAACTTTATGATACCTCTTATATAACATATGTTTATGTGAATTGTTAAACATAGTAGATTTTCTATTAGAAATTTATGTCTAAAATATGTCACTAAACATCTAAAAAGTACCAAGATTGTGTATTTTATTTCTTTTTACTCCAAATATCTTCCTTCTCTGAATTAACTGTAGCAAGCCATTTCATATGTATAAACAGAAAACAGGCAGAAAGATATTTTTGTTTTGTTTTCCTCTGCTCTTTGTAATTTTTCCTTTACTTGTGGTTGCATTTTCAGTCTTATCATTTGGGTTTTTTTATAGATCCTTCATTTAATTTCCTAGAATAATGAAGACTATATTCCTATATTTTCAGGAAGGGATAAGATCAGTCTGATTCAAAAGAGAGATCTTGTGTCAACATTCCAGACTTCAGCCCATTGTGCAGGCTCAATGTGTATTCTTTAATAAATTTCACAGACATTTTATGTAAAATGCTATATACTTGTACATGTTTTAAAAATAACTACATATGGAGTTTTCACAGTCAAAATACACTGGACAGAATTCTTTGCAGCAGCAATTGCATGCAGTCCTGTGTAAACTAATCAATTAGTACAAATATCTAGTCTGAGGAAGTTTTACTGATGTGGCTTATGTGGGAATTTGACTTTTATTCCAAATTTCCACCCAGCAAAATTTTTTCCCAAAATAATATATTTTTTGGGAAAAACAAAACAAAACAAAACAAAACACCAGAGTTTCATTCTTGCATTTTCTTTTTGGGAAAAATCTTTCTTGTCCATTCTCCAAAGGGCAACTTGGTTGCCATATGTTTTCCCACTTTAAAGATCATACTCCGTAATCAAAGTCAAATCATTCTGTCTTATCTTTGCTGAAGAAACCAGTGGAGCAAATGAGTTTAGGACTTCAGCCTTAGGAAATTATTTTTTTTTCTCTTCAGACACATGGAAAAGATTTCATATCCAATGTCCACTCTTTAAACCTTTATATAGATGTGTATATACATTCATATATAGATATGTATCTATGCATGTATGTATGCATGTTCTTATTAACATTAAATTTGATCTTTCTGTGATATAAAATGCAGTTTTGCCTAAATAAATTAAATGGCAAGTGCCTTCCCTAATTCAACTCAACATGTAGAAGAGGCACACAAATCCTAAGTCGTGAAGATCTGCAATATGGGTTTGACAGGATTTTATTGTTCCACTTAGTGTTTCTCACCTCGCAAGGGTTCTCTAATTGCCTACTGTGCAGTTGTACACTAGATGCTCACAGATTTTTAGAGACAATAATTAATCCAGTAAAGGATTACATACGTGTTGAACCGGCTTGTTTATTACAGTAACCTGTTTTCTAGAGCGTTAATTTTATGTTACTCTATGTGGATCAAAACAACTTGGTAAAAGTCAAGTTAATGACATGTAAGAAATCACGCTGTATTTATTTAGAATGGGGAAACAATATTTTAAAAAGCTCTATACAATAATGCTTTCTAGTGGTGTTTTAGAGAGGCCTAGTACTTAAAGTTGAAATTGCTTAAATAGAACTAAAATCAACTTGTGACACTTTTAACTGTCATTTTATCTGCTTTATATCACCCACCAGACTGAACAAGATGAAAGTGTTATATTTCTGAGAAGGATTAGATCACACTGACACAAAGGTGTTTTTAAACACATATGTCATGGTGGTATATAGGATCCCTTGCAGAGAATGAGTCATGCTCCAGGGATGCCAGCTTCCCTTTGCACATTGCATCTTAATACTTTTAAAGTAAGCAAGTCTTGTCTCATATGTTCATACAGGTCCACAAGTAGCGCATCATCAGAAAAGAGGAGAGGAGATGAGAGAGAAGGGGAAGGGTGGAAAACAAGAAGAGGGAGGAAGAGGAGGAAGGAGTAATATAAATAGCAAAAATTGTGTCATCCAGGAAAATCATATGCTCCAGAACAAGTGGAAATTCCTTTTCAAGCTTCATTATAAAGAATATTCGATTTCCATTCAATATAATATGTGTCAAGAAAAAAGAAAAGAAAAGGAAAAAGAAAAAAGAAATCCAAACATGACAAGGTCATATATATATATATATATATATATATACACTGTATGTACCATCTGGTATATACCATATTCTAACAAGTTAGAAACCTAACAAAAATAAGGTCTTTTTTCTCAGAAGGCAAGGAAAAGGCCTGAAAAATATGAAAAAAATCTCCTGCATATTTAATTTAAGGGATTTTCTAAAGAATATTAAAATAGTGCAGATAGACACATGATAACTCACGTGTTAACATGCATGAACTGATTCCAGTCTTAATGACAATTTAAACATGTTTTTGACCTCTGTGAAAGGCCATTGATATTTGATGTGTCATACCTGTCTGTATGTCTAATGCCATGTTCTAGCCTTATAAAATTATATTGTTTCAGAATTTCCCAACAAAATGTTTTCTATTCCACCCAATCAAAATTTTATGGCAAGATATGCAGTTAAAAATCTCATTAATTTCTAATAATTGTTTCTTACCTTAGCATATTTTGACCACTTTAACTCTGGACTGCCTATCTAACATTTGAGATTACATATAATAATAGCTAAAGATTTAAGATCTTCAAAGCACAAAGAACTCTTCCTACCCTTAACTCCATTCTACTATGAATTTTGTCTCTAAAAAAAGGATGAAAGGAAAAAAAAAGGAAAATCGTAGAAAATAAAGAAAATTAGCTTAGAAATTGAGTGTGTAATAATAAAGTATAATAGCCCAAGATTCCGTTGCTATCAAATACACTATAACATTTTACAGACATCTTATACGCCACAGAATAATAGTAACTATAAAAGGTCTTGACAGAACACTAATGGATTAAATAATCTTCACAATAGGTCACAGGAGAGGAATTAGTTTATAGATTTAGGACTAATAGCCAGAATCTTTAAACAACTAGAATTCCCAGGTACTTATAAAGGTATAAAATATACTTTTCCCTCAATCCTGATTTCTATGTTCCCAGTCTTGCTAATAGAAATTAGTTTTATTTTAGCTGTGAAAACCAGTTCAACTGGTGATATGTATTACGGTATTCTACACTGAAAAGTGCTTGCAAACTGGACCAATGGCTATAAAATCTAAGTTCTTCAAGGAATCCTTGTGATTTCTGTACCTATTGATCCATGCCTTTGTCCCATGTCAAGGGAAATTTTTAACCAGGACAAACACACTCATGCATGTGCATACATGTACACAATCTGCAACAAAACAACAATGTCAATGATCTAATTCTGAAGAAGTCATCTCTACATCAAGTTTAAATATTGTGTTCCTAATGTGAAAGAGCTTTATATTTTTTATATTACCCCACTCCAGCATTGCTATAAGCATATTAGACTGCTTATTCACCCATACTTGTCATTGTCACTTACAATAATCTTCACATTTTCTAAAAAGCCTTCAGTTCTTCATGGAATGACTTTCCTAAACCAGTCCCTGAAGCTGCTTCAAACCTCTGTGTCAAACCCACTGATGCATAAGGTTGAGAGATAACTTTTGAAGTTAATAACATCCAGATAACAAGTATTAGTATAACTATTTCTATGTGACTTACTTTTGCTTTTCTTTCTCTTACATATTTTATATTTTATAATTTTATTACTTCTTTTGGACTGGGCAGGGATTCAATATTATTATAAATATGTAATCAATACAGGAGGCAAGATAGACTTAAATCCTAATAGTGTACATGTATACCTCGAAATGTAAACTGAGCTTCCTCATCCAAAGAAATGTAATGCCTTGTTCATGTCTTCTCTTAGAATTTTTCAGAATGAGGAAGATGAAGGCAGATAGGCAAAGAGATTATTTTGGTGCTCTAATTTTAAGATTCCAAATAATAAAACAAATAAAGAAATAAGTGCCTTAAATCTAGATGGACATAGATACAAAATATCATAATAATTAATCTAATAGTATTACTATGTCTAAATTTTGATTACTGTCACAGCTTTTGGTTGTTCATTGTAGCTCTCGATTGTAATCATGGGAGAAACATTTTATACTTATGTTCCAAATCTTATTTATATTATGACATTTAAAGTATCAAATTTTTGCCTCTGATCTCTTGAAACTGTGCTGTCATCTTCATTGTAAATCTATTATGAAAAGATGCCCTAGACACTGGAGATTTATTTTATTTTATTTTCATTTAATTTTAAGGGGGGATAACATGACTTGTTCCTATTTATGAATTTTCTTCAGCCTTGGAGATTGTTATGTACTAGTCTATGAAGAGCAAAACTAGAAATAAGAACTGAAGTAGATATTTAACACCACAGGGAAAGGAAGTCAAATCAAAAGTACAGAAGAGTTCTCTGTGGCAGAATGAACTTCTCTGGAAGGATGAGTGTATTGCAAAAGATTCTGAGGGCTCTCCAGGCATCATCATTCAGATTCCCATGATTTGCATGATGACTGTATTTCCCTGATGTAAACACTATATATGGAAAATCCTTTATTATTTGGTTCTTTTCCTAGGCAATTCTTTCATGCCACTTTTAGCTTTTATAAACCATTTGCCTTTATTTTGTAATCTTCTTCGTGCTCTTTATTTTTTTTTTTTTATGTCATGTGATGTTTTTTCCCCCACTGATTTCTTTTATTACTTCCTTAGTTACCCACATGAGTCTCTTGTCCTTTCTTCCATTATTATTTCTAATTAGTGTTATACAGTAATTTCAGAAATATTTAGATTTACATCCCTAACTTTTCAACGTTTTTTACTTCTTTAGCAGGAGCTTAAAATGACAACCCTGGAGGTTTGAACTTTCCTTTTGTGAATGTAGATATAATATTGGTAAAGTGCTAGAGATTGCTCCATCAGCTGAAGATGGTCTCCATATTTTACACACCTAACATCTCGTATAATATACTATAATTTATCCCTTTGAAGCCCTTTTATTCATTTCTCAAGATAGAAGATATTATACAGAGTGATGGGAGCTTATCTCTATCCTGATTTCTGTTCAGTTTTGTTTTCTCTCAGAAGAGATAATTATACCAACAAAAAATTTGCATATGTTGTCTTGTTTCCTAAAAAAGTAATTTATATCACTCCTTAAGAAAGCATGAATATATTGTTTCTAAATTCATCAACTTAAGGACACCGAGATGTAAAATTTTGACTTTTTTTCCTGTTTAAAGTCAAGCTAAATGCTGATGTTCTGGTCCTTTCTTCAATGCTAATCAACGCAGTCTAATTGTTAGAGAAGCCTCTGTTCTTGAATCTGCCACTGTCTTCTTGTATGACCTTAGTCTAGCTTAATGAGGTCCCTGATTGACAATGTACACAATTTTACTACTAGGTTTCTGGGTTTCTGGTTTAAATTAATTCCATGTTAGTTGTGACTGAAAGTCATTACCATCTCACAGCTGTTCTGTGGAACTTTCTATGAAGAATGAGGTATGGGGTTTTATCTGTCCACAGTAACTGAAAGTGAACAGGTGTCTCCATCATTAAACCACCAATGCCAAATGGCGTCCTTCTTGGTGTTTTAAGATGTGAAGAGCATCAAAATTGAGTTCTCCCTCCCTCCATTGAAGCAATCCAGCTGTTATAACAGTTTTTACTCAGAGGACATATGACACTGTGTCCATGACGCCTCTCACTGTAAATGTATTTAAAATAATTTTAAAATGCATTGCATTAGTCTGAACATTTAATAGGCTAAGCAAAAAATTTTTGTTTGGATTAGTAAATCTGACAGACCTTCTGATGAAAGGATATATAGTGAAATGTTAATATCCATTTAAGAAAAAAATATTTAAAAGACTGTCCCAAGTAGTTTGATCAGAATCTAATCTTTGCTTTCATCAAGAAATGTTTGCTACTGGAGGAAAAAATTATGGGGCAAAGAAAACATAAATTTATGTGTTTTAAACTCCTGCAAAATGTGTTGATTTGATTTCATGTCATTTTACAAAACTTTGATTCCCTGCTTTAGCCTCTTTTTCTCCAGGCTGTTATTCCAGGCAAAGGTCATCTTCGTCTTTAACATGATTGGTTTTGGGAAAACACCCTTCAGACGCTTTTATGTATACAATCTGTAGACATAGTATTTAACAGTTGTTATCCAGGTCATTTGCCATGGGTGGGCCATGCAGACACTCCCATACCATGGTCTTCTGTATGTTATATTTGTTTAAAGGATCACTAACTCAATCTTCCTCTACTGCAGGCAAACCTTTACTCTACAGATTTTGTCTTTAGGCTTTGTGTATATATTTGCATACATGCTTGAAGGATGGGTGCCCATTCACACTGTTTCCTTATAAAGTGACAGCCACCTCCATCATACCATTTCCTGGATACTTCCTCACTGCCTCTGATTCAATTATTTTTCTTCAGTATTTAGTCAACATCTCTTCACAAACTTGTTGTAAAACTCTCCTAAATTATTGACTCATTAACTGGGTGTTTGTCCTTCTTTTCAACTAGATCCTGTCTCTCTTTAGCTGTTCTCACTACTCAGAAAGGGCCTTGTGACTGATAAGTCAGAGTCCTTCCAGCAACAATGGCTGGGTAGACAGGTACTGGTTCACAAGATGAATCTAGTCTTGCCCAAGCCTTTCCATTTCACCACTGGGGCCAAAGAGACCATCACCTGGACTCTGCTGCCTTTCACACTAGTCTTCTGAGATCTGTGCTCACTGCTGATACTCTCCAAGTCTGCCTTGGTAATATCATTCATGGCCACATGGATGAGAGAGAAGGGGTTATAAACCAGAGGCTGGACAGCATCTCCACAGTCCCTTGAAAACTCGTATTTTTAATGAGACTACAAGTTAGTTATACAAATGTCAAGCAAGATAAAAACACTGATACCCAATTTGAGAAAAGGAGAAAAAATATTGGTAAAAATGAAACAAAAAAGAAACAGCTAAAGAGCTGTCCTGATCCAGTGTTGAGGGAGGTTCTGATACAATCCCAAGAGCAAGATTAAGAGACAGATGAGGTCAAATGCCGTACAACTTTATTCCTGTAAAAAGAGGTAATAGTGATAGGACAGAGTGAAGCAGAAAAGGTCAGAACAGCTAAACAAGCAAACGGAAGAGATGCAGCAAACTCAGTTACCACCACCACGAATCCAGCAGTGTCCTGTTGGTTTGGTCTCAGTGCAGGTGATGGGGGTCCCCTGCAGGTGATGGGGAATCACCCAAGAGAAGAATAGGCAGTCCTTTTATCATCTCAGTCCCACAATCAGTTCGCCCATTTCCACGGAGCTCATTACTATACTCGTCACCTCATGTTCCTCCATGCGCGCATGCACAGGTGTTCACAATGGTCATACCCAGGAGGGGGATTGGAGTTAGCAACACCTCCAACCTCTGCACGTCCTCCTCATCCCAACTTCTTCCACCAGCCCTGTGCACAAGTGCAGCTTGGTAGATGTTACAAAAGATGTTGTTCCAGCTGCAGGGAGACACTGTGTTTTTTGGGGGGGATATTTTTTTACTCTTCAGGGCATACTTCTTCACAGCAACAGGATGTTGAGGCCCAGTTTAGGCAGTGGTGCCCTGTTGAAACAGTCAGCTGACACAGTCCGACAGTCTTACACCACCCTGCAGCTCAGGAGATAGTAATAGTGCAACAGCAATGCAGAGACAAAACAGTTGACACAGTCCCTTACGAGAGTTAAGAGAGAAACCAATCTCCAAGCCAAAAATCTTTGATCCTGTTATACAAAAGATACAAGAAAGAAAATATGTACATAATAATCAGTACATATTCCAAAAGGCATATTGTAATTACCTTGGGAAAAAAAAAAAAAAAAATCTTTAATAATAACTGAAAGAGATAAAAGATGTAAGTAGCAATAAATAAACTTTTCACAATATTCTAGTGATACTTTCTATTAATTAGTCATGAAAAGAAAAGATGATTGATTTATGAATGATAACATAATATAATATGTTGGTTTTACCATTTAGTTAAGATGTACTTTACAGAAAGACTAAATTAAAAAATAAGTAAGTCAGGTCTGGCAAATTAAATTATTGTACAGAGCAATGCATTATATTAAAATTCTTAACAATTACAATCATTCGAACCCCAGTTATGCCTCTGTAATAAAACTGAATAGTAAAATAAAAGACAGTTCCATAGATTCAGTAGATGATTTTTGTATGCTGTGATATTACATACCACAAGAAAGGTCTATAATATATCAAAGAAACACCCAAAAAACAACTGAAAAATGAGGCAGGATATCACAGCCTGGTATCATCTGGTGCCTCTCTTGACTCTTCTGTGCAGTCAGGTTCCTTCTACTGATGATATAAGGAACAGGAACACTTAATTGAGGAGAACTGTTTGATTTGGCCTCTAAAACTTCAGGGAAATTTGTTGCCTAAGCAAGAGAAGCTAGTTCATACACAGAATTAGTCATTTTATTCTGCTTCTCTTGGAACATTCATCCCTATAGTTTGAGTGCTTCATTTATTTTCATAAACTGAAAATCAAGAGGAGTATTATCCCCATTTTACAGGAGTAAGTATTAACCAATAAATCAAAGGCAAAAATATATTATTTGAGCATTTATTTTGTTGGTATCTACTTCTTTTTTTTTTTTTTTTTCCCAGATTTCTCCAAGTATATTAGTGTATTATGGAATGTTCTATATTAAAGCAGTTTGCACTGAATTTGTCTGAATTAGTAAATGCACTAGAAATCTACTAATTACTATACAATATCTCCAGCTGAGAAACCAAAAAAGAGGAATGTAAACAGTTCTTGTGAAAACTTTGGGCTAAACAACTTGTTCTTTTATCACATAGAGGCTGAGGAGCAGAAGAAAATGAATACACAGTGATTTTTTTTTTTTTTTCCAGTAAATATTGATTCACTAGGATAAAAATATTTTGGCAAGAGCTAATTCAGAAGCCACATCATTATTGCCAGCTCATCTTTTTAATTTAGAACTATATTTCTTCTTAAGAAGTTATATCAGTATTTCCTCTACACAGAAAAGGACATGAGAGAGATTGAACAATGCATTAAACAGGATACTTCAAGATGTATAAGGTAAGGAATTTGGGGAGTGATTGTGCCATTTGTACAAACCCGGTGAGACAATGTCTGGAACATATCAACCGTGTTCAAAAGAAATAATTTCACCCTGTAAGAGTTAAGATTAGGGCTAAGATGATAGCTAGTGAAATGGAGATCCTATGTAGCAAAGACCAACTGAAAGAGCTTGTTCAGTGCACTTCCGCTGCTATAGTAGTGATAAGAATTTTCTTAAGCTGATCTCAAGTAATTCTCTAAAATTAGAAATGGAAAAAACCATCCCCAAAACTACTTTCATGTTGAAGATTTCTAGATGTGTGTAAAGGAGAATAAGCTTCTTGTCTTCAATTTCAGAAAACTGGATTTGATGTTCTATCCCAGTAATATATGCCACTCATGATCCTTAGAACAGACTTTGGTTAAAAAAAAAAAAAATAAAAAAAATAAAAAAAATTATCCTACATATTCTAAAAGTTTAGGGCTTGATGGGAAAAAAAGTATTTTCTGCATTTTTCAAGATTTAAATAATAACAAGAAAATAGAAAAGTAGAAGTATCTTTGTGTTGACACCTACATAATGTTTTAGCAAGGCTGTAAGCCTGGGTTTGCTATGCAACTTTCTGTAATGTGGCTTTGGAATTTTGGCCATTGCTATATATATATAGGTTAAAAGTTTTTCTTAGGAAGATTATGCTTTTCCTGTGCTTGCCATTGCATAACCAGTTTTGCTTTGATGGATCTTTCTAACAATCTTATTCTCCCTTTTCCCTTCCTACCCTTTCATTCTCCTACATCATAATCCCATTCTGTCCAACTTCCTTCTTATCTAACTTCAAATCTTCTTTTTATTCTTCATTTGCCTTTCCCAACTGTCTCTGAGTTCCAGTTATGACTTCCAATTTACCACTTTTCTACATGGACACCCATAATTAGGAACATACTGGGAGTAAACCCTGAGGTCATCCTGTAAGCTTCAGCACCTAGAAACAGATTTCACAGCATCTCAGGTTTTTTTAGAATTTGTTGCGATGGTCTGAACACAAATTTGGCCTGAGAAAATAGCATTGTCACTGCTCACATTAGTGACTAGTGACATGAAAGAACTCATAGTGCTGCCTCACTGTGGTGGAGTCTATTTGTGAGAAGTCTGGTGAAAATAAAATCTTTGACAGGTCAGTTACAAAAAATAGATTTCCTATATTAGCAAGCAAAAATTGCAGTTTTAAAGACTGCTCAGTATCTAACTGATACAAAAGTAACCATTGCCCCCTTGCAATGTGGTTCCCTTGCTCTGAATCATGGAAACATGAGGACTGTTTAATAGGAAAACAGCCAGAAAGTTTCATCACGCAGAAAAATACTTTATTCATTACCACTTTCTTTGAAATGACTGAATAGTTTTCATTTTATTTTTCCACAGTTGTCAATTTTTGAATAACTTTAAAAAGCAATGCAAACAGACCTACAAATGCAAACTGAAAAATACTAGGAACAAACTAAACAAATCAAGTTTTAGGTTTTAAGCTCTCAAACAATAAATATGCTGCTACAACCTCTGTATATGAAAGTTTCAATTAACTTTGTACTGGTTCAGGCTGAGTTGGAGTTAAATTTCTTCATAGCATCTCATACAATGCTGTTTTAGGTTAGTGACGAAAATAATGCTGATAACATACTGTTTTGAGCTATGACTGGGCAATGCTTGAACACCATCAGGGCCTTATCTGCTTCTCACTCTGCCCCCCACCCCCCCACATCCCCCCCCAGTGAATAGATTGGGGGTGCACAAGAGTTTGGGAGAGGACACAACCAGGCAGATGACCCAAACTAATCAAAGAGATATTCCATGGCATATGGTGTCATGCTCAGCAACAAAACAGAGAGGAGCACGGTTTGAGTAGGTTAGCTCTTTTGTTTGGGCACTGGCTAGGCATCAGTCTACCTATAGGAGGTGGTGAGTGATTGCCTTTGCATCACTTGTTTTGATTTGATTTGCTTTGATTCTTTCTTACTCCTTCCACCTCTTCCTCAGTTATTAATATTTTTTTTATCTTGACCTATGAGTTTTGTCACTTTTATTCCTTTCATCTTCTACCATCACACTGGGAGTGAAAAAGGAAGCAAGTGAATGGCTGTGTGGTGCCTAGCTGGGATTAACAGCTGGGCACCACACAGCTGGGATTAATTGTGACATGCTGGGATTAATTCACAACAAACTTAAAACATATGTTTCAATAAAAGGAAATAAATGTGAGCATTGTTATTATAATATGACCTCATCAGAAGTGTTTTATTTTTGTAAATATCCTTTCATTTGTTTTGTGCACCAGACGAATTAATTTACACAACCAATTTCAAGAAGAATAATGCTGGCTGTCAAACACTTATGACTGAAGATCATCTGCAGTAGATGATGGAATGAAGGCAGTCTTGAAAATATTGTTATACTCTTTGTACTACTATTATAAATCTACATCAATGAGAAATACCCTTGATCTTCATTTGACAGTGCTTCAGAGTAATAGAAATAGGAAAGAGATGTTACACAAATTTCACAAAACTTTACTCAGAAGTGTGATTTTGGCAAATTGAATTAGACCTTTCATTAGTAATTTTAAATGATCAGTTCTTATTACTCTCTCTTTTTTTTTTTTTTTTTTTCCTTTCCCCAAAAAAACAGTTCTATGTCCTAAATGGACTAAGGCCATATCTGCATTATGTTATAGTTTTTTATATCTGAGTATGTCTGTACAGGAAATAGGACACTGTAAAAGATAGTGGTAGAATACCAGGCAGGCAGAACCAGACCTAGAAAATACTCTCAGATCAGGTACTAAAGACAGCTGTTATTAATCACTGATTACTGGGAATACCGTAATCCCAGAGCAGTTACCCTTGCCATCTGAGGAATCTTAAATTATAGTATAGTCCAAAACAAGTGAAAGTATGTAAAACAATTTTAAATAAATTAATCAAAATTTGCTTAGATATCACTAAGTTTTAATATACATAGATTTGTCTTGGAGGAGAGGAGGAAGAATATGTTCAAGCCACCTGAGTCATGATGCAAACTCATGCACATTGACTTTCCTGAATTTGGTGCAGTGCCCTACTGTGCAGAGATACATAGTAAGCCTAAATGTAACAGTCACATCAACGTATCACTGCACTTCAACCCGTCAATTTGCTTTCTGTGTGGTTGTGTGTATCCCGCTGCTGATTCCTGATGAACCAACTTTCTTTCGCTGAACTCCATGGGTATACATACATTGCTAAATAGAAGAGAGTCAGGGGGAAAAAAATCCTACACATAGCACCTAAGGCTAGCTCCTCTACATCAGACTAGATCTATACAACACTTATAACACTTTCCCTGACATGAATGTCACACAACCCAGCACGTATCTTGAGTCTTCTCTGGACCCACTCAATGCCCATAAAGTTTGAAAGAAGGACTATCTTTTGACTGTACTTTTCCTGTTCAGTGCATGAAATAAGTTTGAAGTTATACTTCTCATAATGCCTGAAGTGTGTGGGCTATGCTGCTGCTCGCCAGAATGGTGTTTTTGTAAAATGGCACTGCCAGTGTATGCTCTATGACCTGAAGGGGTCTGTAAACATGAGGCAGAGTTTTC
Organism: Athene noctua; assembly: GCF_965140245.1. NCBI lineage: Eukaryota > Metazoa > Chordata > Aves > Strigiformes > Strigidae > Athene > Athene noctua. Next base: position 32,099,030 of record NC_134037.1, on the reverse strand, counting down.
TGCCCCTCAGCTATGCCTGCATTAATATTGGCCTGGGGTAAAGGTTATATCACCTTTCAGATAAGTTCAATATGTTCCTAACTGTGATACGTGAGGTCATCCTACTAAATTACTTTAATATTGCAGATGTGAAAGTAAAGTATCAGACATATAAATCTGTGGTAAATTAATTGTATTACAGGTATGCTGATACATAGAATCTATCTTTTCTTTAGAAATGTGTAGTGACCTTATTTGCTGATTAAAAAGGAAAATATTGTTTTCTTAGGAGTACTTTCTACAACTATTTTCAATTCATAAGGAAATACAAGGTCCATCTGTAGTAATACTACAATTGGTGTTACACAGTAAACTCTGATGTGAATTTGAAACCACAAAGCAATATACGTAGGAATTATGCCTACATGTGAGAATATTACCTATATGTAAGAATTCAACCTAATGTTTAAAACAATTTATGTCATTAAGAGGCGAGTAGATGTTAAAAGATGTATAAATAATGCAAATAAAATAAAATGCAAAGTATATGTCTAGGGAGATGTATTTTTAGGATCCACAAGGTGATAGCTTTGGACATCATGCCATGTTGTTTTTGTCATACTAAGCAATCTTTATTTTACACTAACAGAACTCAGCCCCATTACCTGTTTTCAGATGTAATAGAACAGCGATTTTCTGTGACAGTTCCATGTCTAATGGTCAATATGAAAGCCAACAAAGGTAAAAATGGTTAATTATATCCTACAAAAAGTAAAATATATTCTTATTCTTTGAGCACATTTTTAAAAGATATTGTTATTTTGCATAAAGGACCTATCTATTTGACTTATGTTTTGCTTGTCATCCAGCTCTGCTTCTCTATATAAATCCCACGGCAGTTACCTGATTTATAGCAGCTTCACTATGAAGCCTCAACTAACTGTCTGCTGACACATTTGTGAGCCACATTCAACTACACACTGAACTCCCTTGCAAGTCAATGAGAGTTCTTCACAAAATTTTAAAGGTGTAATGTAGCTCGAAGGTCACTTTTCTTCAAGGAATAGTAGCTTACTAGGAGAGCTTAACAAACTGAGCAGGGCTTTCAAGCAGACAAAGCTTGAGGCAGGATTCTGTAGGCTCTAACAATCAATATTTCTGACAGAGTGTTGGATGGTTTTTGCTATTTCCAGCAGCATACTTTGAACCGATCATATTGAACCCTGGATTCTGTAAAAGTCCTGGAAGTAGAAATAAACACCACTTACATGTAATCTTTTATGGCATCAACAGCCCTTTATTTTATCATTGTCAGCTTCCCTGCTCCTTGTATAATGACACAATTAAGAGTACCTATTTTATATATATCTTCTCATTATGAAGTAAAAATGAAGGAGTTAGTTAAATTTTTTATGTTTTAAGCAAAATACTAGAAGATGTGTTTATTGATTGACTGAAAATAATACATTATAACACCTGATACCACAAAAAAACTGAGAAAAGGACACTTTAATTGTCATGCTGTGATTTATGGTAAGATGTCAGATGACTGTACAAAGAAGTGATCACAGTCCACAGTAATAACTGTGGAAATAGTATGGTCAGAAATGAACTGAGGGATTGTTAGAAACAGGTAATACATTTCATACCATATGAAAGAGAGCTCCTATCATTGATGAAATATTCAATAAAGCTTCATCCTTCAAGGTGCCAAAGCACCTGCTGAGAGCAGGCCTTTGGCTTCAGACTGGCTCTCATTGAAGCTGCCAGAAGAGCTTTCTAAAGTCTTGGACATTCCTTCAAGACACAACTTTGTGCTAAAGGATAGTTAGTCATGGTCCTTTTACAAGATACCCAATTTATCTGATGGTTGTGCCACCTTAGTATGTGTAGTCTCTCAGTTACTTCTCTGTGAGCTACAATGAAAAATAAAAAAGGAATGAGCCTGGAGAGAATGGACAAACCATACTAATCATTGTTCACTGATACAGAATGCAACTTAAAAACCTATTTTAAAGTTCCCATAATGAAGCTGCTGAATATTTTAAATAAAAAATACGCACTATATTTTCCTATAATTTTCCCTAGTTTTAATGCTGATAAAGTCCCCTGTATAAACCTTATATGCTGTTAATAGAAGAGAAATGCTCCAGAAACATTTAAGTTTCAAAACCCTGAATCACTTTAATACAATATATGTGTGTGTTCTTCAGAAGTAGAGTTCAGAGATAAAAAATAGGTCTTCTTTTTCTTCTTCAACCTTTTTACCATCTATCATTAGAACATCAAGTCTGTTACTAAGAATGTTGAGAGACATAAAGAAAGAAAAATGTTCATGAATATTAGGAACACCATTTCCCTGATAATCACCCCCACACCACGAACCAGTACTTAGCTTGTAAGGCAGTGAATAAAATATCATTCACTGAATTTCATTCAAAGATTTTATGATATTTGCTAATATTTATATGTAAAGTACAAAAATGGGGGTCCTGAGGAAACAAAGTCATGTAACTTTTTTCACTTGTACCATAATACATCATCTGTATTGCAATGCAGCCAAGTATACTTAGATGTAAGTTTAAATTTTAGGGACCAGTGAAGACTACTTTTTAATTTGTAGTCAGACTGAGGACAGGCTGGCACATGGGCACATGGGCAGGCCCAGCCCAGCACGGCCTACGGCCAGGCAGGGCAGGGCTGTGGGGAGCTGGAGACCAGCTCTGCTGAGCCACTGCTGGGGCAGGGGCTGACAGCCCCAAGGTGCTGATACGGGGTCCTGGGATGCAGATAGGGTGGGGGGAGGCCTTCCCTACTTCTTCTCTTACCTTGCTGTAGCCTCTGTCTTTTCTCACCTTTTTGTCCAGTGTCCCTCCCCCCATCTGGCATTTTTTTCCCTTCCTTACACTTTGCCAGAGGCACAACCATCTTGGCTTGAGGGCTCAGCTGTGCCACAGGTCCATTGGAGCCGCTGGAACCGAGGGCAGCCTCGACATCTCCTCACAGAGGCCGCCCTGCAGCCCCGCTGCCAACAGTTTGCAACAGACACCCTATACACTGTCTAGAGTTTTGTTTGGGTTCCCATCAAAGACACAATTTAAATTGTAAAGCTTTTGTTTGAGAAAATATTAAGCCCAATAGAGTCTACTGAATTTTAGAATGGAAAGAGGATGAGTGAGGAAAACAATGTTTATTGCCTTTGCTGGACACTAACATTATGCTTGTCATTCTCATAGTCACTGCTCTTTTTACCTCCCAGTGTCTCAGAAGGCATCACAAAAATATGAAGGGAAATCAGCTGAGCTCCTAGTCATAGTATGCACATGCAGAATAAATACCTGACAGTAGGTTAAGTAATAGAGCAAAAGGAATTAAACTATCAGCCAACACAAAAAAATTTAAAACCTGATGAAATGCCAAAGGAGCAAATTCAATAAATTAGCAACAAAAATGAATACATGGTCTTCCGTCTAAAATGTATTATTCCTCTCTAAATTGCAAAATCTTTTTTATAATTCTCTCACCTTACGCTGTGTCTACTTTATCTTTCTAAACCTGAAGACAATACAACATTGTTTATTTCTTTCTTGTCATGTAATATAGGATCTTTATTGTTCCCAAATGGTGGGTAGCATCCCAGGTCTCATAGGTCAATGGGAATGATATTATTTCTTATTCATAAGATCTAGTTCTATCCTGTAACCATCTAATTGCCTAATGCTTAGTTATTCCATTAATAGATTTTCTTTTCTGTATTTTTTTTTATTTTCTATCTAAATATACTTTATTCTCTGTGCAGTGTGGTATCAACAGTATAAAACACAGTTGTCCTGTAGGCAGTCATGTGCAGTTGTTTGAAAAACTTTGCAAACTTGTAAAAATAAACTTGCAGTCATCCATGATGCATCCTATGTTGGTTTTCTGGATCTAAACATAGTGAGAAAAGCCTTTGAATTATTTTCTGTTTGATGTTTTCTGAACTTCATAATAAACTCACTCATTGAAGGCTTGATCAATAAAAGATAATTAATACTCAGATTTGGAAATGCCAGACATGACGGAACAGAGAGAAGAAGAGGATATATTCCAGTCCTCAACAAAATACAGTTCCTCCTAAACTAAACATGCTAAGATGATAAAATAATGAGTAATAACATAAAGAGATCAAAGGCATATACATGTACTACCAAACCATAGAATATTTACTCCAAAGTAATTTTTTGTTACAGCTGTACTACCAACTCTAAAAAATTATTAGAAAAATATATTTGTAGACTTTAATATAAAAAATAGTATAAACAAGACAATATAAAAATATATTTTTTAATATCTTTTAGTACCACTCAGTTGTTAGCAGCTAGAACAGGAAAAATAAAAATTGCATGTATTCACAGAATCACAGACTCACAGAATCATCTAGGTTGGAAAGGACCCTGGAGATCCTCTAGTCCAACCGTTCACCTAGCACAGTTCCCACCTACAGCATATCCTTAAGCTCTAAATCGACCCTACTCTTGAACACCTCCAGGGATGGGGACTCCACCACCTCCCTGGGCAGCCCATTCCCACGCCTAACAACCCGTTCTGTAAAGAAATGCTTCCTAATATCTAGTCTGAACTTTCCCTGGCGCAACTTGAGGCCATTCCCTCTTGTCCTGTCACTTTCTACTAGGCTAAAGAGGCTCAAACCCAGTCTCTGCTGCTTCCTTTCAGGGAGCTGTAGAGGGCGATGAGGTCTCCCCTCAGCCTCCTCTTCTCCAGACTAAACACCCCCAGTTCCCTCAGCCGCTCCTCGTACGACCTGTGGTCCAGACCCTGCACCAGCTTTGTGGCCCTTCTCTGGACACGCTCGAGTTATTCAATGGCCTTTTTGGAGTGAGGGGCCCAAAACTGAACACAGGAATCGAGGGGCGGCCTCACCAGTGCCGAGTACAGGGGTCAGATCCCTTCCCTGTCCCTGCTGGCCACGCTATTGCTGACACAAGCCAGGATGCCATTGGCCTTCTTGGCCACCTGGGCACACTGCTGGCTCCTGTTCAGCCGGCTATCAATCAACACCCCCAGGTCCCTCTCTGACTGGCAGCTCTCCAGCCACTCCTCCCCAAGCCTGTAGCGCTGCTGGGGGTTGTTGTGGCCCAAGGGCAGTCCCCGGCATTTGGCCTCATTGAAACTCCTCCAGCTGGCCTCAGCCCATGGCTCCAGCCTGTCCAGGTCTCTCTGCAGAGCCTCCCTACCCTCGAGCAGATCAACACTCCCACCCAACTTGGGGTCATCTGCAAACTGACTGAGGGTGCACTCGATCCCCTCGTCTAGATCATCAATAAAGATGTTAAACAGGAGTGGCCCCAAAGCCGAGCCCTGGGGGACACCACCCGTGACCAGCCACCAGATGGATTTAACTCCTTTTACCACAACTCTCTGGGCCTGGTTGTCCAGCCAGTTTTTTACCCAGCAAAGTGTGTGATTGTCCAAACCTCGAGCAGTCATTTTTTGCCTGGAGAATGCTGTGGGAAATGGTGTCAAAAACCTTGCTAATGTCAAGGTAAACAACATCCACAGCCTTTCCCTCATCCAATAAGCAGGTCGCTCTGTCGTAGAAGATCAGGTTTGTCAGGCAGGACCTGCCTTTCATAAACCCATGCTGACTGGGCCTGATCATCTGGTTGTCCCTCATGTGTTGCATGATGGTGTTTAGGATGAGCTGCTCCATCAGCTTCCCGGGCACCGAAGTCAAGCTGACAGGCCTGCAATTTCCTGGATCATCCTTCTGACCCTTCTTATAGATGGGCGTCACATTGGCCAGTTTCCAGTCAGTTGGGAGCTCCCCGGTCAGCCAGGACTGCTCGTAAATGATAGAAAATGGCCTGGCAAGCACCCCAGCCAGCTCCTTCAGCACTCTCGGGTGTATTCCGTCTGGTCCCATAGACTTGTGTATGTATTCAATTGTATGTGTCAGTGTTATACACAAGAGAACACAGTATTCCTCTATTTTCTGGCAAAGAAAAAGTAAAGATGTACTGTCATTCACTTCTGCAAACACACACACACACACACGTACAAAAGCAGCAACCCATGTATTCACATAAATTAGCCTAAAGACAGCTAATTTTAACAGCCTATCACAATTTGTATAAATTGGGATCACAGATGCAATATAGTTAGTTTCACCCAGCACTGTGGGGTTGTGTCAGAATCCAAATACAATGATATTTATTATCAAGTAACTTACAACAATAATTATGAATTATTCTGTTGATGTAAATTAACACTTGAGAATAAAAACCTTACAAGTACCAGCTGCAGCCAACAGAGAAAACAAACACAAACCTCATTTTTAGGCTGATCATTAGTTTTATACTTATCCATAAAAATACCGTGATCTGTTCCTAGTAAGAGTCCACATCTGTGATTCTGAGAAAGGCTGAGAAACTAAACAACTTAAAGATACTGTTCTTTTTCTTATCTTTCTCTTTTTTTTTTCTTACATTTATAGTTCTTATTTCTTCAGATTCTTCTAATCTGATTTGACTTAAAAAAAAAAAAAAAGAAAAAAAGATAAGGTTATATATATATCTATCTATGAGAACTATGGAATGGATGTAATTTTAAGCATTGCTTTGCACATGGATGACGATTAACACAGAACTCTGTTTTCAAGAGTTTAGTAACCGCAAAACAGGTATCTTCTTAGGAATGTTTCTTAGAAATGCCATTTATATAACTGAGATATGAATGACGTACAAAATTGCCTGTCACTTAGAGACCTTATTTTGTCATTTTGCCCCTTTTCCACACCCTCTTCCAAAAATCAGAAGAAATTTTGAGTCCAACCCATCTGGGCAACAACAGATACTATGGGATCTGCCTTATACTTGTTCCTGAAAACAAGGCAGATATGTCTGGAGCCAATAAAGTATTGTTTCTAAAGATTTACAGTGGTTCTATCTCTTGCCTCAGGAATTGGTCTGAAAAGCAGAGGACCACAGTCATGTGGAAAGGCCAAGACAAATAGTTTTGGTTCCCCTTGAAATAACATTAAAACACTTAAGGAATTAAGGCAGCGACAGTGTACAATATATTTTAAATAAGATCTTAGGTGCAGTGCTTTTGGCAAGGAATAAATCAAGTAGTTCACAAGATTAGAACTATTCTGTGCTAAAGTGTTTATTCTATTTTTAAAGAAGTAACAGATCATTAAAAAAAATGCATATACCCTTAAAACTAATCAAAATTGTTATACTATAATCCAGTACTAAATTCTGATATACGAGGTATATAAAAAAAAAAAAAAGTACTAAAAGGACATAGAAGACTGGAAAAGCACAAATTAAATCTAGCCACAATATTTAGCAAAAAATAGTTGTGGTTTCTTTTTCCTGATCTCAACACATTTCTCTTGCCAAAGATTTTAAATTTGCTATCTTTCTATATCTATTCAATAAGATTCTTGTTGCATTACTAGAAGATTCTATACAGCCCCATAATGGTCTTAGGACAATTGTGTTGAACACCTCTGTGACAGTCCAATGAAATCAGTTAATGTCTCAAACATTGGTAGAGGGCTTTGGTAAAGGAAATTATTTCTATGGAGATGCTGAGGTTCTGCAAGTAATGGCAAGAAGACATGTCGAGAGGAGGGGGTCCCACAGAGGTGGGACCACACTTTTCTGACGCTGAAGTTCCCTGTCTTGAGCAACTCAGTAAAGAGCCAATAGAGAAGATGTTTTCATAATGAATGCACAAAGAAGAAAAGTCAGACAATGGTCATACCTGCAGAGAGGGGGAGTAACTCCCCAACGAACCCCAAGCCCACTTGATCCATTTTCAGAAAGCTCTGAAGGTACAAACTATGCGTGCACCAAAGCAAAGAGAATTCTAGAAATATAGACTGCATGATGCCTAATTAGCCTAATGAGTCCAAGTGACCACCTGGAGGAGGAGTAAGGAATTATAAAAGGATGCAAGTCAAAGCCCCCAGTGGCTGTACCCCTCCAGAACTGGACCCCTAGATTGGCTGGACAAATGATGAAACCAGGACTGGTGAAATCTTCCTTTTTTTCCTCTTTCTCTCCCTCCCAGCATCTCTCAAACTCATTTTTTGTCTTTCCCTTTTTCTCTCATTCTGTATCCCTTCATATAAGTGAAGGCTTGTCAGGGCATGTCTGCTGCTTGTTAGGATATGTCATAAGATCTGCTGCTTGTTGGCGTATGTAGTAAGGTCTGAAGTTTGTTGGTGTATGTTACGAGGTTTACCGCTTGTGGCAGAGGTTGCAAGGCTTACTGACAAAGTTTCATGTCAGTATCAGTCGTGAGCAACTAAAAGTTGAGTTTTTTAATTAAGGAATTCCTGGTGTCATTTCACCTTAATCCTGACCTGGGAACTGGTGAATCTGAGTCATCATCCCAAGAAATCAGGATGTGACAACCTCATAAACAATCACCACCTAAATACTAATTAATTTTCTCAGAGTCAGAACATGAATCTGTACATGGTGATTCCCTTTACAAATGTATTCCTTTTCAGAAAAATTCTGAGACAATTTTTATGCAAGACATAAATACTTTTCCTTGGTCATGTCACTTAAAAAACAATTCATCTCACTTAATTTTAGCCATGCCTAAATGATAGACATCGGGCTTGTGATAGTTGTCTAGGATCTTTCTTTCCAGAGACAGCTGTCTCTCTGTACTGATTATGAAGAGATCCTGGATGGCTAGTTGAGATTAGATGCCTAATTTCTGAAAACTGAAACCACCACAAAGGTGCTTTATATAAGAGTGTTACCATGGTGATTTACAAGAGCATAAAAAAAGCAATAACTTTGCCTACTTTTGAACCAAAGATGCAAAAACTTTGAAAGTTTGTTAATGTGACACCAAATCCAAGCAAAAACATCCTGAATTTTAGAAGAGTTTATGACCAAGGGTCACACCTGTGTCAGCCACGTTCTTTCATCTTCTCATCATATCTAGCTGTAAGAGATATTTCTTGCAGATATCATAGAAAACTCTCGGTTGGAAGGGACATCTGGAAATAAACTAGTCCAACCTTTGTTCGAAAGCAAACCCTTGGATTAGGTTATCCAGGGTCCTGTCAAGCTGAGTCTAGAATATTTCCAGGAAGAGTACACCAGCTCTCTGGGTGACCTAATCCAATCTTCCTGTTACACCCAGTTTAAAGCCCACTTCATTAAGTTAGCCAACCTATTGTCACAGATGTACTTGTCCCTTTTTGGTATGTGTATCCCATATCCCTGCTATAGCCCACAGTCTTTGATGAGCAACCCATGGTCATGCTTCAGTCTCCAAAGGTTGAGTCACTCTCTGCTTCAGAGTCTGTGTTCTTTTGTTTGGAAGTCCATAGTTCTCATCCCTGAATTCAGAAGATTATGGGACTAGTTCAGTCAAAGCACCTAACTTTCAGGTAGGTACATTTAGCTGAGGAGAATTAACACCACCTGTTTCCAGTCTGCAAAACAAGCACGGTGATTTTCATCTACTAAGATACTTAGAAACCGAAGACATACAATTTCTGAAAATACTTGGAGTATGTTTAGCTGCTTTCACCTTGTCATGGATGAAAGGATTGACACGGTAATGATTTCGTAAGAAATCTAGATTTATTAATAACTAACAGCAATTTATCAATACGAAATAATTCAGAAAGAAAAGCGACTTATTCACAGATTCTAAAATGACAAGATTCACTCTAACTTACTTAAAGGTCCCTTAATTTATACATATATGTACATGCGCATACACAAAACTGACATATACATACAGAAACAAAGGTGTTTGGATTCAGTAAAATGAACATAAAAGAGACAAACGCACACAGGAACAAGGGCACATACCCCCCCACACACCAATAAACAGAGAAAGAACGGGTGAAATAAAAGCTAGCTCAAAGAAAATTTCCCTCTTGAGTTTAGAGCAAATACTCACAATGCCTTGGCATAACTCAACGGGTGATAATTGAGACTCGAGTGGGTGGACTTCGCCCTGGCCTTCCGTCTGGAGCTGACAACACCTTGTGGGTTTTGGTACCGGAGAGGCGTCCCAGCTCAGAGGAGATGCTGGTCACAGGCCCGCTGCAATCCAGGAGAGCACAAAGGGTCTCTCTTGTGGTCACAGTTTATAGGGTCCAAGATAATTGATTTTTGTCAAATACTTTCTGGTGCCTTGTGGCAGTTGCACAAGAATTTGAAGAACATGCAATTCTGTTATTGTTCCATATGACCACATCCCAGGCACAGGTGTGACAGGCCATCAGGAGATGATGGGCCATTATAACTGTTTCCGAGTGATCAGGAGGCGCAGGAGCCAGGCTTCTTAACGTTATCAGTCCTATCTCCACAGATTGATGTATGGCTTGGGGAAAGGGGGGTGGGGGTTGCGGGTGGTGGTGGTATGTGGATGGAATCACACCTAGCACCAAGCAGCCCAACAAGGAGGGCAGGGAGGGATAAGAATTGCACCACTCCACACTTATTTGGTGGAATAGAGGATCTAGACCATAGATGTGTTTAGACCTTAGATACTGGTATATTTTATTGATATAAAGATGACCAAGCACTTTACTGTGTTATCATAGTTACTTCAGTTTTATTTACCTGTTTCTGAACAAGTTGATCATGAAAAGGTCATAAACAGGTTCAGAAGATTAATAAGTCTGAGTGTCATTATATGTGGAAAGGTATTATACCTCTTCAGTGACTACTGTCTCATTTACTGATTGTCTCATACAACATTTTCACTTCAGTTTAGTTTAATTTAAAAGTGTTATTGCAAACAGTCTGATTAAAATTTTGGTTTTCAAGCTGAATATGACAGGATGATAGAAGCTGATAAGAGAAAAAACAAGCAAACAAACCAGCCTAGTCTTCTTCTTGTAAATTAAACAGCTTGGTCTTGGAAATCATTAAGTGACAGCAGACTCAACCTTTCTTCACCTTCCCCATTCCTATACTGAGTGATAGACGTTTGTTTTACAACTGTCTGAGAAAATATTGGTTTTCTATAGAATTGCTTTGAGATAACACTTTTATTAAAACATACCTTTTCCTATGTTGCCACAAAATAATATATTGTATTGGGTCTGGCTGAACTGGAATCGGTTTTCCCCTATAGCAGCCCTCAGGTGCTGTGGTTTATGCTGGGAGCTGGCAGGGTGTTGATAGCACCCTGGTGTTGTGGCTGCTGCTGAGCAGTGCTTACACAGCACCAAGGCTCTTTCCGACATTTCCCCCCAGTGGGATGGGGTGGGCAAGATCTTGGGAGGGGACACAGCCAGGACAGCTGACCCAAACCGACCAAAGGGATATTCCAGACCATGTGACGTCTGCTCAGGATAAAGCTGGGAGAAAGGAGGAAGGGGGTGGGGTCACCCTTGGTCCTCCGAGGCAACCACTACGCGTATCGGAGCCCTGATCCTGAGAAGGCCCGACATCGCCTCTTCATGGGAAGTAGAGAATAAATCTGTTTGCTTTTGCTTCCGCGTGCGGACTTTTGCTTTGCTTTGCTTGTATTAAAACTGATTTTGTTTCACCCACAAGGGTTAGTTTATCTTCTTTCCCCTCTTTACCCTGTTGAGAAAACAAAGGGAAGGGGGGGGGGGGGGGGAAGTGATAGAGCGACTTGGTGGATACCTGGCATTTAGCCAGAGTCAAACCATCACATATATTTATTAAAAAAAAAAAAAAAAAAGAAGTTAGGATTCAAATTAAACCCACCATTTTTTGTAACAGGTCCCATTTTAGGCCTTTTGACAGTATGGAAGCTTCTTTATATTTTCCATGTTCCTTCAAATATGATTTTACTCAAGGTAATACCTTCATGTGCTTGATAATAATTTGAAATCATGCTAATCTCTGACACAGCAGGTTTTTGATAGCTCTGTAAAAACCTGAATATCATTGCTTCAGGCAAGGTGACAAGTGTAATCACCTTCTATAATTCACGTTTAATACCTGAGTGACAGAGAGGAATCATATCATGTCCTTGATCCAAAATTCTCAACTACACTATATCACCCCCCCTCTAGAAAATCCTTCTGAAAAATACTAAACCTAGTCCAAATTTAATAGTGCTAGGAATAATTTTTATAAGCATAACTTGATGTAATTCAAAGGCATAACTCTTAATGCAAAATATGTATTTTATAGGATTTTTTACATTCTTGTAAACTCTCTTCTCCAGTCTAAAAATCCAAAAGAGATTTCTGTTACTCACATTTCACCTGTCAGGAATAGTGGAAAACAAATGGGAAATAGTTTGGCACATGAAAGAAAATATCTTCATACTTTAGTTTTTATAATCTGTTTACCTTTTGAAGAGTATCTGCAGACACTAACCTTAAGGAAAGTTGTATTTATTTAAAAAAACAAAACAAAACAAAAAAACCAAACACATAAATAGTTGTGAAAAGACAGCCATCCTTTATTAATTTTATTAAAAGTAAATGTGCAACCATACTTAGACAATCTACATTTTACATTTGCAATTAATGTATGAGATATTTAAGAAAGGACAAAGTAGTGCATGTGTCTGAAGGAACTATATAAATAGAAAGCATTTCTATATAGGAACATGCAGACAGTCCTGGTTCTGTGTTCTGCCCAGATTCAAAAATGGTTAGACATGACTCCTGTCTGTGCATCAGCTTGCAGAGCTGTGTCTGGAAAAACTAAGCTCACAAAGTATATGAGTTTCTGTATCATCTGTAGTCAGACACATTTTGGTTTCCTTTAGAGTTTATTAAATAATTATTAGCTCCATTAGGCACTTAGAGATACCCTAATCTTTTCAAACAACTGTATATTACTATATTACTGTTATCTAAAGAAAGAAATGTAGCATGTGTAATTTCTGTGTTAGTGCAAATGTTCTGACACTTATTCCATAGCAGTTAAACTTGGTTTTAAATTATGTGATTACTACATTACTGTTGTTGTAGGTCACTAGGTATATTCAAATTATAGGACTAAGAGAATTACTCTAGGTGGAGAGTGGAAAGTATTATCTGTCAGAACACCTATGTCAAACTGATCTTGGAAGAATATTCATAGCAACTATCTGCTTGCTTTATTCTTGTGTGTTACCTGTTATTGATACCAGGATACATAGTTCAACACACCTTTTAGGTGACCTATTCTAAGGCCTTGAGCAACCACATGTAGCTCTATGATTTGAGTAAGAGGGTGGACCAGATAGTCTCCAGAAGTGCCTTCCCACAAAGCTTAGTCATGATTCTGTTCTTAACTATATATGATGGTTTATAGAGATCTTCTATTTCAATACCCTAACGGTTTTAGTGTAAGAAAAACATAATATCTGTCAATTATTTACATTCATATAATCACAAGAAAAAAACACACAAAACATTTCTAAATAATCTTGCTGTAAAAGGTGACTGGCTGAACTAGTCTAAAAATAACTCTAGGTAAGAAAATGTTAAATTAAGAAGCAAATAAATGTCTTCCAAGCAAGGCTTAGTACAAAAATTAGCCTTCTTTATTAGATTTCCCATTTTAAAATAGTGCAGCTGTTAAATATATACATATTGTTTTGTGATCACTGCTACCATGCTGTCTATATAGTAAAAATACTTCTGACCTCAAGTTTAAGGACAAAAGGAAGCCATGCTAATGATAAGAAAGAGAAAATACCAGGATGTGTTAATATGGAAATGCAGATGGAAAAAATAACATATGCCTTCCCTCGAATATGGGTGTGTCAAGATTTGTATTTAAAGCATAGATTTGTTCGATAGAAAAAAAATTGTTTTTTTCAAGTATTTATTGCAGGTAACAAGTTCAGAACTTTGAGAGACAAATGTCTTCTTACTTCTGTGTAAAATATGTGCTTTTATAATCAGTTAAATTTAGTCTACTTTTGCTTAAAGGGAAAAAAATTGATGTGAAAACCAGTTTAAGATTTTTGTAACACAAAAATAGCAATGAATTTTGGCTATTATAATATGAATAAGAATTCATGAATGTATGAATAAGAATGTTTATGGTTTTTGTACAGATGGTAAATCCCATTCATGCTAAAGGTTTATTTAGTGAGGTTTGAGGTTTTCTTAATTCTTTGTATGGCAATGCTGTTTTATCTTGTTAATGACTGTGATGTTAGCTTTTCTTGGTTTAATTTTCTTCTCTCCAAAAGATAAGTTTATCAAATAAATATTCATAAGCAAAAGCACACTATGATTATGTGCCAGGCTTGGTCAGAATTCACACCTGTATTACTATTTAACGCAAATCCATAAGGACAGATAAATATAATTACAATTACTTTCTTTGATATGGTATTTGTCAAAGGTAACAGCAGAATGGAACTAAATGATTCCCGTTAGAGACAAAAGTATTTTGCATTTGTCTACTCTGTAGATCTAAGATGGCTGGTTTTACAAGGGAAGAAATATTAACTATTGACTACAAAGAGCAGCAATTACAGGGTAAAACAAATGGCTTTGATTATAAAAATAGGGACAGAATTTAGAGATAAAATATGAAGATTCTCATTACTGTCTTCAGGTTCTTCTATCTTCTTCATCACACAAATTGTGTTGTAAAACAGAATTTTATAACTACAATAAGAAAATACACACACTTTTGCAGATTCAGGTGGAAAGAGATATGTAAAGTAGGTATTGGCCTTCCCATAAAGGAGGTATTACTTTCTCTAATCTTCCTGACCTCTAATCTAATTCATTAGAGGAAGACTTGGTTTACTTTTTTAAAAATAAGTTTCATCTTAAGTTGAAACATAGGATGATCTGAGGCATTATGTCACTCTCATTATGTTACTCATCATCTACATCAGTGGTAAACAACGTGACTCTTGAACGATATGTGAAGCTTTCTGTTCAGGAGGATGGCACACATTTAGTAGGAGTGTCTCTGATATGTGGTATTTTTTGTCTTGGTGCCATATGAGCATTTTGTGCATAGTTCAGAAGATTAAAAGTAGCAGATATTCCATACTTTTGCAATTCAACATTATTCTGTGGAATTCCTTTACACACAGGAGAAAAAAAAAGTAGCTTTCTGATTATTCTAAGATTGCTATCACAGAAGGCTATACTGCAATGGTTTATTCAGAATACAAATAATTCAAATACTGAATTCTAACAATTTTGTTTATATTATTTAAATTAGCATAGATTTTTTAGGATCTACAATTACTTGATTATAAAAAAAAATCTAAATAATACTTACTTGTTCAAAGCTTCTTTGAGAGAAGAAGTGCTGGTCCTGTTCATACCTAAAAACATGGTGAAATCATAAAGAAAATAAGAAAAAGTATACAAGTAAATTTTTAAATTAAACATCAGATATTTTAAAGCATGAATCATGATGTAATTAGGTCCTTAATAACACCTGTATAAAATCTTATCAAGACATTATTTATGAGCCCAAATTTCCATTTTAATATCTAGTATTAAATACCTATTTAGTGACAAAATTTATATTCATTTGCTTAGTGAGGAGAGATTTTAGCTTCAAGTATTTAGTGACTGGATAAATCAAAAAGGTTGGTATTGTATGCAAAAAGGTCATGAAACTTAATGACAAAATATTCACCAGGAAATGTCAATTGAGTTGTAAAATCCCAGAAAAATTTATGAGATCTATTTTTTTTCTTTTTTTAAAAAAAAAATAAAAAAATTCTTCAGACTTTTATGGCTTCCAGAATTATTTCAAAAGTTTGACATACATGACTGATATATTCTTAACATTTCAGTATTTAAATGTTTTTACTTCTATTTGAGATATTTGAGACAGTAATCATCAACCGTCCTGTCTGGGGTTTTTTGTGATTTATTTTGCTGTATGATTATTCTCTGAAGAAACTAGGAAACAAGATTTTTTTTTAATCTCGTGTTGTGTGTGTGTCCATATTCCCACCCCCACCCCCCCCACCCCCCCCAGGTTTACTAATCTACATTTTGTCTTGTTAACAGTTTTTGAAAAATAGTCATCTATTGGGTAAGGTTTTGCCATTCCGTCCCCCTTTTAAAGAGGTGCCAGGATGATGAATGAACACTTAAACTAACATAAAGCTGTGCATTTAAAGAGTAAATGTTAATGCCTGTAAGATACGTTTAAGAAATCTGCATTTGAGTTTGTAAAATTTTTACACACCCAACTATTTCAAGTGATCTTCAGGTTTGCATGTTTAATCTCAAAGTATGGCAACAACTTTTAAGCATATTCATTATATCAGTTTCATTTTTGTGCCCAACAGCCTTCTTGATGAAAATCGTTTTACCTAGACAAATTGAGAAATCTTGGACAAAAATTGAATTGCAATATTTTCCTAACACTTTACTCTCACATAAGAGCAAGTTTATTATATGCAAAATATAGTAGTCAGATTGTTAAATTTTGCCAGTACTAATTTTTGCCAGAAGGGGCATTATTCTTTTTGGTGCTAAGTATTCAGGAATGTTCAACACTATTTTACACTTTTAACATCCAAAATTCTTGATAATTTACCTTACTATCTCTTCCTTCACCAGGAATATGATATGGTCTTGCAATTTAGATACTAAACCAAAAGTTTCTTCATGCACGATGTAAGATATAATACTTCATGACATCACTACAGAGAAATATTTTATGCTTGTGTACTGGGTCTGGCGGATCTGGAATTGGTTTTCCCCTATAGCAGCCCTCAGGTGCTGTGTTTTATGTCAGGATCCGGCAGGGTGTTGGTAGCACCCTGGTGTTGTGGCTGCTGCTGAGCAGTGCTTACACAGCACCAAGGCTCTTTCTGACATTTTCCCCCCACCCCCAGTGGGACGGGGCGGGCAAGATCTTGGGAGGGGACACAGCCAGGACAGCTGACCCAAACCGACCAAAGGGATATTCCAGACCATGTGACGTCTGCTCAGGATAAAGCTGGGAGAAAGGAGGAAGGGGGGGGGGGGGGTCACCCTTGGTCCTCTGAGGCAACCACTACGCGTATTGGAGCCCTGATCCTGAGAAGGCCCGACATCGCCTCTTCATGGGAAGTAGAGAATAAATCTGTTTTCTTTTTTTGCTTCCGCGCATGGACCTTTGCTTCGCTTCTCTTATATTAAAACTGCTTTTGTTTTACCCATAAGGGTTGGTCTATCTTATTTGCTTTCCTCTCTTTGCCCTGTTGAGAAAACAAGGGAAAAGGGGGGGAAGTGAGAGAGCGACATGAGGGGTACCTGGAATTTAGTCAAGGTCAAACCACCACAGCTTGTTATATGCAAATATGTATCAGCCAGAGTTTCATAACATGAGCATTTGAAATCAAGCATATACTTGCTCTAGAAATATTTCCTGGAACAAAAACATTGATCCTTGCAATACATTAGAGCCTTTTTGAAAATTTATCTATCCTGTTTTTTCTTGGCATTTGTTTTCAGAACTAATTTATATAGGTTTCATCAAAAGCCTACTATTTTTTCTAATATTATGGCAAGCTATAGACACACAAGCAGTATGTGCAGTTACCATGGCTTATTTAACTCAATCCACTGGAGACGGTAACCAAGTATTTTCACTCTTAGTGATCAGAATTCTCAAGTTCACTCAGTGGAGACATTTTTTTATAGTCAACAGTTACATCTCAGAAATGTAAGCATTATTGTAGCATGTAATGGAGAAAATTTGAGTTTGAGGCTAAAATGATAGAATCATAGGATAATTCCAATTGGAAGGGACTTCAAAATGTCTTATTCCTACTCCTTATCTTAAAACAGATATCAGAAATTAAAACAAAGAAACAGCAAAAACAAGCAACAACTTAGCACTCTGAAAACCGTTTATCACAGTGTTGTCCATTAGCATGATGGACTGGCAGCTCTTGAGCTCTACACATAAAGAACCTAATACACATTGCATTAGGTCCAGAAAAAAACACAAGCAACCAAAAAAGGAAATTCAAAGACAAAATCTTTGTCAGTACATTAAAGATTTATAGGTGGTGTGTCAAACTGTTTCACAAGGGATAAATTTTGAAAAATAGGGGAAAAAAAGCTTTCCTTTCTCTGAGCACAACATTTGCATAAGAGACATTCTCTTGCTTTCAATTTTAGTAGTAAATGTACTGATCTGCCCACATACACCTTACAACCAACCACTTATGATTTAAAATCTTAAATTTTATGTCATACAGATAGTGTAAACTAGTTGGCCAGTCATCTTCTGTAGTCAATGCAGAAAGAACTTAATCCTAACTGTATTAGATGCTTATTCTATGTAGAAATGCCTCTTTCTCCACTGTTTAAATTAGCTTAAAGTACATACTTAACTTTAAGACTGAAGGTTTAGTGTAGCAAACCCACCTTAACCTACTTAATGTAGCTATAGCAGTTTCCTGTCCTCCAAATTAAAAATGAGAAAAAATTCTTGCAGAAGTTGCTAAAACACCATTGTAAATTGCAGAGAAAATCTTGATGCCTCACAATAAGAATATTGACAGGTTTTGATTGTGGTTTGGTTTTGGGTTTATATTTTTCTTAACTGTCACAATGAAAAGTTTCAAATTTCACTGAATTCAGTATCTGTTTCAGTTTGTTTAAATATACATTGTACAGGGCTTTATTGAATTGCCTCAGTACCTATACAGTGCACATGTTGAAGTCTGAATACTAGGCACAATTTAAATGTAACTAATATTCATAGTGTCTTAAATTGAAAAGCATTACCCTTCAGAAAAAATTTATAACTCTGTGTGTTTGATATGCATAAGACCTCCTTATAGCCCTTGATATTGTCATTTAGAAAGCTTATAAAACTCCTGTGAAAAAAGATTTGAAATATTTATCAATGTAGACCTTTCTGTTTTCTCGTAAGACAGTCAGTTGCAAAAACTGATGTGAATATAACGCCCTTTACTGTTATTGTTCCCATAAATCAATAGTGGTCTACAGGTCTCAGTCTTAAAGCTGTCGTGGCATTGGTATTCTGTATGAAGAATGACAATAATTATTGTTTGGGATAGAACTATTGCTTTCCTGTAGAACATAATCAAGAGTTTTAGGCTGGAATTTAAATTTTTCTCATAAAATATTTCTTGAAAACTTCAGTGCTGTGGTTGTGCTGCTATACTGTTGTGTATGATCTTATTCATGCTACTGGATGAATAAGGCCATTGTATTTTGGTAGACTAAAATTTAAAAAGTTAAATGATCTCACCCACAGCAAGTGAAAACACTCATCTATACACTTCATTTTAACTTGTTTATTGGCATGTGTTGCCCCTTCATGAGTGAATTCTTACACCTGGGATTCATCTGTATTCTGAAGATTATAGTAATTCCTATTGTATATTCTATTGCTAACATTATGCTCAGAATTTAGAGATTATTATCAAGGGTAGTAGAACACTTTTAAGAAGCCACGCTGTTTGAAAGCTATGCATATGTTGAAGGTAGAATCATGTCACTCTTGTACTTCTTGGAAATTGTCATCTAGAAAGCACAGACTGTGAGTGAAATCTATATAAGGAACCATAGAGATTTATAGTCACAGAGCTAATCCCAGGACTGCTTGCCTTGGTGCTCTGGTGAGACATTTTGTGTCAGTAAAGAACAAAGCATATTACAGGAGTTACAACTTTTGTTTTTTATTGTGCTGGACTTGCTGGGGAGGAAGCATGTCTATTCCACGCTAGAAAATAGATTCATCCAACATAGCAGAACTAGGGACATAACATTTAAGGATAACACTTTAGGGAACATAACTTACATCTCTGACAATCAGCTGACATTTTCGAGACCATGTCCACCACAAGGAGGGCTGGTAACATTCTCTTGTTCAAAATGTATGAAAGTTGAGATTAGCAAAGACATTTAGAAAGCTTGCTGCATCAATGGAAAAGTTATGGCCCTATTTTTATGGACCCTAAAATTTAACTTTGCTTGCTAGTGGTCTTGTTTTGTATTTCCAAATAAAAGTCAGGTTCTAAATTTTGTTAGCATTACTAAAAGCAAAATATCCTATGATAAAGAATCATTATAGTTATTCTTGGTTGTTGTTGTGAGAGACTGAAATGTCGTATGACTGTCTCAAAGCTTGCTTGTCTCTGTGCAAACCTCCAAGACAAGCTGCTGCAGCCTGTGGATTGGTCTGGAGGATGCTGCCCAGAGAAATGGAAGTGTATTGAAGGATGCACCCCCCCACTTCTTTGCAGTAGCATTGTTGGACTCCTCAAAGGGGCAGACATGGACTGAGCTGTCCCATCCTGTAGCCGTTTGTGGCTCCATTGTGTAGGCCAGACCCCATGCATGCACTGATAATGAACTGGTAAGAGGCAAACATTCCTGCCATGAAGCCAGATACAACAAAACCTGTGGGACCAGAAAAAAAAAAAAAAACTAAAGGTGGGCAGATATGCTAATCAGCCAATACTACAAACTTTAAAAGGCAGCAGAAAATTTTCTCCCTGTGCATCCACCATACTAGAACTGAAGACTGAGGACCAATGGGACACCACTGGATCCAAGGGGGTGACTATTCTTGAAGTCCAGTCCTGCATCCTTGCTTTATTTCTCTTTTCCTTCCATTCTGTCCTATCACTACCCCTTTTCACTTTTTTTAATAATAAAAACCTGTTTTGGGTATATGGCATTTGACCTTGTTTTTGTCTTAATCTCGCTCTTGGAATCATATCAAAACCTTCCCCAACATTGGATTGGGACAGTTGTTTGGGCTCAAAATATTTTCTTTTTTTACAGAAAAAAAAAAAAAAAACCAAGCCATTTTTGTCTTTTCCATTTTTGTCACTGTATAAAAGGAGAAAGTAATGAATCCGAAAATCAATAAATTAAGTATCTCAGGAAATGAGAAAAAATGGAATAGAACTTTTATATCTTTACTGAAATAGAACACCATTTCCCTTAATTTTATGAAAGCATCAAATGTGTTCTCTGCTTTTACTTTAGCAATAGACAGGCTGAACCTTCAAGATTAAAGTCATCACGATTAAGGACTATAATATGGGGTTTATCTCTCTGCCATACAGATTTCTAAGAGTTCAGAAAGATGTTTCATTTGTTCTCAGTAAAGATTGCTCTGAAGGTTTTTCAGAAGGTTTCTTATCTGTCATCTTTACTTATGGCCCTATTCATGTCAACAGTATTTTTCTAGTAATTTCCAACAATTTCCAACAATTCTTCCTGTAACCCATTGTTTCTGCTTCTTTCTTATCCTGTCAAGTGCCAAATTTTGTAGCAGACATAGTCTTATTCCTTTATTGATTATGCCATCATTCATACACTCGGTGGTTTAATTAAATATAGGTACACCCCCGTAACATGCATTGGTTCCATTTTCTGAGTCACACACGTTCTATACACCTGGATTATTGAATGACTGATAAGGAGAGATATGAATGAACCCAATATCTTCTTAGAAGATATTTTTACGTGTCACATAATATTCCTGACTATCTGCAGGAAATGTAATATTCCTTTCTACAGAACAAGTAATTATGTCTGTTCAACCCTGCTGCTTGATGCTTCCAAAGGGTAAATTCAAATATCTTCAAATTATTTTAAAACTTAATAACCATCACCAGATAATTCCCCAAAATATTTTTCATGAGTACTTGTCATAAGCATCCCTGTAAACACAAAATCAGTATATAAAACACTTCACTAAGAGAAAACATTAGACCATGGAAATCAATAATAAACCAACAGAATATTTATAAAAACTTTTGAACAAAACCAGTATTTCTAAAGTATCTTTGTTATGTCTCAGCTTCTCCATTAATTAACGTAAGCGTGCGGGTGAACAATATCGTTATTCTCTCTGTTCACTTCCTTGTTATTGACAGTTGGACAAATCCTTGCATTGGCCAATTTTACACACTAATTATTTTTACCCAGATCAGCTGTTGGCTGCCGAAGTGTAAACTGTTTCGCTACTCTTTTCTGCACTGAGATACGCGGGAAACCATAGCATACCTGTAAAATGCACAAATTAGTCTCTGAGTTCAAAGGTTTTGCTTATAGCAACATTGAAGCCTTCTGAAAAGTAACATACCCATATTAAATGGAAATATTAATGTAGTGTTTCCATTTTCTGCATTTATCTTTCAATATTGCACTTTGTCTAAAAATATTAAACAGCAGAAGCAGGGAAAAATTGGAAAACAGAAGAACAAGAAAGATCTTTTGACTACTCATATAGGTCTGAGTTTAATGTAAAGGATAAAATTATTTTTTATGTCCACCCCAGAAAAAAATTACTAAATTAAAGAAAAACAAGAAAATAAACCAGCAAGTATTTAGTAGGAAAATAAGAAGTCTTTGATGATAGATTATCATCAGGGGAAAAAAAAAAATAAAGAAAAACGAAAAAAAGAAAAAAGCCCTTAAACAACATTATTATGTAGTTTAAAAGGAATTAAGGAGCAAAATGTCTGGAGAAACTGTGGGCTGCTGCTCTAAGCAAAAATGAATGATGAAGATATAGTCAGGAATTTAAAACCCTTATTTATCTCAAACATAATTAGGAATTTAGCTTTAGAATGTATAAGTATTTTAGGTCAGTGTGAAATGCTACTGAACTAAGTAAGATAAATGTTATGTATAAAAGAAAAGAGGAAAATACTGGTTTAAAACTTCAGGTTTAAAGGGCATCTCAGTGGCCTTTTTAAGCTCTTACTGGTTCTTTATTATGGATTTCATGTTTTAAACACGGAAGGTGGGCAAAGTGCTCAAATACAACTACAGTTTTAGTAAAGAGGGCAATATTTAAATAATGTAATAAATATTTTGAGAATAAAGAGTAATATCTGTAGACTTTTAGAGGTTTGTATTCTCAGAGCTAAGAAATCTGTGTATTCATAGATTGAATGTTACTGTTAATTCATGAATAACACCACATAAAAATATTAATAAAAATAGAAAATAATACATTTAAAAATGTAACCACTGCTGGTAATTTTCCTACCTTTTGCATAACTCAGTGTGTATTTCCTCACTGTTTCTGTACACTTACAGCTACAGTGGTGGGGATGACCTCATTTTAGCATGACACTGTTTAATTCCTGAGCATGTCAAGAAGTCAGATTCCCACCAGGCAGGGGGAAAGAAGTAGCTTCCTTCTGGCATCACTAACAAGTACCTGCTGAGCTGGAGGGAAAAATCCATCGCCACTGTCCTGGTTTCAACCAGGATGGAGTTAACTTTCCCTGGGTTGAGATGAAGCACAGCTAGAGGGCGGGTCCTGATCAGTCACTGGAGTATTTCATACCATGTGGTGTCATGCCCAGGGGTACAGGTGGGCTGGGGCTCTCTCGGGCACACTCCGGTTTTGGGTTGCAGTCTGGTCTCGTCGTGTTGCTTAGGGAGGGGGCGATGGTGTGCTGTCACCACGCTCGCTAAGCCACTGCTGCATTTTACCCGTTTCTTTTTGGACTCACTACCGTTACTGTTGTTCTCTTGTTATATTTAGTAAATTCTTTCTTTTTACTCAACCCATGAATTCTCTTTTGTCCTTCCCCTGTTTCACCAGCGAGGGGAGGGGGAGGCGAAGGGCAGGCCGCGTGGTGTCTGGCTGCCGGCTGAGTTCAAACCTCCACAGCCACTGAGGATACGGTGCTGAAAAGTGCTCTGAAAGTAAGTGTTTCCACCAAGGTAGACCATCCCTTTCTCGGAGGAAGGTGGTCTTAGCAAAACTCACTACTACTCAGAGAACTTATCTAAGATGTAGGAGACCCTGGAAGCCAAGTCCCAGCTCTCAGAAGAGTAATAACCTCGCTGGTTTTTCCTCTCCAATGTAAGAAGGAGTCATTAAGTGGTTCCTACAGAAGCTGATCCACTTCATAAAAAGCAGCTGATTGTTTCTTGGAATGAAACCCAGAATTTGAATCTACTTCACAAAACAAGACATGACAAAGAACAAAGGACATGGGATTGCCAAACAGTGTGATCATTGTGTCTTCAGCTCCAGTTCATTTATTTTACTGATCTGCTGCTACTGACCTGAACTTCTTGTTGATGCAGGTGTAACCAGTATAGCTCTTTGTTGCTAGCACTTGATTCTGTGTCTCAGTGCTATTTGCTTGCATAGACATAGTGTGAAAAATTAATTTTTCTTTCTTGCAGCAGGACCAGTAAAAGAGACTAGGAAAAATCCAACAGAAAATATCCCAGTTCCAAATAGCAGGATATGCCTTGTTCCCATTCCCCATTTTCAATCAAGCAAAAAGACAGATTTTAAAAAGAGAGCCCCCACATTGAGATGCAGTTTCTGAGCAGGACCATCCTTCTCTGTCATCCTTTTAGAAGTTAAGGAAGAACTCAGGCAACATGCCTACTGAAGTTATGTGAGGCAGAAAGGGAACTCAATAGTTAGTTTAGCCACAAAGCAAGTTTTGCATATGCTCAATAGCAGAATTTGAGCTGTTCACTTTATTGTAGAGGACAGGAATCTCTAGAACTAGAAATTAATTTTGAGGATTATTGTGGTTTGAACTCAGCCAGCAGCCAAACACCATGCAGCCACTTGCTCACCCTCCCCCACTCAGGGGATTGGAAGAGTAAAGGGACACTCATAGGTTGAGTTAAAAATGGTTTAGCAATTGTCATAAAATAAAACAATAACAATAAGAGAAAGTACAAAGGAGTAATGCACAATGCGATTGCTCACCACCCACCAACTGACACCCAGCTTTTTCCTGGCTAGCAGTCCTGAAATATCAAGATCCTGCAATTGCAATCCCGAAAATGAGAGAGAACCCCTATTCTTCCCAGACATCCCTCTTTTATATACTGAGCATGGCATTACATGATATGGAATATTCCATTGGCTAATTTGGGTCTGGTGCTCTGGCTGTGCCCCCTCCCAGCTTCCTGTACACTTGCGCATGGACAGGACATGGGGAACTATAGAGTTCGTGATCTCTTAGCAACAGTGTATTACTAGCATTCTTCTCATACCAAATCCCATACTGAATCCAAAACACAGCACTATTCTAGCTATTAACAATAAAAATTAACTCTATCTCAGCTGAAACCAGGACAAAGATTTAGACAGCTAAATTGTGGTTGCATGACAGAGGTGCTCGCTCCTGTGTTAATCAGTCTTAATTTGAAATATGGTCAAATGCTGAAGACTCATAAACATTCTTTGACAACAGCTACCTCCATAGACCTAGAAAAGTCACATAATAGTTTTTAGGTCTAAAAATGTTTGTACTTAAATGATACATATTATTGTTTCAATTAGATTTTAAAAAATCTGTGAAGATTATATCGACAGGATAGTTTTAGCTTGTCTTGCTACTAGGGAGCATATTTTAATGAGGGGTAACATGTTTTTAGAAGAAAACTTTAAAGTTTCAGATCATGAATGGAGATTATCTTGGCCTATAACTAAATCAAGCAAATTATAAATTTACTTTAAGAGCTGAATTTGTATTTTATTAGCTAAAAATAATTGTATTATGGCAAAAGAACAAGGCTCAGTACATCTATGTTCCTGTTACAAGTTAGGGAGTATGACCTTCAATGCAAATTGCTTTAAATTACCATTTGTCAATGGGAAAAATTAATGCTATTCAATAAGACAGGCATAACTTCCTTTGGCTCTCTGAAAGTATGAAAGATCTGAGGAAAAAAAATACATCTCCCTTTAGCACCTTAATTTCTTTGACCAAAACTATAAATGAAGAATTCAGGTATCAAGAACTGATATTGCTACAATGTTTTTTCTTTCTAGGAGTAAAGAAGTTGGATCTTAAAAATCAGTAAGATTCCATGCACTACTTAACTATCCTTGCTGAAATCTGCACAAATATAATGGGGCCAGTGCTACTCTCATTTATTTCCCATGAAATTCTATTACAGTAAATGGTTTGATACTGAATAGGACCTTGCAGAATTAAGCTCATTGATTCAGAACTAAAGGTCTAAATGACAGTACTCTTCCTTTGTATGGTAGAATACCTCAGATTCCTTCTACAGTTCATGAGTGAAACAAATTACTGTATTTCTGAATAACAGCATAAAAAAGTATAAATTTTGTATGCTTGAGGCAAAGAAACTGGCAAAAGAAATGTGGTTGCTTTGCAAATATACAAGAAAATTTTTTAATCATTACCTAACTGTAATCTAGAGTCTAATACTCAATAAGAATGGCAGCCCAATCATAGACTGCAAGAAGGAAATAACTACTAGTTATCCTTTGTGATTATGACTGTTGTACAAAGTATTATAAAACTTCTAAGCTCTAAGGGACAGCCATTGTGTCAGCAACTGAAAACATCCATATCTCCTTCCACTTTAGATTCCTATTCTTAACTCTCTTCTGAAGTTAAACAACTATACTCTTCTTCTTTTTTTTATTTTTTTTTTTTTTTTTAGCACATCAAATGGTAATTGTTACTTCTGAAACAAAACAGAAGGATCAGCCTGCTCTCCTGCTCTGCTATATTCAACAGTTCTGTAGTTAGAGCATTCACTCATGATGTGAAACGGTTTCAATTGTCCTTCCAACCTGATGGGACTCTAATTCACACACCTAAACATCTCATAGTGTGCCTGAGCAGTCCAAGTCATTTAGTGTTCAGTGGTTGCTTACTTCATTCATCTTACAGTAAACAGCCTGTTGGAGAAGGGTTTCCACATCATATTCAGATGCTGTCATCTCCAGATTAGACAGATATTTATATTTACACTTTTGCTGGTGAATCAAATGTGTAGTTTCTGTTTTGTCAGTTAAAATAACTTCAAGAGGAAGTCTATGACTATATTCCTAAACTTTCCAATCCAGCATATCACAGAAACATTCAGGTTGGAAAAGACCCTTGGGATCATCGAGTCCAACCATCAGTCCTACTCCATCTCCCCTACACCATATCCCCCAACATCTCATCCAAACGACCCTTAAACACATCCAGGGATGGTGACTCCACCACCTCCCTGGGCAGCCTATTCCACTGTCTGACCACTCTTTCTGTGAAAAACGTTTTCCTAATGTCCAGTCTGAACCTCCCCTGTTGGAGTTTAAAGCCATTATAGTAATATCTGGAAGTGCTTCTTTGCTTACAGATCTAATTCTGGCCCTAGAGCACATGACAAGTGAGGAAAGGTGGAGGGATTTGTCCAGCTGTTAGATGACAGAGCCAAACTCTCCTTGTTATTGGCAGTGAATGTAATAAGGGTCAACTGTGATGAGCTGCAGGTAGGGAGGTTCAGCTTGAACATTTCTTTTTTTTTTTTTTTTTAAATCTCTTTAGCATAAGGATAATGCAGGTCTACAACAGGGCACCCAGAAAGGCTGGGAGAGCTTCATTTTAGAGGTCATCATTTTGGTAGACAAAGCTACGGCTGACTTGAAGCACAAGGTTGGACTAGTCACATCCAGAGGTTTCTTCGAACCATTACTTCTGTGAGTGTATATTCAACAAATGTCCTGGGTCAGTGGCACCCACAATGCGATTGCTCACCACCCACTGACTGATACCCAGCTCATTCCCAGCTAGAGATCCTGACATACCAAGATCCCACAGTCACAATCCTGGAAGCAAGAGAGAACCCCCACCTGCCCAGCCACCCTTCCTTTATATACTGAACATGACATTACATGATATGGAATATTTCACTGGCCATTTAAGGGTCCAGTGCTCTGGCTCTGCTCCCTACCACCTTCTTGTACACTTGTGCAAGGGCAGAACAGGGGAGTTGTATAATCCTTGATCTCTTAGCAACAACTGCGATTCTAGCACTATTCTAGCTACTAAGAATAAAATTTAACTCTATCCCAGCCGAAACTAGGGCAACGACAGAACTGTCATGTGGAATTATTTTGGGTAAACCGGGTAGAATTCAGACTGCAGTATAATCCCTGAAAGCCAGAGGCATACCACATCTCTAAAAGAAGAAAATTATATTAAGGTACAACCAGAAAGATTGCACAAATAAATGTATACATGAAGGAGATTAAGAACCAAGATTTGGAGATTTAAGAAGACTGTCTCAAATGGAAATGTCATGGATGTCTGGTGAGAGGTCATTGCAGCATTTCCAGCTGCAGTTATTCATTCAACAATGCCTTATTTTGGATATGAAATTCAAAATTGTCATTTCTTCAGCTGACAATGGGGATATTACACTAGAGAAAAAAAAAAAAAAAAGAAAAAAAAAAAGATTGTTTTTCATTTAGAGAAGGAAACAACATTACCAGTTCTAAATTGTTGTCAGTACCAAAAGCACATACATTATTCTGAATAGCTGACTACAGACTGAGTGATGCAAGACATTTAGAAAGTTGCAGTTTTCCAAGTAATACAGGTCTTCAAAAGGTAAAGTTCAAACTGAAAACAAGCAGTAATTGAGAAGAAGCTGACATGTTCTATCATTTGATTTAAACAGTAATCTGTGGATAAATTTTTTTCTGATTTATCTGTCACTACTGGCTAATGGGTGACATATTTATGAACAGTCTAAACCATTTGGCCAAACTAGACACAATTAGGCCAGCCATAGCCCTTCATGGTACATTAGATGGAAGTGTTATGAATAACTGGAGAAGACAGTGTGTATATTAGAGTTATGAACACACACAATTCTTGGATTCGGCTGTTAAACTAAAAAAAAAAAATCAAGACAAAGAAAACACCACCAAGAAGAAACCCCAACAACACCTCAGAAAGCAACAGTTTTTTGTTTTCCCCCTTTTCCTCATCAAAATGAAAAGCAAAATATGTTTCTACTTCAGCATGAATCTCCAAGTTTGACCCAAAAATATATTTTTTTATAATTTGCAAGAAAAATGAAAATAATTAAATATCCTACTGTAAAATATTTGTCACAGTACTCCAGATTCTATACCTTCATCTACCTGAAATCATTAAAATACATTTCTTATGTGCCTGTGAAAGCTGCAAGCAGTGTGATCTTAATCTTTCTTGTTATTGTTCTATTTTGCATAACCAATTAAAAATTGAACAGCAAAAGAAACAGAATCCATGTGTCCTGCCTACTAGTCAAAAGTCCTAATCACATTAAGCAATCTCTGTTTTTCTCAGAGTTTTGTTATATATTTTATGAGTGAAATATTTAGTCTAAAGATGTATGGTATAAAGATTTGAGGATTATTTTGAATTGGCTGTACAGGGAAGAGAAGACAAATTTAAATCCTTACAACTATGATCCTCTTTTGGCCCCTTCTTGTATATGGGTGTGACATTTGCCCTCTTCCCATCATTAGGAGTATCCCTTCATCTCTATGACTTGTCAAAGATTACAAACAGTGGCCTAGCAACAATGTTAACCACTCCTCCTAACACCCTCAGGTGGATTCCATATGGGACCATAGATTTATATGGCTTGAGCCCTCGCACAAGGAAAAGCTGGCACAGACCAGCTTTTCCTCCACTGCTGGTGGGTTGACATATGCATTATTGTAGATACTTGATCCTGTGATCCGGGATCTGGGTACTCTGGCAAAGACAGAGGCAAAGATAGTATTGAGAACTTCTGCCTTGTCAGTATTGATCTAGGTATTCCTTGTGCTTCTGCTTACTGTTCATGTATCTGAAGAACCCTTTCTTGTTCTTGACATATTTGACCAATTGAAGTTCTAGCTGAGCCTTATCATCTCGTGCCTTAGCAAGGTTATTGGAGTCCTCATGGGTATTTGGCTGCCTTTTCTTAGCCAATATGTTGCTTTTTTGCTTTTAAGCACACCCAACAGCTCATTGTTAAGTTTGGGTGACGTCTTGTTCTGCCTTCTTCCTTTCCCTTTGTAGGGATTGGACTGTTCTTGTGCTTCCAGGAGGCTGTTCTGAAATAACTCCCAGCACTCACAAGCTCCTTTGCCCTTTGTGGATGCTTCCCATGGAATCCCTTGCATATGGACTCTGATCTTTTGAAAACTGGCTTTTCTAAAATCATAGAGTTACAAAATCATAGCACTGTAGAATCGTAGAATGGCTTAGGCCAGAAGGGACCTTTAAAGATCATCTAGTCCAATACCTGCCCTGCCCCACCATGGGTGAGGACATCTTCACTAGATCGTTCAAAGCCCCATCCAACATGACCCTAAACACTTCCAGTGATGGGACATCCAACAATAGCATGTGAACTGCACTACTCAGCTTGGTGACATCCACAGAATTGCTGATGGTGCACCAAATCCCACTATCTATGTCATTAATGAAGATATTAAATAGCATTTGTCCCAGTATGGACCCTTGAGGGACACCACTCATTACTGATTTCCACTTGGACAACAAGCCATTGACTGTAACTCTCTGGACACAGTCATGCAGCCAGTTTCCTTATCCATCTAACAGTGCATCCACCAGACACCTGTCTCTAATTTAATGGACAGAATGTTGTGGGGGACCATAACAAAGGCCTTAACAGAAGTCTAAATAGATGACATCCATAGCTCTTCCCTTATCCACTATTGCGGTTACTCCATTATTGAAAGCTGCTAGATTTGTCAGGCCAAAGATCCAGGGTATTTGTTCTACTACTGGTCTTCTGTGTGCTTAGCAGGATCTTAAACTCCACAATGTTATCATCTCTATAGCCAAGGTTAC
The DNA here is from genome assembly GCF_965140245.1 of Athene noctua. Lineage (NCBI taxonomy): Eukaryota > Metazoa > Chordata > Aves > Strigiformes > Strigidae > Athene > Athene noctua. Next base: position 32,068,502 of record NC_134037.1, on the reverse strand, counting down.
TATTGGTAGTTATGTTGTCAGTAAGTCTCAGTTTATGAGCAGTATATCTAGCACTGTGCTGTTCCTAGTTGGCACGTTCAGCATCTGCAGCAGGAATCAGTCCTCAATGCATTCCAGAAACCTGCTAGAGGACTCGTGGGCTGCTGTGTTGTTTTCCCATCAAATGTCTGGGTAACTGCAGTGACCCATGAGGACCAGGACTTAACTTGCTATTTTGACAGGCACCAGGCATGTTTTCATAGATTTATCATAAAGTTTTACTCAGAGTGTTAATGGTCAGTCAGAGATCAATACTTCGTATGTGAAGCAAGGGTTTCCCCATCTAAATTACTTTTATCTATTTTTCATTTCATCCATTGGTTTGGGGTTTTTTTATTATTGTTATTGGTGGTGGTGTTTTTCATTGCTTTTTCCCTGGTAACTCGATTTTGTTAAGTATTTTTGCTGTTCTTTTCAGCATGGCCTTGAACATGCTTTTTAAAATAAGTTTGTACCAATAGCAGACTGTGTCCTTGTTTAATTTCTTTCCCAGATAATTTCTAAATAAGGTAAACAGAAAAAATTCCAACATGGAACCCTGCAGAACCACACCAATAATTTTCTTTTTTGCTAGAACTGAATCATTGTTTAAAATATTTTCAAAGCTTTCTATTTGTCCTGCCGAATAAGAAAAAGGGATACATATGTGTTCATCTTTACTTCCCGAACGTTTCTTGGTATCAAGCAATGCATAACAAAGAATAAAAGGGAGAATATTCATATCATGTAAATCATGACACAAGAAACCAAATGAGTTATGATATACCAAGTTTACAAAAAATTTATGTTATTATACTTTCATTACAATAAACCAAATCTTAAAGTAGTTAGATGAAATCCATATGAAGAACATCTAACTGTATTAGTCAAACTTGAAAAGAATCAGCTATATTTCATACTGAATGTTGCTTCCTTTTTATTTTTCCACTATGAAGAATGGTATTAATTTTCCAGCTAATTAGAATGCATCGTAATTCTGAAGTCTAGCATCAAATTTTACTTTCTCTCTACAAATTTTAATTAAACAAGCAACTCAGAGTAGATTACAGCTTTATGTAGAAAAAAAAAAACATTTAAAAGAAGCTGGAATAAATTCTCACAGAATGTGCTTACCAAAGATTTCTGAATGCCTTAAGTCATAATGAATTGGCAAAACATCAAATATTTTCATCTTAGAAGTATTTAATTAATCAGTAAAATATATTTAAAAAAATAATGTATTCTATGATTGACAGAAAAAGACTAACATTATTTGGGAATAGTTTTCATGAGTTCCATTCCTAATGTAATTCAGGATATTAAGCAAATGCATTATCTGCTTAAACCCTACAGAACTCTTACAAATGTAAGCATGTTTTCGTGATGACTATGCTACTGTCACTGAAGTAACAATGTCTTGGTCTACATTGCACACACTATTATTTTGGTAGAATAGAAATTGAATGCTTTTCTTAATATAGTCTTCTGTTAAAAAAAATATATTTTCGAGTAAGTAAAAGTTATTCCCTATCTGATTTTAAGCATCCCTTAAAAGCTTAGATATTGTACACTCTGTGTTGCCAGTGAAGACAGAGAAAGTGAAAAAAAAAAAAGAGAGGACGGCTGGAGAGAGAGACATCTCCATGTGGTTTAGAAACTCTAAGCTCAATGTCTAAAATAGAAGGATATGAAACCTGTCATGGGTTTGTTCTTATTTTCTTTAAAATATCACTGTAGCAAGACCAGATGTAGGTCTATGACAATAGCTATCTTCATTATTAAAAAAAAAAAAAAAAAATTATAAAAGCCATCTTAATTTCTGGCAGAGTTCTAAATTATATGGGGATCTGTTTTGTTCCAGCAATACCCCCACCAATAGAAGCAAAAGAAAGGATATGAAAGGGGAAAGAACAGCATCTAATACTTCAGAAAATTGAATTTATTTTATATTTTATCTGTTTAAAGGCTAAAGAACAATGTTATTGCTTAAAATAGAATACAGAGAATGAGGAAAACTGTCCCAGCATTTCTTTTCTAATTTCATTATAAAAATAAACTATCATACTCCCTAGTCACAATTTCTTGTGATCTTGATAAGGGCCAGTATTGAATAGAGCACTGAGTGAAATAGCTACTAATTAACACTTATATATGTTTCATTTGGAAAGAATGTATCAGACTTGTAACAATAAATGCTGTAATCTGTCTAAATTCTGTACGTCTTGAAATGACAGACTGGAAAACACGATGCAAGAGAGAATGCCTTTTGTTTTACCCACAGAGAATTCACTTGATGAAACTGACATTAAAAGAGTTAGACATTAGGGACCTGAAGTTTAGTAGGCAAAGGTTTTAAATTGTGGATTTTTCACATTTACATTCATTACAGATCTTTATATTCCTCTTTTGTACATAAAAGGATGTTAAGGGCAGTGAGCTCAATGATTTTGTTTTAATATATGTCTTTCATTTTACCCAAAGGGATATTTAAACTTTGTTTTAAAATATGTATTAAATTAGCCCCCACAAGCACTACTATGAATAAGTGTTTGCCAGAATATATATAAATCTCAAGAAACTGGATCTGCAATAATTCAGTCATAACATTTTGCTCTAGTCTGAAACTGCCTGGGCAGGATCTAAATGTAAATGCTTGACATAAGTATAGCGAGCTATTAAAGTCAATGTCTTTGTCTTCTGAAGTGCATGTGCCTGTGAACACACCATGCTTGGACACAGTCTTATATAGGCATGCAGCAGTTTAATAAAAGACAATTTACACTTTAGAATTTTTTTTTCTTTATAGATGGATGTAAATCTAGGCTTTTTTCCCTTCTCTTAAGGTTTATCACACTCAGTGGATCACCCAACAGTGTTGTAGAAGGACTCCTTTTGATAGTGGAAACAATGAAATTTGCTTATTTCAGAACTTCAGGGTTTTCACTACACCCTGGGACTTCCCATCCAGCAAGGCCAATTTTCCTAAATTCTTTCGTCAGTACTAGTTAGACGATGAATACTGACTAGTACTGATATTATACGGACCCCAGTGACATAAAAAAATAACCATCTTCATATAGTATTACAATTTTTATGTCATTTTTTCTTGTTGCTAAAGGGAAATTTCCTGTAAGTCTCACATCAAATGTGTCTCCGAGTTAGATACTTTTTGTGAGGTCTCTTTTTCTTTGGAAGTCTTGATCAAATGTTGAGTTTGGGGCATATATGTAACAGTTATCATCAATTCCACTGAGAACTGACATGAACAAATAATATTTTCTAAGGCTCTTTTTGAATGTAGACCTTAGAGCTATCATATTTTGCTGTCTATTCTATGTTTACTGTTCTTCTAATTTGATAGTTATATTTTTAAAACATGAAGAAATATTTAAAGTTTGGGAGAAGCGGGTTATAGGCTGTCTCTTGTCTTTCAATATTTTTCCTGTTTCTCCAAGTCATGTGGTTTCTGACACACTACATTTACCTCCTGTCCAGAAAAAATCTAAAACACACTTGTTACTCATTTTGTTGTAATCTGGAATATCTACATTGTAGTTCTTCTGTGCTATTAAAATATCCATTTCTCCTTATCATATATTTTGGATTTATTTTCCTTTTAATAGATGTACATGCATTGAACTAGCACGAATGCACTCAGGGGTGAAAACTTTGCACTGCTTTTCGACTTTTCTGCTCTGTGTTCCACTATTTGACATGACACAGGGCTTTGAGGTTTTTGTCATTCAGAGAAAAGCCCTGGTTTCTCTTTCGCACTGGACTGCCACTATATAGTATCACATATATATATATATATATATATATATATATATATAAACTACGGTCAACACTAGCCATTAAAAAATAAGATTAAGAAGACCATTGCATACAGTAAATTCTGTGCTTGACATTCATCATACAGATTGCCAAAGCTCTTTTTCAATTCCACCTATGAACTTATTAATGACAATCAAAAATTTCAGTGTATATGACTGATTTACAATCCAATCCTTACTGTCTTCAGAAGATCCAGATTGAGGATATGATATATGTGTTCTATTATCACTGAAACTGTATTTCTCTTACTAGTATAGTAATTATTACAGAAATACAATTCAGTCTGTTCAAACCTCATATGTCAAGAGAGAGATTTCCAGAGAGTAATTTAGGTTGATAATAAAGATACAGAATTATCATTTACAGAAAAGTGTTCAACTCACAAGCTGTAAATTAGGGTTAAATAGATCCATTAAAAAGGACCTTGACCAAAAAAGCTACTAAAGAGATTATTTTTAAAGGTGTTCTATGATTTTTTATTATTATCATCATTTGAAAACTTCTGTGATAGGGAAATCTTTTTCCGGAACAGACTGCCCTTTCATTTTTCAGAGGGATATTGATAAAACCAGCAGCAATATTTGTTTCTATCAGGAGAGACCTCACTTCCTGACCTAATAGCATCCTATCAGTTTTTATCTAAACATTGTTTAGATGCAAATAGATTAACATTTAAATAAAATCCTAAACCAAGAAAAGTATATAGGCTAGAAGGGACTGCTAGTGATTATCTGATTCAATCCCACACTGAGAGTAGGATAAACTTAGATCAGACTGCTCAGGACCTTGTCCAGCTGTGTTTTGAAGCACACATCTAAAGGATTTATCTAAAGCATTTTCTTTTTGGTGTATATACCTAATTTAAAAGTTACCGATATATCTATGAGACTCAATCTTTGCCCAGTTTTTCTCTCTTTCTTATATAGCTCATTTCTTTATAGCTTGAACCTGCAACAGTCTTCAATTAACTTCACATCTTTAACAGGATTTCATGGCAATGTATGAAATGAATTTTTCACAGTACTATGAGCCTATCCATTCCTTATTTTCATACTCAGTAATTAATATAGATTCCTGAGGAAGAAGATGAATAAAACAGAACTATGAAGTCAGTAGAAATTAGTTTCCCATATCTATTGCTTCCAGATTAAAAGCAGGTGCCATTGGTGTGGGCATAGTTTCTCTTCATAAAGCAACCATCACACAACAAACACTGGTATTTATATCAGCGTTGAAGCCACACTGTTCATAGAGATTTTTTTCCAAAACTAATCTCAGCCTCTCAGCTTGTGGTGTAGATGTATCAACATGCTGTCCTCTTCATTATGCAACCTGCACAGACCTTCTTTCCCCTAACATAAGACCCCAAATCCAAGTGAAGCAAAGACAGAGCAGACTAGGGTAGGGGGTTTGTTACACTCAGTATCCAGTTACAGGCAAAAGAGACCACACCAGATATACAAAGATAACAGCTGTTTGTTGGTCCTGTTAATGTTTTCACAGTTGAAGAGGCGTAATTGTCTCATACAGGAAAACCTCAGTGACAAAATGGGAGAAACTGTTGCACAAAACAGCGGCTGTGTCCTCAGGCCTTTGTCAGGGGAGTGAGGTGTTCATGGTGGGGTCTCCACCGGTCTAGGGTCCCCCCATTCCTGTGTTTTCCCATTTCCCTGACACAGTCCCCTTCCTTCTCACAGGCTGCCAGCTGCAGTCTGGCAGTGGCCCCCAGCCCTGCCAGCCCCATTCACACAAAGGGCTATGGTTTGTCAGGCAGCGACTTGGAGGGAGGGTATCACCCCGTCCACAACAGGGCCACCCCCAGAACTGAACTGGACCAGGGGAGGCAGCAGTCATTGGCCCCAGAGCAGGGGTTAAACAAGCAACACCCAGCTCAGGCCACAGCAAGGCTGAGCCCCTGTGCCCTGGGTCAGTGCACAGCCAGTGCATCCCTCTGCTGAGGGCAGACATCACATTTACTGGGCTATAGTCTCCACCAGCTGTCCTGCCTACCAGGCCTCTTTGAAAGTGAAGAGGCAGATTTCTTCTGGCTGCATATGTCATAGTGAGACAAGAGTCCACGGATAAAAGTCTTGTCTGTACTATGAAAGGACTGAGTATTAATTACTTCAGCATTCAACTTCTATCAGCTTCCACTCTTCCCTTCACCTTGCTCTACTCTTTAAGTAGGAGGCATGTTGTAAGAAGTCAGTAAGAAAGTATTAAAAAGGTTTTACCATGCCTCTACTTACTACAGTTTGAAGAAGGTGCCTTTAACAGCCAGCTTTGTGAAAAAGCAACCCCAAAGTCTATTTCTCCTATTCAGACAAGGATTTATAGTGGTCAAGTTTACCTTTTGTACGTCAACCATAGAGTTTCTCCTGCTTTGCTCCACACAGTTATTTACATTCATGTAGCAGAGGTTATACCTTTATTATATTGCAGTGTTTTAACCTCCCTGGAAGGCTGTAAGTGACTACGCAAAACACAAGGTCATTGAGAAGGCACAACAGGTATTTTGCTGAGTAACATCAAGACTGCTCTCTGCACATTTTCCATAGCATGCAGTTCACAGTGCACTGGTAGGAATATCAATATAAATAATAAAACTTTATGCAGCATATAAAAAGTCAGAAGATATCTGACACAGTGTGTATTGGAATAAGGAATGAGGAGACCAATTAGAGGGGATGGTAAAATAGAAGAGGAATTAAATTAATTTTTTGCATCTGTCTTTACTGTCAATGGCTACAGAGAAATCACTCTTCCAAGGGCACTTTTCATGGAAAATTATACTATGGCTTTAACAAAATTATAGCCTCCAAGGAGGAAGTTATAGAGCAACTTAAAAACTCAAGTGTAGTAAATCACTAAAACCAGATAATATTCATCTCAGGGTTATGAAGGAAATTAAGTGTGAAATAGAGAAGTTATTGGCAAAGATCTGCATAGTATCATTAAAAAAGGAACTAATCCACAGGCTAAAAAGTCACTATGATGGTTCTTGGCTTTGGAAAAATGTATACTTTGTATAGTTTTTACATCATGATACCTAGGGGAACCCCTGAATAGCATAAGTACCTTGGGACTGAGAGTACTCTTCTACTGAAGTAGTACTTTTCATGCTGTACACCACATACAGCTTGATTAAATACATCATACTGTAAAGATACTGAAAATATGACCCTAAAATCAGAAAGTCATCCAATAAAAATTAATACCTTTGAAGACTTCTCACTATGTAACACTTAGTGTTGGAAGGTACCAAATTTTGCCAAATTACAGTGTTATCTTTGGTATCATATTCAAAAGCATTCATCTACCAGTATAAGGGAAAACAGTAAAACAAATCAAAAAGCTTGTTTAAAATAAATCATTAGTTAAAAAATCAAAACTACTTATCCACAGTTGAAGATGAATAGGGTTGAGACATCTTTTGGAAAAACAGGTAATTTGCTGAAAAATGCATTTCTATAGTCTGAAATATTTAAAAGTTCAGTCTGTATCTCCTGTATGGATTCAGCACATGTATGGTTGGGGTTTTTTTCTTCGCCTCCAAATCCGGTAGAATTATGCCTTTAACGTAATAGTTTAAAAGATTCGATAAACTTCTCGGACTTGGAAAAAGATTTAGGTTTCCTATTATGCCATCCACTTCCGTGGATTTGAATCCCAATTTTGTACAAGGTTATCCCGTGAAATTTTCAATATGGTACTTTAGCATAGATCTCCTACAGTTTTACAATGTTGTGCTTTGTTTGCATACCCCAAATATAGAGATTATAGACATATTCTGTCCCCTTTATTGTCTCATGGAACATTAAAATATTTCCTAAGTGTTAGTACAGTAGCACAAATGATTTTAAAAGTCTTGACCAACCTGGTATGACACCATAGCTGACCCTGCTTGGAGCAGGAGGTTCTATTAGAGACCTCCTAAGGTCTTATTCAACCTGAATTGTTCTATGGTCCAATCCTATGATTATGCTTAAAGATAACATTACTTTTTCTGTATTTATTTGTTTAACTTTAGTTGAAATGGCTGGAGATTGAGATTTTGATGCCAAAGGGTCTAGACCAAATACCTAAAGATAATTTTGCTTCTACAAGCCCTTTTTTTCCCCACATGTATGATATAGTGATGTGCTTGACAAGACTATATACAGATAGGTGTTCACATTAACTGCAGTTGCTAATGAGACTCTGATGATGATAAATTTTGCTAATAAAATGGGAAAATTATTTGGCTGACCCACCTGGAAATGACATTGGAACAAAGAAATACAAAGTTGCTGGAAGATACTATGTTTTTTAAAAATGTTTCTAATGTGTGAAATTTAAAGATAATTCTGTGCACAGTTCAATATGATTATTAATTCTAAGATATGATTTAATGTGTTCTTTTGCTAAATTATTTTATTTATTTAGAAAGGTAGCGATTGTATTTTGTGTTTGTATTTGTGAAAGCAGATAAAACCATAATGCTGTCTGGCTATTTTTTGTCTGGTGTTACTGTTTTAGATAAGTGCTCAGTTTAAACCTGCAACAAATGCAATTTTTTTTTTTTCCAATTAACACATCTTGGGGTTCATTTTAATCATTGATTCATCAGATATGTTGAAATTGTTAAGGTAAAATCTGAAAAGCCCTATTTTCCAATGGGCAATTCCAATCATGCTACTTGTTCAATGTGATTATGCAAATATATGGCCTCAAATAACAATGCTGTTGTATAAAATGCTTGGTGTAATAATATAAGTAGATACTAGAAAGGTGCACAGACATTTAGAGCTAAAATTATAATGATATTTTTCTTTGAATTTTTGTATAATTTGTAATTCTCTCTTTAGAAGCTCCACTGTATAAATCTATCCCAATAGTTCTTTAAGTAGGTTTTCCCAATAACTTATTTTATATACACACACATACATATATGGTGTTCTGTTGATTTATCTGCTATATATTTTGCATTTAATAGATGGAAATCAGTGCTTACCATTTTCCTTAAATTTTCTTGAATGCTACATATTTTATATTTTCTAATCTTCCATTAAAAGTATTAAATTTCAAGAGTTCCAAGGAGTGTGTCTGAGATATGAGAACTGAAAGGGATGTTATAACTGTAGTATAAGCTGAATTGTCTGCTTCTTTATAATTTCTTCATAAAAGCACAAAAAGCTCTAGGCCCATTCCCTCCAAAGAAAAAATTGTTTTAGGAATTGTACAGCACACAGAAAATAGAGGGCTTGATTTTCTGTTTCCTCCATTTTATAAAGGCAATTCCATAGGCTTAAAGTGAATGTAAAAGACTGACAAAATCGATACAGTACAATTTTCTATTTACTTTTCCCTTGTTTGAGATGTTCAGATGTGTAATAAACTAGAGAATCAGCTGAAAAGTTCCTAACCTGTAAAGTTTACAGTATAATGCTGCAGTTTCACAAAAAATTAAAGATCCATGAAAAGCTACTTTTTTTTTTTCCTTTGGAATTATTTCTGTGTGCATTTTTACACTGCAACTTAAGTAATTAGCTTCTTTAAACAAGAAGCTCTGTGTAACATGGAGATAAACTTAACAGATCAGTCCTATAGTCCTCTTTCTTATATAAGAAAAAAAAACACTACAGAAATGATTCTTAGCTAGTGATGATGTATACTTAATAAAGATCTGTCCCACAGTTCTCTGCCATGATGTAAATCCTGATTCAAAGATATCTAGGGAATATAAGCTATATCCCAGGGAAAAGGGGCTGAAGAGGTTTTTATCTGCTTCTTTGATTTATAGGCTGAAGAATTTCATTAATTAAATTTGCATCAATACTTTTTGCTGTTGTTTGACTGTCATTGGCAAATTAAGAAGTCATTGTTGAAAGTATTAGGGAGACTAGAGCTTTTTGAAAGTGATTTTTAAATTAAGTAGCACGTAAAAGTATATAAATATAAAAGTTTCATATTTCCTTCTCTTATTCTGTCTGATGTGTCACACAGTGCAAGAGATGTTTTGCATAACCATGTTACAAAGAACAAATAACTGAAAAAAAACCCCAACAATACCTAACTTTTTCTACATTCTTCCCCAGTAGGCATTCTAATTGCTTTCATGAGGCACTAATTAAAAATGAACCTTTTTTCAGCACCAGATATGTGTTTTTTGTTGATACTCTTAGCAGAGCATTGGATAGCTATGCTCTTCTAAGCCCCCCTTCAGCTGACATTTAAAGTTTAGGCAATTCCTATTTAGGTCAACTACCATTGCCAGTCATGTGGGAATAAACGAGAGACACTTGTTATTAGGCAGGATGAGTATGCTGTTGCTAATACTTGTAAACTGCAGTACAGAAGACTGTTAACCTCTTCTTGGTGAATGAAGAAAGCAATTTCTTATCAGCGTTCAGTGTAACACCATAAGAAAAAGATATTATGAAAAGTATCTGCATTGAGTTTCAGCTGCTAAAGGCAGCTGAGTCCATTGGCTTTTTGAGATACCAGTAGAGTAGTCACTAAGATATTTATGACAATTGAAAATATATCTCATTTTCAGGCATTTATATTAATAAATTATAGAGGATATCTGTTTAGTCTGTACATCATATGTAGGAATGATACATATAATAACCTAAAATACTGATGATTTGGAACCCTAGAATATTGATGAGATAAAGTGTGTTTTATCTAATCAGAAAATTAGAAAGGAGTTATAATTATCTTTAATTTTTGCTATCTATTTTTTTTTCCTTTTGTAGATCAGGCAAATAAAAATGGAGCTGTGTGTTGACTTCCAAGAACGGACTGATCTTTTCTGTACAAAGGAGTAAAAATTTTCTCTTTTTTTGCTGTATTTTGGACATCTGTACACCAGATCCAATAACAATGCAAAGGTAACTAGCACTCACTTTCACCACACTAATGTAAAGCACATAAACCACAATCACTATCAGTAGGCTGAATACCAATGACCTGTGTTTATGGGCACAATCCCATAGAGGTTACACAAGCTATTGATTCCATGAGGAGCATGGGAGGAGAAGATAACACATGTCCTGTCCTAACTATCGGAACAGGGCAAAGCTGACAGGTACATTTTGTACCAACAGTCTTTTGTGTGGTCTTTAACAAGCAGGTCACACCAAGAAGATCTTATGGCTTCGTCTCCACAGCCTCTGTTTCTGGCTGTGTGAGCCAGGATCTACACATAACATTTAGTGGATAGTGAGGCTTTCTCCAGATTTCCTTTATCTCCTGTGAATCCAGTCCCACAGGAAATTAAACCTGGGAAGAAATCTATATGAAAAACTTCTCTAGCAACATTATAGGAACATGGCTGTTTTTTTTAAAAAATAAGTTCATATTTTTTCCTACCCATCTTTAACTAGAGCTAGAGAAAATGATGAATAACACCACATAAATTGTCACTAGATAATTATCAGATTAATTCAACTAGTAAGAGTTACAGTTTATCATGTTTCTTTTATGCCTGGGTGATAGGTAGATTCATAGATCGATGTATCGATAGACAGATGATGTATCACTGAATAATGGAAAATTTGACAGGAAGCAAGACTAGGAGAAAATGAAATTATAGTTCATAAGTATTAGAGCTAATGATTTTATTTTGTAGAAGGGAGGCAGATTAATGTTACTACTGAAGTCAGATAGGATTTTATCTTCTTCATTTCATATTTCATAACAAAAACATGCAGTACCTTTTTTTTTTCTTTTCTTTTTTTTTTTTTTTTTTTTTTTTTTTCCAAATAAATATGATCTTTTCTATTAGGAAGCCCCAGCTCTGCACAGACCTGGCAGTGCAGAGGCTCAGCCTTGACAGGCCTGAGCTGGGTGTTGGTGGTTTAAACCCTGTGCCAGGGCCAGTGAGTGCTGCCTCCCCTGCTCCAGCCTCAGCTCTGGGGTAACAGAGGGGTGGTAGCCATCCTCCCACAGTCACTGCCTGACAAAGCATAGCCCTTTGCATGCATGGGTCTGGGGTGTCATATCTGAGAAAACAGATGCTAGGAAGACAGTTTTCATTTGTTTTGGCTTGGTTTGGGTGTAACAGTTTTAACTCTTGTATTCCTGAGACTTGTTTGCACTAATTTGAACCATGAGTGTTAGTATTACTAACTGGATCAGCAATATCTATTTACTGTATTTTGATGAGACTACTAAAACATTAATTGGACTAACAAAAAATTATTAGCTCCATGTATATGAATTGTTCCCTTTTGCCTGTAGCAAGTTTCTGAGTGCTCTGCATCCAATAATACTGAAAGCTATGAAAGGGGAAAAAAACTCATTTTGGCCATTATTATGTTGTTGACATCATTCTAGCTATTGTCAACATATGTGTAGAGGAAATAAGAAACTTCAGAGTAGAAGAACTGTTAACGTTCTTCATAATAACATTGTTCCCCAGATGTAGTGATTTAGCAAGAGATTAATGTTGGAGTGCATATTATCCTTCATCTATTTCATATAATATTTATGGTGAGATCAAAGATTTACTCACCATAGGTTTCATATTTATGTTTTCTATATACATTGACTTTTTTTTTCTTTCTGTATGAGGATATTCTCAGTTTTTTCACTTGAAGCATTTAGTCAAACAAAAGCAATTATAAGCAGTCAGCATTTGCGAATATATCATGGTATTGCCTACCATAGACAGGAGGCCTTAAGCAGTGGGGCATTACTTGTATTAGTAAGAGTTGACACAAACTACTGATTCTCACTCATTTTATACTGCCTGCTGAAAAAACTATTATGTAACTTCCTACATCAGTAGTTCTCAATGAATCATAACAAATACATTTAGCTACCTATGACAACAGTAACTACAAGGATTTGTAGCAAAGTAAAGAGTTAGTGTGAGCAAGTCCTTGCCTATTTCTCAACTTAGTAGGCAATAAAATAACTTCATGAAGACAAAGAGATCATAAAAATAATATGAAGATAGAGGGCCCAGTCAAATTTGAATTATGTTTTATTGAATTATTTTGAATTATGTTGAGTTATGGTTGAATTATATTTCCATTGTTTTGTGTATCAGACATCGCACATAAATTTGCATGTGCTATTTTAAAAATTAATACTGTTTAACCCCCAAATTTATTAATTTTTACTGAGGAAATTGTGGGATGACAGTATAGTCTTTTTTGTAGCTTCAAAAACCTGAGTTTTCTTAATTCTGCTGAATTAATTCCTTCCAATGTAACATACTGTATTGATTAAAATCTTAAAACATAAGTGGTAGTTGCCTGCATCTATGGACCAGTATAAAAATAATTTTAAATTGTTATAACCTCATTGTTTATTACCTCATTTACTCAGGAATTAAATAGAAAGTTCTTTCAACTTTTTTTTTTTTTTTTTTTCTCAAAAATTAGTCCTTTTGGTCATGTTCCCCAGGTCTTTTGAATAGTGTTATAAAATGATATTTTACTGAAAATTCTCTTATTAAGTTGTACAAAATAGTTTTTTTTTTTCATTAGAGGCACTGTTAGAGCATAATATTATTAGCAAAAGTGGAGAACCACAAATTCAAAAAATAGTGTAGGCCTGCTCAAGTTAAGTGTAGACTTTGTTTCATTAACATCCTATAGCCTGAGTCTCTTGAAGCATCTCTTTTATATGCTGTTGTATACCTTATAGAAGGTGAAAAATTATAATTAACCAAAAAAGCATATGAAAATATGCTTTAGATCTAACTCACAACAAAACGAAACAACTACACTGATGTTACTGGACAGTACTTGAAAATTGTAAACAACACACTGTGCAAACATGGCAGAATCTCTCCAGGCTCTTAGTTATCATGTTCACACTGCATGTGTGTTCCCGTTTAAAATGAAGTTTTTCAGAGATGGTCACTTACTCACCAAATTATACCAAACTGTGCAACAGTGACGTACTCAATTCCGAGGTGAAGGAGTGTGGTGCATACTGCTACTGGAAATGAAACAAACAGCTGTTTAATGAGGGTTTGTTTTGCAGCACCTGCTTCTGAATCCTCAAAGTAAATGGAAAAATTGGGCTAATGGTTCTGTTTATCAGTCCCTTTCCAGCTGTTTGTGTCTGTTCTGAAGATAATGAACTTCTAAGGGACTGATGGGACTGTAACACATGATAGCACAACTACAAAGCATGTGTTTAAAAACTATGAGAAAAAAAATCTCTATTTTGATATTTCATTTGGCTTAGATCACCTCCCACATTAAGCATTTTATTGAAAATAATTCACCTTTTCAGAATCAATATACTTTGATAGAAGATAATAGTTGTTTGTAAATAACTCTCCCAGCTATGCTGCCATAAATTAGATACAGCAAATACAACAACAAAAAACCCCAGCAATTACAGTCTTTGTTTTAAGGCATCAAAAGTAGTTGGAAACTTTCTCTCTGGGTTATATAATCCTACTTCACCTCTTAATGAACATCTGATGTCCCTCAACTATCCCAATTCACAGTGTAAAGTCAGAATAAAAGCTCTAATGAAACTAAAAATTGCAGCAAGACCTCCACAGTCTGAGTGTGGGTCGTATTCTGTCTGTGGACAAGGAGAGTCACTGCAGGTCTGCAAAAGTGGATCTAAAATCACCCAGCAGTCACCTGTCCCTGATATGTTTGTAAGTAGATCAGAGAATGTGCTGTCTTCTCCTTGGCTGGAGAGAAGAAAGGCCAATGCTACCTCTACTGCATGTTGCAGTGGTCCTGCCAACAGTCTTTTCCACTGAAGTGCTTTTCTTCCAGGCATGAGCTTGGTGGAAAGATCGAATGAAAGTCACAAACAGAGAAGTGTAGGCAGATATGTACAATTATTTCACCTTTTTTCTATCTCTAATGCAGAAAACCTGTTGACGTTAAACATAAGGCATGTCAACTATTACAGTTTCTTTAATTTGGGGAGCAAGTTTTCATTTCCCAGTAAATTTATTTTTAGTATGATATAAACTGTATTGGGACCATCCCATATTATGTAGACAGTTTCCTTGCTTGGGTGACATCAGTGGTTTTGTAAGTATGTGTCCCAATCCAATGTTGGGGGAGGTTTCGATATGATCCAAAGAGTGAAATTAAGACACAATCAAGGTCAAATGCCATATAACCTTTCAAACTTTATTGCCATAACAAGAGGTAATAGCAATAGGACAGAGGGAAGCAGAAAAGATCGGGAAAACTAAGCAAGCAAATGGAAGAGATGCAGCAAGATCAGTTGCCACCATCACAAATCCAGGGGCGTCCTGATGTTTTGGTCTCAGGTGCAGGTGATGGGGGATGCCCCAAGAGAAGAGTACGCAGTCCTTTTATCATCCCAGTCCCCATGACCAGTCTGCCCAGTTCCACGGAGCTCATTACCATACTTGCCGTCCCGTGTTCCTCCATGTACAGGTGTTCACAGTGGTCATACTGGGAGGGAGTCGACCAGTGACCCCTTCAGCCTCCACACGTCCTCCTTGTCCCAACTTCTTCCCCTGGCCCTGGGCACAAGCACAGCTTGGTAGATGTTATGAACGATGTAGTTGTTTCAGCTTTGGGCAGACGCTGTGGGTTTTGGGGGGATATTTTCATCTTCTTCAGGGCATACTTCTTCACGGCAACAGGATGTTGAGGCCAGCTTTAGGAAGCGGTGCAATGTTCAAACAATCAGCTGACACAGTCCAACAGTCTCTTACACCACCCCATGGCTCAGGAAATGATAATGGCGCAACAGCAATGCCGAGGCAAAACAGCTGACACAGTCCCTTACAGGATGTCTTTAAATTGTTATTGTTTGTTTGCTTTTACTGAACATTCTTTATGCTTAAAATGCAAATGTAAAGTTAATGCAACTAGTGAAAACTGATGTGTGACTTTCTTTAAGGAAGTATTCATGTCCAGGAGAGTTTTCCATTTTCAATTACCTTGAATCAGGCCCCAGATGGACACAGAATAAGATTTCAAAAGTGTTTGACTGTTTGCTATTGGCATAATATTTTTCCTTTTAACCTTAACAGTCCCATATCATTTAGTGTGATTTGAATATAGGTGGGTTGAAAATCTCAATCTATAATTCTTCATTTCAAACTCTTAAATAGTTTTAAAAATATTTTACAGTTACTATAATTGCTTTAAAATTCATGCTCTTTCAAATGCAGAGAAGAATAATTCATGTTCTCACAGCAGATATGTCTGAATCCTTTTATAATTTAAAGGAATATAAGAATTACTTTCTACACAAAAATATCTGACTTAATGATGGGTGCCTCATATCCATTCCAAAATAACATAATAAATGTTTATAGGAGTTAATGTTACTTTGAGCTACTGCATGTAGTTGCAGAGCATCTACTGATTAAATTTATAAATAAACCAAAACAAAATCTTAATTTTTTTTTTTTTCCCCCCTTTTGGATCAGTTGTTATAGAATAATCTAGGATTCAAGAATATATACATATGCTGATTTTCAGTGCAATAAGGAATATTATACGCAGTGTAATTACTGAAACAGTCTTACTATAATTATGTCAAGCTACTGAGCTTTTCTGTTTTAATGGAATGGTATTCATTACAGGGCTGTTGGAGGAAAAAACAGAAGAAACAGAAATAACCATTTGAAAAGAAAAAAATAGTAGAATATTATTTTTTCTACATTCCCCCCCTTTTCTATCCTATATTCATATTCTCCTTCCATTATTATTAATATTTTTCTCATAGAAGATCATGGGAAGACTTGATAAAAAGCTCAGAAAATCTAAAAGTATCATGAAAAAAAAATGTTAATTTTCTTTACTTTTCCGTTTGCTAACGTTCAATTGATATTTTTCCTGTATCTTTTCTCTTGAATCTGAAAAATATGCAATGGTTTTCTGGAAAAGCGGTTAGAATTGATCATCCAGCTTCATTCAGAATCTTTCATGTTTGCATACTTCATAAAGAAAAATCAGCATAACTGACACAAACATATTCTTTGGAAAATTCTGCTTAAATAATGTATGGAATCATAAAGGTCTGTGTATTACTTACCACCTGAGTGACAAAACTCTGGAAGTATAGTGCCCAAAATAGGAAACTCTATACACAAAATGTGGTGGGTTTGTTTTTTGTTTTTGTTTTTTTTTTTCAAAAATTATAAATAAAAACAATTAACAAAACTGTATTTATTGTTTCATTCTCTTTTATAAATTTCCTTTTGTTATTTACATGCATTTTTCTGTGTATAATACAGTATTACAATAAACCAAAGCACAAACTAGCTACAATAGACCAGCTATCTTTTTTATCACTCGAATTAAAATAATATTTCTGATACAGTGAAAAAATTGTAATTATTTCAGTTTAAAACTTTCAGTTGAACATCTAAAACATGGGAGGAGGGGTCGGGAGGGGAGTGACGGGGTAGGAAGCATTTCCAGCAGGATCCTCTAATATTAATATACTTTTCCAATATAAAGTTGCTATTCAGTAACCTCTCTCTAAGGGAAAAACAGGCTTCACAATCTGCTTGGAATGTTATCCTATGTCATTCTGTTTGATCGATCTTTTTCCTCCTTGATGAGTTCAAAAGTTTGAGAACATTAATTATTTAAAACTCTGAAGTCCTCAGTGAACTATTATCATTCCTTTGCTGTTATATTAAATGTACAGAACGAATGACAGTGGAAGTAATTGGAAAATCTGAGGCTCAGAAAGGTTAAGTGACTTTCCTGAGGTCACAATGAAGATATTTTTGACCTCTTGACTTGAAGAGCCATATTTAGTTCCTTCTCCAGCTTAATCCAATTAGTAGCCTGATCGTCAGTTCAGCCCAAAGAACAATTATTTTCATCCATCTACTTTTATCATGTAGCAGTTGAACCTGCTTTATATGCTCTGTGGGAGAAGGACATGAGGTTAGATGCACGTTTCCTTTTGCAGTGCCCAGAAATTAAGGGAATGATAGTGCTTCCCTGCAGAAGAATGAAGCAGGCTGGCGCACTGGCATTTCACTGTGCCTGTCCTAGGCAAGTGCCTCAGTCTCTACATGATCTTCAGAAAGAGTCCTGACTACCTGGGTAATTTTCCTCTCCAACTTCAGCAGCTATAGCTGTGGACATAAAAAAAACTGCTTTGTGTTGGCCCTAAACTAAATATGCTGTAGCAGCTGGCAGATCTTTGCTTTAAATATAACATCATGAGAACCTGTCAAAATATGGTGCTTCAATTAATTATGCATTAAATCCAACAATAAAGTGGGTGGTTCTAGGAAAGAATTTATTCTGCATGATTGAGCATGTTGCCTACTGAGTTACAGCTTTTTTGTATTTTCCAAACACCGTCAAGAGATCACAATCAGGTTGGTACAGGGAAACTTGCTGTTAGTAAGGACTGTAGTACTGCTTTGTTACATTGCTGTTTTCAGCTTATTTTCAAGTCATATGTCTATCTCGAGTAAAGAGTTTACTAAAAACACTTCATCAGTAACAGTCTTCCTTCTGACTGGGGATACTGCAACGTTGGAGTAGCATAAGGAAGAAGAAAAAGAACCTATAACATTATTGAGCTGAGCTCACCCAGGAGAAAACCTCCGCCTTTGAATATGAACCTAATCATTTTAAGAAAGAGTTAAATGGCTGTATGAAAATTCCTGGTAAAAATATGGAGGTATTAGCAAGAGTCCTTAATATCCAAAGCATATTAAAATCCATTCAGGAATGGCTCAGGTTAGAGTGGAACTTTAAAGATCACCTAGTCCAAGCCCCTTGCCATGGGCAGGGACATCATCTTTATCAAATATTGATATTTTACATCTTCACAATGCAAACAAGGAATTTTCAAGCACATGAGAAAACAGAACATACTTAAAATAAATATGGCGTTTCTGGCCAAGGATTCGGTTACATCTGGAATCTGCCTACCCTACCATGTGAAGAAAATAACTGAAAGCAGCTGTTGTGTGCAACTGCAGTCAGTTGCTACATGGCTTATGCAGATATAGCATAGGAGGGCAGCAATTAGGATGTGTTTTTGCAAAGCAAAATTGCATTTTAAGATTTATATTTCCCAATGTTTTTCAAAGGACAGCCTAGTAATTTTGTGTTTGATGTTTCAAGATGGACTTTCTGAAGTCAGTCTTAAGTAACAGATACGCTACTGACTGACCATTAATTACATCACTTAGATTGCTTAATGAATAGTTTCATTTATTTTATTTTTTCTGGGCAAAATTTACTTTTAACAGCACAGTGTAATGATTATTCAAACACTTAAGTGTTTTGCTGTTCAATAACCATGGATTATCACACAGTGGAGAGGAAAGCACGATAAAATACATTAAAAGAAAATGAAAAATTAATGTCCCTGAAAGTCAGCATTGCTTTGACATTTCATAAAATGATCCAGATTTTCCCATCTTCATTTGGTACTCCAATGATTTGCCACTGTGTTAGCATGACTTTAGGATATTTCCTATATAGGGGAATGGCTTGAAATACATACACTGGTTGAGATATCAGTTCGTCTGCAGTTAGATCTTTGTCATGGCACAAAGAAATTTCTCCTGAAATTTGGAAATGACTGGCTGATTGCTGGCTGCTAAGGACACTGCAAACCAGCTTAAATAAAGTATGAGTGTTATAGTTTACACCTCAACCAGTGCAACAAACAAAGCTGAGAGAAGAAACTTCCTGCACCCGTACTACAAATGTTCAAGTAATTTTTCAGTGTTTCAGAAAAACTTCTTGTTCATCAAAAGAAACATTATTGTTGAAACACACTGAAGTACTACATGCTCTGCTTCACTGGAGCAAGATCCAACAGTGCTAGTAATTCACTGTATTCCAAATACAACTTTGATTCCTTCCATAAATAAAATATTAGAACTATCATTTTATGAGAAAAAATATTTTGCATTATGCCTAGTTCCAAAGCCTGAAGGAAGAGATCTTTTTTGTAAAATCCTTTTCCACAGATGTTTCAAAATTAGACAGTATTTAAAAATTTACTATCCTAATTACTGAGAAAAAATTCAATAGTTTTAATTTAGAATAGTCTGGTCTCTTTCATCACATCATGTATGAACTATTTGATGCTAAAAAGTTAATAACATTTTCAATTAGGGGAAAAATCAAAAACTGGAGCTGGCATATTTATTAGTCTTCAATATTAGGGAAGTGACCTTGTGTATATATTCAGAAACAGAATATCTGTGACACAGGGTTTAAGGTAATAGTACATAATCAATGCTTGGAATCACACATATAAACATTAAGACCTGAACAAATTGATCAAATACCTTGGTAGAAATTTATATTTCATCTTGCAGTGCTAAATGCTTTAGTATTTTACCTTTTAAAAGTCAAATATAATTCAACATTTACAACTTCTGTTAGACAGATTAGTAATGGCTTTCAAATAATACTCATAAAAGACAGTTAATATGTTAGTGGGTTTTTCTTCCATTAAAGTGAGTACTTTTTATCACTGTTCCTGCACAACTATTTATACAAAGGACTGAAAAGGTGACAGATTATTTGGATGTATGTAGCAATATATAGGGGAGAATTTTTTTTTTTTTTTCATTGAATTTATATTGATGGATTTGACCTTTCTAGGAAAAGTCACAGACATTAAAGAATGATTGCTGTTACTTGTCTTACAACAGCATATTGACTGCATAGTGCAAGACTGGCATGAATGTCACTGTTAGAAAATATATGTCCTAACAATTATGAGCTCTATTACTGTCAAAGGCAGGCACTTCAAATAAATTTAAACATACAACTGTGTGTGTCTGTGAGTGTCTGCTTTCATTCATCTGGTGACTTGCATTTAGTGTATTTGCTATACAGAGAGATAATGTAGATATTATTTGTCACTGATTAAATGCAAAAGAGAAGCATTGTTACTGTGACCAATGGAACCTAATTATCTTCATATTTACTTTAGGGTTTTATCATTAATATCTTCACAGGCATGTTGTTTCTGTCAGATACCTGAGATAGACCTGATCAAAATTGAAGAACTGTATAGATCACACTCACCTACATTTCAAGGATTCTATGTACCCATATATTTTACTTTAATGTGAAATTTCTAAGCGTTCTTACCTAACCAATATCCTTCTGTCTATATAGCTTTCCATTTTGTATCTTTTCATATCCTTCCATCCATCAGGTGACTAGATACATTGACCAATCCTTAAATAGTCTTTACTTAAACAGATTAGTGAAAGCATATACAAGCATTCTGTAATAAATACCAGATTGCTTATAAGTTCTAGCAGTAGACTTTAAAAGAGGGCCCATAGTGTTACATTCAAAATCTTGTATAAAAGAGGAAGCACATCTTATAGATAGCAATGAATTTATTCTTAGTATAACTGAAATCTTAGCATTAATCTAATCATTACTTTTCTAGTTCATTACAGAAAAGGAAAGGGGAATAATACATTTAAAAATGTCATACTCATACTTCTTATGTTCTACCCCTTTTCCTGGTGTCATGCTCACCCTTCCCTTTCTCCTCTTGACCCTAAAGTGGGTGCGTTCATCCTGGTGTTATAGGCAGCAGTGTTACTGTGAGCTAGTTGTCAACATCTGGAGTCCTTCACTGGAGAGAATATAATGTTCATGATGATGGGGTTCTCTTCCTTACTCTAGAATCTACTTGTGGCCAGTTTTAATATATTTACTATCATCACACATTATACAATACAAAGATAACAAAAGTAAAATAAATTAGCTGAAGACACTTGGTCATTTTGAGAAATTACTGTAAGAGCTAAACCAAGTAAAATAAAGCTGCAGGCAGATCAAGAAGAGTTCGGACAGAGTAAGCCTGATGAATTAGTCCTGAGATAATTTCATTATAAATCCTGTGTCCTGTGTCTGGGAATGGAAATACTGTATGACAGAACTACGTGGTTACAGTAGGAAGAGGGTAGGTGACAGGGCTTAACAAAAGGAAATAGGGGGAAAAAAAAAACACTCTACAAAACCAAAAAGAACCAAACTTGGAAAAGAAATGATTATGTGATTTGGTGAAATTAGAGAGTGATTTACAAAATAAACATTATTTTGAGTAGCTGTTGTGAGAGATTGAAATGTCAAACAGTTGTCTCAAAGCTTGCTTGTGTGAGTGCTTTGAGTCACTGGGTGGTGTCAGTAATCCCTTGAACATTCATCAAGAAACAGCTGTGGCCTTTGTAACTGGTCTAAGGAATGTCACCCAAGGAAGCAGAAGTGTATGAAAGGATGCACCCCCCACCCCTTGCAGTTACATTGACAAAATCCTTAGATAAGCCTCAAAGAGGGGGAAACATGTACTGAGTGAAACCAGGTGTTTCTCATCGAACACAAGGACTGCTGATCACTGGCTCCATGACACCATGCTGCCTTGCAAACAACTTTGTGACAGTGAGGAGGTGATAAGAACTGATAAGAGGTGATATTTTTGCCCCAGAAGTGGGATGATTGCTCAAGAAGCATGAAGTCAGCAGATCTGTGGGAACTGAGGCAAAACCAAAGGTGGGCACGGTAAGTACAACCACTGACTCAATTGGACAAGGGGTGGTGCACCCTCAATGTAAGCACAGAACCCATGCTCCACCTTTTTCCTCATCATTCATCAAATACCTGCCTCTCTTTTAGTATGCAAATCAACTGAGAAGACGAGCTTAAATGGCAACAGAGGACTTTTCTGTGTGTGCACCCACCACTGAAGAACTGAAGACTGAGGACCAACAGGACACAACCGGTGGTGACAATTCTTGCAACTCTATTCCAGATGCTTGCTTGATTTCTGTCTTTTCCTTCCATTCTGTCCTATTGCTACCACTCTTCACTTTTAATAATAAAAAGTGTTTTGGGTGTACCGCATTTGACATCACTTGTGTCTTAATCTTGTTCTTGGGATCTTATCAAACCCTCCCCCAACACTGGCTCAGGATGGCTCTTGAAAATGAAGTTCCAGAAGAGTCAGTAACCCCTTTCTGAGAATTTGCTTCCATCTAAAGTTATGTGTAGCTAGAAAGCTTAGATTTGCCTTATCAGATAATGGTATTTGAATTCATGAAAACTATTGCATAATGGCTATATTCTTTCATTTTCAAGAGCAATTTCAGTATTAGAGAGACTATGTCAGTGACATATTAGTGTATGTCATTATCAAGGTCCATTTGTTTTTCAGTGGTGGTTTTTGTTTGTTTGATTGTTTGTTTGTTTTATTTTGTTTTCCCTTGCTAAATCTGGAAATTTCTCAAATTAATCAAGTTACTCTCCCAGTACCTAATATACCTGGATTTTTTTAACCACATTCCACTCTAATTTTCTTTGTTACAGTTATTGGTAAACTACATTTGAAGTTAAATAAAACAAAAAGAGAAAAAAAAAAAAAAGATAAAAAGAGCCTTTAAATATTACCAGAATACATAGAAATATTTGAGTAATGTCAGAGTTTTACACGAGTTTAATTTAAGATACTTTTATATTTTTGAAAATTCTTAAATTAATCTTAATTATTTTGTACAGTAATCTGACAAGTTAAGTATTGTCATGGATACAAAGTGTCTTTCAACAAGTGATCTTTAAAACTGCATTCCTATTCTTTATAAGCTTTATTAGGAGACATTTTTTGCAGTTTGCATAGCTTCTAGCAAGTCAAATTATTACAGAGGAGATAGTATAAGATCAAATGGAAACATGGCTTGCTTGTGTCAATGGCTCTTTAAGAACTAAACTGCTATCTGAAGAGTCTTCTCAACATGTGACTATTAAAAAAACTAAGAGTAAATATAATTCAGTAACAGAATGCTTATTGCATTTTAGATTGTATTCACTGCAGGAAGGAACATATACATATTTAGCAGATGCCCTCAGGTAGAAATGCTCACTTGAAACCTGTCACGTTTTAAAGTTTCAAGTATAGGAGTATTTACCGCTACATAAATTATAATGTATTTGTTGCATACCCATAACTTTCATGGCTGTCATAGTCCAAGATGAAAGTATGCTTCTGATGTATATGTCATAGTTTTCCTCCCTATTAATCAGCCAAATATATTTGTTTATTGCAAGCAATATTGTTTGTACAACTGTTATTAATGGTAGACTCCAGCTTCCATGAGATTATATTACATGCTGCTTATCCTGTCTTTGTATTGGAAGAAGTTGAGTGCTACTATGTGCAGAACTTCTAAATCTGAGGTGTTCTTATGTATCCTCTCACTGGGTGCATCAAAATAAGGAATTTTTCTCAAACTAAACCATCAAACCCATTAAAAACTTCATGCCCATTAAATGCATCCTTATGGCTAGATTATGTAATTTCCTCTACCAAGAGTCACTAATTTAAGTTCATCTTTCTAATATACTAATATCACTGCATATTAATGACCGGTCTCTGACACCACATACCTGATCCTGCCACCCTTTTACCCTGGGAAGAGGAGAATGAGGTAAGAGAAGGAGGAATCTTTTTCAGCAAAGTCCATTTCCTCTTGGCTTGGAGCACCAAGTGGGGAATCTCCACTCCTCCATAAAACTCCATGAGAAATAAAAAAATTATGAACATCTGTTCCCTTTAAGTTTTCCCACACAAGTGTATATAGCATCTAAGAGAGGTTCTGTTTATGATTACACTTAAATGACTAACTGAAGAGAAAAAAGCAGGTGAGAAGAGGAAGTAGAGAAAAAAGCCACACAAACCCAATAACCAAACAAAAGAACCAAACACTGAATTTTGAAAGTTTTCCATTCAAACATAATAAAGTGCATGCATGTGTTTAAGGAAATTAAGACAGACATAGTTTTTTCTATTGAGGGTGGGAGCAGGCTGCCCCATACACTATACATGACTGATTCTTTCTTGTCCATACATCGTAGTATGCTGCTGAAAAGGATAGCTGAATGCTCATTTTCAAAAGTATCCCTTCTTTTTCTTTCTATTTATTTTTTTTAAGGGAAAACTTACTCTGGTAACATTTTCTTCTTGGGCCACTTGGCATCTCTTCTAATGAAAAAAGTAGTTTCAGGCAAATGGCACACAAACTGATAAGCAATCTCCTCCAGAGCCCTATGCTTTGACTGACATCAGCGGACATGGTATATACAAGATCTCTGAGAGC
Source organism: Athene noctua (assembly GCF_965140245.1). Taxonomy (NCBI): domain Eukaryota; kingdom Metazoa; phylum Chordata; class Aves; order Strigiformes; family Strigidae; genus Athene; species Athene noctua. The sequence goes on along the minus strand of NC_134037.1, from coordinate 32,043,577 downwards.
TGTCTGCAGCCTTGAAGAAAGCAAATCACACTACCCTCACACACACCTTCCTTGCCTTTCACCAAACATAAAATGTAGTCTTCTCCCTCTCATTCTGTACTTGTCAATAACTTAGCACAGAAAACCTAAGAAGGCAACAACAAATGTAGTGGGAGAGAGTATAAAAGGATCATGTAGAGAGTGGGCTAGGGTGATGGAGAGTGGTGGTGATTTGAAAGGGAGGGAATGATAGAGAAGGATGCAAGTGCTAAGATCGTGTTTCGTGTTGCTTTTACAGATCTGTTTTCTTACTAGAAATTAAAAACTAAAGGGCCATGATGTTGCATGAATTTTGTGATTTTGATAATACACATACATATCAGAGTGATTTTTTTAAACACACCCTCTCTCTCACCACATTCGTTCTCTCAGAAAAAGTTACATGAGACTGAAATTAACATCAGTTTCTATACCCTCCTGCTGGTGCAGGACATCGGCTCTGGGTGCAACAGCCAACAGCAAGCATCCAGTCAGAAGGCTCACTAGCATATCACAATAAAGCTGTTCGGAGCAAGGGGACACAAATGGTCTATGCCCATCCTTCCACTACTGGTGGTTACACTGAGGCTTTCATGGGTTTGTATGATCTATCAGAGTAAAATCCCAGGCATGTGCCAGCAGAATTGTGTTCTGTCCCTTCAAGAAATGAAGCCAAGATTCATGCCAGAGGAAGAAAGCCTAATTTTTAGTAAAAGGTGCTTCAAAACTACTGAGTAGCCCTTTAAAAAGCTTGGGCATGTTAACAGTACCATCAAAGTCAGTGGGAATACTAATATATAATAGGTGTTCTGAACATTTACTAGCATTTAAGTAAAAAGCAGTTCCATTTTTTAAAGGACAAGAAGGTTAGTCTTTATGGTTGTTATTACAGTTTAAGCTGTTTTCTGTCAGCAAAACTTACCCTGCAAAGTAATTGTAATGACTTGTGACACCAATATTTTATATTGTCTGTGAAAAATCATATATGAAACAGAACTGTTGTTGTGCCAAATCATTGATAGCCTGATTTTATCTTTTTTAGAGAAGAAAGAAAATGAAATTTATTTTGTTATTAGTCAAACAAAATTAGAACCCCAGAAGAATACTGTATTGGTCTTGTTAAGATGCTCAGCTGGGAACTTCAAAAACTTCTAAGATGTTTTTTACTGTGTTTTGAAAAAATTTGAAAGACTGAACCTTTTGAAAGGAAAAATACATAATTTACCCTTACCGGTGGAGAAAGTGTGAGAATATGAGAGAAATAGAAAGTGTGAAACTAATAAAAAGAATGGAATGAGGAAATTCAGAAGATAGCAAGGTTATTTGCTTCAAACATAAAATTGGAACTTAAATGCTTTAGCTTCTGGCCATTCTTCATTTATCCTTATATGTTTTGTCTGAGAAATTCCTGTGGATAACTTTGCAAGAGTCACAGACAATGCTAAGCAAGTCTTATTTCTAATAAAGTGGAAAAGTATATTTCTAAGCAATATGCTATATAACATTCCATGAAATGTAATAAAACCTTTCCTGTGTAACTTACATAACTATGTTGCTGAATAATTATTTTTATCTTATCAGAGTACATCTTGGAGGTGTAGGTCCTACAACATCTCAAAAGACAGCATTGTGCATGTATCACAGTTCATTTTTAAATGTACTGAAACAAAAATAAGACATTTTTTCTTTGTACTGGATCTCATATTAGTACTATGGGTATGCATTACTGCTATACATTGTATCTGATTATTAATACACATATATTTTTAGATGTTGTTTACCCTTCTTAGGGGGACCTTTAAACATGGGTGTCTCTTTTTCTGAGAGTATAGAGCATAGTACTAGGATTTTTAAGTTCTAACACACTACAAATTATTATATCAACACCTAAGTATAGAAAAAAGGTTATTCAAATGGGTTCCAGAATAATTCTGGTTTCATTCCTTCTAAAACTAACTGAAATTTTACTACTCCAGATGGCTCATCTCCATACTCCCTTTATCTCCTCTTAGATATAAGATACCATGAAAAGACTAGATAAACCTGTTTTCTCTGATGCATTATTCCCACTCACGCAATAAAACACTTAAACACAGTGACCTCACACCTAGCCACACCAGAATTATAACTATAGGCACAACATATATACTTAGATGTATCGATTAACATCTTGGGTGGAGAAACTGGTTTGTCTAGAGACCCAGACAGTTTCTGCTGCAAAAGTGACCTAACTGAGCACAGGTAATACACTTGGAAATGCTCAGTAAAAAACACTGTTGCAGACACAGAAATGGTCACACAGGTCAGACATTTTACAGTCAGGAGATGTTTTGCATGTAGTTTTAAGACAATCAAACCCGACGAATCATGTAAATTACAGGTAGCCTGATAGGACCATAGGCCAGCTGGGTATGGGAATTTGGCAAAACAAGTTCATGGAGTCTCTCCTGAACCAGCTGGAGATGTTGCAATGATCATTCCAACAGACTCCTCTCATCATCCAAACAGGGACTGACCATCCTGTTCCAAAGATTTGATTTTACTTGTCAACATTCCTATGCAAAGCATCACAAAAAAATATTTTTCTAAGCACTATTTCCATGACTGTCTAAGAAACGGTCCTAGAAGATCCAGACCAGTCCAGGACTGAAGGTTAACGTTTATGCAATACATTGTATCTGACTGGCATTATCCACGTAGCACTGTTTAGGAAATTTATCACTGTCTATAAACTGTGTATTCCTTTTTTCTTTTTCTTTACTAAGTTCAGCCATGGCATGTCCCAGTATGTTTTCTTGGCTCATACATATATCTCATACAACAGATCATACATCTCATACAACAGATATTGCTGTTTCTGATGCTTTGACCATGTTTGAATATATTGTTTCATAAAATACTGGGTACAGTACATAAATTTCTGTAGCTGTTGAGTATTTTAAAGGTGATTTTTTTATCTCCTACTGAAATTTTTAAACCATAAGAACTTAAGAACAAAACTATTCATCTGAAGACGAAAGGTGCTCCAAAGAGCCAAAGATTTGTCTAAGCATGAACCTAAATCTGTGCTGTCAGTAATAACCTCATCTTCTTACAGTCAGCAGATGCGTGATGTAATCAAAATAATATCTCCAGGTTTTATTCTAAGTATTATTTTCTCACTGTTGATTAGTTATTGGATTTGTGGGTTCAGTAATAACTCTGGGTATGTAGCAAATGAGATAGATGATGCAATGAGCAACTATTTTAGTTTAATAAAAGCGTTTGCAGATCCATTCCAGACTTCCTGTATTCATAGCTATCACAATAATAAGGTACAATTAAAGGTATGGCTCTGAGTAATTCAGGCTGCAGCTTTCTAATGGTTTCTGCTTTCCCTCTTTTTATTTCTTCTCTGCATCTTTTCATGACTACTGTATTTTTCTCCTTTTCCTATTATCTCTCCTATGATTACTCTTATTTCTGTTGCTCTCCCTTACTACCTCAGACTATTAAAAAAGTGGGCATATTTTAATATATTTTTATATTCAGTGTGTTTTTACATACTTAATAAAACATTTATCATGCAAACCAAGATATAGACAAAATGTAATTTTTACAGTCAGAAGCTCATGGTGTTGTTAAGCTTTTGACTATCCTTTGCCAACTATTCTTTCCTAGTTCTAAACTGAAGAATATTTAATTTATTTCTGTACTATTCCTCTATATTCTTTTTCTTGCAGAGTCATGATGCTCACCAGATACTTGAGATGTTTCTGTGTTAAAAGTAAATAATGAACTCTACTTAACAAGCATTAGGAATAATAATCCTGTAACATAAATGGTATATGCCAATGATAATGAATGGCTATCAAACAGATCCTTGAAATGACAACAAGCAACAGCAAGTTTAGCTGAACACACAAAAAACCAAACCAAAACAACAAACCAAAACAACAAAAGGAAAAAATCCTTCTGCAGATAAAATATCTAATTTAAACAGTTCTTTAAAGTATTGTAGAATTTCAGACATCACATGGAAATCTCACTGTCAATTTATGTTTGATAAAAACCCTTTAAGAATCTACATTTGGCATTTTAATTAAAAAAAAAAAAGTATTTGAAAAATTGCACTGTTACTCAAACTTGGTTTTCATCAATATTCTGGTCAATCTTCAGTTGCTTAGATACATTTATGACCTGGAAATAGTGTCTACTTTCTATTACATATCCTGTACTATTGTTTTCAGATTCTGCCCTTGCAGATATTCAATCAGTTTCTCTCCTCTCTTAGAAATTTATCAAGACTTTATCTCAAGTTCTGAGAAATTGAAACATTCAAACTATAACTGATAGAATTGCATAGCAAACTATAACTGCATTCAAAACATATCGGCACAACCTTTACCATAGGATTCTCAATTTATTCTCTACCGGAAATAAAATGAGCGAAGAAAAGAATGTTTCTCATCGAGATCCTCAAGTTTCCACTGATAACACTGTAGGAGTAAAATGCTATGAAAATGTCATCATGTATGTTGTGATAAACATGCTTTTTTATAGATTACTATTTGACCAAAAATTATAAACATTCTTCATTATACTTAGGATCCTAGCCCACACCAGATCTGTATGTGAAAAGATGTTGCAGTGTAAGAATATTCTCTAAGCAACTAGTCTTGCAATTAACGCACAAACAGGTCAGGATGAGCTTTTCATTGTTTATTTTAGTCTTTTGAAAGACTGAAATTATTACTACAGAGACAGAATATAGATTATAATAGATTATAACAGAAAACTACACTTATTCCTATACATTCCAGATACATCTTCTGTGAGATTCTTATATATACTTCATAAATGCTCCTGTCTTTAACAGTCACTGCTAAACTGTACAATGGACAAGTTGAAGAGAAACATGGATGAGAGTTTGTACTTCTTTCAAGTAGATTGAATAACAGCCTATAAATACTTGATATGCAAATCACAGACCTTAAGTCTTATATTGACGTAATTGATGAGCATAATTGTACCGCAATTGTGACTGTGTTTCCAAGGAAATGGTTTGCTATAAAGATAAATCAGTCTCACACAGCTACCATCCCCCATGACTCTGAACCCATCTTATAGTGTAAAACAGTTGTCTACCATTTGCCCTTATCTTTTTTAGACTTTCTCTTTTTAGCTTCCACAGTATTAGAGCTAACCTATTCTATGCTTGTAACTGAGAGAAAAAAATGGAAAAGCTCAGTTCTAACTAACCAAAATTCTGCTAGTTCAGCTAGATTTTTGAGATGTCTGACCTGCTTTTCTATTTTACTTCAATTGCTTGTCAAAGCTTTTCTTGCTCCACTTGGCTAGGAAAAGGCTTACTACCCTAGTATAGTCAAAGGTTTTGTTATACTGGGAAGCTGGTTACATTTCTAGTGAAACTTGCTTCAGGTAAACTTTTTTCCATCTGAAACAGCATAAAGCAATTATTTCAAGAGAAAGAACATACTCTATCTCAGCTGTGAGATACTAGCTGCTACATTTAACCATTTCAAGTCTACGCAGGGACTGAAGCTGGGCTCTCAAATGCAATGTAACCATCAATGTAATTTTTCACACTAGCTATAGTTCTCGGCCAGAAAAAGTCACACTCATGTCTATATGCCACTTCTCATCCTGGAGACTGCTAGATCAAAAAAGTGTAAAGATGCAAAGTGTAGTTGTGGCCTAAAAATTCATTTCAACAAAGTACCTAAGCAAATGCTTAACTCTGTAACAAGCCCCACTAACTTACACAGTGTACTTACTGTTAAACAACTGCTTAACAGATTGACTAACCATACTTGAGCTCATGAATCAGGCCTACAAAATGTATGAAGGGCTAATGGTACTCCCAAAATAATTAGAGAAATGTGGTATAATTTTGCCACTGAAAAGTCAATTTGAAACTGCTCCCGTCTGTGTAGCTTTTATTATTATTATTGTTGTTTTTATTATTATTATTACTACTACTACTATTATTGTTATTGTTGTTGTTGTTTTTATTATTATTATTATTATTATTATTATTATTATTATTATTATTATTATTTCAGGTGACAGAGTTTGTAGCCAAAAGAAATGCCTCTAAATTATAAATATATTAAACAGGATATAATTGAATATAAGCATATACAGTTGTATAAGGTGTAAACAGCGATAGTATATAAGCATTCTGTAACGTCATGGCATAGCTAAAGACAATGTATGAACATTTTCCATAAGTCTATGATCTCTACGACTACCACAGGGGCAATGAAAAAGTCATGTAGTTGCATGTAGGAATCATCCAAGCAACATAAGCTAGTATAAGGACAAGATAAGCAAAATAAGATATTTCAAATAGGCAAGAAACTCTGCATACCTCCTGCATCCAAATACATAAGAAAGATGACTGGCAAAATAAAAAATGTGAAAGCAGTATCAGGAGCATATAAGACCCTTTGTGAGGGACACAACAGTACAGAAACATCAGGTATAAACAAGAAAATCAGAGAAGACAGGTCCACCCAGTTCTGACTTCATTCAGCAATGAGCAACCTAGACCAATCTCCTGGGCCTCAGCTACCAAGACTGCAGATATCATTGTTAACTAAACATTTTCAGCTCCATAGTATTGTACACTCAGAGCTTATTTAAGATATAAGTGCTAAAGTTTGAAAATGCGGTCATAATGATTAATATCTTGTAAGAACTAACCAGTAGCATAATGTGTTGTTAATAAATAAATTTAATAAACTATTAATTTTTTATGTTTGAAACATCTCATCACAGTCTTGTCTAGATACCTGATATACATATGCACTTATATAGATATACATTAACACTTATGCAGTTGCAACAGTGCTTATTACTTCACCAAAAAGAAATCTACATTATGTACTAGTACTACAATTTGCTCTGCTGACCTATTCACCAAAACTTACAAATTCATAAAAATAGAAAGGGAGGGACAGACTACAAAAGTTATCATTGATTTTATTTTGATAGGTTTACAAATACTTGTTCAAGGTAACAAAGCATTGCTAAAAAAGATAATGAGAACAAAAACTTAGAAACTGAAAAAGTAACACGGCATATTTGAATAGTTTCTACTTTAACTTCCCATGAGAATTACATTTATTTGTAATTTGAAGCTCTAACAGTTTTGTGCCAAATTCAAATTTAATCGCTATTGTTTAAATTGCTCTACTAGCATTTTTGTTTGTTTTTCTTCGGGTGTGCAACACCACAGAAGAAAGTACTTAACAATTATGACTAGTTAGGCTGTTAGTCTTTTCTTTATTTTGCAATAACAATGAAATGTTCCATACATTATGGTAAGACCTATTTAAACACTATATTTTTTCAGGATGCTAGGTAATATCACCGAAAACACTATTCATAGACCATTGATGAAAAATAACTTCTATTTAACACAGAGATAAGTACACTGTCAAATCATTGCAAATTTTGCCACAGAATGACATACACTTTCTTTACTGAAATACTGAGTGGCAACTTATATTCACCTTTTTATCAAAGGTAGAAAATACATGTACCTTGTCAGGATTTTACAGCATAAATATATTCCTATGAACGGGGCAGGTGTAATCAAAGACATTGCTCTTGACAGTTATTGATGACCGCCACTTACCTGGAGTTTATCACTCCCACAGTAAAGCCAACAGATAAACCCTCTGAGCATTCTTAATCCATTTCACTGCAATATCAAATCATTTTGTGTTAAAGTAATCCTGGAGATAGTTCATGGCAACTTGGTTCACTTTGTCTAAATATATTCTGTTCTAGGTATTCTACAACTTCTGATGTGTTTATATTCTCATTCTTTCAGTACTTTCAAGCAGCTGCAATTTGACTTTCTGCTATTTCCAAAACTCTCTTCCTTTTTCCTGGTTGCTACTGGAAACAACAAAGATAATTGCACAATATGGACTAACTACATTTACTGTAGCCGAGAGAAAGTATTACATATAGATATTTTGTTAGTACATAGACTGTAACTTGAAAATGTAATTAAAGTAGTATCCAGCTCTTCTGTATTAAAGTTGGGAGCACTTAATCCTGTCCTCTCTTAGACATAATCTTAGGAAGATTGTGTTAAATATCTCTTTTGCAGACTGTATAAAAAATTGATTTTAGCTTTAGGTTCAGCAGATAGAAAATATGAGTCAAAGATCAGGGAACTAATCGTTGCTATAGGGTAAATGTTCATAACACCTCTAATCTCAGCTTCAGATTCCCATGGTTGGATTTATCTTTCAAAATTTAAAGATTTAGACTGCCTTTATAGTCATGGAGAGAAATAATCAGTTTTGGGATGTGATTCAACTCACCATAAGGAGGTGTCTGAAACAGGTCAGACAAACTGCATCTTAAATGTGCATCTTTATAACTAAAATAAAGGAAGCCTTGAGTGAGTAGAACAGTCATAGACATCTATATTAAGTTTCTGTTGTTCTGACATTATATTCTAAGTTGGAAATCTGTCATAGGGACAAGTATGATTTTCTTAATGAATGTTTTAGGCTTTTTGTATAAACATCTGTGTAAAAATCTGCACTATGAAACAAATATTTTTTAAATCACCTTTTTAAATTCTCATAGCATGGAATAAATCACCTACAGATGCTGTCATACTGGTTTCATTTAATTTTGTCTTTGGAGTCAGTTTATTTTCAATTTTTTTGTTTTTCAAAAAAAATTTATATCTCTTATTTTTTCTCTTACAATAATAACTACCAATACTTATCCAAATTTGGCAATGTTACAGAAATAAAAGAGTAGTAACAAAAGAGTAGTAACATATTTTAAGTGCATAATAAGAAGTATTGTTCAACTGAAAATTTCCAAACCATTAACATAAAACTATTTTTTAAATTATTAAGCCTATAAATTAAAAGGATCAGAATGCTGTAAAGGTTACAAATTCAATCATTTAAAAGGATGAATTAATTTTTTGTCTAGTTTTCTGTACAGTATCAATTCAGATTTTTTTGGGGTTTATTCCTTTCAGTTCAGGAGTTGTGCAATGCTTTGGTTTTCTATCCCTTCCTTATTCAGCCCTCTCCCCAGTTAACATTGTTCATGTATTCATTTCTCCACATTTAGTAGCAATATTAACTTATAAAGCCTGAATACCTGTGTTAAAGATCAGTATGTTGAGCTAGAAAATGCTTACAGAACAAAGCAAACTCTCAATATGGCTTTTTCTCTGCACTGTTCAGCATGACATCCGTACTTGTACTTCATTCAGATATTGAACTGTCTACAGAATCTTATATTTTACTGAAGGTCTTTTGGATTACAGTTCTCACCCACTTATCTTTAAAAACTATTCATAGTGCCAATATTGTTTTGTCAGTTTTGGCAGATATTATTTTCCTTATTTTACAAATGAGATGCGGAAGGATAAGGAAATTACAGATTTGTTGCTAGAATTACCTATTAGTTAAAAGCATGGTTATTTTTATGATTTTGTGGAACCTGTGCTGATGAAACAAATATATACTTTCTGAACTGGCACACCAAAAACCAAAACAATCGCTTACTAGCTAACAAATAGATATAGTGGTCTATATTGTACAAATTGAACTATAACTTTTAAAGTAAGATACAGTTCTTGGCTGCAGCCATTCAAATCCAGAGTGGATCCAGTTTTGTGTTTTCAGTATTTTATGGAAAGAGCTTGCATTTATTTGCAGACTGTAGGAAGGGTTTCAGAATGCACCCTAGAGCTTTATTAGATTTGCTTAGTGGAATATTATTCCAGAGCTTTTTTATTAAAGAGCATACGTTGCAGTATTTTAGGAAAGAGCTGAAGCAATAACAGTTACCAACAGATTTCAATTTTTATTAAAAAAGCAAAAAGACTCAACATGCAAGATTAATGCAGAAAATTATTTTGCAACTGAGATTACTTCCTGAAAACAATTTTGAAACTCAGTATCTAGTTTTCTTTTGTGGATTTTTTGGTTGGTTTGTTGTTTTGGTGGTTTTGGTTTTCTGTCCCCTTTCTCATGTATTGGTAATAGATGCTAATCAAGTCTGAATTCTGTTTGCTTTGTGCAGGTATCTACATCTTCTGTGTGACTGAAATAGGAAAATATTTTTCTCAGTATTTACTGTAATTACAAGAAAATAAAAGGATATGCTCAAAAACGTGTACAAGCAATTTGAATAATACAGATACATAAGTACAAGCACATTTGTGAAGTGTTAGCCTTACGGTGAGTCTTAGAAAGGACTTTAAGGACTTCCTCTTTAAGGAAGAAGATAAAACCTCTCTATGTATGAAGTTCTTTAATGACTACCCTTCCCCACAAGAAACTCAGGTCCCACATTGCCTGAGTGTTGTATTTTATCTATCATACACTTTAAATAGATCTGACTTCCAAGGAGGACTTTGCACTTCCAGAGTATAAAAGGAAACAGTACTCGTTCTAAAAGGCCTTCTCTGAAATATTATCTGTCCCAAAGCAGACTTCCCTAGTTACCTATGAAGTCGGTAATGACTCTTCTTTTTTAAGATTTATGACCAGCATGCAAAAAAACCTAGGCAAATTTTAATTTAATAGCACTCTTTAGAGGTGTGAGATCTAGAAACCAAAAGTCTTAGACTTTTATTCCCATCCAGATTTATATTGCTGTTTCTCTTGGCAATAATTAAATTTTGGTTAGTTGCAAAATTCACTGAAACTGATATGATGGGTACAGATGCTCAACAGTATTAGGTACCTTGGGCTACTTTATGCATACCTAACCTCCAAAGAGGGAATATTTTTTACAAAATTGCCACATTATATATTCACAAAAAAAAATTTAAAAAAAAAAAAAAATCGAGGTATCAATACAGTGGATTTAAACAGGACCAATTTAAGATTATACGCAGCTCAATTATAAAATAACAAAGACGTCTAAAGGTCTTTCCCTTAAAGCATTTTCAGGAACACCAAATGCTATAAAAATTTATACTGCTAGACAGAATTATGTGAATGGTATAGTCTAAAGCTACTTAAATTCTGATTCTCTGCCATTACTTATGTATATGTATCTTAAGTATTTCCTTTTTCTTTCTCCAAAATGAAATCAACAGTCTGCTCACAGCTAGCAGGAAGTGATGGACAGTGCTAGTATTACTTCTTGAGAGTCTCAGTGCCAAAACTTCTGCATTAATATCAGTTGGTTTTGTTATTGGTACTGTAAATTGGGTATTGTATTCAGCTTCAGGAAATAATTTGTTTTTTATTCTCCATAGAAACGTTTGGCTTCTAGGCCACTTTGCTTATTCTGGATATATAAAAATAGCTGCTAGTGACAAGAAGAGTGACAGTACTTGAGATGTTACTTTTAGCTCATTTCTACAAAAAAGATTGTACATACAGTCAGACTCACTGTCACTTCCAATCTATTCTTATATTCATCTTCCAGCTGTCATTTCCACGCTTGTCGAGCATCACTGCCACACAATATTTTACTTGCAGCCGCTAAGGGCCAAATACCCCCTTTCCATACACAACAGAATTTCTATTGACTTTAGTGACAGTTGTAGTCATGTAAGGAATAGAGTTTAGTTCACTGTCTTATATTCAATAGTGCCATTGAAGAAAGTTTAAGTTGGTTTGTTTTGTTGTTTGTTTGGTTTTTTGTTTTGTTTTGTTTTGTTTTTTTAATTAATATACAGAAACCTAGTATTATCAAGATTAAAAATGCACTGTAGTTCTCCTTTTATTTATGCTTGTTGCATTTACCAAAGCTTATCACATACTCTATTACAGTTTTTTTTCTTAAGTGGCCAGTAACATCTGAAATATTAACTGTCTGAAATATGAAATATGACATTTGAAATATTTTATATATAGAGAGAGAAGTACTGAGTTATTTGTGTTTTCACAAGAAGTAAGAGTATTTTTCAAAAGTTCTTACCTTCCTACTTTTAAAAATGTTACCAGATTGAGAGCCATTTAAGTTTGGTCACACTCACCTAAAAAATCAATGGTCAAGTTGTCAATGTTTATAAGAAATATTTAAAAGACATCAGTGTCAAATTAAATCAGAATTATTAAAAAAAAATATTAAAAGGTGAATTCACTGGAAAGATATGATTTATCATAATTTTGTAAATCTGGGAATAGTCTTATCCTCTTCATTATGAAACTAGGTAAAGTCAGAAGAAAGGTGTCAGTAATATGCATTGAGATGCCTATACTATGATAACTATTCTGTCAAGTTAGGACTAAATACTAAAACTTCATTTTCTTTTGTTTGGGTAAACCGCTGTTCCACCAGAAAATATCATTTGATATCACTGGGATTAGATTTCCCCTTTTTCTCAGTTGGTAAACTGGTAACATGATCTGTAAATTTGTAAAATAATCTAGTATGTAATTGTATATTACCATACATGTTGTTGTAATGAAAGGTGTTATTGTAATGAAAGATGTTTTGGCATTTATATTCCTGAAGCACATGAAGTTTCTTCCACTTTGCACAATCCTTAGCATGTTTCAACAATGAATTGTGATGCATTTTAGAGAAACAAAGAAATATATTAGAATTAAACCAAGATGGAAGACTTTCTCTTGTGAACTTCTGACAGCAGATGACAATAGAGCAGTCTCTAAAATATCCTACTCTTTCCTAGAACTAGATTAAGGGAAAGTCATTATAGAGTCCTAGATATCTGCTTAACAGTCCAAATATTCTTCTGGAGTTACTGTAAAGTGAAGAGGACAGAAAAGCAGCTCCAATATATTATTGCCTATAAACGTGGAAAACAAACAAACAAGCAAACAAACAAAAACAAACCTGAAAAATGTTTATAGGTGAAGATTAAATTTTGTTTGAAATAACCATAGCTCTGGTTTTGTATTCTTTGCAAAGAACATAATTAATAAGTTTTATATTCTAAACTAATGTAAATTTGGAATATAAAATATTGACAAGTGTTTTCCCTACTGTCTTGATTCGTACTTTTCCCACATTTTCAGACTGCCTAAATTAAGGCCTGAAACATCCTAAATACTTCAGAGAAAGCCCAGAAAACTTTAAAAAGCTTTGAATACTCAAACTAATTACTTAAAGGTTAATTGTCTTGGACCAATAGGGCCACATTTCTGTAACTCTAAGTGATTAGATCTTGTATACCTGGAGAGTTGAAAGTCATATTCAAGCCGCAATCAAAGCTAATCTCAGTAATTTTTTTTTTCTTTTTTTTTTTTTTTTTTTTATTTTCTTGGGAATTATTTCTGTTCATCCCTGTAGAAAGATGGTCTAAATATCCTTTTCTTAGCCTTTCTCTTTGGCTCTCACTTGCATGCAGACCTTCTTTTTTCATTACACTCAGATAATATTGGTTGTTCCAGTTTTGTCTCTTCAAAATATATTCAGTATAGTTTGCAAGAGACAGCGTTTTCATGGAGTATTTTAAGATTTTGGATGAAGCGAAACATCACATAGAGGACTCTATTTTTCTACATGACTTTGTATAGATCCTTAGGCCTGTAAATTCTTAACATTATTTATGCATCCAAAATTACATAGGATGAATACGGGCTGCTTTATTCCTTTTCATTATCTTGCCTGTCTTGCACTACTTATCTATTTTAATTGTTTGGCTGCAAACTCTAAGATAAATAATAATTATTCAGTGATTTTTTTCCATATTTGATTCTTCACTTTTTTTTTTTTTTTTTCCTAGTTCATTAAATACAGCATTAAAAACTTTACTCGATGTGAAAGGCTGTGCTTCTTTTGCTGTCAAAGGCAACGGTTTTATGGACTTTGTCAAGCTATCTTTTGGACTTTACTTGCTTTGTTTTCTTGAAACAAATGTGTGGAACAGATCAAAACTAAAAAAATTTTTTGCTTTTTTATTAACCAAATCCAGCTATTTAGTAAATGTTATATATAATTAAATAGTTTGGAAGGAGTGACAAAATGGTCCCTTTATTTCTTTAACCTGCTGTTATTTATTACGTTGAATAGATCCTTGACTGAAACCCTCATCAGAACCAAAGCTACCTTATATTAGGTTGTCTACACAGACAACTTGAAATATAAACAACTCCTAGTAGAAAAAGCACACTAAAAATGGTTCATTCCATGTCATCTATCAGGTGACTCTGATCCAGTGTAGATCCATGCTGGTTTAGACCTAGAAATGTAAAAGATATTCCTCCACTTAGTTTTATTACCTTCTAATAAAAGAGATCAAAAATAGAGTAAGAATTTTTGAGATAATTTCTTATTCTATACATTTCTGTCAAGGTGTAGCAAAATAAACAGCAAACCAAAATTATTTGAAGAAAGTTATTTCTCGTACTGCAAACATTTTAAATTATGACATACAGGTTTTATTTTGAAACAAATATTATTGGTCGGTAAGCTTGTTTTGCAGTTCCTTAATGTTCTCATTATAAGGAAAAAGTATATGACAGGTAAATTTCCCTTCCTTTCAGTCCATTCAAAATATAGATTTTTCCCATATTGTTTCCCCAATAGGTTTGGTTAGTTTCTTCTGTATTTCTCTCTATTGCAGTCTCCTTTATGCCTTGAGGTTATCATTGTAAAGCTCTTCAATCCTTTTTTCCGCAAGTTTACTGTTTGGAAAGACCTAGGCTTTCATTCATGGGGTGGAGGCTTTATTTCACAAAGGAAATAAAACTGTTTGATAACACCTGTTCTATCTATTTTATATCTGAAATAAAGTCTAGCTCAGTGCTGAAGCATTTGAAAAACATCTGAAAGTCACTGTTGCATAGGCCCTAGCTTCTGCTTAGGCTGTTATAACTGTCATGTAAGAAAGATTTATATGTATTTGCAGATTGGGTCAAATCCTCAAAGGCATAAAGCAAAAGGAAAATGCAGTTGTCTAACACTTTGCTACAGAAAAATAAAGAATCTTTCAAATCTAGATGGAATACAGTGCTTTAAAAAATTATGGGAACATAAGAACATGGAACACCTACCAAAGAAATAAGTGTTTGATCACTACTCCCTTTGCCAATGGAAGTGGACTTTTCAAATTGTTTTAATTCTGCTGTAGGTCCTGAAACTACGTTTTATGTATGTCATATAAATATAAACATACTTACATTTCAAAGAAGATTTAAACAAGTCACCAAGACTAAGAGTTTGTACTAACAGAAGTGTAACAATCTGATAATGAAATGTGAGCCATGACATATATGTCAATACATCTGCTATTACTTTTTCCTCCCTGGCTGTCTTAAATAAATTTAGGAAAAATTCTGTTCTTCTGTGTAGGTTTCTGTATGGCTCACATCATAGAATGACAGAGGACTAGAATGTCACCTAATCAACTTTCCAGATCTAAGCCAATATTAGCTCCACCTATGAATCTCCCAGTAGAGATTGGCAGAGATAGAGAATCTCTCAATAGAGAAGGTATTCACAGTCTTCCCATATTAAACTATTTCAGTATTTCATTATTTAACCATTGGAAAGCTTGTTTTAGACTGTAACCTGAATCTTCCTTGCCTTGATTGAAATCCACTTAATATGGATATAAAGAACAGATTTATTACCTTCCCCCTAGCAGTAGCCTTTGACGAATTCAGAGAACATTAACATTTATGTACTCAGTCTTAAATTTTAGAAATTTAATTAAAGTCCCTTTCTAAACCCATCCTCATGTACTCTGTTTTCTGTACAACTGATAATTTACATTACTCTCATTCTGATCCATGAGCTGAGCTCTTTCAGGAAGTGCAGTGTCCAAATCTGGATGCAGTTCCCCAGTACAGCGTGAGAGACTGAAATGTCCTATGACCTTCTCAAAGCTTGCTTGTGTCTGTGCAAACCTCCAAGACAAGCTTCTGCGGCCTGTGGATTTGGTCTGGAGGATGCTGCCCAGAGAAATGGAAGTGTATTGAAGGATGCACCCCCCCACTTCTTTGCAGTAGCATTGTCCAGACTCTTTATACAAGCTTCAAAGGGGTGGATGTGTAGTGGGTTGGCCCATCCTGTAGCCGTTTGTGGCTCCATTGTGTAGGCCAGACCCCAAGCATGCATTGATAATGAACTGACAAGAGGCAAACATTCCTGCCATGAAGCCAGATGCAACAAAACCTTTTGGACCAGAGAAAAAAGACCTAAAGGTGGGCAGATATGCTAATCAGCCAATAAGACAAACTTAAAAAGGCAGCAGAAAATTTTGCTCCCTGTGCATCCACCAAGGAAGCCAGATCCGTCTGCACCCACCACCGAAGAACTGAAGACTGAGGACCAACGGGACGCTGCAGGATCCATCGTGGTGACTATTCTTGCAGCCCTATCCCGCATCCTTGCTTTATTTCTGTCTTTTCCTTCCATTCTGTCCTATTGCTACCTCTCTTCACTTTTAATAATAAAAACCTGGTTTGGGTATACGGCATTTGACCTCGTTTGTGTCTTAATCTCGCTCTTGGGATCGTATCCAAACCTCTGTTGACATTGGATTAGACCTCAGCAATGTAGGGTAGAGCACAAGATTCTCTTTCCATTCCCTGTAGACACGTTTTTCAAAGTTATTAGTCAATATTTTGTCTGCCTTTTTTTGGTGGTAGAACAGTTTGATTTATGTGGAGCTTGATTATTTCTCCATGTACATTTATATAAAACTGTCACTTGTCCTTATCCTGTATTTATGCAGATGATGTCCTTAAATGCAAAATGAGTCATTTTTGTCCCCGGTTGAATTATAGTTTATATATTTTTAAGATTATTTCTCCAATTTCTTTAAATTATTGAAAATTCTAGTCCTTATTTACAAGAAATGTTCACCTCCTCCAGGTTCATACTGTTTGCAGATTTAATGAGTTTATTCTCTAGTTCATCATCTATTGCATTCAGTACAAACCTCTAAGGAACCTTACTAATACTTCATTTTAATAATGATTCTTTAATAATTAATAGCAAAATTTAATAACTAAACTTTTTAACTATGATTTTCTTAAAATTTTCACACAAAACCTGTAGTAGTTGCATGAAAATATGATTTCTAACACTACTGACATAAATCACTATATTAAAAGAAAACCATAAGCAAGAAAAACAAATTGCCAGATATTTGTGAGAACAAATCAACCTCACATAGCTTTACTGTAACTTTTTCATCTCTGAACGGTCTATTATCTGAATACAAAGCTGATCAAAGTAACGTATATGCAATCAAAGATGAGCTTCAAAGAAGAAGCACTCAGCTAGCTTGAAATAGTGAGATATTCTGGAAATCTTGTAGCAGTTATCTTTCTGAAATACCAATCATGAAGAGTAGAATTAGGATTGCAGAATTAAGTTGATCCTACAATTATTGTTTATATCAGAATTTAAAACAATTTGCAATTCATATGATTAATGTTTCTTGATTTATATATTCAGAAAATTTATTTTACATTATAAATTCAATTTATCTTTCAGATATTCAACCCAGGTCACTCATCTGTTAGTGCAAACTGAAAAAAAAACAAACAAACAAACAAACAAAAAAACCCACAACAAAATCTTAATCAGAAAGTGTATCTCCTCAGGACATTTTACTACTGGGACAGTGTGCACTGTCTCAGCCCCAAATCTCTGCCAAGCATGCATACACGTGCTCTAGTATATAAAGGAGACGTGTGGTCTCTCATTTACATTTTTCAGTTGGTGTGGCAGGATCTTTAGAGCAGTGGGGATCACTGCTGGGGGAAGGCTGTGTACTGGTTGCTAGCTGGTGAGCAACTGCATTGTATATTACCTGTTTGGACTTACTATTTTTACTGTTGTTTTGTTACTATTACTAATTATTTTTTTTTTTTTATTTGACATATGAATTTCTTTTTTTTTTGTCCCTCCCCTTCTTCATTGGGAAGGAGGTGGGGAAGCAAATGACTGGACACGTAGTGACTGGCTACCAGCCGAGTTTAAACCACAACATAAGGGAAATTATTTTTCAGTCTTTCCTTAATAAAGACTTAAAAAAAATACCTTTATTGTTTGATATTTAAACGTGTTGAGATATTTAAATCACATACTAGTATTAAAAAGCAAGTATTTATTATCACTCCTGAAAACTTAGTGCAAGTGGCATAAACATTTGGTTTTAATGCAAATCAAAGCATTGTGTATACAGGACCAGAGAGCTTTTTCAAGGTTATTTCTCCAGGTTTACTGCTTTAACTGCAAGAGTTGGAAGAGAGGGAAAAATTAACACATAAACCTAGGATGATATGACCTTCCAGCATTACCCACCTTAAGTCTTGTCAGTCACTGATTCATGAAGTTGGCTGAGAATTAAAAAATTTATAAAGTAAACACACCCTACTGCATTCTTCTTTTTGGTCACAAGATACAGACTGACTCAATTTGATCTACATAAAATAAGAAAAAATGCTGAGCCCCAGGTATCTCTTCTGTGAATGGCAAAATTGCACATTTTATTGCACAAATGAATGAGTAGAGCTCATTGATAGAGAGTTCAGATGAAATAGCTGAAGAGGGTATCGACAGATACTCTCTTCTTTGTTGAAGTAATGGTAGTTATACAATAATATACAATAATGTAATCCTAGTATTAATCTGGATGTCCAAAGTTAAAATAATGCAACTAATCACAATTACCTGTACACTAGTCTCCCAGCTAATCATTATATCTGTTTATCTCTCAGTGACATAGGTAGAATTATTTCTCTCTTGGTTATAATTTCCACCAATTTGATTCTTGTTTTGGTAAGATATGGCATTCTTCTGATCAGAACAAATTTTGTACTTTGTTTATGATCAGATTAATTAATCTAGGTATGAAGGTAACAGATAATATATCAGAACAAAGAAACAAGAATCAAAACTGTTTTGTTAAATTCTGCTTACATGGCCACCATGCATGTTACAAATCACAGGCACTGCAAGTGAATAGTTCTGCTTATTGAAAGTGCTTGCACCATATTCTGTGCAATAACCAAGTAAAACAAGATCAGATTTAATAAGTGCTACAAAATTAAAATTTAGAAATTATATATAACAAGTGCTCTTGATCAGAAAAATACGTGAATGGAAACTGGACCTGAATGAAAGATTCACATAGCAACAACTTAACCTTTATTAACTCCTCCACTACTGTGTTTCAGTTATGACTAAAATTAGAATAACTCTATTTTGTAAATGAAAAATGGGCATATATAAATTTTGGGGTTATAAAATTATATTAAAGAACATTCACGCTATATGTATTTCCTATTAACATTCTTTTTTTTTTTTTCTGAGTTTGAGAACTTTGGTATTACTTTCTTCTGTCAGCTGTGAGCTGATGAGTATGAGTTATATGTTATATGAATATGAGTTATATGTTATATGAATATGAGGGAAGTGATCTTCCCCCTGTACTCAGCACTGGTGAGGCCGCACCTCAATTCCTGTGTTCAGTTTTGGGCCCCTCACTCCAAAAAGGACATTGAAAGACTCGAGCATGTCCAGAGAAGGTCAACAAAGCTGGTGCAGGGTCTGGAGCACAGGTCGTACGAGGAGCGGCTGAGGGAACTGGGGGTGTTTAGTCTAGAGAAGAGGAGGCTGAGGGGAGACCTCATCGCCCTCTACAGCTCCCTGAAAGGAGGCTGCAGAGAGCTGGGGATAAGTCTCTTTAAACAAGTAACAAGCGATGGGACAGGAGGCAATGGCCTGAAGTTGCACCAGGGTAATAGGAAGCATTTCTTTACAGAAGCGGTTGTTAGGTGTTGGAATGGGCTGCCCAGGGCAGTGGTGGAGTCCCCATCCCTGGAGGTGTTTAAGAGTCGGGTTCACTTAGTGTTTAGGGATATGGTGTAGTTGGGAACGGTCAGTGTTAGGTTAATGGTTGAACAAGATATTCTTCAAGGTCTTTTCTGACCTAGATGTTTTTGTGATTCTGTGATACTGAGAAGCCAGTTATACTGAATACATTGCTAAAAAGTGTTAGTGATTTATTTTGTATTGTATTGTGGTGTGTTCTTTGAGAATAAATGTCTGATCTTCGTAGATATTAGTTTAATACCAGTTTACTATTGGTTGTATATATTTTAAACTTTATATATACCTTAATAAATATTTTTTCTTGCTATAAAATATTCATCAATTACTTACTGTATAATAGAAGAGTAATGAAGTTCTTTGTGCAATTCTGTTGCTCTGTTATTTAAGTAAGGTTACGTTCTTAATGAAATTTTATCGGAATATCAATACTCTTCAGCATTAAAAGCCAAATAGTCATCTGTTGTATTTTATTTTCTTTTTATTTTGGTTTGTAATCCACTAAAGTAAATTTTAAGACAATTTCATAACACCGTAATAGGCTGGAAAATGAATGCATTAGTGACAATATTAAAGGCTTACTGGATGTCAGGTATATTGATTAAGAGCATGCTGCATTAATTCAATTTTCTGTTTGGCTCTTAGCTACTTTTAAGGGGTACATCAGTGGGGTCTGTTTTTCTTAACCATCATGAGAGTTCAATAATATTCTGACCTTGTAAAGTCTGTTAATGTGCTGAATGTGACGCACAATATTCACATCTCTCAGAAAATGATATCACAGACTAAATCTGATGTACAGTGTGAATTCATGCAGTATTTCTGAGACTTGCATATGTAGCCTAAAAGATCTCCAAACTTCATTTCATGCAGAAAATGCACATCTAAAACTAACAGAGAAACTTGAAATGGCAGTTAGAGTTATAATCTCTAGTATATATAGATGGTGAGAACTTAAATGCTTAGTATATAAAACAATGAAGTAAAATTAAATTTACAATGTTTCTTATGTGCATATAGTATAATAAGTCAAAATCCCTAAGGGATTCATGCTTTAAATTTGCTCTGTAAAAGAAAAGATGTAGAAGATTTTCTTCTTTTTTTCAGTTTTCCATTTGAAAGTCATCAATATGTCTTAAATTGTATTTTTAAAGGAAGGCTTATGCTCAAGTACCTGATATTTATTTCTCCCTAGAAAATATTTTTCTTCTGTTAATCACAAAGGTTTAGTTTCAGATTCCCAACCATTTAAAATAGGCTCACTAACCTGAAATCAACAAAGCCAGTGTACAACTAAGACAGCTGTGCTAGTGACAGCAAAGACTATGAGAACAAAAGAGATATGTATAAAACAGCTGCTGCATAAGCAATGTCAGTGGAGGAGACATAATGGTCCATATATAGAGCTATCAAGATTAAATGATGGAGTGACAGCTCCAGGGGGAAGTACATATGAAAGATTTTCCTAAGAAAAGCTTCAAGTGATAACTGATCAACATTTGTGAATGCTGGAGTGTATCAAAAACAGGCATTGAGAAATATATGAGTACAAGGGCACCATGGAAGGTAGAACACTTCACTTAGTGAGATAAAGACCTTTAGAAGGCACAAAGCTGAAATGGGATTGAGAGACCAGGAATGTCTTTAGTTTCTAGGTAGACTGCTGATTTCCCCTTTCCCTTCAGATTCTAATCATTTTGGTTAAAAGATTATGCATTTGCAAAGTGTGCTGCTCGATATCATCTCAGTCTTGTTAGTGTGCTAGTTTATTACCACTAATTGTACTATTTATCACAGCTCAGTTGGTTCACAGCTGTCAACATAAAAATATCCTCCATTGATGACCCTACTGAACAGTGCCCCATGCTTCCGTTACTGCCTATATCAGACATTAATAGAGAAACACTGTTACTGAGATATGCTGACATCATTGATTAGGCTTTTGAATACACTAGAAGGTAAACAGAAACATTAATTTTAATTTTAAACTCCATTAGGAATTTGAGTGTAAAACAAAACTGGTGCCTGCAGAATACAAGTGAAGGTTTCTTTAATGGAGCAGCAGCCATTTATTTTGTGGTTTCTAAGGGAAACTTCCAGAACAGATAATAAAAGCCCTTTAAAAATATGAGAACATTTTCCAAAAAAAATTGTCTATGTAATTTAAAGTTACATATTCTGATTGGCTACGCATTATAGGAAAGGAGAGAAAAATAAAATCCATACTTTAATTAGTCGTTTTAATGTATCACTGACAGGTATTGTTATATAGGGCTCCGGTGATTTTTATATACAGAAATAATAAGATAAACTTTAAGAACTGTGACCAAAACCCTGGCTTTGTTAAAATCCGTGACAGTTTTGCTATTTAATGAAAACAGGACAATTTTATACATCTTATGATACTCACCTACAGCAGGCATAGGTGAGTATCATATGTACAGCTGTAAAATGTTTGGGTCCAGATCATTGGCTAATGTAAATCTCAGCATAACTGAGCTGAGATCAATGAAGTCAAAGAAAGTGGAAGGAAATACAGAATATGCAATAAAAATAAAGTAATGGTTGTGGACAGATTCTGCTGTGACTTGTGTAGCTGGGCTTTCTTTAGAATTGAATATTTAAGATTTCTGTGGCATCAGGAGGTTCCTTATTTATAGATATTGATACTGCCCAATATTGATATAATTCTGTTGTCTGTCTCTCAGGTTCTGATAATGATCTTGCACACTCCACTTTGTCCAAAGAGATTTCTTGTGACATCTTATGTGTTTATGGCTATATCCCTCTATCTTACAGTACTTTGTGTTTTCACTCTTACATTGTGTTTTCAATCGATGTTAATTGATTAATTTTTGAATTTGACAAGACAGGCCACGTTTGGAACAAGTTTATTCTACATTTGTCATTTTATAATTGTTGTTTACACTGTCTAATTTATCTTTGCACCTTCTGTTTATTTCTATAAAAAAAATCCCTTATGATTCCTTCCATTATACACATATTTCATATGTTCCTCTCCTCCTCTAAAGCTTCTAAAACTACTCACCTCTTTCTCCCCACCCAGTTTTGTAGAAATTACATGAAGATAATCACACTAGATATTTTGATCTTCACATACTAAATATTCCAATCCTGTATTCCAGCTACTCCTCATGTTTTCAGATACATAAGGCATTTCGACTATAGTTCAAAATAATTTATTAATTCATTAATGTCAACTGATTAGACAACAAAAGAAGTTTCACACCTGCAAAGCAAGAGATGGAGTGGCAATGAGGACAGTAATGAAGTGTGTGATATAATGCGTGTCTTCATGGAGTAGCAGTGTGAAACACAAAGTTTGGCAGGGAATGAGATTGTGGAGAATTGTGTAATATATCATAGAGATAATCTATATTGAATGTTTGTTCATTTAAAATAGCTTTGAATTTTCATCTGGTCTTCCAGATTTTGGTTCCTTATTGAGGAGCAGGACTGAGACACAGAGATGGAGTGCTTAAAAGAGTGACTGTAATTGGCTTTTTCTGCCATTTTTGACATTCAGGTTATTGAGTATAATCTCTTTTCTACTTTGTTTGAAGAGGTCATTGAGAATAACTTGGAATTATACTGAAGAGACTGTATAGTAGCCTGGAATTATGATCTGATCATTGTTACGTATGCCAGTTATTGTGGCAGCCATGGAGATGTGAATGTGGGTAGCCCTCAGTGAGTGATATGCTCTCAGGACTACTAGTCTCATTCTTGTGTCCTGTCTTTCTCCCCAGCATAAATTTTTTCATATTACATGTTCTTTGTATATTTTTTCTCAGAAAGTATGTCCTCATTGGAGTACTACATTTGGGGTATTTGACAAGCATAGTATTCTAATGTTTTATCATATAACACTAGAAGGCATGACTTATGGGGAGGGACTGAGGATACTAAGTTTGTTCAGTCTAGGGGAGATCTACTATGGTTCATGTATCTGCTTGACTTATAATGTCAGATAATCCATCAGTCAGATAAAAAATGCTGAATTATTCATTAGAATTCAGAACTCTGATGGTTCAAAATTACTTTGATGATTCAGCAAATGAAAAAAAAAAACACATTAGAATTCCAGTTACATCCATGGACCTTAGAGCTGTAGGATACATACATGCTGTCAGTGAACTTAATGCTTATGCCAACATTTGAAGTACTTAAAAAGTATGGTTTAGTTTTTTTGCTACAACATACCCAAGATGCACAAATACAAATACACAATACAAATACAAATTTGTTTACAGCAG
The DNA here is from genome assembly GCF_965140245.1 of Athene noctua. Classification (NCBI taxonomy): domain Eukaryota; kingdom Metazoa; phylum Chordata; class Aves; order Strigiformes; family Strigidae; genus Athene; species Athene noctua. Next base: position 32,019,509 of record NC_134037.1, on the reverse strand, counting down.
AAGCCCTAATGGGTTATTGACTGCTTATTATATAAAAAATTGTTTGTCCTGTATTAATAGCTAAGAGCATGAAAACGATTGAGGTAGCATGGGAGAGTTAAAGAAAATATATGGTCGCTCTCAGATACTTTTCAAATATTTGTATACTTCATCTGTTACATGCATAGAACTCATGCAATGATACACAATTATTTGTAGAGAGTGATTGTAAATATGCAACAGCACTTTCCAATACAGGATTATGCTCATTGTCTTTTTTGTTATAAAAACTCCTTCTGGTTACCTTTCTGGTACTGTAATTGGTAGTTAATTATAAAAAAATTTGACGCTCAAATTATTTGAAAGTCAAGGTTGATGAAAATTTCTGAATTCGCTTGAAGGCAAATGACATACACAGTTTTTGCTCTACTATTTTTCACTTAATAAAAATAGTACATTGAATTGTTATGAGGATTTTAAATATTAATGACTGAGATAGAGGTAATTCCATTACACACCCCTTTAGGCACCCTTTCTTGTCATACTCCATCACTAGATTTTGTATTAATTTTCCAATGATTTTTCAATTTTAAGAAAGATTTGTTCCAATTACAGTAAAGCATTAACATTAATAATTATTTATAATAATTCATGTATAATCCCCAAAACAACCATTTTTAAAAAAGATTTTACTTTTTCAGCAGTTACCAAAATGATATTTTTCTCCCACAAATGGGTCAGATGACTACTTGTCAGTCATGAGATCTGGAATAGCTACTAGGGGGATAACCTTTACAAATTCAACAGAATATTTTGAAAAGCATTCTGTGCACTATACAACTTGTTAGTATCTATTTAAGAAAGCAAGAGTATCTGAGAATATTTTATATGGTTTAACACAAGCAGGATACCAGCTCCTCTATCCACATTTGGACATTAGGAAAATTTTCTCCACTGAGAGGGTGGTCAGTCACCAGAACAGGCTCCCCAGGGAAGCGGTCATGGCACCAAGCCTGTTAGAGTTAGGATCTGGACAATGCTCTTAGTCATACTGTTTAGTTTTAGGTACTCCTGTGGGGAGCAGGGAGCTGGATTTGATGATCCTTATGGCTTGATCATCCTTGAGATGTTCCGTGATTTATGATTTCCAGAATAAAGAAAACTCCAGAGGGCTTTTCCTTTCTCTTAAACCCCCCCCCCCCCAAAAAAAAAAACAAAAACAAAAAACCCAGCCCAAAAAACCCACACCAGTAAGAATGTTATTTCTTCCATTATCCTCTAATCTTCAAATATTACTCTTTCCTCTAATCTAACAGTAGCTCTTTGTTAAATTGCTTTTGTTAAAGTTACCTTATTTGTACAGTCACTATGATGAAAAATGATCTAAAAGTCTATATTCTCTGTTTGCGGTAAATCTGATGCAAGAGTTATTTTGGATTGTCATGTTAGATTTGGGGGCTTAGGTTTGGGTAGGGTTTTTTTTGTTTGTCTTTTATTTTTGGTACACAGATTATATAGTTTATTGATAGTTCAAATCTTAAGGGGAAAATACTTTCATCAACTGAATATTTTCTACAACATGATCATGGTGAACAACTAACACATATCAATGATACGATAATGATGTGCGAAATGATTAATTAAAAAAGTAGACAGATTTTAGGGTAAAATCTGGTTAAAAAATAATAACATCAACAAAGACATAGAAAATTATGATCAAACTGATTTCAAAATGAAGAACATGGAAGACAGCAGGTAATTGAAAAAAAAATCTGAATTCTTTATTTACTGTTGTCTTAATTTCGTCATAGTTTATTTAAGTAACATTTCTTTAAGCAACATTTTTTTTCCAGTGATTTTTTTTTTTTTGGTGGGGTTTTGTCTGTTTGTTTGTTTGTTTGCCAGGGGTACAGGAGAGAAATGTCACCAAAGTCAAATGTTTTTGTTACCCTTGTACTCTAACTCTACATATGATGTCCACATATAGTGTAACACCAGGATAGATCCCTGGAAGAGAGATTTCAGTGGCAGGTGTGATCTGTAACCCATATCAGATTTGTAGGAGTGAAATGTCAGTCAGTGTTATAAATAAAAGGAAGACTGGACAAAATTTTTAGCCTTACACTATATCACAACACATTTTTTATTAAAAACAAAAAGATTAAAGACCATGAGTCAAAAAATATGAAAGGTTAACAGAAAGAATAAAAGAGTAAATGAGTGCATAACACGAAATGCTGAGATACATTTATTTTATTGAGTGTATTCTGTTTCTAGCATCCAAGGGATTATACTGTAGGTTCCCTGGTCCTCAAATCAAACAGCACAGAGATTTTACATAACATGATAATATAAAATATAATATTCCTCATTAGAATTTCTATTCATGTATGTAGGTTTTTCTGTGGATTTTTGTAATGGAACAAAATATATACTGTTTAATTTTGTAAAGGAATAATTTTAAAATATTTAATCCACATCGTTGTAGACTTGATATTCATTTAAAGTGAGGTTTCACTGGACTGGAAATTATGAAATAATTGAAAAGTCTGGTTAGTTCATTTTATTCAGGTGGGAAGAGATTACACAATCAGTCTCATCTGGCTGTCAAAAAGAGTTCATAGATAAAGGATGAAGGTGAGAAACAGACTGACAAACATATTTGGTTTCCTTGAAGAGATCACAGTTGTGGTATGACAAGAGAATGGGAAAGGCAGGGATTTTAAAGTCTCGTTTTATTTTCACATGTTAAGCAGTTTTCTGTGGATTTCCCTTTCTGTAAATATCTGTTTCTGATGTTTTAATGTTACATGTTTTAGCGAAAAGAACAATGTAGGTGTCCACTCTGTGCCCCCTAGTCCTATAATGTCTTCAAAGGACTCAATTTTTTGATATCATAGGTAATCCTACATCTGTGAATTTCATACAGGAAGTAAAGTTGGAGATTGGTTTGTGGGTTTGGTTTGCTTTTTTTACTGATGTGTAAGATTAGCTCTGGCTGGCTGCCAGATGCCTACCAAGCCATTGTCTCACTCCCTCTCCTCAGCAGGACGGGGAGAAAATAAGATGAAAAACTCATGGGTCAAGATAAAGACAGATTAATGTTAGAAAGCAAAGCCTGCACACAAAAGCAAAGCAGAAGAAAGAATGATTTATTCTCCACTTCCTGATAGGCAGGGCCTCAGTACATGTAGCAGTTTCTTCACATGATAAACACCTTAATAATGGAATCCCCTGTGCCCCTTCCCACCTCCCCTTTCCCTTGGTTTTAATTACTGAGCATGATACCATATGTTACAGAATATCCTTTTGGCCAGTTTGGGTCTCCTGTCCCGGTTATGTTCTCTCGCAACCCTTTGTCCAGAGAACTGCTCGGCAACTGCTAAAACACTGTTCCAGCTACAAATACAAAACACAGCACTATAGGGTCTGCAATGGGCAAAGTTAACTCCATTCCAGCCAGACGGTACAACTGAGTGTATGCGTACATGTGAATTCATGTTTTATTTGGCAGAGACATCCTACTAAAAGGCAATTTAAAGTACTGGGAGGAATAACGTATACACGGAAGGAGGACTAAGCAAGCATAGGGCTCCTGAAAACATTACACTAAATTCAACGATCATGGGGTTAAGAAGAAATAGCCTTTCTATAGCAAACATTTCAACCTAAACTTTGTTACTGTCTTTGCACCAAAACCAAATAATTTAAAAATCAGTCTTTAGCAATGCATATCCTACAGCAGAGGCACATTTTTTCTCCTGGATTTCAAGAACAGTTTTCTTTTATTATGAGTTCCTAAAATATGTTTAATATTTTTTGGTTTTAATCAGATGTAAATTATTACAAAATCCTATCTAAGGCTCCAAGCACCCTGACACAATTAATCATATGATAATTGCAATTAAATTCTCAGAAGATTAAAACTGATTTCACAAGAATGAGATTAATAAATCAATCAGATACCAACACTCTCTATTGATTAGGAACCAAACCAATATCATTCCATAGAGGCCCTGTCACATAATTCTATATTTTATTATGCCTGAGAAATAATTTAATTTGGTGACTTTTTTTCTGAGTTTAGGCAAATATCCCTCCCTCATATTATCCCACTTTCTTCTCTTTAGCAAGGGTGTTTTAGCATCATCTTAAGATACTTTATGTTATATAAAATATTTTCTTTTGTCACAAATTTAAGTTAAACAATAATTGTATCCAGTTTCAAAGACAAATACACTATGATTTGTAGTATTGCATTTGTCAGACAGATAAAGACTCTTCAAATTAATTCCACATATATATGCTTTCATTTTAAAAAAGAAAATAAAAAGCCACCAAAAAGCAAACCTACCTGCTTTCTATGTAAATACAGTCTTTTCAATCAGAAAAGCTCTCTCAAGGGCTCTCTGTTAATGATTGTCAACAGAAAGAGAATATTTTCTCTGAAGTCTGAAGATTTTCTAAAACAATGAACAAAAGGGAAAACAAAAAGATCACTTTAGTTAATTTCTTCTCTTACTTCTTCGGGGGGAAATAACCATAACCTCTCTTTTGGTCATGCCCATATATCCCAGCATTTCTCCACACATTAAGAGCTTCATTTTGTCTGCATTGTAGGAGGTATGGGACAAACAAATGGTGTCCAAGGAAAGCAAATGTAAGAAAAGAAAGAATATTAGAATATTGAAAGCAGGCCGTGAAAGAAATAAAACTACACTGTGCTGTAGATGTCCAAAGATTTTCTAGAGCACTCCTACAGTTATGTAGGGACTCTAGGATAAAGTGTTGCATGTTGGTGCTAACTAACTAATTTAGATTAACTGATTTACCTGAGTCCACAGGTTTTAGTACCATCTGCTAGCACCTAAAATTAGCCTGGTCTTTTTAACAATGAAACTCAGCAAACAAAAGTAACTAGGTAGAAAACAGAGAGAGAGAAAGATAGAATATTTTGATGTTTAACATAATCATGTGAGATATTTCAGTTTTGAATGTTCATAGAAGGACTTGTCATACCCAGTCTTTAGAAAACATAAGGGAAATTGCAAACTATTTTATTTTTAAAGTTATAATAATGATCATTAATTCAATAGAAAAATATCTGTTGGGACAAAGTAATTGATATAAAGAGTTAAATTCTTAGTCCATAGAAAAGCTCCTAAATTTTTTCCTCAGTAAGGAATGCTTGGAAGAGTCAAGATTTATTATTTATGCTGAAGTTTTTTGGAAAAAAAAAAAAAAAAAAAGTAACTGAAACTTGAAAACGTGGTAAAAACTTACCTGTAAGCTGAAATTCCAGTTACTAATTAAATATGACAAGTTAGACACCTACTTCACTTTTAACTACATGTTACAAGTTAGGATCTTTCAGAAAGTCCACTCAGGTTTAAAAAGGGCGTGGTGAAAGTGGATGTTACTTTGACAGAAAGTACACATCCCAACATTTTGTATCATGTTTTTAAATTTATGTAAAACCATTTATCATTTCATACTCTATAGGTGTTACTGGTTTATGCAAAAAAAATTAACTTGAAAGTCAGCATATGAGAATTACATCAGTGTCTTTAAAATAGTTCAATATACCATTTATCTACTCAAAATTTAGCAAGGTTCATTTCCACACATGACACTAATATAAGCCTATTTACCTATCAGCCAACAGGAGTTATGTGTATGCAAAGTGAAAGTGAGATTCCACATAGCTGATAGCGGTTCCTATTTTAAGTGATTATTATCATGCTAGAAAAAAACTGAACTGTACCTTATACCAAAATTTTAACATAAACATATAGTATGTGATCCATGACACACTTCACAAACGTGTCTTTGCAAATTTTGAGATGACAGCAGTGCATATGCAGCTGCATATTTATTACATAGCAAGGTAGTCAAACTTGTTTACACAATGCACATGATTCTATTATCTTCTATGCCTATCACCTGCTGATTTCTTTTTGCCTGTACTCTTTCTGAATTCTAGTTAAATTGAATTTCCCTTTACAATAGTTTTAGACTCTTTCCTGGCTCTTTGACTTTATAGCTAGTCATTCTAAGAAATGTTACTAAAAAAAGAAATTACATGGAGAGTGAGAGAAAATCTGCCTGGAAGTATTATTATAACAAGGACTTTGTTATAAATAACTTTGCCTAAAGGTTATTTTATCTTTATTTTTTCAGAGAAGGGTGTGAGAAGCTTGATACTTTATACACTTGTTGAAACTAACTTAGTAATTGGCTCTTTGACCCATTATTTCAGACATTTAAAACTTGTTTTGAGTTGAAGGTCTTAATGACATTTACAGACTAGAATGATTACCTAAATAATTCAGTCAAAAAAAAAAAAAAAAAAAAAAAAAAGAATTATCGGTAACCATCAAATACCTAAGCAAAATTGTGCGTGGTTCAATAGTAACTCCAAATTTTACAAATTACTAAGATGACTAAGGATGAAAGAGGGAGAGGCTAGTAATGGGAGAACATCAGCTGACATGAGTTTTGAATCCCCAAAGACTTCTCCCTCTGCCTAAAACTTTTCCTGTGGATACTGATTGTTACTGTCTCCTTTTAGGCAGTTCCTTAACAACTACATGCTATTTCTACTAATCCTTGCCTTTATCATTTTAACAAATATTTTCCATATGTCAGAGGTCAAGGAGCATCTGGATGACACTCTCTATCATATAGTTTACTTTTAGGCAGTCCTGTGAGAAGCAGGGATCCTTTTGGGTCCCTTCCAACTTGAGATAGTCTATGATATGATATGTTATTCTATCAAGCACTCTATTGATTTTATTTTTTTTTTTAATTTTAGTGGAAAATACTTTTTTTGTTTTTTTTCCATTTCATGGAAAATCCCTGTTACATTTTCTCTTTTTTTTTTTTTTTTTTCCTTCAATCTGTAATCTCTGCAGCAGACAAAGTTTTCTTCAGTTTTGTGCAATCATCTACTGTCACAAGACACTACTCTAGCACACAAATGCAGATGCTTTATGTATACTTTATCTCTCCCACTAGACACTTTGTAAAGTAAGGATAACAGTTTACTGTAAGGTAAGCCCTTATGTTCAATTTGTAGAGACATTACATTTGTCACCCTTCAGATCTGAAAGGCCAGTTTAAGTAAGGTATCACTCACTACAGTAAAAAGAAAGGATTTAATCCTATAGAATTCATGTGACTATATTATCTGGTCCTGGTGATTTGTTTTTCATTTTATAAATTTGCTTCTTAACTTCTGTTTTAGCATTTCACTTTCAGAAGGATTTTATTTCCACACCTCCTCTAAGTTCCCTGTAAAGGTTTCCAACATGGGAACTTCCTCAGTTTCTTCCACAGTTAACAAGAGAGACAAAGAATACATTTAATTATTATGGTTTTAACTTTTTTGACTATTCTTTATTTTACCCTGAACATCTTAATGCCCTAGGGACTTCCTGGCAGAACACTTCTAATATATTTGAAGAAAGTTTTTATATTTATGGTTTTGGTGTACAGTATTTTGGGTATTAGGAAAAGTGAATAGGCTGACACAAGGGACAAAGTGGACAGCTAAGAACAAAATTAGTAATTTTTTCTTAAAATGCAAGTATCAGCTCTTACTAGGATTTTTTACTTTTGTAGTTTTAACATCTCTGGGGAGATCAGGGATTTCCTCCAGTGTATCAAGACATGGTTTCCAGTTACCTAAATCTTTCAAACATGCTGTACGGTAAATTTCACTTTCATGGCTTGCGAGTGGGAATTTTTTCCCCCTTTGTGATCATATACTAGATTCAGACTTCTCAGAAGTTACTCCACAACAGTAGGACTTCAAACAGCACAGAGTATAACAGAACAGTAGCTGACTTCAAACAATGTGTTTCTGTTGCATGTCAGGCTAAAGTAAGAAAAAAAGAAAAGGAGGACCAACTGCATCTTAACTAACTGCAGGAAGAGATGGATAACCTTTTTTTTCCAAGACCTGTTGACACAGTCAAGCCAGGACAGCTCACCTGGATGCTGGTATTCTAGCAAAACTTGTTCTAAAAAGGACAGAACATCGACTTGGAGCTCTGCTTCACAGAAGCTGAGATCGAGAAACTGAGATTATTCAATGAATAAGAAAGAGCACTGCAGATCAAAAGATGTAAATCCTAATTCTTCTCTTATATGGAGTTCTATAAATCAGAATTGAGCAAATTAAATTAGCTTGATACTGAAGCAATGCAAATTAACAATCAGCCACCTTTTCTCTCTGCTGGGTTTTATCCTCACCTGCTATATAGCCCTGTGCAGTGATCACAAGCTCTCCAACTTTAGTCCCTCCTCTCTTAAACTAATCTATGCTGTTGATCCACCTCGAGTTTCCACCTGCCCAATGAAAACAGATTTTCTTGGGTGCTGAAGTGTAGCAGCTCCTGATTGCCTGCTTCGGGGCTTCACGGTAGTTGGGGCCTTTGGCCAATGGGAGCCCCTATTGACCACAGATCAGATTTGGTCTGGGCATAAATGGTGGCCCCTGGGGGAGTCATATTGAGCTTGTTTCCTTTTGTGGTTGAGGATTCTTCTCTTTGGTTGGGGTGTTGTCTAAGGAAACTCCTTGAAGTCTTGATAATAAATTTAAAATTTTTGGTGCTTGGTTGTTTATTTGAGAGCCTCTGTAACAATGTGACAAATATTAAGTACATCTGGTATTAAACTGAGTTTTAGACTTCTCTTTGGTTTTGTTTTTCTAAGAAACTGCCTCACAAAATAAGTGAATATGAAAGTAAAGAATATGTAACTTTTACTAGCAATTGAAGTTATTAATACTTTTAAACTCCTTTTCTCAGTCCTTTTTCTTTTACTAGGAATATCTGTTTTATACTAAGGTTTTATTTATTTTTTTTCTGTTAGTGTATTTAGACTATTTTGGTAATAAGAGAGTAAGGGTAATTTATTTTCTTGTTACTTAAGTGCTCTTTAAAAACTTTACTGTGCAAGTCCCAGACATTTAACTTGACCATAGAAGTTATATTCATATTTATGTTTATGCTTCTACCATCTATATGGATTTTCAATATTCATTTCCAGCTACTGTTGTGTCTTTAAAAATTGTCAAGTGTATAAATATGGCACAATCTATATTCTGACTGAGCACTTTTCTGAAAACTCACACTGTGTTAAAGAATATTGTCACTGAGAATGCCTTGGGGAAGCTATCTTTACCTCATTACCATGCAAATATTACTTATCCTGAGAGGGTGAGTGGGTTGCTGTGAAAGGGAGAGGAATTTCTACTCAAAGTTTAAATAAGTTAAAGGATTTTTTTTTGGAAGAATTCCTTGCTGCTGAAACTGATTTTGGATTTTGCCAATTTTCATATTATGAAGGTGACCTCTTTAATCACATCCTGCTGCCAGGGGCTCCCTCAGAAAAAGGGCTAGTTTGTTACAGGAAAGCTTTCTGAGAGCTTTCAGGTCAGGAAATGCTTATTCTTTGAAGAGCTGGAAATCACTGGAAAAATACTGTCTGAAATACTTCATTATTAGGTGGGGTTTACTATTGTCGTAGAAACTTTGCAAAAAACCTATGTGAGGCTCTACCTTTGTTTTTTTTAAAACAAGTAGCTATTAAAAGACAAGTTACTTGAAACTTGTATGTTTGGTCTAGATCCTGATCATCTCAGACCCCTGGGAAGTTAAGATTACCTATCTAAACGCTAATTACAAATGACAATGACAAAAATTTAATTAATTAAATATTAGAAGGTTTTTTTCATTGAGTCCACATAGTGATTTTTATGAATATTTTATGTGATGGTTATGGATTTAGAGCAATGTTTTATCAAACTATCATCTTACCTTATTCACAATGACTGGTTTTTTTTATGTCCACTGTCCTTTGACTCGATAATATACTCTAAGTGTACCTACATATGCCATATTAATATTTACATATTTGTATCTTATGTATATAAAGGGCTTTATATTCTTATGCTTTCTTCAGAAACTGATTTACAGTAATCTCAGTATTTAAAATACTTGGATTATTTTAATTATTTTTTCTTTTTCTTAACCTTTCTATAGTTTCCTATCTAAAGTATAGTATTCTGAATACATTTTGTCATGTGAGATTGTTTTTCCTCTATTTTGTTGCTAGCGTTACTTTCAAATTATAATTATTTCTCCTTTTTATTTCATTGTTATCCAGGCTCAGACCACTCAGCATTCTAGACTGAAGGATGATTACAGGCTAAATTCCCGATAAGGGTCCTTAATGAAGGTATATTTGCTCTTATAATTTAATGTGCAATATCTAATGATAGTTTTAGAACATGCTCACTAATGTTTTAGGTCAGAAAAATATTAAGCAGAAAAATATTAAGCCTAGACAAGTTTTTAGTAGTTTACATTTTGGTAGTTTATATTAATTGGTTTTTTGAATAAAGTGAAGACCTTTTGCAATTTATTTTCCTTGTAAAGCAAACAAAAGGTCAACAGTCAATGCCTGTACTAAGGGGGTGACTACTTTCAATACAGTATTAAGCAGTGAGGTTTGATATTGGCCATCCATTCCTTAGGTAAGTGTCACAGTCTAATAATGGCTGCTGAGGGTTTTGTCCTCATTTTTATCTAAAAACTCTTTTATCTGTCTAACATGAAAACTGCATGTTTCCATGAAATTCTGTAGTTTTCACCGACATTTTATTTTGCCTTGTCAAAAAATTTCTAGACAGCTTCAATCCCATTCAGTTAGGCTCTTAATATGACATGAAATGGTAAAGAATCTTCTAGTGAACTAGGAAAGCTGAATAAAGTGTACAGAAAAATTATATCTATACAGATAAACTGAATGTTACCAGGGTATAGTCTTAATGATTGAAATGGAATTGATCATACTGTTCAATTGTCAAGGTGGTCCCTGGAATGGCTTTGATGCAGGTCTGTCAGCTCAGTCCAGACAATCTGTGTCAAGTATGAATCTTAATGTAAAATACCAATAGCTTCCTGGACCCAACCTGGGCATGTCTGCACTGCCCTCAGTACAGAGATAGAGTTATCCTATGCCACATGTGTGGCAGGTGCATCTTCCCTGATAAAGACGCAAACTTCTTGATCACTGAACAAAAGGGTTAAAACAAGAAGTCACAGTCTGAGGGTCAAGCTGCCCAGTTGTGTGGTGAGTGTGGTCACGTACACACCTCAATCTAAAGGCAAGGCACTTCAGTCAACAGACAAGGCCCTCAGCTAACAAAATGCCTCAGTCAAGAGAAGTTTCTAGACCACTGACCATATATAACCATAGATGAGATTCAGCTAGGCTATAAATGGAGCCCTAATGGAGAGCGAATTGAGCCAGTCCTCTTCAGAGTAGCAGGTCTGCAGTTGAGGACCCTCCTATTAGGTTGGGAAGGTTCTTAAGGAAACTCTCTGGGCTTGAGCGCCCTCATCTTTTAGGTGAGTGATTTGCACATTTTGGATCATCATTCCCAAAGCTTAAGAATTCTTAAGTCACTTGTGAAGTAATTAACCCCTCTTGCATCATTGAATCTGTGGTTTGCTAATGTTATCAGAGTTCTAAACAATTTTGATAATCTTGTTAAATTTAACATCAGTCCAAATTTGATTGTGTGCCTCTGAGACATGGAGCTTCTCAGGCAAATAGTTGCTGGCCTGATTTACTTACTGATGAAAATACAACAAAAAGAATACTGTTACATGCAGTTTTTCCTACAGCTGGAGTGTCCTCCCAGCACAACAGTAGATTTACTAGGAAAAAAATGTAGCTATTTTAAGTTCCATCAGAGATTCTGGTTTTAAATTTATCTGGACTACCCTGCAAGTACTCAGTGTTTTATCTTCACAAGACTTCCACAAGACAAATACTGTAACTGCATTTTAAGTTAAGGAACAATGTTGATAGTTTGGATAACTGAACAAATTCCTAGAGAATAACTGGTAATCCCATGAAAGTTGTCCCTTAGTTTCTACATTAACTACACATGTACATGCTTTTACTTGGCAGAGCTCAGGTAGTTTGCAAGGAGATAAATCATCTCTTTCACTCTGAGCTTTCTTTCTGCACTTTCAGAAGCAGGAGTAGGACGAAAGGTAATTCTCTCCTCAGATCTTTAATTTAATTACAGTCTGGATGGTAGTTAAACTCAGTACTAGGAAACATGATGTAGTAAATAAACAGTTTATTCAACTGTCAGCTGTAGTTGAAGAAGCAATGACTAAATTTAGCGCAGCTTCGGAGAAATTGCTTATCACTGGATGGTGGTTTCAGTTAACGGCTCTGAGTTTACTTAGAAAATGTTTAAGCAAACTCAATAAGGCAGAAATCAAGCCAGGCCTGATGGATGGTGTCTGAGTCCACCTGCAACTTAGGCCAATACCAAATTTTTATTTGAGTTGCTTTTTTTTTTTTTTCTGTAATTATGTGCCAAGATTTTTGTTTGGTCTGTACTAGATTTGGATCATGTGGGTAAAAAATAAACCAGCCTCATTTCAGGGGAATAATAAGCCTTCTAGTACAGTTTTTCAAGAAGCCCTTTCCTCTTGCTGACACCTATTGCTGTGAGAATCAAAGCCTCAAACCAGGTTTAGAAGTAAATCTCTACTCCTTGGCTGAAGAAGTGCTTGACAAAGGTTGGTATATTTGCAACTATTTGATGTTTGTTTTAATTAACACACACATTTCAATCTACAATTGCCTGAGCTCTGAAGTGACTCTAAGAACCAAAATCACATATAACTGGCATCTGTCTAATACACCTCTGGCCTTTATCATCTTTCTGAACAAACTACTTCCACAGTCTTTCTGATCATATCCATTATTTCATTTCTAAAATAAATTATATATGCATATGAATTATGTGGCTTTTGCTTTCAGTACTTCACACATTTATTCCATTGAATTTGTTTCACCTCTTAGAGGAAAAAAAAACCCAAAACATTCACATAATTGTAATTGCTCCTTGTAGTGCCTAAATAATGAATATCTTCAAGGTTAATAACCTAAGCAAACACTTGAATTTTTTCTAACAACCAATAAATAAACTACTATTACATGTCATAAGCTGTGGAAAAACGTTTACACAAAATCTTTCTCTTGGTCTCACTGTATACACTATTGTTTATGCAAGAAAATTATTATAAAATGTCCAGCTTTTCTTCATACATCCAAAGTGAGACTACAGCTATTCAAATCAAACCAAATGAACAAATATGTACAATGTCCAAACATAAATGAATGTATTCATTAATGTTTTCTTAAAACTGATGTAAAATTAACTTTATATTATCATCATTATAACTATGATACTACTTTTACGTTACACAGTATAATTGTGCTAATAGTTTTGTGAAACAAGGGAAACAGCACTTGGTTTTTTAGGATAGAAAAGAGTAACACTTTAAATACTCAGAAAATACAAATTAATATGAGTGAATGAAAGAGTAGTCTAGCTATCTGGATTATCACTTTCTCTTATGTTAGTATGGAGACCTTAAATGTAATTTAAAAATTTTATTCTTGGGTAAAGGATGAACAGTTACCTGTAATGGTTCATGTGATTCTATGTCTCTCTAGAAAGATTTTTGTCAAATGCCCATCCAAAACTTACTTCTATTTCAGATATAGTTTCTTAGTTTAAATCCTTTCTTATCCTTTCCTGGGCATTACTCAGAAATTTGAAAATGAAGTTTATTTACTATTCAGGGAATGAAATAACATCAATGAGCATAACAGTATTATACTGTTAGTCAATATTATTTTCTTTCCATTTAGTAGAATTTAACAGCTTACGTGATTTTGACAGTCACTGGGTTGTGAGAATTACCTGCAATGTTATCTAGATTTATTTTTGTAGGAAAGACTAGTCACCAATAATTTTGAGAAAGTTAAAGCAGGGTATGTCCTCAATAACTTCAGTATTTCCATGAGTGGTAGGATATATTTTGAGCAGAGAATGGGAAAACTTAAGGGTGGTTTTTTTCATTGTCTGCTAGTGTAAGGGAATAAGTTATTCCCTTTTAAAGATTAAAAACCCTTTCATGCTCTTTGTCTTCCTGTTTTAGAAGATCAGGCTTGTTTCCAATTCCAGAACGTTATAGTAGGCACAAGACATTTTTAAGATGAACTATCCGTATCCATAATCCACTCAAAGAACCTGGAATACTTTTGCATGTGATATTAACCAAGAGTTGATAATGTCTAAATGGTTTCTAATGTCTAATGCACAGACTTTTTGATATGTTTGCACATGTAAAGGTTTAATATGATGCTCAGTCATTATAAAATTTCACACTAAAGAACAGACATCATATGGAGAGAGTATGTTTTACATTTCTTGAAGCAAGAACTTGAATATAGGAAATGGCTCTTCATCTATTGAGGTGGCACTATAATTTCCAAAGTAAGGAGGCACTTGACATTCAGCGGAAATGTCAAACTTCCTAGAAACTTCTCAGAAAATAATTTTTCTACACAATTTCTCAATTTTTATTACAGAATATTACTTTCACTTTTTCCCAATTTCTTTTTCTTTGTGTTTCCTTATTAAAACCTACCCAAAGACTATTAGGGATTGGTCAGGCTTTTTATCACATAGTAGTGCAAACTGAGGTCTTGTACTCAAAAGTCAATTTATCTTCCTCTTTGGTGTTGTATAGAGACAGGGCCATATGAATATTAAATTACATGATTCTCTTTTTCATTAATATATAAGACAACAGTATTCTATAAATCTGGAGAACAGAGACTGATATAGCCTGTAAGGAAATTAAGTAAAGATTTTAAAAGTGAGAGCAGATTTTGGTCATTACCCCTGTGTTCACTATTTTTCTTTTGTTTTATCATACAGAAATGTCAAATAGTTCTATTGCACTGATGTTCATACAATTACTGATTGACTGAGAGTAGTTTTTAACTAACAAATCTTTTTCTAAAGCTTTTCTTTGTGGAACCTAAATTTTTCACTTAAGGAAAAGACAGCTCTCGTCCTAAGTCAAGTTTTTTATTTTGTATTGAGACAATGAATGAAGCATGTCATCACGGTCCACTCGGTTAACTTGTGATGGTTCATTTACTACAATCTCAAAAGTACAAAATTAAGGTGGCCAATACCAAAGGGGATAGCAGTAATCAAACAGTAAAACTTTATTGTGTTGCCCGTGAAGCGGCACATGGTACTTAAGAGATGGATGAAAGAAAGGAGAAAAGTAAAGTTAAGCTTAGAGAGAGGAGGAAGAGAGGTTATAGCTACCACCGCTGATCTCAAGACGTCCTAACAGTCTCGGGTCCAGCTGATGCTGTGTCATCAATCATCATGATCCTTGGTGGGGAAGCTTCAAATTTTCATTGCCAAGAAGTCATCTTTTATGCTTAGTAACACACCTTGCTCCACCTCTGCTCAGGGATTTCTGCCCTTCTCAGAATTCAATTATCATATCTCCACCCTTCTCAAGTGAGGCTATCATATGTGCGCAGGGGGGAGTGTCTGAGGCGTGGTCAGTCTCGGAGGCGGGTAGCCTTCCACCAGGAGGTGTGTTTTGGTATTATAATGAAGCAAAGTTCGTCTAAGGTTCATGATTTCTTCATTGATGTTATGGCCACAGGTGTGATCCATCTTTTTTGACAGTGGCTATGCGGTTACCTCTAACAGCTCTGGCTAGGCCCAAGTACTGAACAATAGCCCAGCACTCTTGGTACTGCAGGGCTCAGGCACCGCAGAAGAGCCCAGCACTGCCTGCACCACACGGGTCAGTGCTCAGGAGAACAGCACAGCACTCGCTGCGCCACACAGTTCTGCGTTCAGGAGCCTTGGCACCACATTCCACTCCAGGGATCGGCAACTGTGTTCCAAACAGGCTGTTGTTGGTTACCTTCCTGTCCATGTCCCTGATGACAATGTTGAGACAATACTGATCTTCTGACCAGCTCTTACACATATGACTTTTCTGGTTCTTGTTTTTTTAAGTATGAATTGAATGGGGATGGGTTCCATTCATTAACCAGGAGTTACAATACAAACTTTGCTTTATGGGTTTAGTATGTGGGAAGATTTTTGTAAATTACAGTACAAACATTGTAAATTCTTTCAAATTTGTCTTTTATACTATGCACTGTGACTTAATACAGTGCATGCAATATGTAAAATATCAGTTTATAAATAATTTTAACCTGACCTGTCTGAGCAAAAGTTTTGACTAATCTTTTGTTAACTCAGCATGTTCAAATTGTTGAATGATTTCTGAGAAGAGTCATGTAATCTTGCTTCCTATGACCTTAAAGCAAAGATGTGTTGAAGCATATTTATGCAATTAAGGACTTAAATTGAAAAAGGTTGTCTGATTAGCAAACAAGTGTATAGTACTTTGGAAGACTTCTTTTTCCTCTAATACACAGCAGTTTCCTCTAGCAACAGAAATACTTTTTTAATTCAATTATTAAGAAAGAATTAAGAAATCTTTTAACACTGAAGAATTTAAACAATGTGTAGTCATAAAGTGTTTCAGCATTCTGCAGAATAGTTGCTTCCATAATATGTATATTCTTATGACAATAAATGCAATGAGATAATGTTAAACTCTCATTTGCTTTTACAACTGCTTCAAAGTTGTGTGGGTTGTTTTTTTGTTTTTGTTTTTGTTTTTATTTACTAGCAAGTATGCTTACAGCTAGAACTGTGCCAAACTTTGGATTTAAGTACATCCACAATCAACATAAATTCCATTAAAATTGAACAAGTGATAACTTTTCTGAATTTGTTCGTAGTTACAAACATTGCCTCAGGAATAAAAGATACTATCTTTCTTGCAGAAAATAAGCAAACATTTGAATTACCCAAAATTATTACTTTGGTAATATTTGCTGAGAAGATATCATCACACAAGTGAAGTGATTTCTCATATGTTCTCTAATACCATTAGCCTAGGCCAACTAATCTACACCATCTGTTAAAAAAAAAAAAAAAAAAAAAAAAATCATGTTTTTTAGATACAATACTTGTTACTGCTTTTCTCTATTGGATCTAATAAAACATAAATAAATTATTCCTGTATGCGGTAGTATTTCTAAAGCTATTCCACTGATTTAAGGAACATAGCCTGCGTTTAACATTCTATTTTTCCTTACTATATATAAAGAATATATAAATACATAGATATATATCAATATTTACACTCAAATTAGTTTATTTTCTTGGCCTTGCTACATGTCTGCACTATACAGATACTAAGTTTGTGCCTGTGGTGGGTAAGCCTTGGCTAGCAGCCAAATTCCCACTTCAGTGAGATGGGGGAGAAAGTAGGAAAACCAGGAGTAAAGAAGCTTGTGGTTTAAAGTAAGACAGAAAATAAGTACCAGTTATTGCCAAGGTCAAAAACAGACTCGACTTTGGGAAATTAGCTTAATTTATTGTCAGTTAATATAAATGTTTAATAATGGTTCAGGTATTGGGAAACAAAAAACAATAAAAGAGAAACAAACATTTCACAGTTAGGGAAAGCACTTTCCTCCAGCTTTCACAGGCTTTTCATCACTCCATGTACCTCTTGTACCTCCTTTTGTATCAGCGCAAGTTACAGTCAGTCCCTTCATTGGGTAACCAGCAGCACAAGGATGTTGTGGTCAGGAGGCAGTAGTTTCTCTCTGCTTCTCGATTCTTCTCTCTCCCTCTGCTGCAGCACATTCTGCCACTGAGTTGTTATTGTTCCTCCTTTCATCACCTTGGTATTCCGTCTGTTGTTTCTCACCTTTTTTTGTTCTTCTCCCAGCCCCACTCTCTCCCTGTGGCATTTTCTGCCCCTCCTTACACACGTTTCCCCGAGGCGCCCCTGTGCCATGGGCAGGCTGGAGCCGGCTGGAACCGGCTGTGTCCGGCACGGGGCGGCCCCGCCCGCGCCTCAGAGCCGGCCTGCGGCCCCGCTGCCCGCGCATGGCGCCCGCACCCGCGACAGCTCTAGAAAGGACTTTAATAATATCTGCACTCGGCTGTCCTACTGAAAGGGCTCAAATAAAATAAATTTCTGACAATCATAGATTAAGACTAAACTGTGATGCATGAAAGCTTTGCTTGTATTTTGTTTTGTATGTTTCCCAAAGACAACTGTTTTCCTAGGCCTCTTTTTCTGTTTAGACAAGAGTAAAATGCTCCTAATGCAAAGCACTGATAGCAGACTCAAGGCCTTCAATGGACGCTTGGGCAACTCCTAGAAGGGACAATCTAGGATAAGGGGGACTCAAACAAAAGGACACAGAGATCTTATCATAGGGAGGATGATTTTGCAGATTTAGGAAGAAGGCACCTGGACTTCACAGTGCATGATCTGGAAAGGTCAACTAGGAAACACCATGAAGACAACTACTTACTTCTTCCCTTGGAAGACAACTACTTACTTCTTCCCTTGACCACTTAAGACCCTCACTCTATTTTTACTACACATGCTTGTATTATGTAAATGATTTCTGGGAACTCATTGTCATAAGACACCACTTTCCAGTAAGTCTGATGAATATGTATGATTTGTGTGTATGTAAACTGATGTCCCTTGCTAGTTCTTGGGAGCCCTTATGGTGGAGAATCAC
Source organism: Athene noctua (assembly GCF_965140245.1). Classification (NCBI taxonomy): domain Eukaryota; kingdom Metazoa; phylum Chordata; class Aves; order Strigiformes; family Strigidae; genus Athene; species Athene noctua. Next base: position 32,000,975 of record NC_134037.1, on the reverse strand, counting down.
CAGGGAGACCCTAGCACTACTAATAAAGAATACCTGTTTAACAGTAAAAAAAATATTTTTTTGTTGAGTCAATTTCTTTGTTTCACTACAGTTATCATGGGTTTTTCCCATTCAGGCAAGTTCTGTAACAAAGATTCACAGCCTTTTGTGAATGACATCTCTGCATAACTTGTACCTCTTTTGCCTGCTCTGCTGTGAGGGACCCTTCCACAGGACTTTGAGGTCCCTTACACTGAAGTATATTAATTGCAATTGACTAAACAAAAAAGACAGAGTACACCTGACTCTTAACCCTTCCAAACTGCGGGCTATGTACCTTTGTCCTGGCTCTGATAAATCTGTGGGTGAGCCAGAAGTTGAATAGCTTAGAAGTAGTAAAAATCACTGTGTAAATGTGGTATGTTTTGCATTATATTCCCTACTCCTGTGTCTGTTTGACTTCCACCAGTTCTTATTTAATGCTTATATTGTACTTGAAGACTAGATTAAATCAACTATTTTCTGTACTAAATGACAAAACAAAGGTTTTGCATAGTTGCGTCACAATTTAGGTGATGACACATTTTTAATAAGGGCAGCGCTTCAGACCAAGACATATGTGGAAGTGGGTATTTTCTTAGCACATTTTCCACTCAGCTGCCAACCTTGTTCAGGTTATGAATGGAATAAAATTAACAGAGATGAAATTCCAAGTTAGGAATACAGGCTCAGCAGTTAGACTCTTCAAACAGACGTAAATTTGATAGGGATGTCCTTTAAGGCAGGTCAGCGTGAAATACCACACAGTGTTTTTACAGTACCCTGTCTGATTACAATCACACCTTAATGATTTCTGTCCCTTATTGATGTGCTGTGCTCACTGATTTATGCATTAACTCTGGAAACAGCACAATAAATACATGCTTGGCATGTGTTATGTTTTCACTTCTTACTGGATATTGGCACCAGGAATAGAAATACCACTGTATATATATCCCTGGTGGTACTCCTTCCTGTCCTTGCTGACATTTATAATCATCAATTCCCCCAACTATAGGAGAATTAAGCCTCCTGGGAGAAGCAAACATGTTTTGCTTAGGTCTTGGTTTAAAGAAAGGCACAATAATATTACACTATCCTGTGTCTTTCATCCTACCCTTTTCCTTTCTCTAGAACAGAGGCTTTTAAGTGCTGCCATAGTGCCATGGGATTCATACTTAGAATTCCTTTGAATTGCAATTTCATGTCTTAACACCTACCTCACACATAGCTGTTCTTTGTTAGGATGGGGAGTTGTAACAGCCTGTGAATCAAATGAAAGCACAGCAGCAGCAATGGCAGGTTTTTTGACGGATAAAAAGTCTTGGGGTCAAACTCAGATGGGATTTAAGCAAAGGGAAACTTGTGTGTCCTTAGCAGAAGTTCATATGCTTAGAAGGTTCATTATTTTTACTTCAGAAATGCATATTGTTTCTACATTCATAGCTAGCCACTGAAATTACATGTCAGGAAACACTGAAGTTCTTCTAAATAAACAGACAAAAAGATACATAAAGTGGAAACAACAAATTTAAATACCATTATCTATAGTGAAGTTCAAGCATGCTTCTACTACACACAACAATAAAACCAAGAATATTCACACTGTGCTGATCTTTTATTGTCTTTCTGCTAAATTTTCTACTATCCAGTAAGATAAAAAGGGTGTTTTTTTATCGGGATTTTGTCTATATTTTTTTTTCAGTAATGACACCTACTAAATTTAAGTCATGAGCAATCAACAAAAGTAAGAACTACTAAAGGAATGGGTCTCCACTTTGGTTGATTTTAGTGAGGGTTTTTTCTTGAATGAGACCTGCATGATCAACTCTGTATGAAAAATCTTGAAAGCAGCAGTGAGAAGAAAGATTTTTCAGCTATTATGGTTATTAATAAAAAATATAAATAGGATAAACAAACAATAAAATACAGTGAATATCATAGTGATTTTACATTTACAAAGTAAAAGCATGATTTCGGGGAAAAAAAACGTTTTCTGATTTATATTAATGACCTGGTGAGTGCCCCAATCATTGCTTTTTTTAATTTTAGGAATAGGAAAAAAAAAAAAACCAAACAAAAACAAATCAGGCTCTGTCAGGTTATTAGAACACAAATTTGTCTGTGTTATCAATGCTATTTCTAATGTGTTCTTTATTTTTCATTGCAATTGAGGATAGGGTTAAGTTTCCCGTGTTGGGGGAAGGGATCTCCAGCCGGGTTATTCATACCATGCTGACGTCAGGTCCGGCATGGCAGTGCGGGAAATATTCCTTTGTAGCTTTGGTCGCGGGAAGCACGGGCGGCAGGCTGGCTGTGTTCACCGCGGTATTTCTCTGTATATATTTTGTCTTGTTTACTGCTGTTACTGTTTATTGTTGTTACTATTGCTATTGTTGTTGTTCAGATTGTTTATTACACTGTTGTATTAAATCTGTCCTTATTTCAACACCGAGGTTTGTGCCCTACTCGGTCTGAAGGTGGGGTAGGGACAACAGCAACATGGTCTCTGGTCCTGGCAGGGCTTAAACCAGTAAAAAATTTTTACCACAGTAAAAAATCCCAGGTTTTTATTATGATTCTTTTACCTTAGTTTAGGTTTGTTTAGTCGGTTGTTTTTATTTATTTACTTGAGATGTTACATTTTCCTTTATTACTTGAATGTGGGTTACTCAGCTTTTCTATGATTTTATTAAGAAAACTTTTACTTGAACAGTTTTTTTCTGTCTGTTCAAGGATATACGGAAAAAGGAAGTAAACAATATACTGCATATGCACAGGATTTCAAAGCTGACATAAAACAACATTTGGGATCGTTTTCTGAGGAGTCAGTTAATAACAAAAGCTTTTTTTTTTAATTTTTATTTTTAAATATATTAAACATTTAAATATGTTCCTTATAAGATGAGAATAATTTTTACACATTTAAATTGGTTTTAGAAACAGAATGTTGGTGATCATATATTTTTGCGTATCAAATCTTGCATTACTGCTGGCTTCCGACAAACGAAGTGAAATCCCATTCCTTTTCACAACTTTTATTCAGTTATTTATTCTAGAATATCTTCATTTAATTTTACTGGAAAATTCAAACTTATTTCATATGTGTTTTAAGAATTATTCTTATCTAAGAAGTAGAACAAATCCTTCCTTACTACCTGTCTCACTACATTAACATTCATAAATTTAGACTCCCTTATATGAAATACTACTAATAATGCAACAATAACAAACTAATTTGATGTATCCTTTCATCATCCCAAATTAGCACCATCTGATAGATTTCTACAGAGAGGATACACTCCCTATAACATATTCAGTATTTTAGTAAAATATAACTCAGTCATCTGCCTTGACATATATATGTATATGATTTTTGATCTTCTAGCCCCTTACAGCAAGAAACTATTCAGTTAAGCATAGAATTCATAGAAAATTTACTTCTCACTCCAAAATATCTTCACCACTTCCTCAATAATTTACTTCTGAATGTGCCCTATATCTCTGTCTTTTTTATATTACTTGTGTGTTCAGGAAAGTTTAAAGACCATGAGACAAGGTAACAACCTTCCTGTAAATAAAAAGAAAATTGGAAAGAGAAAGACAATTAACTGTTCTTTATTCCATTGGCCCAAATGTAATGGGCTTAATTTGTGAGGAGGGATCTTTAAATGAGATGTAAAAAAAATGTGAGGATCTATCTATTGGTAAGGGTAATTAAGCTTTGTAATATATTGTTCAGGGAGCTTTTAGAATCAGTATAGTTTATATTTTATAAAAAATAGTAAAAGAAATGTGTTAGGAATAGCTTGGCTACAGTTGATTCTGTCCTAGGGCAGAGAATTTGATACATGATACTTCACATTCCTTTCCAGGTCTGTTTTCTCTGTTTAGTAACACTGCAAATACTGAGTTAATCATATCCACTTTTCTAAGACAATACTGAAGAAAAATTAGAAGTGATCGATGTACAGTAGGATACGTAGTGGTATCAATTACAGTGTCTGGCCTTCAGTTTAGTTCATGCTGGCATGGATTTCTGAAGAGTTTTTGCCTCATTAGCCTGTTACTACCCTACTGTGTGACAGAGGGTGTGGGGCTGAGATGATAGAAATAATAACAACCAGAGCAAATAAAAGCCTTTTAGCTGTTTGTTTCAATATGAGGTTTTAGCAAAACATAATAAAGTCCTAGATTGTTTTTTCCTGTCTTTTCTTAATTGTGCCAAGTATGCTATTATTCGGTCCCCCTGAGAATCAAAGCAGGTCTGGATTTGTTGGGGGGTTTCTGCATAAGCAGATACATTGGTTAATCAGACAACGTTTCTTATGAAGCCTAAATACTATGAATCCTGGACAGTTTGAGAGTTCATCATTATTTAAGCTAGAACAGCAGCTACTTTGACAAAAATTATGTCTACATAAGACTCTCTTTAGTAAGTTATACAACCATAAATCTTCATATTCTACCACATCCCAGATTTCATCAGGGGATTCCAATCTGAAGCAGTAAATGTGGTTTCAAATACTCCAAAATTCACTGAAAGGGCATTTCAGCCCATTGTAGGATTTTATTGACATTATAGTAACCTACAAACAGAGAAAATTGTTAGCATGGCTAACAATATTTCCAGAAGTAATTTTTCTTGATGATTAAAAATCATGACCTTAACAATCAAAACTTTTGGTTATAGTTATCCGAATCTGCACCAAAAAAAATCAAGGATGCTGCTAAATGTTGTATATTCTTTAACTGAACATAATTATTTAGCTATTGAAAAAATATTTAGTCTCACACACTTTCAGTGGAATAATATATGTTTAACTCCAGACTGACACATTGTTTTGATTATGAAATATGAATTTGTAAAGGACTATCATTTCTGATGTAATACTTTTCAGTCTACATATATTTTGAGTTCTCTTATAAAAAATCTAAATCTCAAGGGAAAATTTGACATATAATTAATAGATATCCGAAATGACAATAACAAAAATCATTGGTTACTTTTGAAAATGTTGTCTACATTATTTCAGGGATTCACTAGTTGTCAGAAAAACCTATTCCTTTGAGTAAGCATGTCCTTATAGTTTTCTAGTAGTTCATGACGTATGGATAACTTACCCTCAGAAAACACTATGCTCAAGATGCTACAGTATCTTTCTAACAAAACCAACAGTTCAGAAGAATCTTTATACCCTTCTCTTTCCTCACTGGGGAGTGAAGATCCTCCACATTTAGAAGTTCTGCACATTTTTAAAATAAAGAGAACAAGTTCAAAGGGCTGTTTTTTAAAGATGCATCTAATTCTACATACTTGTTACCTGTGTACTACTCACATTGATTTGGTCATACCTTAGCTGGTCTGGATTGCAATTTTACAAAGTTATTCAAATTGGCTTTTCATAAATAATGTCATACAGACATGCAGGCTTCTTGGCAGCAGTAGGGCAATTCTTAAAGAAGGAGCGGGGGTTGGTTTATTTTAAAGTTATTAACAGGCAATGCTCTTATTTTGCTTCTTTTAAATGTATTATAGATTCCTCTGAGATACATTGACCTCTCTTTTACTATCACATAGGCACAAGCAAAATCCACACTCTAGCATTGGGGGTATAGTTTGCCTCTTTTCCTCAGAAAGGGGGATGATTGTTGGATGGTTCACTGAATAGTTGTTGGTTTCAGAAGTGGGCACCATCCCTATTTCTCCTATGCAGAAAGTGGCATTCCCTAACATTTCTCAGGCTTTCAAGCCCTATTTGTGCTCCTCAGAAGAGCCATGCATCTGGTCTATCCCTTTCCTGCAGGCTGCTCAAACAGCTGGTGACTTAGGTGACTTTGGTATTTTACTTCTTAGCCCATGACAGCAGCCACCCCCAATCCAGAAAACAGAGGTGGAAGAGTCAAACATTAAATGCTTCTGCAAGGAAATGGATGGAGAGTAGGGCAGCTCCCCATATTGAAAGTACATGGAAGCTCACTGAGAGAGCAGAGAGGAGAAGGAGGGCATCTCAAAATTAAAATCTGACTTCTGTGATTGCTCTGTTTACTGAAGTCTAATAGTTGTGGTCACCACAATGGCTACAATAACTATTTAGTGTAGGCCTGTAAAATTCCTTTGCTTCAGTTAAGACTATGAGAATGACCTAAGGTCTCTGTAAGAAAACATTTACATTTGAGTTTCCACAGAAAGACTTTTCCTCTTGGGTTTACCACATGCATAGTGACAAAAAAATTCAACAGCTTTGCCAGTGAAAATATTTTTCTCTGTACAGCAGTCTATGCATGGAGTTTTTTATGTCTGTATCTTACGGTTATAAAATTTTCAAATTTGTAACAAATGCCTCAGTGAATCACACAAAGTTTCAGCCTGTTACTCTTTTACAATACTGTCATAATGATTCATTACTGTATTGGTGCCTCTGATACAGCAGTTCTCTGGAGGAGCTTCCTGACCTTCTGCCACGCTATTTTCTTTTTGTAAAGAGAGTGATCAGAGCTCATCAATTTGAAAAGCCAGTCCAATATTTAGCTTTGTAGTTGGTGGCATTCTCACCATGCCCAAGGGTTTCCATGTTGTTTTGCTTAGAAATATATTAATTGATTTCTTAGTTTCTGGTGCATAGTTCAACAGCATGCCATAAATGTAATATTCATAGTTCACTCTAAGGTATGCTGAGCAAGTTATTTACATATAATACTCTATTTTAAGACAATATTGTAAATGATAAATGTTTCTCACTGTTAAAGCAAATATACATGTAAATATATTTAAAGAGAATTTAAAATTTCAACAAAATTTATTTCTCATAAAGAGAAATTAATCTAATTATGTTTTCAAGCTTGCATTTTATCAGGTACATAAAGCCTATTTTAAAAGAGACAGGACTTTTTTTTTTAAAAAAAAAAAGAAGAAGAAAAAATTCACTTAAGAAAATTATATCATTTGAATATGCAATAAAACCAAATATTAGGATCAAAGTATAAGATATTCAAATATAGAGTCCCTTTTGGCACATCAATAAATACAGTATAAAATATACAAAAAGTACTTCAGTTATATTTGAGTCCTTCTTTGTTCCTTCAGAGAAGTGCTAGTTAATTCTATAATTACGTTTAAATAATTGTTTATATTCTACTCTGCTATATTTGCTTACCTGGAAGTCTTTCAAACTTCACTGTGAAAATTGCTAGGTTTTCAGAATTGCAGCTGATGTAACTTGGCATAAGCTTATTGAAATTTGTGAGTTACACTATCCTCATAAACTGGCTTTTAGATACAGATCCACGCTGGAGACACTCCTGTCCCATTTTGGTTTCTGTGGTTTAGATTACATGTATGAAAACTTCTAAGTAAATTATATAATTAATGTGTAAGCAAGGAGTTCCTTTAAGTGAAAAAAATTAAGCAGCATAACCATACTCAGCAACAAAATGGTAGAAAACATTTTTGCTTGACTTTCAAAATGTTAGTCAGAAGCTTCCATTGCAGTTCACGTGTTGGAAGGTCTTTAATTCCACCTTGATGGTGGAATAGGCTTTTAAAAGAGGAGACTACATCAAACGATAGATTTAATTATGGGGAATGCTTGGTTTATATTGTATGGAATAAATTATAAAGCTGTACCCATGTTTATGCTTATCATATTTTGCTATGGTTGATTAATATTGATTAATATTGATTGATCAATGGTTACAAGTCCTTCAACAAGCTGTTATTCCTGTTGAGGACTTTAACCTCCTGGGTATCTGCTGGGAAAACAACATACCAGAGGGAACAATCCAGGAGGTTCCTGGAATGTGTGGAGGATAAGTTCCTCACACAGCTGGTGAGTGAGCTGACCAGGGAAGGTGCCTCCTGGACCCGCTGCTTGTGAACTGGGAAGAGCTTGTTGGGGAAGCAAAGGCTGGAGGCCGTCTAGGGTGCCGTGATCATGGATTGAGTTTTCGATCCTTGGTGAAACAGAGGAGTTAGTAAAACTGCCACCCTAGACTTCTAAAGGGCTAACTTTGACCTGTTCAAAAGACTGATTAACAAAATCCCTTGGGAGGCTGCCCTGAAGGATATGGGAGCCCAGGAAGGCTGGACATACTTCAAGAGAGAAGTCTTAAAGGCACAGGAGCAGGCTGTTCCCATGTGCCGAAAAACAAGCAGGTGGGGAAGGAGACTGGCCTGGCTAAACAGGGACCTTTGGCTGGATCTCAAGAACAAAAGGAGATTCTATTGCCTTTGGAAGAGGGGGCAGGTCTCTCATGAAGACTATAAAGATGTAGTGAAGTTATGCAGGGAGAACATTAGGAGAGACAAAGCACAGCTAGAGCTCAACTTGGCTGCAGCTGTTAAGGATAATTAAAAATATTTCTATAAACTCATTAACAGCAAAAGAAGGATTGGGGAAAATCTCCCTCCTTTATTGGATGCAGAGGGAAACATGGTAACAAAGGATGAGGAAAAGGCTGAGGTGCTCAGCGCCTACTTTGCCTCAGTCTTTAGCAGTGGAACTGGCTGTTCCCTGGACACCCAGCCTCATGAGCTGGGAGATGGGGAGGGGAAGCAGACTGAGGTCAGCACAGTTGAAGAGGAGATGGTCAGAGACCTGCTGCACCACTTGCATGCACACAAGTCTGTGGGACCGGATGGGTTACACCCAAGGGTGCTGAAAGAGTTGGCAGATGTGCTCGCCAAGCTGCTGTCCATGATTTACCTGAAGCCATGGCTAACTGGGGAGGGCCCATTGGACTGGAGGGTGGCAAATGTGACACCCATCTACAAGAGAGGCAGAAAGGACGATCCAGGAAACTATAGACCTGTCAGTCTGACCTTGGTGCCAGGGAAGGTCATGGAGCAGGTCATCTCGAGTGCCATTAAAAGTCATGTAATGGACAACCAGGGGATCAGGCCTAGTCAGCATGGGTTTATGAAAGGCAGGTCCTGCCTGACAAACCTGATCTCCTTCCATGACAAGATGACCCAACTACTGGGTGAGGGAAAAGCTGTGGATATTGTCTACCTGGATTTTCAAAAAGCATTCAACACAGTTCCCCATAGAATTCTCATAGAAAAACTGGCTGCCCATGGCCTGGATGAGCGGACGGTCTGCTGGGTCAAGCCCTGGCTGGATGGACGGTCCCAGAGAGTGGTGGTCAGTGGAGCTAAGTCCAGCTGGCGGCTGGTCACAAGTGGTGTTCCTCAGGGCTCGGTGTTGGGACCATTTCTGTTCAACATCTTTATTGATGATCTTGATAAGGACACAGAGTGTATCATCAGTAAGTTCACAGATGACACCAAGTTAAACAGGAGTGTCAATCTGCATGAGTATAGGGAGGCTCTACAGAGAGACTTGGATAGATTGAGTCCGTGGGCCAACGTTAACGGGATGAGCTTCAACAAGGATAAGTGCCAGGTCCTGCGCTTGGGCCACAACAACCCCCTGCATGGCTACAGGCCTGGGGAGGTGTGGCTGGAGAGCTGTCTGGGAGAGAAGGATCTGGGGGTTCTAACTGACAAGCAGCTGAACATGAGCCAGCAGTGTGCCCAGGTGGCCAAGAAAGCCAACGGCATCCTGGCTTGTATCAGCCATAGTGTGACCAGCAGAAGTAGGAAGGTGACAGTCCCCCTGTACTCTGCACTGGTGAGGCCACACCTGGAGTATTGTGTCCTGTTTTAGGCAACTCAATATGAGAGAGATATCGAGGTGCTGGAGCGAGTGCAGAGGAGGGCAACGAAGGTGGTGAAGGGCCTGGAGAACAGATCCTATGAGGAGTGATTGAAGGAGCTGGGACTGTTCAATTTGAGGAAGAGAAGGCTGAGGGGAGACCTCATCACTCTCTACAACTACCTGAAAGGAGACTGTAGAGAGGTTGGTGCTGGTCTCTTCTCACAGGTGATTAGTGACAGAACAAGGGGGAACGGCTTTAAACTCCAACAGGGGAGGTTCAGACTGGACATCAGGAAAAAAATTTTCACAGAAAGAGTGGTCAGACAGTGGAATAGGCTGCCCAGGGAGGTGGTGGAGTCACCATCCCTGGATGTGTTTAAGGGTCGTTTAGATGGGATGTTGGGGGATATGGTGTAGGGAAGAACTTTGTAGAGTAGGGCTGATGGTTGGACTTGATGATCCCAAGGGTCTTTTTCAACCTGAATGATTCTATGAATAATTCATCAAATTATTTTTTTTAGTCTTTGTACATTATTACTTCCTTTTCACCATTCAAAAATTCTGTTTTTATATTATTTTTACTGTCAGTTCTACAGATTCAAAATTCACATCCATATAAGAAAATTATTGAATTTTGACAAACGTCAACTTTTGTTAGCCTCTGAAACAGATCACAAAAAATCCTGTATGTTCATGCTTTGAAGTTTAATTTCTTGTATGTACACAGATGTTCTATATGTCTGATGGGGTCTTCTTGCACAGTGTAAGTGAAGTAAGAGACTGCAGAATGAAAATAAATAAGAAATTAAAAGCACATGGATTTATTTATCGTTTTACAGGAATTCACTATACTGTGACACTGAATTATTTAATCATGATTTGCATTTAACTAAATCGGCTCTGGTTATAATAGCATCTGTAATAATAATGGTAATATCAGTATTAGTAGTAGTATTTATAGTAAAATGTTTAAAAACACAGGGCTCAGAATTCAGCTAAGCTTTTAGAAATGTACCTCGGGAGTCAAACACATGGAGAATCCATTTTCCAACTTTACATTTCTTGAGCGTATGGTGAAAGGAGTAACGTCAACTGCACTGTCATATGAAGCAGATTAAACAAGGCATTAACCATATGGTATTTGCTGCAGACATTCTGCCTACAGGATGCTGATGCAAAGTGAATGCCTCCAGGAGTATTAAGACAAGTGTGGTCAGGAACAACTATTACTTTACATTTTTAAATGGAAGGATTACACAGGCTTCGGAGTATAAAAAGGTAAAAGAGAAGCTGTGCACCAGTTAACAACTATTTGAAACGACAACACATTTTTGTGAAAATGTTTCCCAATGACTTACAGTTAAAGAAGTAAATTAAAAGAATAATTAAAATGAAATTCAAATTAAGACAGAAGTTACTTCAAGCTTAATACTACAGCTCCGTGAGATATTCTAAAATGAATTTACCAAACTAGTTCAAACATGGGGCGAATGTTTGAAGCATGACAATACCTATTTTACATCAAGAAATGCAAAACTGTGTTTCATTTGGAAGACATCAAAACGCTCCCAGAACTACTTCACTGGTAATACCTCTTTTTCTCTGCTCACCTCCTTCTCTAAACACCAGAATATCATGAGGGTCAAACTGAATAAAAATTTATCCTAGTTGAAACTTAAGAGGTCCTGGAATTTATCATGTAGCTGGCATTAGGTCCCATCACTTGTCCTGTGCTCAGTGAGCAGGAATCTCTTAAGTTTCAGTTTGCTTAACAGCCAGAGTCATAAATCTGGAAACTGAGGTTAATGTTTTCAGACTTTAAGGCAGCCAAGAAGGCAAGAACCTCAGAAGTGCCAAAGGGAAAGACAAGGATGGAGCTGGTTTCTTAGCTTAGCTAAGCAGACAGTTTCCAAACTAGAAGTGCTTTGGTTTTGGCAGAATTTAACTGAAATTGGAATTTTTCATAATTCCTGAAATTCTAACATTGTAATTTCTGCCCAAAAATAAGCAAAAAAGATTGGCTAGAAACTTCTGAGAGTATATACACTTTACCTAAAATTATTTCCATCAAAGTGCTCTTAGATAGTAAAATTTATAGCTGAATTTCTGTACAATTGGTAGTCTAGACTTACTCTATTGTAAGTTAATGAAACGCCATGACTTGAAGACTTTTGATATGGTGAGATGCATTACAGAAGTAATTTTATAAATCATGCAAACGTTCATGTTCTTGCACAATAATATAAAGCTGCTACAGAAGATGTGACCATAAGTCCCACAGTAAAGCCTTTATCTTTGCATTAAACTGTGTCCTATGTAATAATGCCTAGCATTTACAAATTTACAGAATATATATTCAAAGCACTGTGCAAACAATAACTAGTCACAAATTTTGAGCAGTTCATTTGTCGCATCTAGACAAGCTTGGAATAAGTTCAAGTTTGTTTTGTTAACACTGCAGAACAGTTACACAGTTACAAAGCACCCCAGAATATTTAGCACAGGTAAATAATTCTAGTATTGAGAATAAAGCTGCCTAATGAGAAAAATTGCAAAAACCTCCAGAATATATAGACCTTGGTCTTTTTCCTTCTCAAGGCTTTTTTTTTTTTTTTTTTTTTTTTTTTTTTGAGAAGATTTCAACTCAGAATTGAGTAACTAATACTCAGAATTCAAATAACTGAGCAGCTTGTTTTAGGAGATGTAGTGAGAGAAAAGATTAAACCCTTACTCTAGTTCAAACAAGCAAGAAGTTGAATGCCAGTCTCTGGGATGAGAAAGGAGTGAGCTTCTCTGTAAGCTACTAGCTTCTCTAGGATGTAAGCACTCTTATTTTCTATGAGTAAAATTATAAAAGCAGTATCTTTATTATACTACGACACAGGGATATTGCTGAGATCCTGAGAAGTTATGAAGATGAATAGCCCAATAGTATTCAAAATTAGTGAAAGAACTTGTGAAGAACAGTTTAGTGCATTCTACTAGCAGTGGCTTAAGATTCTTGTGTGTTATTAGCACTCCTCTTCATGAATATAATAATTATAAAAAGTTACATCATATAATGCTTATTATCCAGAGGGTACCGGTGTGCATTCCAAATTGATATATGAAGCTCCTTCTTCATCTTACAGAGATCACTTCACACATCCTTGAAATGCAGCCACTTTAGGTAAAACTCAGCACCTGTTTAACAATGCACAACAAACCTCACATAATATTTTACTAGAAGAAAAAGAAATGCAATGTCTAAATAAAATGCAGGAGGATTTACTGGCACAGTGTAATTACTTGTGTTGGAATTTGTCCAAGACACTGGGGTTAATGCTTCTACTGTTATGGAAAATCCCAGTAGCTATTTAATGGCTTCAAATGGTAGAGGCTGGAGCATGATTTGATGTCTGATATAAAGTAGGTGAGGAGAATCTTTGAAAAGTCTTTGTGTTTGAGTCTGCTCTCTAGTTTGAGGGTAGCATAACACAGTTCTGTGTAATTACCAATGATCTATACTAGCAAGAAAAAAATATCTGGCCTTCAGAAAGATTTTGTGATCCTCTAAAGTCTGTAAGGTATTTTCCTTGGTATTAGGCATACATAATACTGAAGGTATAGGCCATTTAAAGTAATGACTCAAAGAACCACTATCAGCATATGATGTAAAATCATCAGGGAGTCCAGAAAGCCAGAAAGCTATTCAGGGCTGTATTTCTACTATAGTCACAGTTCCTGCATTATTCTGAGCTGAAGCAATAGCTCTGTAAATAGGATCTCTCTACTTAAGATACAGTCCTAAAATCTTATTAGGGAAGAACCACATTATATACTGGAAAGAAGAGCTGGTAAGGAATATATGAAAAATATATTAACCTGCAGTAAGAAACTTTCTGCTATCTGTGAGAGAACTCACAAATATTTAGGTCCAGCCCAAAAAATATATTCTCTCTGATGTTTCTGCTGTAATGCTTTATATAATCAGAAAGATAATATATTAATGTAAATTATTTTGGAGAAATTAATCTTCTTTAAGTATTGAAAATGGATTGTATGCTAATATTGTGTATCATGGAATATAATTTATTTTACAAAAAGGCAGCTGCCACTGAATGGATGAACTAACAGTACAAAAGCTCCTATGCCCATACACAGGTATGTTTTACCAGGTGTTGAACAGAAGTAGCTATAAGATTTCCATGTGTATGTGTGTGCATGAGAAGTTTTTCTGGGATTTGAAAGGATTATTCATTGATTTCACAAGGCATGTGAATGTCATAACACATGCTAACTCTTCTCTTACTGTTAAAATGAACACAGACTGACAGACCGTAATAGCTTCAAAAATGAATTCTTATTAATTTTTTCATATAAATCCTTCTATGTTCTTAAAGATTTTTAAAAAGTTACTTCACCCTCTACTTTACATTCTCTGCAAGTCAGAATGGGAAAGAAAAACCTGACAAATAGACTTTATTTTAAATGATTCTTACTTAGTTTATCATTGCCTCTATCTTAGCTATTTCCAGGCATCTTATCTAACCATGTTGTTCTGACTTGCACTCTTTTCAAAGTAAAGAAATAAAACCCCACTCCTTATTCTGCATTAAGGATAAATAGGTGGAACTACCCTTACTTTTTTAGTGACTAATAAGGAGCCAGATATCTAGTTTAGGAAAGGTTAAATGTTCAAAAATTTGGATGTTACAATCTCTGTATTGCTCTAAGTGTCCCTGAACGTTAAAAAGAAAATATGGCATGACTTCACATTTGAAAATGGCAAATATACTCCTAATTCATTGTCATAATTTTGAAAGTTTTACTTTTTGCTCTTTGCGATAGGGTGAACAAGAAGAATAGCTCTAGCACTTCACCTATTAGGAGGCTGAGTTTTAAACATTATGCATAGCTTTATAACCCGAAGCTTTTCTCCTTTGGTTACAGAGTTCACAAACCTTTTTTGCAATTTGATGTTATTGTTTTCCTTCATCTTTTCTTTCATAGCATTAGAATCAATTTTATGCAATTGTTATTCTCTGACAAGCACTGCATTTTATAGAAGTCAATCACTTTGTCTAAATAACTTATAATATGATTTCACAATAGTTCTCAAACTAGTACAACCGTTCTAAATGTAAAAGAGATTGAATACTATCTGTAGCTTCCTGATTAAAGCATTTTTAAAGTTAAAACCCCACAGTTAGGCACAAGAACTTCTAATCCACACTCAATAAAAAACTATTCTGTAGAAAAACTCTTCCCTGTTGATTCGAAAAGAAGTCAGAAGATGACCTCTTTATTTTTTCTTGTTCTAAAGAATGAAATGTAACTAGTTTTTATCAAAACCTCTGGAAAAATTCTTACTACATTCACAGTGATGAGGTATGTGGGGAAAAAGATAGTGCAGTGATTAAAAAATAGAAAATAAGTCAAACAAATGCCATTAGTATTGTTCAATATAGGTTTACGAAAATGAAGAGAACAATTAAGTCTCTGGCTTGTATTTTTCTTTCTAAGAAAAAGTAATAAAGTACAATTACATTGAACTGTTTTACTTTAAAGAGTTATTAAAATTATTTCTGAAAACCTGTCTATATACAGTGTACAAATTATGTGTAACACTGAGGACTCATTAATTGTGTGAGTCCAACCACAATTCCACTTCTAGTTCTGTCTTTTCCACTTGCACTTTAAATTGAAGTTCCACAACTCTACAATGCAGGAATTAATGTAGACAAAGTTCTTGAGCTTTGATAGTTCTTTATTTCAAATTAAGTTCTTTTGTAGAAAAAGCTGGTTTCCCCCCCGCCCCCCCCCCCCCCCCCCCCCCCCCGCTCCAAGTCTGAATGCTAAAAAGTGGCATTTTTGTCTCACTACCTAATATATTTGCTTACTATGGTTTTTTAGATGGTTATCCCAGGAAAATCACTTGTCAGAATATGTTATGCTTAGTCCCTTACAATCCCTTGGGTGAGGTGATGGACAGCACAAGAGGTTGGAGTCTGTGCCTAGTGGTATCCTTCTGCTGTTCAGTCCATCTTACTGATTTTCCTCCTGCAGTAGATTGACCCTGGTTGGATACTGGATGCCTGCCAAAGCTGCTCTATCACTCCCCTCATCAGCTGGACAAGGGCGAGAAACAATATAACGAATGTCTCGTGGGGCAAGATAAGGACAGGGAGAGATCACTACCAATTACCATCATGGGCAAAACCAACTCAACTTGGGGAAATTAATTTTTTACCAATCAAGTCAGAGTAGGGTTATGAGAAAAGAAAAACTAAGTCTTAAAAACAACTTTCCCCCACCTCCCCACTCTTCCCAGGCTCAACTTCACTCCTGATTTTCTCTACCTTCTCCCTGCCAGCGACACCGGGGGCTGGGCAATAGGGGTTGCAGTCAGTTCATCATCACATGTTGTCTCTGCTGCTCCTTCCTCCTCAGGGGGAGGACTTCTCCACTCTTCCTGTGCTCCAACATGAAGTCCCTCCCATAGGAGACAGTCCTCCACAAACTCCTCCAGTATGATTCCTTCCCACAAGCTGCAGTTCTTCATGAACTGCTCCAGCGTGGGTCCCTCCCACGGGGTGCAGTCCTTCAGGAACAGGCTGCTCCAGCGTGGGTCCCCCACGGGGTCACAAGTCCTGCCAGAAAACCTGCTCCAGCGTGGGCTCCTCTCTCCACGGGGCCACAGGTCCTGCCAGGAGCCTGCTCCAGCGTGGGCTTCCCACGGGGTCACAGCCTCCTTTGGGCATCCCCCTGCTCCAGCGTGGGGTCCTCCCCGGGCTGCAGGTGGGTCTCTGCCCCCCCATTGCCCCCCACGGGCGCAGGGCACAGCTGCCTCACCATGGGCTGCACCACGGCCTGCAGGGGAATCTCTGCCCCGGTGCCTGCAGCACCTCCTGCCCCCCCCTTCTTCACGGACCTTGGGGTCTGCAGAGGTGTTGCTCTCATATAGTCTCACTCCTTTCTCCACTGCAGTTAGCACCACAGGGTTTTTTTTCACCTTCTTAAATATGTTATCACAGAGGTGCTACACTGTTGCTGATGGGCTCAGCCTTAGCCAGTGGCAGGTCTGTCTTGGAGCTGCTGATGTTGGCTCTGTTGTACACAGGGGAAGCTTCTGTAAGCTTCTTACAGAAGCCAACCTTGTAGCAACCCCTGCTACCAAAACCTTGCCATGCAAACCCAATACACCTCTACTGCTCCTTCCTTTCTACTGCTCCTCTGTACTGCAATGGGTTTCTCTATGGGCTGCAGTGGCCTCAGGGTCTCTGGCATGGGTCATCTATGGCCTGTTGTGATGTAGGTCACTCATGGCTGCAGTTCTCTCAGAAGCATTTGTCCTCATGGCATGGATTTTCTTCTTCCAAGATTTTGTCTCCAGCTGTGTCCTTTCCCACATATCTCCTTTGCTTCCTCGTCCATTTTCTCCAAAACTGCACCTCTTCACTGTTCTCCTCTGGTGTCCTCTTTTGTGTGTCTGCCTGTGTCTCACATACCTCTTTACTGTGTTTTCTCATTTCTTTCCTTTTGTGTGTCCTTTCATACATTCCCACGTATCTCCTCAGGTAAGTCCACATCTAGTCCTTGCAGCTTCCACCCTTTCTTAATTATATGTGAGGAGTGGTGCTATGTGTTCCCCTCACCAGCTGCAGTTTTGGGACAGAATGGGGTGCTTCCAACCACTGCCGAGCCAAAAGCTAACAACCTCCTCCCACACAGGTGTTAGTCTGAGGGGCAAGATCAAAGAGAGTTCATGGTCTCATTTCTGAGAAGGACTAACAGGCAGAAAGGTGACAGGAAGGAGCAGTGCTCCTGTCCTTCCAAAACTTGGGAAGCATAGGAATACATAGATGTAAAGTGCTGAGATCCAAACACATTTCCAACATGTGAAAACAGCGCAGGCTGAGCTTTACCAGAGTGCATGACATCTTCCAATTATTATTGCTTATGAGAAAAAACAGATACAGATAAACAGATAGTACTTGATTTAATTTTTATGAAAGGAAGAGTATGAAAATAGATGCCATTAAGATCATAAATCACATTATGAAGCAGATACACATAAAGAAGTTATACACATTGTGTAATGAAATCCGTTTGTTAAAGCATGAAATATTTTACAGAGAAACCGCAACACACTTATTTTAAAATTCATGATAAAATACATCTCTTTATAATATACAGATCTAAGTGGACAATTCTCATATAAAATATGCTGTTTGGGCATATTAAACTAAAAATTAATATAAATATACCACTTTCTCTATTTTTCATATAAAACCTGGCAGTACTAAAAATTAGGAAATTAATTCAATTTCATTTATTAGACTTAAGCCTTCTTACAGCTATCATAACTTCATTTTATGGGTCAGCAGTACTTGTTTTGTTATGGCTATTAGTGCAGAGCTGTGTTTGATCCTGACTTGCTAACAATAGAACAGTGTTAATTATTCTGTTACATCTCGGCTACAAGATACAGTCCAGGTTGTGATGGAAGATAGTTTGCATTTTGGAGGGAAGAAGTTCAATAGTTATGTGGAAAATATAAAATAGTAAGGAAGTTACATAAAGTGAAATACTGTGAAGTTACAAACCTTTTTTTATTTAACTACTGCAAGGGAAAAAAAAATTGATTTAGACTTCCTATGCTTATTACATGTAAATATGCCTTTGAAACAGAGATTTCACATATGTTATTTCCTCAACTGTGTCTCAACATTGTCTGGGAGAGTGTTATCTGGCCTGAGACAAAGCCATTCCAGGGGCTGTGTTAACAAAAGAAATGGACAGTCATGGGCAAGAGCTCAATCTCATGACTCTATTAATTAGTGCAAATGTAGCAATATACTTTATGGCCAAAAAACCTGTTATGATAATCCACTCTGTCATTTTGCTTAATGCTGGCCTTCAGTTAACCAGCAATTAATTCATTATTCTCTATTTTTGCTAGTAGTCTATTGCATCTTTCTTACAAAAACATTGAGACCTGCAAAAAAATATGAAGTGAATCTTGATTCAGGTTCTTTCCAGTACCTGGCAGGACCATAAAGCCTTGACTGTTGAGTGCTTTATTGGTTTTGTTTTTGAAATGTATCTGAATTTCAAGTTTAATTTTTTTCTTGATTCATTTTGCATACCTTGTATCTTCCCGTTGCTCATATATTCTACACTGAAAAGTCCTCCCTCGGATGCATTTTCCTCTTTACATATTTTTAGATAGGTTATGATTCTTTCATCTTCTTTCCTAAATACCCAAAGAGACTGTGGGTGAAAACCCACTCTAGCCTCAGACATTCACATTTAACTATCTGTAACATAGGTATCTACATGTAAACTAGCTAGACATCTAACTTTTCATTACAGTCCATGGAGATCTAATCAACACAGTCAGAGGCTCCTAGCAAAGTCTTCAGGCAGATGTGTCTGCTTGAGAATGAGCTAAACATCTTTCTGCATGCCATCGATTGTATTGATTAAAGTCACAGTCCAACTGCATGATTATAAGTATTTTGTGCCATTTTAGATGCCCTAGAGCATCTGAGATACCCATGCTGGACTGGCAAATATGACACATAATGTCTGGGAGAAACGTGACCACATAGAGTGATACCTAGAGGACAAGGCACCAGACACCTAGGTAATTCAGTGAAAACTAAATTACATACTGAATATAAAGGAAGCTTAATCATTTAGGCCACTTGTAGATTTCTACACAACAGACACCTCAATGTACATGTCTGTATCCAGCGCAGCCCAAGGTGCATGGACCAAAGCCAAACTTCAGTAAAACTGTGTCTAAGTTCTTGTACCACTTTTGCAAATCATCCCCAACTCAAACAAGTTTTAAAGTGAAAAACTGAATGTGATATTTCAGCAGTGATCTTATTAATACTGAGTACACATGTAATGTTACCTTTTTGCTCCTGCTTAATCTTCTGTTCACACTTCTGTTGATAGCTTTAGCCCTTTATTGTTGGTGCATCACATTTTGTGTGGCTGGCTTTTCATGATGGTCCTCTAAATCCTTTTTCAGAATTACATCTTTTCACTGTCCATTTTGGCTATATAGGAAATAAAAATCAGTTGCAGAAGGCAAACTTGATTTTTATTTTTATTTTTTTTTTAACCAAAGTTTTGTGACACACTTCCCATACCAGAGGAATCTCCAATGAACTAAGAATTGAAACTGGTCTAGTGTTTAGAGTGTAATGAACCTTCTGCTTCCAAGAACTTTACCAGCTGGATTAGCCTGCATTAGGGATTCCTCTAGCATATAACATTTTACAAACTTTTAATGCTTTTAGAATCTTTCTTCAAAACGTATTACCACTAGAGATTTTTGCATCAAAAAGTGAACCAGCAAGAATACTAGTAGAACATCAGAGGCTAAAAGGAAGCAGAGATACAGGTTTTGTCAGATAGGTTTAAATAAATTTATATGTTCCAATAGTTTAATTTCTCCAGAAATCAATTCTACCATGCAAGAGTTTCCTAGCAGATTTTGCTCTTTTCAGCTTAAGGGTAAACCTCACTGTTTCAGTAGACTTCAACAGAAGAGCAAGTTATTTATATGAGGAAAAAGACAGTCAATAAAATACAGCTGTAAAGCATCTTGTAAGAATGGAGTGTAATTTAAAAATCAATTAATTATTCAGCGTCCAATGAATAGAAATAAAATGGTTTTTTTTCATTGGTGTTTTTGTAGAACTGTCTTGCCATGTTATAAATGTAACATGCAAAAAACCCTTTCTGCAAATCCATCTTTGCCTTTTGTTGTAACCATTATATGTCTAAGTACTGCAATCGGTCCAGAAGGACCATGAGACTATCAGCTGCCTTGATGGGTAGAGATGTGTGTCCCTACTAGAACATGAAATAAACATTTCAGCTATCATTATAGCTTTTTTATCTGGGTTGAGTAAAACCTGATGGCTTCAGTTTTGCTGTTTGTGAGTTAAAATTATTGCAACAGGCAAAAAAGAAAGGAAGCTAATGTGTTGCAGCCTACAACTGCAGAGCAAATGCATGCTTCTCAGAAAACACAGATGAGAAACATGTCAGTAAGGGTGTGATACTTCTGGTCATTTGCCAGACTTTGAGAACTAGAGTTCCTGAATGTGCCAAAATATTTTTAAATAAAAATTCTTAAAAAAGGACTATAATCCACTATCATTAAATTTTTGAAAAGAGATGATAGAGTACTTAAATTGCTGGTTCATTTGACGTTAGCCTTTAATTTCAGAGGTTGTAAATCATCTCTTTTCAGACACTGCCAGCAAGGTTTTATGTATCACGTAATCCCATTTAAATTCTGCAGTGAGGAGCTAATTGAGATTTAAGTGATGTGTCATCCCTGTGCAGGCCATCTGCACAGACTGAATTGCCTTCAGAGGCAGCCTATAAGAAACTACAGAGTATCCAGTTGCTTCTTGTTGGAAAAATAAGGTACAAATTTATCTCTGTCTCAATTAATGTGGTAAAATGAATTACAGGCAGCTATAAAATAGTCCAGACTTCTGTATTTCTATATTGGTTGATCATGTTCAGATCAGAACCTCTTTTCACCATCTTCAGAGAAGCTCTGTTTTGGCTTTATAATTCATGGTGCTGTAAGGAACTCAGAGACTGGAGCAGAGTCCTTATCCTCTGTGTTTTGTACACACAGAAACAAATAAAGCAATGTTCCTTGGGGTTTTCAATACATTACATAAAGAGCTTTCATCCTCTCAACCCTCTCCCCCCCACCAAATCTATCTAAAGCTACCATAGTCAAAGCAAGAGTGACAGTGGCAAAGAAGCAAAGAAGGTGAGAGGAAGTCGAGTTATAAAGCCCTGTAAAATTGTGGTCAGATTAACTGAATTTTCAGGACCATAGTAGTTTCTGGGCAACAAAAGGAATACAATCTCTTCTCAAATCTGTAGAATTCTTCCTCTGATACATGCATACTGTATTTTTATAATCTTTTCTTTTGTCCATCTAAAGACATCTAATTTATTGTTCAGTAAATAAGTATTCAGTTCAGCCTATATTTTAGTCAGTAAATTATAGCTCCAATCTCAGTCCTTTTCTCATCTTCCACTTCCTATCTATACTCGAATGCATAAAAAGAGGCAAAATAGCCTGTGGGTGACTTCTCATTTTGACCTGGAATATTAAAGTAAGTGGCTTGCTCTGATGATCACAATCATGACTACCTATGCAAGTATTGCTGGAAACAAAAAGACTAATTGGATAAGCATTTTATATTTGGATAGAGACTGAGCAATAAAATTATTTAGTGACAAATATTTTCTAAAAAAGGATGTATATGAAAATTTAGCCAATGCCATTGTACTTTTTTTCTGTTTAGATATAGATATACGTATTTATAGAAAGGGATGGACAAAGAACACGGTCAAATAAACAAGCAACAAAACATGACAACAGTGGAGCTGCATTGACTGATAACAGTGAACAAATGCCTGCAGCATACCCAAGGCATGTATTAATCACATCTACTATAAATTCTGCATTGCAGTGTTATGATTTTAAAATATGCCTGAAAAATTAGATGTATTGAAGGTTAAAGTGATTTTAAACACTTGATTATGCAGGTGAGATTCCTATGGAGTACATTTGCCCTTTTATTATTAGAAATAAGTTTTTGCCTTTGCATTTTTTTCAGGTCATCTGCAAGCTGACTAATTTCAACAAACCTCCTTTCCCTATCTGAAAGTAGAAGGGGTTCTCAAACTGAAAGAGAAAAAGCCAGGTCCTGAATTGAAGAGTAAGAGCTTGTGTACAAAGTACCATATATTTGTGCTAAAACCCCCTTGTGCCTGCTATCATCTTATCCTTTAAGATAAAGGCAAGCATGGACATGGAATTCATAAAGGGCTTCTGGTTTAGGGATGTTTTTACTTTGCCTGATGCCTTCAGAGATTTGTTTTATAGTATTCCTTCCCATCACAGCAAAAGTGCAAGAGGATCAAACATGAGCTGAATTCTGGGAGGCTGCCTAAGCATAACAAACCCTAAATAATTCACTATATTGGCTGGGGATATTTCATCTCACAGTAAACTAGATACCTATATAGTAAAAGGGAATGAGGGATGGAGAAGCCATCCTTCTTGTTAAGCAAATACACAGTTTACTAGCTCCATCTTGATCTATGTTTGTTACTGGACTTGTTAAAGAAGTAGATTATTGAACCCTCCAAATCGTTTGCAGATTGATTCCTTTCAGATAATGCTTCTTGAAATGAGAAAAAAAATAAGATGACAGCCAATGATAAATTCACACTTAACACCATTTTTTTTTTCCAGCTGAACCTATTGCACCTTTCTTAGCTCCATAAAAGGATGATTTCCTTTGACTTACATGGGCAATGAATCAGATCATGTTAAATAGCAACTCTCAAAACACTTCCATCAACAAATAAGGGTTCAAACAGGATTTTTATAGTGGGAAGGAATTAAAAACTGTGTGGAGGAAAGCTGCAATAAATTTATCTACTGAAACAATTTCATTTCTGAAAAATGAAACTTCCTTTTCTTAAATCCAGTTGGTAATGGGATAATAGCTAGGCTGGAGAAACTGATCCATGGCAGAGAATGACAATTTGAGGCAATGAATTTAGAATTCTCCTGTGGTATGACAGGAATCCTACCAAACTGAGATGTTTAGTGATTTCAGAACAAAACTTTTCATTCTTGGGTTTCATTTCTGTTGTTCCTGAACTTAAAGTTCTTCTTTAATGAAATATTTAATCAAAAGCTCAGATTTCCATTAAAAAAAAAAAACAAAAAAACAAAACCACACACAAAAAAACAGAAGGAACATTTTCAAAAGGTCCAGTTCTTTTTCCAAGTCAGAATTTTCTCATTTTCTCTGTGGTAAAATGCATGAAAGGATTTCCTAAGGTTTTGAGGTCTTGAGGTTTAATAGTAATATGGAAGAATATCACTGTGAATGGTTACTTATTATTCCACATATACACACAGGGAAAATGTGAAGGGAATTTGCTGCCATCAGATAGTATCTGCTCAGCTGATGCTTCTAAAAAAAATTAAAGATATGGAAATCATAACAAACTAGGCATTTATATTCAGTCTCTTCATAGTGATCAAAACCATTTATGAGGATGGTGAGAAACTGGCTCAGAAAATATGCACAAGAATCATGGCATGACCAAGCTTCCATATTTTTCTGTCATAGCCATTTTTGCTTTATCTGTCAGTAAAACCATGACAACTTTCCAAGTCTTCTTTAGTTATGTATTCATGTTCACTACCAAATTTTAATAACCATAACAAGGATAATTTGGATTTTATTCAGGACTCCATTTCTCAGGAGCTGTATATGCATATATGAGAACAAGCAGGGAGAGAAGAGAAAGGAAGTAGCTTCCACTAGCTAGCAGAGACCTTGGAAAATAATTTGAGTCTCCTAACGCTTAATTATGTGGATGTCTCAAATCCATGCTGAAATGTGAGTTCACTTAAAATTTGGATGAATGGGTCACCAACCAGACATCTGTATGCTCTGAATTTACAGAAATATATTCTAGAGAGATAAATGAAAGATTTAGCTTATATTCTCTGCTTGTTGCATAGGTGCACTTACTGTTAATGTTAAAGAGACCAACATGGACATATAAAGAGATCTTCATTTACAGGATCTGATATGAAAGTAGAAGAATTATGAAGTATTGGAAGAGGAATTAAAGTCAAGTTAAAAGAGATAAACTTTGTATCATGTGTGCTGCATTTAAAAATAATAATACCAATCAGAGGAGAATTAAAACTGCAACATAAGACAATATCTTACGAATCAGAACTTTCAAAATTACAGACCATCGTTTTTACAAGTGCTTTTTTATAACAGAAATTAAGGTATAGACAGAAGTAATATATCAGGAAAATTATAAAATAATATCTCTCATTCAACTGGTTACATGAGAAAGCACATATAAAAGTTTTTTATTGCTTTACTTTTTAGTGTTCTACTAGCAGATTTGAAGATAACTTTATAAAAAAGGCCCTAGAGTTTGATATTGCAGTCTACAATGACCTAGTATCACTTTATAAAGTAAATATCCTTAAGGTGAAATACTCTCTCCTCTGGGTTAAAAGCTAAATTAAAAACTGTAACTATTTGTATCGGTGCATGAACTGTATCTTGTGGGGTTTGAGTTTTAAATATGCCTGAATTTTCTGATATTTTATTATATTACACTACTTTTGGCATGTAGCCCAAGACTAGTGACCAGAGTAATGGTTCCAAGATGTAAAAATGAAAAAGAGAAAATGAGATAGAGATATACCCATCCTTCCAAAACAATGGGGAACTCTTCAAGGTTGAATTATTAAAAACAGTCACTCAAGTCCCCTCACAGTTAGAATAGGAACCATAGGTCTGATCTGAAAAGACAGAATAATCTCCTAGATATCAGGGTCATTTTAAGTGTTATATGAAGTGTTCTCTTATGTTGTTACCCTCACATTTTCAAGTTGTCATTCAAGCATATATTGCTTGAAACTGTGTTGTTAATACAGTACTTGAAGAATGGTAGCGGCCACATTTCACAATGTATTTTATTTTACATCTTTCCTTCATCCAGCAAATACAGAAATTTTTCTTTTATTCTGTGTAAAGTCAGAAATTACCTCACTGCAAAGTTATAAATTAACTAGCAAAAAAAAAAAAAAAAAAAAAAAAAAAGCCTTAACTCACAAAATATAACTCTAACCAGAAGAAGTTATATGGCTGTATTTTATAATGTAGAACTAGAGAAAGAGCAAAGCAGTAAAGAAGCCACTTGAAAATAACATTTGCTCTTCTAATATTTTTCACTATTTTGAAATTACTGTGGCTGAAGGGATAATCATCTGAATTCATCCCAAGTGAAGCTGAGCTTAGATGAAAGATGGTGACACAGGAATGCAAATTGTAAGTTCAGACAAGTTCAGCTGAACAGTCTGAAACATGCATTAATTCTATTATGGACCACTTGCCCACTGGCATTGGATAAGATACTAAAAAACATCTGGATAAGATTACCGAACTCCAGGGAAGACTTCCAACCTGTTCTCTCTGTTAAGAGTATGGAAAATGAATCTAAAATAAGCTGTGTTTATCCATCACCTAGAACAGATAAACATTTGTTCTTTTTCAGAAAGAAAGAGGAGAAGTTCCTATGCATAAAATTGCTACATGAGAAGAATATCCTCTTGAAAGAAGAGATTTGAGGATACCATTCTCATGTCTCTCAAACGCCTTGTAAAAGTAAATATTTGAACCCAAACTCTGCCCTTTACAGATAAACTGTCTAGGTATATCACATTCTAAGGTGCTAGGTGATCATGATGGGAAAGTAAAAAAGTGAACAGCATCTTTCCTGTTGATGTCATGCTATTATATAAAATAGTTAAATGATCACGAAGCAACAGAACAAATGATAATGTCATTATTTCATACTAAGTAAAAGATGTCAGCAAGAGTTTTTATCTGAGAGCTGTCCAAATTTCAGTGAAATTCCTGGGTGCTGAAGGAGCTGAAATCAACTTGGAGTTCCACATTGTGGAACTGAATTCTTGGCTACTGAATGTGAGGAGACATAATTGCCTGCTTAGTGTATTTTGTATGAGGTAATGCATATTCTAAGCATGTTCATCAGACTGAGTCTTGTAGGTAGGATAAGTAGGGAAACTTTTGGTTTGTAAATTATGTTGGATCTTTGGAGTAGTAAGAGCACAAACTGGTTACTGGTGTTTCTGACATAGGAGGTTATGACCTTCTAACGGAAGAAATAGAAGAGACATAGAGAACAAAACCATAAATCCTCAGGATTAAATTGGTGGCAACCACACTTTTAGGTGTGCGTTTTATTCTCTGTGCTACTTTATAAAAACATTCTGAATCTATGTCAGGGTAAGAGCTAGATATGCATCATCCCTCTGTGCAACCTTGTTTCCTTGGAAGGGAGGAAATCATAGTGTGGTTCAAAAGATACCCTATTCTGGAGAACAAGAGTGCCTGAGATTCACTATCCTGAAGTTCAAACTTAGCATATAACACACCCAGGAATCTAGGCCTGGGTTCTTTTCTTTTAAATTATTTTCTGTGATTTTATTTGGAAAATGTGCACTGGCATCCCACAGAAGACGGCAAACTATACTGAGCTCTTGTAGATTAAATAAGGGAAAGTACATAGCTCCTTTTATTATAACAATAGATTATTTATTTATTTATTTATTTATAGTATAAGGACCACTTAGTATAAGAACTTATTTGCAAAAGAACATCTGAAACTGAAAAAAGTAAACAAATCTAACAACCTAAATTCGCTACAGGAATATAAATCTTGTTCATTTATTCTTCCAACATCATGCAAGGACTTTTGGAAGTCACATTACTATCTTTTAATATGTTGACATAGCATTCCTCATACCTTAATATCAAAGATTGAACTACTTATTCAGTAGAAAGAAGGCAAAATGAATAAATTTATCCATGTTGTAGACAATGGTTCACTTATTTTTCTCTAAAAAAAATCGATTTTAAAACTACATTCACATTTTTATAACAATCTGAAAAAGATTATTAATTAATAGCTATAGTACTCCACTTCCCAGAAAGCCACAAGATGTCTTCAGGGTGATCATTTACTCAAAAAAGTAGAGGTTTCTTCTACATAAGGTTTCTTCTACATTAGTAAACTGAGCAGTGGCAGATCCTGTTCTCTGGTCTTGAGGTCACACA
This sequence comes from Athene noctua, assembly GCF_965140245.1. Taxonomy (NCBI): domain Eukaryota; kingdom Metazoa; phylum Chordata; class Aves; order Strigiformes; family Strigidae; genus Athene; species Athene noctua. The sequence continues at coordinate 31,973,560 of NC_134037.1, read as the reverse complement.
TCCAGGATGATATTGCCACATTAAAATATCTCACCCTATAAAACCAGAATCCAGACTCTATGCTGGAAACGGTAAATATGACTATGATGTAAGGAGGTAAATGTAGAGAGAACACTTGCTTTAGTTAAAAATCTATAAACCTCACCATTTTTGAGATGAGATTTTAGACTCAGTTTCTCTAGTTTTTGCTGGTGTAGTCAAGTAGAGGTGTAAGCAATAGCAACAAGAAACTCAGCTTTGTGTCATGCCACATGTCTGGATAAGAATAATCCTTTTTTCTTTCATGTGTATGTTTACCCTAGTCCTACAAACTGAGACTGCAACAAAAAAGCCTTATGCTTCCATTAGTCTTCTACTCTATATCTAGAACCCAGTAATACATTTTCGATTTCCTTCCCCACCCCTATCATATACTCTCTTTCCCATTCTCCTGCTCCCTGCTTTAGCCAGGATTGTAATCTGCTCTCATAATATTTTGGTTTGTACTTTATTCTGTCTTGACATTGTCCATGGATTCAGGGCCAGAATGCAATTGAGGAAACTGAGGTTTCTCCGTGCAAATGAGGTTCCTGCAGGACATTCTGGGAATGTAGATCAGAAGATCTGGACCTGCTTCAGCATAAACAAATATTTGCCACTGATATTCACATTAGCTTTAACTGTTTGGACAGTGTGATATGGTTAAGCCATGTATTTAGGTAGTTTCCTTCAAGAAATAGCTTTTTGAGTTGAGATACTTAGATGAAGGCTATGAGAAAAAATAAGTTAGGAAATGGAAAATAAAGGTATTATTTAAATGATAGAAATATGTGCTTTTGTAAAAAACAAACAAACAAACAAACAAAACTGCCCAGTGAAAAAATACTTTCATTTTTTCAGTCCTTTTTTCTAGGGTTTACATAAAACAACTCTATTTATGATAAAATGACTAAACTAATATCTAGTCATTAGATCTTCAGATTCATAGCAAACGGAGTACAAAAATGGTAATCACTATGTGATATATAATGCTATATCACTATGATGTATATATATTATGCAGTTTCTGAGTTATAGGTATGACAATACAGAATATGAACCAAGGTGCCTTGAAGTGCTTATTTATTAGACCTCATATATATGTATATATACTGAAGGGCAGAGATGAGGTGAAGTAATATTTATATAGATAAAGAGCTGTCTGCTCTAGGCTTCTACCAAGCATAAATCTATAGATAGTTCACTGATGGCTGTTCCCACTTTTCTTCCAATAATGTTTCCTTGAAACCTTGCCAGATTTAAGTTCTGGTAAGAGAGAGTTCTGAATTACTTTCTATTGTTCAACATTTTTATGTAGCTTCAAATGTATGCATTTAACAGTGCAGTGAGAAAATATATGGTCCTTGCCCAAAAGAGACAAGCTCTCACAATGAAACAGGAAGAAACGATGCACACAGTTAAAGTGAGAATAGAATTACTTACAGGTCATTTCCTATGTAGTCCAAGTGTGTGTGTGTGGGGGGGGGGTGAGAAATAGGGAAGTTTAAAGGGAGAGGGGAGCATGGGAGAAGGAATTAATCTGTTGCAAACCACAGCATTGACAACATGGACTGCAATACTGATGGGTGGGGAGAACTTCTGAGATTTTCTTGATGTGATACCCACATTGGTATGCTTCTCCACACTGATGTCCTATTAACACTGAGCCCGGAAACAGAAGAATGAGATTTTTTATTTGAATTAGCAGAGCAGCTACTACAGGCTGATTTATTCACAGATGTGAATTATACAGGACAGGACATGAATATTTCAGTATCTATGTTAGTGTCCACAGTGTCCATAACAGAATAAATTACATGAACACTAGGTGTAGCATTGGCTGTGAGTTTTAGCACTAGGAAACTATTAATTATAACTGTATATTATATACTGCACTTTATGCATTTTTCTGTGTTCATGGAACTGAAACACAAACCAAAATCAAGTTAAATTTCTACAGCAGAACTTTTGTCTTATTCACTACCCACTTTCATCTGCTGCTACATTATCTTGCTTATCCTGGGAGATTGTTCATGCCTCCATTAATTTCATACCTTAGAGTAATCTACAGCTGGTATAACTGTGCTGTAGTAGCTGTGAATTCCTTATAACACCTAAATGAGAAAATGGCTGGATTGACCAGAAATTTTTGAATAATAGTAGTTCATGAGATGATACATTTGAGAATTAGTAGTGAAGCAATTTCCTAAGAGAACACTGTTGGTAGAATACCCAGACAGTTTGGAATGTTAACTATCTTGGTAAACTGATATACCTGTAAGGATAATTTGCTACAACTCTGTTTTTCCAAGATATGATTTTGGTATTTCACATATATTTTCCTTAATTTTGTATTTTGGTAAAATATTTTCACATAGTAGTATTTAATACTTTTAAGAGAGAATAATTCTGTCATACAGCCCAAGTGATTGCCTATTTTAGCCAAGCCAGTTCCATCTTTTTCAATATGAATTCAGCAATAGTCTGAGATGATTACTACCTGTCTCACAATGGTGTTTCACTTAAAATAAACAACAGTAGCTTTTTCAAAGCAGGGGAATTTATATTCCAGCCATGATATCCAGCCATAATATCCATACCCAATAGGAACCAACATTTTTTAGTGTGGCTTATCATCATACCCTTCCCATTTATTTTATAATATCATGTTTCTCACTGTCCCACTAAAGTTATATATAGCATGGCACTTTAGAGTGGAAGTAAGAGTGTAACAAGTGGCCTAGATTCAGAAAAGCATTATGGCATTCATTGATGGTAAATCTGAATACAAGTGTTAACTTCATCTAGCAGTCACTTCAGGTTCCTTCAGACTTTGCTGACTGTTTTTAAGTATCTTCTAAACTAAATTTTAGAAAAAAGGATTAAAACTGCATATAGTCAACATGTTTCAAACATACATGACATCTCCTTTGCCTGATGAACTTCATACTACATAGTTAAGAAAAAGTGAGTAGTTGCCAATGCCATCAGGCCTGGAAGGGTCACCAGAATGGTGGTAGCCAGATGTTTGATCCACCTGTCTGGATCAAGCTGGTCAGCCAGGGAAATCACCCTACTTCATTCCCACCTTGATCTTCCTGATAGCAGAAGCAGGCTCAACTTGCAATGGGTCTGGTTTATTGTCCTACTCCAGGTGCAGTGAACAAACAGCCTAGTCATTTGCCAGTTGTCCTAACATTTAGTCTTTTAAAAGAAAGAATTTTATCAAAATGAAACTATTTCACACTCATGTGAAGAAAACACATTATCATTAGAGTTATGTCTAATCTATTGTAATGTAAATTTTTCTCTCTTCACTATTACCTGCCTTCTGGAGCTGCTCAAGACTGAAAGCCTTTGTTTCACTCACAACATGGATATGTTTCTTTTTCCTTTAGGTGTTCCATAAAAAAAAAAGAAAAAAAAAATTTGTTTTCCAGCTAAAAAGTGCAAGACTATATTCAAAAGCCATTGATATAGTGAATATTTTGAATAAGAAACAAACGCAGAGTAAATAGTACAAAGAATAGAAATGGAAAGGTTTTATAAGCAGTTCTGCCCCTTTCTATGCATGTCACCACTTAGAGTTCCTCTCCCCTCTTCTTTTGGTCCATTTGTGATGGTTTGGCCCATGATCTCCCTTTAGCCCCACATGAGGCCTGTGTGCTTCTCAGGCTTCTCAGCAGTTTGTCATTTTCTGCATAAAATTCAGACCTCCACCCCTGTGGCCCCTGGGACTTTCTCTAAGCATGCCCAGTTGCTTCCCAGAAGGAGTGAGCTCTCCCTGTCTTTTCAGAGATTAAAGTAATTCTTAACACTTTTTATAACACATGCACTCTGAAAATTAGATGAAGGAAAAAAAAAAAAAAAGATAACCATAGGTCACAATGATTCAAAACACAAATTCATCTAAAATACTTTCAGCCTCTGGGTGATTTGTGTTTTGCACATGATGGACTGAAAGAGATTTCAAAAAATAGATTTACATTTTTGATGAAATTACTCTAAAATAATTTTATTTAGATATTAACATAATCTTAATTATTGTCATGTTCAAATATTTTAAATTTATTTTGCTGAGGAGTCTCCATAAATAATTTCCCTTAATTCAAAAACTTCAGAATAATATTCCCTTATGTTTTCCTAAAAGCCACTGCTGGTATGTCTTCAAGGCTCTTCTTTCTAACTCTGAGAAAAGCAAATGTACATGCAGTACTTTCTATTCAATTACTGTATATTTTTTCATGTTATATTCTGGAGTGGTACATCTGAAAATGTTCCCTCTAGGGGGTTTTCAAAGCTATTGAACAGCATATACTGTGTGGGTTATTTATTGGTTTTGACAAATATCACATTTGCCCAAATAATAATTGTGGAGCAGATGCCTAGAACAAGAAATTCAGATTGAAATTGGTGAGTGGCTTGGGCTAACATATCAGGGAATTTTTTAAAAAGTGAAACCAGTTCATTTGTCAAATGTTAACAAATTTTGACTATTCAGACATAAGTTCTTTTCCATTCAAAACATTCTTAATTTGATGTAAATCTAAATTATTCTGAAGATAGTTTTCAAATGTTTAATCCAAAAGGGATCAGAGTATTTAACACAGGTTTTCTTATAATGATTCCACATTAATCTTAATATTATTTTGGTTTTGTTACTGTTGTTTCTGAAGACAACCTTATTCTTTATCTTGAACCTCCTAACTTACTCAAAAATCAATATGGAAAAAAAAAAAATTGGTTCAGCCTGAAACATTTTTTCACCAAGTTTTAGTCTGATCATGGATCAACAATAAATTATCTTTCCAGTATTAAGACCCAAAGAGCAAATATTATAGGGAAATTAATGAGATTTCCCTAAGTAAGCTTCTCCTAGTGCATGCTTTTTTTTTTTTTTAACTTTTTTTTTTCTTTGTTTAAGGACAGTAGGTCCTACCATTGACATAATAAAAAATTCCCTTTGATGGTAATTGTGAGGTCTACTGATGGTGTTATCTTCAGGTTTAAAACTACTAAGTATCCTGTAGATCCAGATGTAAATCCCTGTAGGACTGAATCAATATTTAACCTTCAAAGGCAGATAGATCAGTTGCTTTTGTGTGATGTTTGGTTTAGACGATTGAAATGGCAGACCTTTCTGCTCTGTTTGGAGAGTAAAGTTGCACTGGCCTCATTCTTGAAGGAAAGCAGTTGCTTTTGTCAATACAGTCAACAGGCTTCCCAGAATTATGTACTGGGTTGGAACACATATTTGTAAAATACCTTGGAATGAAAGATTCCCAATTGAATATATAATATGATTTCTTTGTGTTTATATAAAATTTCTATATATAAACGTCCGGGAGCTCAGATGCACTAAGAAAAAATGAGATGTATTTGAATTATGGTTTTTGTTTTCAGAATCTATCGTTACAATATTTATTCATCTGATAACAACTAATCAGCAGAGGGGAATGAAACTGATTAGTGAAGTAGAAAAATAATTTATTAAAGAAAATTTTTATTATCAGACTATATTCTGACAAGTGATACTTTGCAATTCATGTAGACTGTGTTCAGAAATAATATTTTTTAATTGTAATAATGTTTCAAACTTCATATCACAAAAAAACCCTTACAAATCTAAATGAATGACTGAGTATGAAATAAATCTCTGAATTTGAATAGTCCAAGGCCTCTATAAATCTGGAATTTGCTGGAAACTTTTCATCTTTGGATCCCTTTCTAACAATAATTAATGAACTAAACCAAAATAACTTTAAAAATCTTCATTTTTATAATCTGTCAGTTTAAAGACAAATTGATTTGACGAAGCAAAATATATTTTCTGCAGACTAAAAACTTGAAATACAGTACTAATTTTATGAACTTTACATACTGAGTAAAGGTGTTAGGAAGATTATTTACGTGGCTAGAGAGCTTCCAGACTGATTATGTTTCACTGGAATATATTTTTCTAATATTAATAAAAAGTCTTTTATTTATTATCAAATTAATACATTTGAGACAATGAAAGGATACTTCTGGTAAAGCAAATTGAAAACATTTGGAATTCATTCTTGTTTCTTATCAGCAGGATTTCTGTCTAGTCCCTCAAGCAGACAATCTCCAGTACAACACCATCTGATGCTGTCATTAAATCCTCAGCGTCAGGTTTCCGTAGCAACAGAAAAGCTCTCCCCGCTTCACTGTCTGCCTCTGAAATCCGGAACTAAAACAGTTAACCTTATGTTGTTTTTCTATGGGTTTTTTTCACAGATTTAATTTCAGACCTTCTGTATCTGGAATAAAGTGGTAAGTAGAAGTTAAAGTTTGTGATTATTAAATTATATGGCTGTATTTTAGTTGTTGATGTACATACACACCAGATGGTGGCCTGCTGTATTCATCACCAGATTAGAAAGATAAAGTCTGGGCTATATGTAGGCCTACGCATGCGCTTATAAGTTTAATTTGTAAAGCATAATAGGTTACAGGGTCTTTAGTGCTTATTTAAGATAGCAAATCTTGAAAAGCTTTACTTACATTTGATTATAAATTTGACAGAATGAACATATTTCCAAGATGTTTGAAGTTAGTTTTGATATTACTGCCTTCACACTGTTATCCCTCTCCAGTAGCAAGCGATATGCAAGTTACATAGAGTACACCTGGTTTAAGTGTTATTGTTTATGGAAAGAATCACTGTAATTAACCCAAAATATATAATAACAATTAAAAACTATGACCAGAACTCACATATGATTTTTATGCAGAAAAATTGCAAAATGCTTCTGAATGTGATTTAGACACTGTTTGTACTTACTAGCATCTTCTAAATAAGAGCTTTCCTTTGTTCACTGAAAACATAATTTCTTTCATTTCTAAGACAGCCAAATTTTCCTAAAGCTAGTAGAAAGTCTACCTAGATAGCATGGAGACCTCCCAGATCAGTAGAATTCTGAGTTTCATTTTAGTAATTATCCATTCTTCTCATTATATTTTTATGATCTTATTTTGTTGTTGCAATTTATAATATACATGATGTTTTAAAGGAATTTTACTTCGATATAGTATACATTTTTTTGAAGTAATATTTATAAAAAATGTAGTTGATACGTTTTCAAAAACACCTTCATAAATAAGTCTGAACTACTGTCATTTCTTGGTGTACAAAACTTGGTTACGTTAATCATGAAAGCTATGGTATATGTTAAATAAAACAGTTGTGACTATGACCTTATTAATTAATTAAACCAAGAGATTGTGCCTTTAGGCTTCTGAAGATCGGAAGAAAAGAGTAGTGCTTTGATATAATAAGCATTTTTGTTTACACATTTATGAGAATATATTTTGATATTTTTTTAATGGGATGGGACATCACTAAGAGGAAAAGATACTGTAGCAAGTATCAAGAATTCTCACAGAATCAGTATTTTTTTGCCTTTTTGTGAAGCATCTCCATTGATGACTTCTAGATATATTTACTTTGTAATAAAATCATACCATTATATATTATACTGATCTTTATATAACTGTAAAAGTTATTTAAATATAACTATAATTTCGTGTTTCGTTTTTAAGTAATTTGCTAAATAATAGTAAGAAGTCTTTAAGCAATTTCATTAAAATTACTATGTTCATCTAATTAGGGGTTAAACCTCTTTTCTGAAGTAACCAGGACAATTGTCTAAGGGCCTTTTCCAAGAAACATCACTGGTAGCTGGCCTTTGCTAAGAAATGGTCTGATATGAGAGAGATTGGATAATCATGTGAAAGACATGTAAATATTTACTGAAAATATGTTACATAGATAGAATATCTTTTTAACATGACAAATCTGAAATGTTTTAAACATAAGAAGACACATGCACCTTCTTTATACATGGTGGATTTTAGGTTATCTAGGTAATAGCATTGTATAACAAAAATGTCACTTGTTTTTTATACATCTGACAAGAGGAGTTAAATAAATCCACCAGAGGAGTTTGTGCATTGAGGTATCTAGTTAGTCCATTTTCCAGGAAAGGGAGCAGGAAATCAGCAGACCCTTGACTACACAATATTATGTTAGCAGCAGCATTGAACTGATTTGAGGATGAACAGGGAATGGAAAAAGTCTACACTTGTCTTCAAACTTTTGGCACATTGCTTTTTGCAATGATATGAAGAGAGTAATGGGAAAGTAGAAAAAACCACCCACATCTGGACCACACATAGGTCATTGCAAATGGCACACAGTGCTATGTATCTCAACCTAGTTGTGTGCAGGCACACAGTGCAGGGCAGCACTCTGGACCCACCACGCTAAGCAGAACTAATTTAGAACTTAGAACTCAGGCCACACTTTTACTGATTTTCAGTAATTTTCTTAATCAACTGTTTCTTTTAAATACATTTTACTTTCTTCAAAATGGAGTTGGTAGTTTTCTACTGCACTAGTGATGTTTCAATAGAGTAATCAATGTTTTGATAATAAAATTTTTAGATATTTTGATAATACAATTACTAGAGCTTTATAAGTGCCTAGTCAGACCTTGGATCATTTTCCTGTAAACAAAAAGCAACCAATCCTGTCCAAAAAAGTGTTTCTGGAGAAACAGTTTTGCTCATGGGAACACAGTTGAGTATTTAAGACTAAATGGAGGCAGAATTTGTTTAGTCCATAGTAAATCTCTTGGCCTAGATAACTAAAAAAAGGGAGTTTATCTGCATCTTAATTTTCCCTCTCTCATCGGTATTTTTAATAATATTAACTATTTAGTAATTTTTTACTTTAGATTATAAACAGGTAATCCAGCTAAAAATAATTGTGAGCAAATTTTAGCAAATCATGAACATATTTGCCAAATTTTGGGTCATTTTTTAAATTCTTGTATTCACTTACATTGCAGAAAGTGTGTGGACATTTGCACACAGGTTCATCCATGTTTTTCCTCCACTTCTCATTCTTTATACACATTCCCAAATACTGTCAGTGAGCTTTTACATGAATAGGGAAAAAATATGTAGGCTTAAATATTTACTTTAAAAAAAAAAAAATATCTCCCCACTGTAAAAATGCTATATAAAGAATGTTAAAAACTAAATAATATCGTATTTTGCAAACATAAACCTAGACAATTTGCATTTCCAAGACCATTTGGGAGAGAGGATTTTCTTTCTGGTGTCATACATTGTCTTGATTTGTGGTTTCTGATTACTGTTTTTTCATAAACATTTGGTAGATAGAGAGAAGACTTGCAAGAAAATAAGATTTATTACAGAGTGCATATGCTGACAGGAACTGTGTTAGACGCAGCAAAGTGATGATTTCATGTCTATACTGATGCATTTTGTTACTATCTCCTCATTCTGTCAGTTTAGCATCCCTTCTCTTGTGCCAGTCAAATTAGTCACATCTGACCCCCAAATTCCTTAGGCTTATTTAGCTATTGAGAGTTGATAAAGAAAGAAAAATAACATTATTGGTTACACCAATCAAAACCATTTCCCTGGAAGTGATGCTTATGACGAAACAAAATATAGAATAACAGCATTTTCTATACTAACTTGCGAGCCGTTAGTTATTTTATAAAAAAAAAAAATAAATTTCTAAAGTTAACAAATCAAGCGGACAGTTGATCAATGTCAAATTTACTGAAAAACTGCCTGTGCAAATAGAATGCCAGATTAGATCATAATCTGTCATTCAAATTGCTGATGACCATGAATATATTGCTATGCATGCCTTGGACAAGAGTTGTAGTAAAAGTCACCTTCATCCCAAAATGTATGTAACGCAAATTTCATAGTAAAGTGTGAAAGTTATTTGAGGTTAATAAAGATTTCCAGGGAACATGATGAAGAAGGTGTTATTAGCTATAAATATATCTTGAACATTGAATCTCTGGATCAGTCCAATTATTGCAGCAATTATAAATCATAATAACTATTTATTAAATCAAAAGAGACAAAGATTCATTTTTTCTATAAACTTTATTCATTGATGAAAGCTGTAAAAGATCCTGGCATACTTTACATTGTCAAATGGCTGCTGTGTCTGTAGGTCCCTTCTGATCCCCCAATTTTTTACTAGCTTTTCTAATTTTGCATGACTCCCAGATAATGCGTTTCTTTGGAAATCTTCCTTTGGAAGATAGTAGCTGCCATTTTTTTACACATCAATACTACAAAACTTAAGTAGGGTAAATATGCTATGCATCCTGAAAGCAGTGGTTGGGTAAAGCTGCTCACATAAGTAGTTGCAAGGTTGCACTCTCTGGCCTCTTTCTTTTTAATTAGATGATCACAGACTTTGTTCTCTTTGTATCTTCAAGGACCTATAGTTGTTGAACACTGGTTGCTTCACAGATTGAGTGATGCCTCTTGTGTGACTAACAACATATATATCGGTCATTGATGGGGAATATGTATTAAAAATTCCTAGGTAAAGGAATGAGTTACACGTGTGTCTTTCCCTTCTTGGGTGTTTTATATATATATTTATTTTTATTTTTATTTTTATTTTTATTTTTATTTTTATTTTTTTTTAAAAAAAGGAAAGAAATCAAGTGGGAAATGAGAGTTATGTAGCTTACCCAAAGTGCCTGGAAGATTTTAATGTCACAAAACAATTAGTTCCTTCCAGGATAGGCAGAAATTTTGAAACTGTGCAGCTGTTTATCTTCCACTATAGTCAAGAGATTAACATGGATTTCCATGAATGCCTCCTTCTTCTTACAAGGTTTAAGCTACTTGTACTTTCCTAGGGAGGGCCTTAGCCTGTAATTTATATAGTTACACTTTTCTGGGTTTGTTCACTGAATTGTTACATATTTTATACAATTTGGGTTAGCTTTAATGAAATACTGAGTAAAACCTCAACTCCTGGTATTTAATGAACATTCCAAGGATGGAGAACATTTAGAAAATACCTGAGCTACTTAGGCTAAAAGGTTGGTTTTCTTCCTAAATGCTAGCTTCGTGAAATAGCATCTAACTTGAAACTCTTGAAGTAGAATTTATATATTCAGTCTTAAGATGGGCACAATTCACATTTTGTCCTGGGAAGAAAAACAAAATATTTGTTTCCATTCATATCAATGAACAAAACCAAAGAAATGGTCAGTGATTTATTTTCTTTTAATCTATACAAACTGATTTCTCCACTCCTTCCATGCTTATGTTAAGCTATTAAACCAAAATTCTAATATTCCTCCAGTATAATTTAACTACATATGTTACCAGGGAATTTTTAATCTTTATGAATACAATACTTGTGAAATGTTTAAATCTCTAAGTAATTTTATTTTTGCAGACTGTCAGTGAAATCAGTGTTGATGCTTATATGTCTATGATGTGGAAAATTGTACTGCCATATAATACTGAAGTGTAAACATGACATCAATGTTAGTATTATCAAAATGCTATATCTTTCATTGTGATTTTTTTTTTCACAAAGTCTTAACTTTGAAAGTGCTTTTGATTGTTTTACAATATGTCACAATAAATAGAAGTCATCATCATATAAATGTCATATATAAAAAAGGAAATTTCAAGAGACAAAGTTTCTAAAACAAAAAGGTTGATTCAAAAAAATCCATTCTGATGTGGAATTTAAATAGAAGCAGATCAACTCTATAATTAACAATAAATTAAAGAGAACAGACTAGAAGGAAGATTATGCTCTTACATATGATGCAAGTATTCAAGCAGTGATGTATTATTATATTTATGCTGAAAATTGGAAAGGGAGATTATGAGAATTGCAAAATTCTTTAATAGATTGTTGAGCATAAATGCTTGTGATAGAATTCAAGAATGTAACTTTTCAAAAGAAAGACTGAAGGGTTGCCTTAAAGTATCTTAACAGGGACGTTTCATATTTGTGAAATGTTTTTCAAATAATGTAAGCATAACATAGAAACTGGTATGCAGAAACTAAAGCTGCAAGATGGAAACTAGGAAAAAAGAAGTTGAAGCAATGGAGTTTCCACTACCTGATATCCACCACAAGACTGGATTTTTTCTACAAAGCATGACTTTGTCAAATATAAGTACATAATGAAATGTAAGGGTTAATGATGTGTAGGAGATCAGATAAAAATATCTGTTTCTCTGAAAAGATTTTCACACATAGAAGAAAAATTATTTCTGTGGGTAAAAAGGGAAAGAATCTACGTAATTTGTAGTATCTTCTGAATTTTTATATATTTGGATTCTTTTTTTAATATGAGAGTATTATTTTAGCCCATAGTGAGTCTCCCAGATAAGGCCATTTTCAGTGTACACTGATAATAATTCAAAGTTACAATAAAATCTGGTTCATACTTTAAAAGTACTGCTCAGGCACAAACAAGGATTCATGGGAGAAGTGCCACTGATAGAGCTTGTCTGAAGTAGCGCTCTGAACATAGACACCCAAATTCTGTCTGGTCTTCCTCATAGCTCTTAAATGGAAAACGTATGTGGTTACAGTGAATATTTATTTCTCACATTACAATACAGCAGTTTGTCAAAGGAAATTCGGAAGCGTACTGGGCAGGGTGTATAAAATTCCAAGCATTCTGCCTCTCTGTGTCTCTGGCTGCATTGGCCAGCAAGCTTCAGTCCAACACAGCAAGAAGCATGGCCCAACTGGAGCGGATCTTGACAGCAAGACCATTCGTGCAGAAGGCTTAGTATCCACATTACGCATTTCAGGATCTTTATTTTGGATTAACTCTGGTTTCTACCTGGGGACTTGAATGCCTGTTAGCAGTTGGATTTATCAGATACACATCAGGAGTGCATGTTCTGGTTTAATTTAATTTGAAGGAAATCTTATTCATGTGCTGTGTAATGTGATCTGAAGCAGTGTAAGTGGGGACAATCAGGATATTCACTTAAAACACACATTCCTGATCCAAATGAAAACACTGTGTAGCACAGCTTCTCCTTTAGCTATAGATTTAACCCTGTATTTTCCTATTTCTTGAATCACTACTGTGTGTTTGAAAAAAAGTGTTTTGAAAACCAAAATCAAGAGCTGAGCAGTCTTTTTTACTGAGTAGCATATCCTTCTGTTAAATCTATGTTTCTTTGGGGGATTTTTTGGTGGAATTCCATTTCCAGAGCTGCAGGGAGACATTCTGGAGCCTATTAGTTGTTCCCCTGCTTCCCCCTTCTTGAGCCTGGTCACCCCACTGCCATGAACTTGTGACGAGATAACAGCTACAGGCAGCAGAAGTCACATATTTGCCCTTAGTACATTACTCTCATCCTGTATTTGTTGCAGTTTTGTCCATAGGGATAAAGGTTTAGGAAAACAGTAAAAAAAGGAGAGAAAGGAAAACTAGGAAAAGTACATATATTACCACACATTTGCAATTTCCTTCTTTTGGCATCTCATGCTTTGCTGTTCAGTTTTGTTCTGTGTAATACAGCATTCTTGGGAAAGGTTATGAAATCTGTAGGAGTCAGGTGCCTGCACATCTTTGCAAAATGTGAGGACAAAATCTTCCTAGAAAAATATTTATTCTAAAAGAAATGTCCCTTGTCATTGCATAAGGACATCAGCTTTGGCTTCTATAATGTCCTCTATATTTATCAGACTAATCTCAATTTTTTATTTGTTGTCTAAGGGAGGGGGGGTTAAACTCAGTGAAAATGTAGATTTTCATGAGAGAGACAGCTCTTCTCATTGTTTCTCTCTCTGGTGAGCAGCGCTAGCCTATGTTCACTTTAGATGAAAACCTAATTGGACAGTTTCCTGACATTTTGCATGTCATACAGTAGCTCATATGCAATGTTATGGAACAGAATTTCTTTTCTGTTCCTGATGCTTTACAGTATGTTTGTTCTTTTAGAGATAAATGATGTATTGCTGAAAGCACAGTAGTGATTTATACTAGTGTACATATAATAAAGACACCTTTAGGACATTTCATCATTAAAAGTGTATGTCCTTATCATTATACAACTACATGGGTGAATCACTTTCTGTTACAATCTATAGTTTTCCCACTTGTCACCTAGGAAATAATTTATTTTCATTCATTGTCAGATTTTGCATCTCTACAGGCTGGATCAATGTAGTGAAAATTAAACAGTGATTTATAACATAAAGGGGAAAATTATTAGAACATTATGACCTTGTCTCAGTCTTGAATTGTTCTCATTTTTAAAATAGATGATACTATTACTTTTTATCCTAAGAGACAACTGATGCTTCTGGAATTGCACCCTGAAACACTGAGGTGCTTATCGCACTTCATTTGTGCTAAAAGCCTTAAAGTAAACAAAATGCAATAAAACTCTATCTTCTTTATTTGCTCTTAAATGTTATCTCCCCTTCTATAATGACAAGTGCAACATACCAACATCTCACAGTCTTGAATATATTGATTTTCAGATTATCTTAGCTGAAATGTTATGAACTGTTTTTAAAAACCATTAGCTGTATGTAAAGATGAAGAACCTACATGCTGCCTACACAAAGGTTAGGATGTAATGGTGAATTAGTCTAGCTTTCCTTAGTCCTGTGGGATGCGCATTTGTCTAAACAAGAAAAAAAGGATTTTCAGCTTCAATTTTTGAAGCAATATTTGGATGATCATATAAGTAACGGTGTATTTTGTCATGTTTTTCTGTTCTGCATTTCAATTGCTTTATTTCAAGATAATATCAGCCTAACTCAGTTGTGAAACACCACCAGCAAGTTTTTTAAATTTAGCCCATTGGTGCTAATGCATCCTAAATAGCCAGTACTGCAGTATGACTAAACTAGTTAATGGTAATGCTCATTGACCAATATTACACAGCCTAAAAGCCCATGACTACAACATAAAGGATTCTTGATATGCCAATTAATTTCTCTAAATTGCAGAACTTTTATCTTCAAGGTTGACAAAAGACTACGGTATGTTACTGACATAATGTTAGCCACTGTAATAATTTAATACATTATTTCTTTTTATTTCAAGGAAATATTGTTGTCTATTACCCTAATTGACAAAACATCTAATTAAAATAAACAAAAATTATCTTCAGGCTTACTTTGTAACGTAGCACAAGTAGCATCCTTAATAACAAGTGAGAGAAGAGACTGAAAAACAACATGTTGGAAAAAGCAAAGCTTTTAAAAAAATGAGACTTGCAGGATGGACTGAGCATCCATTCTTTTGATCTAGTGCACAAATTTTCATCTCAACATGAAAACAGAGGATCTTTGCCAAACATGTCAATTTGGCCAAGCTCTGCTTTTCATCCCTACTCCCCTTCTTGTTTAGCTAAATTAAAAGACTTGATTTCTTGCCTGTTTATTAATTTGCATGAGTAGCAGCCTTTATCACTTACAATACAATCTCTGCACGATGATTCACTGTGTTGAAGGAAGCACAGATCTGCTTTCTATTTTTGTGGCTGATAATGACCAAGCAGTCACCTCCCTTATGGCATTTGAAGGGGACAGCAGATGACAATTTCAGGAGTATTAAGAGAGTGGGTTTAATTTTGTACCCTGTCAAATCCTTGCAATAATCTTTATCGCAAGAAAAATTAATGTGGTAAGATTTCCTTTTCTCTTTACAATTATTGTCATAAGAATGAGAACCAGTATGTAATTAACCAAAGTAGTTATGCAGTGTAAGAGACTACCACACCACTGTAAACTTAACAGCATTTTCTGAAAACTTCCATGAATCCACCCCTTTCTAAGAGCAAATGTTGTGACTGATTAGCAGACCAAACTGTCCACTGTTGAAAGGGTTGAGATAACACTTTTGGCTATTTCCCACCACAACCCCCCAAAGTCATAATGTACAATTGAAACTGTTATGTGTTCTTAGCATCCTGCCAAGAACAAATCAGTTTGACCAAGTGCTGGCCCACAGCTGGATGGCTGTCTGAAGTAACAAAACAATCGTGCCATACTAAAGTGCCTCACACATTAAGTCAGACACAGTGTGATATGAGGATTGCACACAAAATTAATAACAAAGACACAAGCTAGTCTTGTAATTAAGTCAGGACACTGAATTACATACTTACCTTTTAGGATTTTTTTTTTTTCATTGAAAAGTCCTTTTTACAATATGTTTTAATTGCATATTTATATGATATGTTACTGGCAGTATCTCATGTTGACATGAAAGTTGAAAAAAAATGTCAATGGCAGTCCATTCTTATATCAGATGCAAATTCAACACAGTGAATTGGAGGTGTTAGTACTACGCCCACATCACTCTACTTGGTGTAGTCTTCATTTTATGTCTCCTTGCTTTTATGAAATCTGATTTTTGTTGTTGTGTACATCTTTTTGAGACTGATTCAAAGAGGATATATGTGCTGCTGGCCCTCTAAGAATGGTAGAACCTGAGCTCAAGGTGTAAACTGTTTATATCTAGCTCATCAGCAGGATGGCAATCATTCTGTATACTTGCACAAGCTGCATTCTTATACTTTAGACACCATATAGTATTAAAAGCTGCAAAATAATGCTACTTTTTGCCATCAGAAGGTCTGTTTTGTTTCTTACACAACTGCAGCGAAAGTTAAAGCAATTGTGAGATTCAGTAACAAAAACCAGGGCAGAGAGCAACTAACAATCTCTGAGATATTGTCACCAGTGAAACCAGACATAATTTGCATGCCATTTTTATGAACAGTCTTTTCAGAAGTTGTTAAACAGACAGAAAGCATAGTTTTTACCAGTGGCAGACAGACTCTGAAACAGTGATCTACAATATCCCCAAATTAAATAATTACCCAAGTTGTGCTGTACCAAAGACGCATGCATTGCCATTCTTCTTGTTACTATGGAACATTTCTCTAACCTTTCAGGAAGGCCATATTGCAACAGTATTATGTAGACAGATTTTTGCAGAGGACTTTCTGAAATATAGCTATATATATAAAAACTCATAGACAATTCAAAAAACTTACAGATCTACCAAAACGGTCAAGTATATGTGTTGATCACTATTGCCTCAGTTTTCCTGGCATCCAGAAATGTTTACGCTGTTTTAGAATTCCAGATGAACAGAAAACTCACTCCTTGGCATCTCTTTGATCAATCTCTTTTTTTTTTTTTTTTTTTAAACCTGTGACCAATTTCCATCACTTTCAGCAAGAATGACAATGAAAAGTATTGTTTTTGCTCAAAAAGCAGCAAGTCCTTTTTCCTCTGTTCTTGTATTTTTGATATGTGCCTTTTTACAGGTGTTTAATATAAACACACAGCTACTCTTTCCTCTTTCCTGCAGACCAGTGGCTTTGCCTGTGTTGTACCTGCTTCATTGTTCCACTGAGGCAAAGCTTATTCACTCTGATTCAGAGACAGATACAAAGCTAGCAGTTCCTCTCTTCCTGATAGAAAAACTGGTGATCTAAGGAAACATGGATGACCAGAGTACAGGAAAACAATACAAAGAACTCATTACATCAGAAAGCATTAATCACATGCACACATGCACAGATTAATTCCTCAAAATGTCAAAATAAATGTTTGATATAGAAATTATTTTTTTAAAATCTGTTAAGGAAGAAACATTGCTGTGAGAGGTAATAAGTCTACTTTATAGTTCCATTTCAGTGAAATATAGTACCTTGCTTTTCATAATCTATACAGAATGCTATTTCCCTTATTATTATTAAGAGAATTTGTGCTTCTGAATTAAAGTTAATCCAGTTTCTAGGTGTTCTGGAATTATATATATATATATATATATATATATATATATGATTTGTGGGTTTTTTTGTTTGTTTGTTTTGGAAGTATCAAAACTCAGTCCATCTATTACTTAATGCCTTACATTTAGTTATTTATTTATTTCTAATTTTCTCTTCCAGTCATATCATCACAGCACTTGTAAACCTGAATGTTCCCTGGTGAATTCATCAGATGGGAGCCATCATGTCTCCTGGCTACCAGCTGAGTGTTAAAATGTACAGTGAACATAGAAGAATGATACTTTGTCAAGTAGTTGACACAGCAACCTTGTGAAGGGCACTACAACTTAATATAACATCTGTCCTTAGAAAAATCATTGAACCTACACAAAGAAGTTCAGTCAGAGAATCGGGGTGTTCAGGACCAATTTTCAGATGGTCCAAACCACTCAGCTTTTGCTTGGTTCAAGTAGTTCTATTTTAACTATGCTGAGATTTGAGTGCTGTGATTCCCTGCTGTCTACACTGGCATAGCTCTCTTCAAAGACTGCCCTAGATATGACTTTCAAGAAACTATATATGTAATTTTATAACACTAACTCTTCATAAGAGCCTGGATCACCTTGAAGACAGTGTCTGATGTCACTGCCTGGAGAGATCGTTTTGTTCATTAGGAGAACTGTATCAGCTAGCTCCTATGAGGCAGCATCCTGACATCATTAAGCAGATAGATAGCTGGACATGGCACAAAAACTCCATGGGTAAGAAAAGAGAGACAAAAGCCAACTTAGCTAATATTTCAAGGGCCTTTTTGTATAAAAGTTTGAAATGGGCTTTATATAATCTATGTAGAATTTTAGTCCTGCCTGATACAGTCACTGCAATTGAATGTGTAAACTACTTTTCAAGTGAAGATGGAGCGACTTTCTTTTAAAAAATAGATAATTGCTCACATGGTATAAAGCACGGAGCAGAAGTGTTGCTTAATACCATTCTGAATCAATATACTTTATCTGCTTTCTTTTACTTTAAAACTTCAAAACTGTAATGGGGAAAAAAAGAGGAGTAATGGTGACTATGCTTTGAAGATAATGGGTCAGTTCTGAATGTTATTAAGATTCCAGGACCAAAGGCAGATTTGGTATTGTAGGATAAGGCATATGGGACAAGGCAAGACTGTAAGATTAATTCAGAATTGCACTATGTTAATATTTCTAAGATTTTTTTACCCTTATTATATATTTCAGAGATTAGTAGATTAATGAGCTAGGTTTTACTCTCATTAAATTCTTTGTCATGAGAGCCCTGAAGAATTGTATAGCCAATAAATTATGTGAAATTAGGTTGAGCTCTGTGTTTCTCCTGGTTTTCCATATATTGTTTTGATGCAAATGTACCACTGCTTCCAACTGCAGGAGAAAGCAAACAGCACTCAGACTAATAAAAAAAATCGGAGTGATACATTGATCTATAACTCACAAAAATGATCATTAAAAAAAAAAATTAAATTCAGACACATGAAAAAACATGGATATATAATGCAACAAATTATACTGTTGATACCTTTTAAGAATATAATTTGCATACAGTATTTTTTATAGAAAGGGAAATAGACATTAGGAAGAGCAGATGGATCCAGACTGAAACTGCCCAAGTAAATATCCTTCTCCTGGAATAAATTTTGTTCTAAATCTTTAAGGTGTTGTGTATGTTTTAATGCGGTTAATGTATGATGGAAAACCTACAATATGTGTCTTTGGCTGACCTGTATTGTCCTACTTTTTAAGTAAATTTTTATGTTGGTCAGTTTGTGGTGAACAGGCTGTAGAGAAGGAGGCTGCTGGACAACTGCTGTAGGAGCAATAGATAGGTTGCAATAGAGCTGCCTCATCTTTGTGTCTCCTCTAAGGAAGGCTCGTGAGACACTAGCATGTCAGGAAGTCCTTGTTACGGCTTTATCAAGAGTTTATGGTCACCAAATTTCTTGAAGTTGTGGTGGGAACTGTGAAAAGAGAGTATCATAGTTCTCTACCCTGTATTTGGATGGCATTCATTGTAATTTAGCCATAACCACAAACAAGATTTTTATTTGCTGAGGTAATTTGATAGTCAGGCACTTTGTCTCTATTTAAAAAATGTCAGAGAAAGAATTTGAAAATCCTGCATTTATCATTTACAGAGATTGTCCTGCAGTAATCTTATTATGATAGTAGGCAGAAGGGGAATTCTTAGACATCATGGACACAAAGGAAACCCCTGCAAAAAGCCAAAGATAGGAATGTGGAAGTTCCTGCTGGAATACTCAGATTAGCCGTGCATCTGTTAGGTTACTCAGTTTTTATGTTGAAAGCCTGATGGAGTATTCCTGAGGTATGATCAATCCTGTTCTCAGGGCATCAGGTTCTATGGTGGTTGAGAAATCGAAGCATAGGGAGTTGTTTAAGCTTTGCAAAAATGCAAGTATGGAAGTGTAGAGATAAAAATACGTTAAGTGTAAGTATGTTAAAGAGTGGAGCATACACACATATTGATAATTTTTGCTAGAATTGATTTTTTACAAATAATAATTACATTATTATTGTAATTACATTCTGAAAACCAAATGCTGACATAAGTTTGACTAAAAGTATTCATACAGCCAAAGCAATCTCACTGTAGGAACTGAGGTGGTGAAAAAAATAGAGATAATATGTGGTATAGTTAAAATAAGGATGTGATTCTTTGGAGATTTCTTTTGAGTGATCTTTCTGGATACTAAGCTGCATATATTTTAAATTGCTCTGTCTTAACATACACAAATTTAACAATAAGTTTATTTTTAGCAGTGTTGTATATTGACTTGTTTCTTCCTAATCTACATCAGGCAGAGTTAAATATTACAGTAATGAGAAAATATTTCTATGTTTAGTCAGAAAAAAAAAAAAAAACAAACAGGAATAATTCCATGTAAATAAAATTGGAAATTTGACAGTGAGGAAGTAATCTTTTAACTTATATAATGATTCTTTTCAACGTGATAGAAATTCTGGTGTTACTAAAAATGTTGACAATTTGAGTATTTTAAATCACTTGGAATCCAAAACCCACATTTCATTTCAGTAGAATATTTTTAAAGACTTTTTTTAAAGAAAAATGAGTTTGATGTGAGTACTTACAGTTTTATACTATGCATCTGCATTTTTACATAACTTTATTACAAGCATAGGGGGTTCTGCATTTTCACTAATCAGGTCATGTCATGCCAGCTTCTTCAAAGCTCCATGGCTTTGCTTTCTATGGATCATTTTTAAGGACCATTAATAAATATGCTTTCAAGTTTAGATAACTGTAACTGATCTAAAAGCTTTTGAAAACAAGAATTCAAAGTATGGAATGAAATGGTGTATAATGGTAAGGAGATGCTCATCAAAGGCATTAAAAATGCGGCTAAAATTAAGATCTCTTCACTCAGCACACTATATGAGAGCTACAAGATTGCAATCATAACAGAGTAATGAAAAAGGATTTAGCTGATGCCATTTCTCATTTTCATTACCATCATTTTCATGAGAATGGATTAATATTGAACTATTTTGTATTCTCATGGTAATCTTTGTCACAAAATGAATTCATGCCAAGCCATCTTCTGTTACTGTTAATCTTTGTCAAGAAGGCAGGACACCAAAATTTTCATGAGCCATTGAGTACAGAGGAATATGTAAAACTTTCACAGCTCTGCAGACTTCAGACCTTTTTTTGGTGGTTTGGATAGTGTCACAACCCAATTTCTTGGGATGACAATTCAGATTTGCTGATTCTCAGGTCAGGATTAATGTGAAACAGCACCAAGGATTCATCAATTCACAAAACTCAACTTCTATTTGTTCACAACAGATATTGACATGAAACTTTGTCAGTAAGCCTTGCAACATCTGCAACAAGTGGTAAACCTCGTAACATACACCAACAAATCACAAACCTTACAACATGTGCCGACAAGCAGCAGATTCTATAACATACCCAGAGAAGTGGCAGACATGCCCCAACAAGCCATAAACATACCTCAACAATCCTTGCCTTATACACAGGGATACACAATGAGAGAATAAAAAGGAAAGAGAGGAAAAGAGAGTGAGAGAGGCAGGAAGGGAGAGAGAAAAACAAAAAGGAAGATTTCACCAGTCCTAGTTCCATCGCTGGTCCAGCTATCCTAGGGGTCCAGTTCCAGAGGGGCACAGCCACTGGGGGCTTTGACTCGTATTCTTTTATAATTCCTTGCCCCTTCTCCAGGTGGGCACTTGGACTCATTAGGCTTCTCAAATTCTCCTTGCTTTGGTGCATGCATAGTTTGTATCTTTAAATTCTTCTGGAAATGGGTGAGTGGACTTGGGGATTGTTGGGGAGTTACTCCCCCTCTCAGCAAGTATGATCATTGTCTGACTTTTCTTCTTGGCACGTGTCATGAAAACTTGTCTATTGGCTCTTTACTGAGTTGCTCAAGATAGGGAAGTTTAACTTCAGAAAAGTGTGGTCCCACCTCTGCAGGACCCCCTCCTCTTGCTGTGTCTTCCTGCCTTGCCTGGACAACCCTCAGAGACCATCTCCTCTACCAAAGTTCTGTATTGGATGTTTGAGACATTAACTATGGTTTCATCGGACCATCACAGATAGTCTAACCCTATGTGATGCTTACTAAAGTAATACCAGAAAAGAACAGAAAGTAGAAGGAACATGACAAAGCATTAAAATATTTTTTTCTTAATGTCATTTTATCAAGAACAGTAGAAAGTACAAATATATAATATCAATGGAGATTAGTGAATAGGTTATAGGTGACTTAGGTAACTATTTGTTTTACACATGCATGTAAATGTAAGGATATATAGCAAAAAAAACAAATCAAAGCATAAAAAAGCGTGTTAAACACTTAAGTTATGACAGTATGTCATAAGGTATTGATGATAGCCAAAATTAAAATTCAGCATGTTTTCATTGTAGTGAAATATATAGGGTGGAACTTAAAAAAAAAAACCTGTGAGAGATTACTTCAAGGAAGATATACAATCCTTTCTGTATGTATATACATCTATGCATTCATGTGATAAATCATTGCGCTATTTGATGATAAATTTGGTCTGGCATAATTGAATTAGTTTAATTTTTGTTATTTTCTCCTCATAACATAGTTTTGGTCCATGTTAGATACATAGCTGAAATATTTAGTAATAGTTTTCAACTAAAATAACTACATACCAACATTTCGTGATCACTGACACTGCCATGTCTTATAATCTGAATGTAGTTTTCCTTTGCAAATTACATGCTGAAATGAGAGGAAGATAACATGGTAATTTAACTAGGGCAGTGGAAATGTATGAAGCTCTGCTTGTCCACATGAGGAAATGTCCTTATTCTTGTATTGAGAAAGACTGACTGTGATAGTTAAATAGGCTGATGTACTGGGTGTCCATAGTAAGGTGGTGAATCCACCATAGCTGAAAAGTTTATACCAAAATCTGAATATTAATAAAATCAGTTGAATTCTGTGGAAGTTTAGCAGCCAAATTATTTTTTTTAGAAACATAAATACCCTTAAAAGTCTACTGAACACTTTATCTTTGTCCTTACCTTTGTTCCTACTTCAGTATCTTTTGTTTGAGCTGCATTTAAACGATAATGGTAACAGAAACAGTAATCAGAAAAGGGAATTTTCCCTTTACTGAGAAACTTTTTCAAGTAAAGTCTGATCAGCTGATGAAGTATGGAAGTTCTAAGCAGTATCGGACAGAGTATAATAAAGACATATTTAATATCATTCAATAGAAATTTTTGAATTAAACCAGAAACAGTCATCATATCAATATTATCTTTATTTAATGATAATCAGCTTGTAAGAACACCTTTGAGTGTCTTCTACTTTATCAAGTTCCTTCCACTTCATAGTACCTTAACTCTTTCCACCAATCTGTTAAGTGAAAGATAGGTATAGAGAGATCATTTTGTTAATTCTGCCTGAAGTGAACCAACATAACATTTCTGAATGGGAACTCATTCATGGGAATGCTGGACTGAAATGATCTCTTATTTCCAGAAATGACCTTTTTATTTCCCATCAAACTGAAACAAAAATTCAAAGTTTTTTGAGGTTATTTTAACATGAACTTTAAAAGGAAGTCTTTATTTTCCAGTGGAAATATCTGTATGCATTTAGAAAAGAAAATCTGTAAGATTTCCAAATTCTTACTGTGTAATCCTCTTCTGAATGCCTTTCAAGATTAATAAGCCCCAACTTGCTTTCGAATGTGCTCACCAAAAGGTGGCATGTGTACTTTATTTTCTCTGACTACAAAATTTGGAGAATCTGCTTGACTAGTGCTTATCTGTTTTGAAAGTATGTCAAGCCATTTCAAACTAGCTTTCAGCACACAAACCTTCCACAGGGAGTCTGAACTGTTTGTCAGATATTTTTCTGCACATGTCCTTCTGGATGTTACTTTTCTCTTTGTGTTCTAGTTCCTGAGTGTCATATTATGTATTTCCCAAGGAACTAGATAGCTTTCAGTTGAATACCACTGTGCTTCCATCTTTTAATACAAGGTTCATATTAGTATGGGTTTCCTTTTATTACATAGTATAGATTTTGCTGTTTATTTTGCACATAAAGAATTTAAAAATAGGAAATACTGCTCGGTCAATAGCAGAGAACATAAAAATAAACAGTCTTGGAGCTTTTAACTTGTTGATAAATCTGAGTATAGCCCCTTGTATATCTGGGATCTAATTAACAGTGAGCAAGCTTTTATACAGGAATTTGCTTTCATTAGCATCTTTCATTCCTTTCAGACTTAGCTTCAGAAATCTTACTAATTATTAAATATCTATAGCTGCTTTGGTGCTAAACTGTTTCTTGATCAGTACTTGAGTATTTGAATAAGACTGTACTTTGAACGATGATCTTTCCTTTTCATTGGAAAAGTTTGTAGACCAACAATTTCAGAACTTGGCTTCAGAACACTACAGCTCCTTTTCTCTGTCTCTAGGAAATGGGGCTGATATATTTCAATATATTTTTTTAAAAAGAGGAATAAACACATTATTTAAAGTACCATCTTGTAAACTCATTTATCTACTTGTGATGGTTTATTTTTTTAAAAATTATTTACCTGGAAATAGGTATTCTCCATCCCTACAAAATGTGAAAGGAGTTCTCTAGTGATTAGATCTCTAGTCAATATCTTCAGATTCATTTTTTGGCCAAAAATGTCAGATAGAAAACAATGCTATATATAAAAGGAAAAAAAAAAAAAAAAAAAAGGAAAAAAGAGGTATTAAGATAATATTAAATGACTTACCTATTATCCCCAGAGCTGATGACTCATTAAGCAGTATCAATTTAAAAGCCAGATTTGCAAATGAAACAGAAGTCCTTGCTCAAAGGACTCTTGATTAATTAGGCGTCAGACATAAAATTTATATAACATGTTTGGGAGCAAGAACCAGAATTTGGAGGTGCTTTCCTGACTGTATAAGGCCTCACTTTCACAAGGAAGGAAAGTGAATTTCCCAGCCTCATGGTAGTCATCATCTACTTATGCAAAGTTATCTCTAGGATCATATATATTTGAATGCCCTTAAATAAAGGAAGATACTGAACCTTATTCTCCCACTTCATTCATGAATGTTTTAATAAGAAGACTATGACGTCCTGAATGGATGAGAGCATTTCTCCTGAACACTGTGTGACATGGATTTTGAAGATACCACTGCCCTCAGTGTTTCCTGTTTCCTACCTATTGCCTTGCTGAGGAGATCAGCTCCAAAGCAGGCATGTTCTGCAGTGGAGCAGGGGATAATGGCATACAGGGTAAGTTTCCTGAGCTGGGGAAACCTCAGGGTAGCGCAGAGACCCACCAGGAGCCAGCAGTTCGAGAGAGAGAGCAGCTGACAGGGCAGGAATAATAGCGGCCACCCCCCGCTCCCACAACAGGCAGCCCGGGGAGGCGCCAGCCACCAGGAGCGCTGCAAACAGGGCATGGCACGGCCGGCAGGGCATGGCACAGCACTTAGCACGGAATGGTGCGCAGGGAGGCCGCCTCTTCAAAGGAGGGACGTTCCACTGGCCGAGTGGAGAGGCTTAAAGTCCACACAACCCACCAGCCAGGCACCGTTCTGTGACATCTGCACAGGCCAAGGGCGCTCACCCTACCTGGCCCTCAGGGCAGGATGGCGGGCACTCGTCTGAGAGCAAAGGCTGCAGCTCCAGCTGGGGGGTCTGCACCCTCTACCCCAGCGGTGGCCGATGCCTCCACCCAGACAGAGCAGCTGAAGGAAGAGGCTGCAGAGCCGGCATCAGACTGCAGGGAGTGCCCAGACCTTCCTCCTGGGGCAGGGACAGGCAGCAGACCCGCCTGCAAAAGATGTGCCCAGGTGCAGGACCTCCTGCAGGAGGTGGCTGAGCTGCAGGAGGCAGTGAGGAGGCTGTGTAACATCAGGGAGGCTGAGGAGGAGTTAGATAGATGGTTCGAAGCACAGTCTGCAGTGGATCCACAGTCCATGGCCAAAGAGCCAAAACCTCCCCCACCAGCAAACCTGGAAGTGAAGGGGGACAGCAGTTCAAGAAGAATTGGAACCTTGCAACAGCAAAGACCTGCAGGAGGAAGACACTCCCCTTGAAGACTGAGGTTGTCTTGCAGAGATGCTTCACTGCTCTTCAGACTGAAGAGGAGAGACCTATCACATCAGGAGAAACACTGCAACTGATTAAGGCAGCCTGACCTGCTCCCCATAGAACAAGTGCAACTAAGGAAAGGTGACAGCTGATAGTAGTAGACAACTCTCTTCTGAGAGGTACAGAGGCACCCATCTGCTGACCTGAAGCAGATGGTCTCTCTAGAGACATGTGCTGCTAACTGGGGTTCATATCAGGGATGTCCCCAAGAGACTACTGAGCCTTGTGCTGGCTGTTGTTTCATGTGGGCATCAATGATACAGCCAGGAGCAGTCTGAGGAGTATCAAGAAGGATTACAGAGTATTGGGAGTTATGGTAAGGGAATCTGGAGTGCAGGTAGTTTTTCCATATATCCTCCCAGTCAAAGGGAAGGGGTTTGAAAGGGCGAGTGGAAGCTGGCGAATCAACAGAGAGTTACAGGACTGGTGCCACAGCTAGGGATTCAGCCACCTAGACCATGGGACTCGCTTTGAGAAACCTGGTCTACTGGGGGCTCATGGGGTCCATCTAACAGAGAAGGGGGAAGAGCATCTTTGGTTGTATGCTTGCCAAGCTGGTGAAGAGGGTTTTACACTAAAGTTGCCAGGGGAGGGGAATATCAATCCATCCCACTCCTACTGGTTTGCTGCCAGTGCCAGCAATAGATGCCCAGAGCCTGGAGAGGGATCAGAGATTATCAGGAGAGCACCTGAAGAGGAACACAAAGGAATTCCAGCCAGTAAGGCAGCTTCATTGGGTGCCCAACTTAAATGTCTCTATGCAAACACATGTAGCATGGGAAATAAATAAGAGGAGCTAGAGACGTGAGCACACCTGCAGGACTATGGTCTTATTGACATCAACAAGACATGGTGGGATGGCTTTTATGAATGGAGTGTTGGAATGGAAGGACACAGGCTTTTTGGGAAGGACAGGCAGGGTTGACAAGGAGGGGGTGTCAGCCTCTATGTCAGTGACCAGCTGGAGTGCATGGAGCTCTGCCTGGGAGTGGAACAAGAGCTTATGGTTAAGGATTAGAGGGAGGGCAGTAGACATTACAGGGAGGGTCTGCCACCCAACGAGACAGACTGAGCAAATGAGGTCCACTATAGACAGATAACAGCAGTCTCCCTTTCACAAAGCCTAGTCCTCATGGGTGTTCCTGGAATGCATTGATGATAACTTCCTTCTTCAAGTGATAGAGGAGCCGGAGAGCTGCTATGCTGGACCTTATTCTCACCAACAAGGAGGGGCTGATGGGGAGCATGAAGCTCGAGGGCAGCCTTGGATGCAGTGACCATGAAATGGTGGAGTTCAATATCCTCAGGGCAGCAAAGAGTGTGCACAGTAAGCTCACTAGGTGGACTGCAGGAGATGAGACTTTGGCCTCTTCAGGGATCTGCTTGGAAGAGTAACATGGGATAAAGTCGTGGAGAGGAGACCAAGAAAGCTGGTTAATATTCAACAATCACCTCTCTCAAGCACAGGAGCAATGCATCCCAACTAAGAGGAAGTCAGGTAAAGATACCAGGAGGCCTTTGAACAAGGAGCTCCTGGACAAGATCAAACACACAAAGGAAGCTGCAGAGGGTGTAAGCAAGAATGGCTAGCCTGGGAGGAATACAGAGAAACTGTCCAAGTAGCCAGAGGCCACTAATATTCTAATGAGAGTGTTATCAACATTTTAATAGATATAAAATTATCTCTTCCAGTTGGTGTTGTGGCTTTCTTCTTGTAAACTTGTAAACTTAATTTACAAGAGTTATATGTGAATCAGGGAGTTTATGTACAGAATATGTATTTGCCAAGAAGAAAGATTTCATCTGAGTGTAAATGACGTTTACTTAGCTAACATTTGTAAAGCAGATGGAGATACTAAGATTTGAGCTATTGAATATCAGTCCATTGTTTTAGATATCTGTTCTTTAAGGGTGAACATATTTGTTCTTATACAAAATCTATTACAATGGTATGTTAATATATCATTACATGTTAAAAGTAAACAAAAAAATCAAGCAATTAATAACTCAGGTGACAAGGAATTACACAACACACTTGTCAAAGATGGGTTGCTTAAATAGAATCAGAATGTCTACCATGGATTCTAGCACTCAATATCTGTAGATGTTACTCTTTCAACTTTTTTTCGTTGTAGTTATTGCACAATTGCAGCCTTCTTGATGTTCTTACCCTCTTGTCTAGCTCTTCCACCTTGACTTCATACCCCAAAATACTAAGGACCAACATATGTAAAAGTGTGAGAAATTTATCTTTTTCTGGAATTTGTGAAGCAGACTTCAGCAGGAGACATCTGGTCTCAGAACCCACGGCAAAAAATTCTTCTCTGAAAAGTTCTCAGCTCAGATTTCCTCTTTGCTATGTAACGTGACTCAGTGGAAAAAAAACCTTCAGGTGATGAAGACAACTGAGAAAGGGTCTGGGTTTCATTCAGAGAAAAAACTCAAAGGTAGCAGAGGTGGAAAGGAAATGTAATAGGGGTAAATACTAATGTCTACACATGAGCTACTTTGAATTACAGTAGGTTTTATGGCTGATTACAGTGATTGTTTATAGTAATCAGCATGGATATTGATTTCATGAATATCAGAAAAACATAATTTTGGAAGTTAGAGTTTGTGGCAGCTATTTGTATAATAACAAATTTCAGATTATAATTAGTGCACTAAGTTATAGATTGACCCATGTGTTATGCTTTATTGTAAGGGTATTATTCCACAAATCACACTACTACTTCAAAGGGTTTTGTTGGGAGGTGGGAAAGCAGAAAGGAACATAGTTAAATTAAATATATACTCTTTTTTTTATTTTTTTTTTTTTTTTTAAATGCCAGGAAGAGGTGAGTTGAAGAAGCATAGGAACATCATTAATCTAGCATGTATTATACACTGAAAGATGAAAAAAACCACAACTCAGATTAAAGACTGTATCAGTGTGATTCCTTTTTATCAGAACTTGTGCAGTGAATCTCAAATATATTATTTTTGATATTTTAAGGTTGGCAATACAAGTAGTTCCCCACAAAGCATCTGAAAATACCTCACAGATGTCATTCAATGCAGAATTGGGAAGGTTAGAGAGGTATCTTTCCATGTCTTCATTATTAACACTAGCTGTAGCAGTATAACAAGTGCAATAGGACACTATGATACCCTCTTCCTTATCACCACTGACTGACATGGACCTGAAAGGCATCTTCCAAATTCTTTTTTGCCTTCCTTCTAAATAAGTAGTCATAAAGCTGAAAATAGTGGCAGTCAAATTAAACCCTTGCTCATCTTTATGTGACTTATTCAAATAATAATCGGTCACCAGCTCTTTGTTGAAAGACCTGTTTGGTTTGTTTGTTTTTTTTTTTTTCATTTTGTCTGATGTGATGGGACCTTGGTTAATGACTTTCGGAAGCTGCAATGCACTATTGTGATGTAAATATCTGTGAACTGTGACCTTACTCCATCAGACTGGATCACTGTGAGACCTTGGACAACATAAAGAGGCAAAATATTGACTGTGTGACTACCGTTGCTTTAGAATTGAACTAATAGCTTGGAAGACAACAAATATTGCTGGTGCCATGTCCATTGACTGGAATAAGAACAGAGATATTTCATGCTCACTTATGCAAGAAGTGGCTGCCTTACTCTGTTTAACCTGTCTGGGATCAGGTTGGTTTGAAAAGGAAGTTCAATGGTTGTTTCTATTACATTGAGGGTATTCTTCTCTCAAGGACTACAGAGGTGCAGCTGCTCTCAAGATAAATTGCTGTATGGAACAGAACAATTCTATTTCTAGCTCAGATGGTAGAATTTACTTTTAGTATGAGACAAATTGATTCTCTAGAAACTAAATCTGTTAAATATATTGTATTCATAATGTCTGTTAATTAAAAAGCATTCCATATACATAAAAATAGAAATGGAAAAGAACTCTAATGACTTCTCATTTAGGGTAAAAGATAGCTTCATACAATGTTTTTCTTTTTTTCTGTTGAATATTGGAGTACCATTGTCTGTAGTCATCTACAGAATTACTTTTTTCCATTTTTTCAAACCCCTTGTTTCTTAATATAAAACAATTAGTGTCTTCATAACACAAATACTTAGACTTCCAGGCATGTTGCTTAACTGTTAACTGGCACAGGGCAGAAGAAAACTGATGCCAACTTTCCCTTTATTAATGTTTCCACAGATTTTGATTTATATAGTGAATAATTGATACTTTTTTTACTACGCTATCTTTCATTTTCACAAAGATCTAACTTCTGAACAGTTAATAATGACAGATGTTACATGCACTAGTGTCTGAATTCACTGTAAATACTAATTATTTCAAAATAGATTTGGTCACTTGCATTGAAATCAGCCTTAGCTGTTATAGAGTATTAAGTAACCTATCATCTTCCTGAATTTAAATTCCCTGAATTCTAGAAATAAAGCCATGTTGTGCTAATGATTAGCATGTCATTACTAAAGTCACTGTTGTTTGTGGGATATTAAGCTCACAGCTGTTGAATGAGCTTCCTGGCATTATACATATGACTATTCAGCCTGACATATATGCATATTCAAACCATAATATAAGGGATAATGTGGCTTTAAAGTATAGGTGTCTATGAAAAGAATGAAGAAATAGCTTCACTGTCCAAGACAATGCTTGAAGAAAGTGTTCTATATTATGTATATTTTGATACTATACCATGAAGACCTCTGAAATAAACACAAAATTCAGTGCTTCCTCCTTTAGTAATCTTCACTGTCATGCTTTCCAGAAAACAGTGGTACCATACAAGATCAGAGAATGAAATTATCACAGTTTCTCATCATCTGCAAAAGAAGAATTTTACTAATTCTGAAGAAATAAAATGGGATTTGTTCATGTGATTTTGTTTCCAACAGATTTCTAGATAAACCAGGTTATTTTGCTATAAACAATAGAATATACACAAGTATGTGTTATATGACTAATACAACATATCCACTGTTAGACATCTGAGAATCCAAAGAGCTTTTGCAAAGGTCATCATCATTATTTTCTTTCTACAACTAATGATGAAATTTGTAAGCTGTTCATTTTTATAACAGTGAAATAATATAATTCAAGAGCTTAAAAGTAGGTAAACCAAGATGAAAGTAGACAATAGACAAATCCAATGCCTTCAGCTTATTAAAAGTGACAGAGAAATAAACATTCAGTTGTTACAAATAATCTAGGGACCTGTTAGAAAAGTTTAGCACATAAAATGACATTTTGTACTACTTCTGCATTGCTAAACAGATCTGCCACATATATTGCCAGTAGCATTTGCATTTATCTGAAGCACTCGGAAGAAAGACATCCAAAGCTTTAAATGCTTCAGAAAAATTCTAATTTCTTATATTTCTTAAATGAGGTGGAGAATACTGCATGTGAAATTGCTAACCACCTTTAATATCCGTGTACATTTTTGTTGTCTGGTATGAATATAGTATTCATAAGTGTTCAGTATACATGTTAAATAACCAACAATCAATGCATCATTTAATTAGCAATGTAATATGTTAGGATAACCACAAAGAAGTTGCATAATTCAATTATATTTGTAGATGAACAGATACAGATATAGTGACATGTTGGGCAGGAGGTGGATCTTTTGTGTTGACTTTTTTTTTTCCATTTGGGTTGGGGGTTTTTTTGAACAGAATTTAACTCACATTCCAAAAAGATAAGATATAGACCAGAAAATAATAATAATAAGTAAATAAATAAATAATAATAATAAATCTGTGCATTATGGAGGACTGCATTTTGCAAAATCAAATCCATTTTTTACAACTTTTCCTTATAATCAAACCATACCAATAACAATTGCCTATTCAATATTAATCATGACTAATCATTAATTTACTTCAGGTTATTGAAAGTAGTTACATAAGTGCGTGAATAATTGTACTCATTTTTATTGCAAATTTATTGGCTTAAATATTTTATGAGTAATACAAGTGTTTGTAAAAATCATGGAACATACACTGAAAGCATGGCAACCTAATACATATTTGATTATAGTCTCATAATCAAACAACGTTTGACATAAGTGTACTCTGAAATTATACTTGGTTATGTTTATTTTCTTTGCACCTACTAAAGGCATAAACTTTCCATCTCTCCTATAAATTAGAACCATCATGTGTTAATGTAAAACATAAAATAGTATTATCAGGATAGCATACTATAGAAACTAGTGTTCGTTTAAGTATAAAATGTTTTAACATTTCAGTATCTTCTGTCATGGTTTAGGCCCAGATGGAAACTGAGCACCATGCAGCCATTCACTCACTCCTTCTGCCCCAGCTTTGAGAAGGAAAAAATTAATCAAAAGGCTCAGGAATCAAGACCGGGACAGGGAGGGGTAGCTCACTCGTCAAATGGTGATGGGCAAAACCCAGACTTGTTAGGGGGAACAAAGAACCTCACTTTAATTAAAATAAAATATTGATAACGACACTTAACAGACAGAATGGGACAGTGAGAAGCGTTACCAGATTTTAAAACACTTGCCCCACCCCACCCTTCTTTCCAGGCACAGCTTTTGGTCCCGGTATCTCTACCCCTCCCTTGGCGGTGTGGGGCAGGGGCTGGGGGCTGCTGGTGGTGCCTCTTCTTCCTGCGAGGGCCAGAAGGGAAGCACTCTTCTGCATTCTTCCCCCGCCCCACGTCGTGTCCCTCTCATGGGAGACAGTCCCCCACAAACTCTCTCCTCCCTGAGTCCTCCCCACGGGATGCATTCTTCTAGAGATGCTCTGGCATGGGTCACCTCCACGTGTTGCAGTCCTCCCAGCACTGAACTACAACAGCAGAAGCTGCTTCTTCCCACAGAGTCCCGCGGTCCCCCACAGGCCGCAGGCAGATCCCTGCTCCTCCAGTGACCTCCGTGGGTGGGAGGGGAGGGGAAGCCCTGCCATCTCACCACGGGATACCGCGGGGTCTCTGCTCTGGTGCGTCTCCCCCCTTCCTCCTCCTTCTTTCCAGTGACCTCAGTGTTCTCATAGGTGTCCTTCTCATAACACTTCCTCACAAGTCTTAACCCCCTCGCAGGTTCCCCTTCTTAAATATGTTATCTCAGAGGTGTGGCCACCATCTCTAATTGGCTTGGCCTTGGCCAGAGACAGCTACAACTTGAGGCTGGGGGAGCTTTGGTAGCCCCCTCCCCTGCTACCAAAAACCCAGCCACACAAACCCAAGACATCTTCAAATAGTTAAATTTCTTCCATATTTCAGTTCTTAATATTCCATTCACAAGCATAACATTTCTAATGAGTTCTATGGTCTAGCTGAGGTTATCTGTACTCATAAATAAGATAAAGATCTTATTCAAACCTTTTTCTTCTGGAAGATGACACCTCTTAGTGGGTCTTCTGTGTAAGTCCTAACCTGATTTAAAACAGTTTAAGGTATATGGAAATATAATGTGGAAGAAAAAATTCTGAAAACTATTCATCTCCTCACTAAGAAGTAAAAGCTCATTATCCTTCAGTGTTGTTAATAATTTCCTCCTGTTTTGAGAACATTGCTAGGATTCTTAATAATCAAATATCTATTACAGTCTAGAAAGGAGAATATAAAGTGGGGAAATTAGAATGGAAAGCATTAATTTTTATCTTGTCTAAATGAATGTACTTTTAATCAACTAGTATTTTTCTATTACAGAAATTATACATTCTTTATTCGATTGTTAAAAGTAATCACAAACACTCTTTTCCTCCCTTAACCACTGTGTTTGTGTTTTGTATACATTTATTAGCAAAAAAAAAATTTACAAAGTAAAATAACTCAGTAATGTTAGATATTCCCAAGGTTGGCAATATATAATATTAACATTAAACATTACTGGAATTACTGAGTTTAATAGTTTTATATCTTAGTAAAATGTCTACTTGGTAACTTCTACCGAAGGATTAAATATGCTGCATGACATAACACTATTTACTTGCTTCATGTGTACAATATTAATATGACAAGAAATATTGTTTAGTTCCAAAACAAAAATTTTATATCCACAAATAAAAATTTGAATATTTTGTTCACTTTTAATCAAATGTCACTTGGAAAAAATAAAATAAAATAAAATAAAATAAAATAAAATAAAATAAAATAAAATAAAAGCCCCCTACATGAATGGATTCTTCACATACTTTAACATGTAGGTGTGAACTTTCCCAGCTTCCAATTTATACAAGCTCAGAATATAGGTAAAAGGATAAGGCTATTAAAACTTTCAGTTTATATGTATATAGACATAGATGCACATATATACATATCACTTTTAAGTTGAAACACACAGCTATACACAAAAAAGAAAGTGAGAGATGTAGTCCTTAATGTGTTTGTCCTATTTTTTCAATATATAATTATATATATATTCCTATCTTTGATCATACCACACACTTGTGCAGATGAACTATCAGGGCAGACGAATCTTCCTATTTCCATGTTACTTGTAATTATCTATCCTTTCTTCAAAACTTTGTATGTCAGACATATAACAGTGTTCTTGCCAACAGTTAAACTCCTGCCCCTAAACATCTATCTACAGATCTTTAACCACAGAAAAAGATTGTCTGAATCTGAGGCGTTCACACCCTCATTTTCCTCATCAAAATTTGTGGAAGCCTAAAAGATCCCTAGTAAATATAGGGGGAATGAAAACTTCACCGTTAGTTCCAAGAGTTGAACTACAGGAAAAATGGGCATATGTATTTCCAGGACAACATATATGTGATGTGGTGTTTTTTTTTTTCCTTAGGGGAATGAGACCTGCTTTCCTATTTATTTTAACTGTAACGGTAATAGCTGAATACCAGCATATCAACATATTTCCTGGACTGTCCTGATTAAATGTATTTAAAATAAGTTCCTAGCAATATAGCTGTATATTTATATAGTAATTTGCGTATTAAAATTAATCAGGTAAACTGAAAAATAACAGTTTCCGTTTGAAGAATTTAGCACTAAAAAGTATTCTCACTGCATTGTATACTAAAGGTAAACAATGAAAGAGAATCTCATGAAAAATGTACAATGCTTGTCAATGTTCTTTTTGTGAGCTACAGAATGAAGGAAGCTATGGGGATAAAAACACAGAGATATCTTGAGTTATATATCCAGATCTAAGCAGTAGAGAGTAAATCATGTTTTGGAGAATTTTACTTTCTGGAGGTTAGCACTGCTAGTAGCTCCGTAGTTCTAACTGGATGGGGTTTTTTGTAGCAAACCAAGAATTTTGGCTTTTTCAACTCAATTAGCAAGAAGTGGGTTTTAAGGGGCTTTTTCTTAGATAAAAAAGTTCTGGTTTACTTAAATAAATATTCAGAAATATATAAAGATCAAATAGTTATCAATTATTTTCATTAAAAATTAGCAATTTTCATTCTGTTAGCCTTTTAGGCCTTGTGCAAAAATTTGATACTTTGCTGCAGCTTTTGAAATTTTTCAGGAAAGAGGCTCTTGGGCTAGAGTGGTGCCTTTTCTTATTCTCACAGAACACCATTCAGTTTTTACAGAGCTAGAAAATTGCCAAGAATAGAATAGAATAGAATAGAATAGAATAGAATAGAATAGAATAGAATAGAATAGAATAGAATAGAATAGAAAGAATAATTCAGTTGGAAGGGACCTACAATGACCATCTAGTCCAGCAGCCTGGCCACTTCAGGGCTGAGCAGAAGTTAAAGTATATTATTAAGGGCATTTTCCAAATGCATCTTACAAACTGACAGGCTTGGTGCATCGACCAGCTCTCTAGGAAGCCTCTTCCAGTGTTGAACACCCACTCAAAGAAATGCTTCCTAATGTCCAGTCTGAGCCTCCCCTGATGCAGCTTTGAACCATTCCCATACATCTTATCACTGGATACCAGGGACATGATATCGGCACATCCCTCTCCACTTACCCTCCTCAAGAAGCTGAAGAGAGAGCAATGAGGTTTCCCCTCAGCCTCTTTTTCTACAAACTAGACAAATCCAGAGTCCTTAGCTGCTCCTCACAGGACGTTCCTTCCAGCATTTCACCAGCCTTGTTGCCCTCCTCTAGATACATTCAAGGACCTTCACATCCTCCTTAAATTGTGGGGCCCAGCACTGCACACAGTCCTCAAGGTGAGGCCACCCCAACGCTGAATACAGGGGGATAATCACCTCCTTTTCCCAGCTGGTTGTGCTGTGTTTGATGCACCCCGTTTGCCCTCTTGGCTGCTGGGGCACACTGCTGACTCACACTGAGCCTGCTGTCCAGCAGCACCCCAGATCCCTCCTGCAGGGCTGCTCTCCAGCCAGTCATCTCTAAATTTGTACTTGTGCCTGGCATTACTCTGTCCCAGGTGCAGAATCTAGCATTTGGCTTTGTTAAATTTAATCCCATTAATCAGTGACCAATGCTTCAATGTATCTAGATCCCCTTTCAAGGCCTCATGTCAACAAGAGAGTCAACAGCACCTCCCAGTTTGGTATCATTGGCAAACTTGCCAATGGTGCATTCAACTCCTGCATCCAGATCAGTGATGAACATATTGAACAGAACTGGCCCTAGAGTTGAACCCTGAGGAACACCACTGGTGTCTGGTCATCAGCCAGATGTAGCCTCATTCACTACAACAATTTGAACCCTGACATTCCACCAGTTCTTCACCCAGAGCACCATGTACCTGCTCATCCTATAGTTGGACAACTTGTCCAGTAGGATAGTGTGAGGGACAGTATCAAAAGCCCTATTAAAATCCAGAAAATCTATATCCACCACCTTTCCTTCATCAACTAGGCTGGTGAATTTATCACAGAAGGATATCAAATTAGTTAAACAGGAACCCTTTTTGAACCTGTGTTGACTGTGCCTGGTGATTGCATTGTTCTTCAAATGCCTTTCAATAGTACCCAGTATAATCTTCTCCAGAATTTTTCCAGGAAGGGAGGTTAGACTAACAGATATGTAGTTTCCTGGGTCTTCCACCACATCCTTCTTGTAGATTGGAATAACACTGTCTATCTTCCAGTCAGCAGGGACCGCCCCAGACTCCCAAGAAATTTGGTAGATGATCAAGAGGGGTCCTGCTGAAACATCCACCAGCCCCTTCAGAACTCTGTGATTAATCCCCATGGACTCGTGAACATTCAGTTGATAAGCTGGTCTCTTACAATTTCAGTGTCCACAAATGGAAAGTCACTATTCCCTCACTTGTGGTCCTCTGGCTGAGAAGACTGGGTAGCCCCAGGTCTGACTGAGGCAAAAAAAGCTTTGACTGGCTTCACTTTTTCTTCATCCCTATTAATCAGATGATCATCTTCAACAAGTATCAGTTTAATACTTTATTTAAACCTCCTCTTACTATTAACATACTTTAAAAAGTATTTCTTATCTGACACAACATTAGCCAGTTTCAACTCTAATTTAGCTTCAGCCTTTCGTGTCTTCTCCCTTCACATACAAGCCACAGCTCTGTAATCTTCTTTCAAAGCCTGACCTTGCTTCCAGAGATCATACTGTTAGCACTAAAATTTTCCTGAAAACATTTCTTTGTACAAGCTAATTAAATTACTTACTAATTTTCAAGTGTTTTACTTAAGAAATTAATTTTCTCTTAAAAATTTTAAACAGTAACAGTGAATACAGACAACATACATTTTCGAATTAGAATTTTCTACTCACTTCTAAAGTGGAGTGAAGTATAAAGTGATGCTAAACTAGTAAAATTATCTCAAGCAAGGAGTACAGGAAGAGAGGGAAACTTATCTATCATTCTTCATAATATAATCTTCTCCCCTAGAAAGCTAATACAAAGCAGGATAAAAGACAAAAAGTTATCCTCTACTTTGCTAGTCTTCATATATGCAAATTAGTTAGGCCAGATGGTACTGAATGAATATACCTAATATGCCTGCTGCATTCAATTTACTGCTCATTCATCACTCTGGTCTGCATTGTCTATGTTAAGTACCCTTCTGCTTCCGGACCAGTGCTGATGGATCCAGTTCTAGAGAAAACATAAAAGGCATCCTGCTTTTTGAAATTTTCTGTGTCCAGACACTCAACACTATTCTTTGTCAGCTATTTCATCCTTACAGGGGCTCTAGTTTATTGTATTGCTTGATAGACTATCAGCTGTATGGAAGAAGAAACAATCCCAGTCTGCTTTAATACATCCATCGAAGGCAGTCTAGATATTAATGGAGGTTCTTGTCCATCCAGGAATACAAGTGCAATATCACCAGATCTTTGCATGGCCTCAAAATAGGATGTTTCTGTATAAAGGTTAATCTTCTCACTTTCTTGATACACAGAGTATGACAGAGTTATCACTGAATATACTTGATCAACTCTATGTACCACAACCTATTTTTTCCCTCTTCTCTTTACCAGGTTGCTCCTATAGCTGAGAGAGTTATGCAATTTTTCAGTTGCCAATATGTAGACTTCTCGTGTCTTTTGAGATGTCCTAGGATTCCCTGCTTGGCATCTAGCTGCCAGTCCAGAAGGTTTAATAGGTCTGCAGTCTCTCCATGAATACACTATAGATGTCTCTGATATCCTAGTTTTTCTCAAATGGCACTAATGCCTACATGTGGGGACCTCAATTCAGCCCTTGGTCTCCTCGTTTCTTGTCAGTGAGAAGCAAAATGAGATATGCTCAATATTCTGCAGACTTTTCCTTTATACAATGTTATTATACAACATCATAAAATTAGTCATAGATATTCTGAGGCAAAGGATGGCTTGGAGAATGTCACATTCCATTATTATCATATGCAATATTTTCAATTCCAAAATTTAACTTAATGTTATTTGATATTTTTAATACTAATTGCTTATGTTTTCTTAAAAGGTGTCTATATTTAGTTTTATCTATACAAATATATGAACAGTGAATCAAAACAGATAGATACATGAATTCTATAACTGCATCTGCTTGCATCAAAAATACAACAGTTGGTGGTGAAAATATAGACGTTGATTTAGGATGTGCTTGAACGTTTTGATCGGAAGGTAAATTTGCAGTCAAAATATTACCTTGAACTTAATTTCTTTAAAACAGATAAAATAGTAAAATTTATCCATTGTTATACTAGATTTAGGAACTAAAAAAAAAAGGGGTTTTAACCAAGTTTCAGTTAAATGTTAAAAGTGGAAGCATGTTTTGTCTGTGTCTATTGTTTTCATAACCTTACTTGTCTATAGAAGTTATAATAAACCTGTTAATGCAGCACGTATCATTTATCTGGTCCCCTAGAGATAGTTGAACTATAGTAGCATTAGATATTTCACATGAGATATTTTATCAGAATTAATTTTATTTTTGTACCGCATCCTAATTCTGTAAAAGAACCATGTAATGTATTCCAAGTGACAATAGCTAGAAACATAAATATCTGAAAAAACTTATTAGTTTAAGTTTCCTAGTTGTTAGAATTTGTTCTATATTTTTAGACAGTCAGCTTCTCTTCACTGTCTTTAAGCCCTAGATTCCTACTACGTGCCATATATTTTCCTGCCACCCTTTATCTGAACTTTCTAAAAGTGCTGAGTAGTTTGTAATAAGGAGGTCTTCTTAATTTGTGTAATATGGTTTTTGCTTTTTGTTAGAGTTTCTCACGTTCAGAGTACTTTAGATGTAATTTCTGACTAGCTGAAAATGTCCCTTCCACCAAGACAGACAAGTTAAGCATCTTCCCTGGGAACCAAAGAGTTTTTGTAAAAACAGATGTTGAATAGCAAACTTTCTCTTTGATCCCATACATGCCACCACAGGAACATATTCTTTGACTATTCTCAGTATGTAAGAATTAAAAAGTGATTTAAACAACATGAAAAAAAAATAATTGCACAACTTCTAGATGAAATTCCAAATGTACTTGTTTTAAAAAAATTAATACGTTTGAAAAAGGAAAGTTTGCTAGACTTACTTTTATTTTTATGGGCTATTACAGCAAATGCATATTAAAAAGATTTGCATGAAGAAATGTTTTTATGTGGCATAAATGACTAACCTGTTCCTGAGGAAGAACAAAGGAACTATTTTTCTTTTATGTCAGTCTAGCTATATTTCAAATAAATAGAATTACTTTTTAAAAAAGTGTAAGTATATTTCATGCTTTTTAACAGAAGCCAAGTATTAGATGTC
Organism: Athene noctua; assembly: GCF_965140245.1. Lineage (NCBI taxonomy): Eukaryota > Metazoa > Chordata > Aves > Strigiformes > Strigidae > Athene > Athene noctua. The sequence goes on along the minus strand of NC_134037.1, from coordinate 31,933,081 downwards.
TTTTAACATTTTTTTCAGAAATAAATTAATAGTTTAAAAATGTGATTATTCATTTATTTTTAAATCAGTTACTATATCTCTAGTGAAAAGACAAATAAATTCCATTATGTACCTATATAATAACTTATTATGCTGATTCTACTAGAAGCTGGACATAACATAATTTTGAATAATACATTATCCTAACATTTATAGATTTTTCATTATCATATTGACTGCCTGTTCAGTGCCTTATCATGCACTCCACATTCTCAAAAGAAACATTATGTTACTTTTCTGACTGGATCTAGAATACGGAATTCCCTTAGTATACTCACACTATTGAGGCAAAGACCAGAAACAACCTGAATATGATATTTATCCTGTACTTTTCATTGGCCATTACAAAATAAAGAATATTTTGTGTCACTAAAATTAAAACAGAGATACCGTATTTTCCTATTTTCACACACTTTTTTTTTTTTTTTTAAGTTTTAACAATTATTCTTGTGTATCATTAAAAACATAAAACTTTCTGATTTGTTTCTTGTTTCATATATAAAACTGTGCTTTCACAGAAATAATATTCATAGCCTAGTTTATTTCTGGCTTTGATTTGTATCCAGATTTCCTAAAGAACTTTTTCTACGGATGAGAGATGTACCATGGAGTTAATGTCAATAGTTTTCCCATTATTTCCTTGATGTGCTGCAATTAAATACATACATTGAATACTTCTGTATCAGCTCTAAGTAGAGGCAGCAAAACCTAGGCCTTTCTAATGCAAAAGCTCTATTGTTTTCCAAAATTCATCCACTCATGTCATTATTGTTTGTTTTTCTTTAAAATCAGTATAAATATTAGCAAAGTTTAAAGAAACTCTTAATTCTAAAGAATAAGATTCCTGTAATTTTCTAAATATTCCAGTCACCAAAAAAAAAATTTAAATGGAAGAGAAAGTAATCTTAATGAGAAAGGTGATAGATAACAATATTTATAGGCAAAAAATAAGGTTATTTCGTTATTCCCTAAATTAAATGCAGTTGATCACTGTGATATCTAAGCAAATAACAGCAAGTGTTTTTGCCAGAAAAATCTTTAAATTATCTGCAACATACTTCTTGGTTTTGTGTTCATAATTAAGACAAGAAATGTGAGTATTGAGTAGCTTTCTACTGTTTATTGTTACTCGAGTGTATTTTCTTTCCTTTAACTGTTAAAACTAAATCCAGATAATGAAAAACAAGCTAGAAGAAAGCAAAGGTTTTAAAAATTATTTCTATATTAACTGCACTGCTGTTATTGTTGGTATTAAGACAGATGAATTCACATTTTGTATGTGAATCTCAGAGGTTTCATACATAAAATGTACCCAAGCAAGACTTTAAGTTAGACCACATTCTGACTGTGTAATGATTGATTTTGTAAATAAAGGTTTTAAGATAGTTTGCAATTTGTAGCAAGAGGTTTAACTAGGTGTACTTTTGTAATTAAAAAAGCTACCCATTCACTTCAAGAATCTTTTAATGATTCCCAAGATAGTTCAGGAAGCTCTGTGATATAAGAAGTCAATACAGAGTTTAATAGAGACAATACCAATTGTCTGAGGCACTAGAGCCTTAGTAGTTAGATAACCAAGGCTTTTAGTTATAAGGCTACTTTTTAATCTTGTGCTACTTGTGTCCATATAAACTAATGCAGTACACAGAGGATTTATACTCATAGGGCATTTATGATTTACCAGCCAAAATAATTGTCAAACAACAACTATCTGAAAAAAAGAAAAAAGTTCTGAAGTTACAGTCAAAATCTTTGTATTATATCACTGGTTTTAAGATCATGACCCACTCTCCAATATCATAGAATAATGCTTCTAAAATTTTTTTGAAACCTCACATTCAGCATGGAAACTTAACTACAATCATGTCGGCATATGTATATAAAATTAGATAGATTCATTAATGACTTTTCCAAGTGAAGTTCCTCTCAATTTCTGTGTCAAAACACACTTAAAGTCCTTCAAGATTGTGAGGGAAAAGAAAGTGAAGCTTTCCGGTTTTGTTCTACAACCTCTTTGGTTCCTATTTCTTCTGAGAATAAATACAAGTTTAAAAATTCAAAAAAGACCCACTCACATAAAATACTGCCACAAATCAATCATTATGTAAGAAATATTGGGGCCAGGCTTCTGTATAAGCTAAGCAAATTTGTATCTTTCTTTTATAACTGAAAAACCAAACAAAGCTTGAAAGGGTGTTAAGAGCTGCCTAAGGGACAGTGGCCCATTTCAGAAGAGAGTTACAGTACTGCATAATAAAGATTCTCATTTTTCCCTCACAGCCAGTAATTCTCTGTAGCACAGTTCATTTTAATTCTGGAGAGGAAAGCTAAGAAAGCCAGGAAATTATACCAGTCCCGAGCCCTTATCTTTTTCTGGCTTGACCACCTGCGCTAAAAACTAGCCTGACAAACAGGGTAAAAATGCTTCCAATTACCCAGACAAACCTAAAAGGACTATTTTGAACTAATTCTGTCACAGAAGTCTTTTAACGCCCACAATGAAACACCTTTGGTATCTGAAATCTCTTACTGCAATTTTTCTTACAGTAGCTGTTAAGATTTAACTTGTCAGTAGACTCTTCTTTTTTAGAAATTGTTATCCGAGTAGCTGCTAAATATCTAGGGCTCACATAACATACCAATCCAAAATATGAAATGGACATTTAGATGCATATATACATATACATATACATGCAAAGTTAATTAATTAATAATGGATTAACTTCTGTGAGTGTTTATATATACTCACATTTTATTTATACATGTGACAAGTTGGGGAGAATAGATGGTTTACAGCATACTCACTTCTATTATTTTTCTGTTAACTTTTTAGTGGAAGCTTTTTCTTCATGTCTTCAAAGCCCCTTAGATATTTTTCCTTAAATATCACTGTTCATAAGGGTAAGACTCTGATCTATTCCTTGTTCTCAATTAACCACTGCCATTCTTCATTTTTACTTGATAACACTGGAATTTTCTTTTTCCAGATATCACTATAAGTTCTTCTGGTGATTCTATGATTTGAATATTTTTAAAGAATCATGAACTTTTGTGAGAAATTAAGTTACAAAAACTGTTGGATATACTTTGTACTGATCAGTAAAAACTGAATTACATCATCACTACTTCTAATGAAGAATATGTTCCTACAAATGCTGAGAGAATCAGTTTCTATGAGACCTTTAACATAGTTGGACACCGTTTCAACAGCTAAACATTGCACAGATACAACCTACATTGTTTCTTGCTTCAGAGGAAGAACTGTCCCTACTTATCTTTTGTATTTGGAACACAAAAGCATTTGTTATGTAAATGTTTAAATTGTTCGTCATAATTCCTATATATTTTATAGGCATTTAACTTTTTTAACAATGAAAAAAATATTCCATATAGACTGAGATTAAAATTCTCAGACTCCATAATTAAAGAAGAATTATTTTCTATGATGCACCGCAAATGCATTCACCAGTCACCATAGCAGCTCTTCAGTTGAAACGGTCATAAATTAAAAATGAATTTTTTGAGATTTGCCAAAACTCTAATGAGTTTGGTTTTGTTGTAAAAAAAAAGAGATAATACAGATTAACCAGGAACATTTCATTAGAACAAAAATATAATATCTGTACTAACAAAGAAACAAAATGTATCTAGCATGACATGGAAACATTAAATACAAGCAGATTAATGTTGTATAGGTCTTTACATTCAGCAGTAATATATCTGAATATTCATTTTCAAGGGGACTTTTGTATTGCACAAAGGAAATAGGTAAAATTTATTTCCCATGTGTAAGTAATATTTCTTTCAATAAATCTTGGACTTTATCAAAACAATACAATGTGACTTCTGAAGCAAGACAGGACAACTTTTAACACTGGTTTCTGGTAACTGCTTCATCACAGCCTGTTGTTCTACCAATTTTGGACTGAGTAGTCTTCATGTTTTCTCATTCTCATTGAGATGATGTATGCTCATCACACTAATTGCTGGACTGTGTGAGGAGACAAACTGTAGAGAGAATGTACAGACTGAAAAAAAATGCATTTTTAATCTAAATACAGTATTTGAAAAGCTCTTTAGCTGCATAAAACTATTATGACGTGCAGATTTTGGGACTTTCCCTTCAGCAAATTACTCTTTTCCTTCAAGTCTCTAGGTCTGCCTTCTAGGTGACTCAGAACTCTTCCAACTGTGCTTACTTTTTTCATTGCCCTCTTTCCATTTACTTAGATTAGTGGGGCAAGAGACTTACTTTATTTTATCTTTAACATATTTATTTTGGACATCATCCCTTTCATTCACATTTAAAGGAGCAGAAAGGGAAAGATTGGCTCAGTTCTGATTATGTGGCATCTTCATATCTTTTTTGTAATTTTTTTTTTTTTTTTTTTCCCTGTGGCAGTGCCTTTCTCTGAATATAGATTTACTCTTCTGTGAGTCATGTTTTAATTTCTTCTCTATGTCCTAAGCAGGGAAGAACAGGTCTATTTTAAGAGACATCCACTTTACACTGGGTTAATGATGCCAGAGGATCTTTGTAGCAAGTCTGGCTCCTTATGTCCATCCTGAGCACCTTACCATTTCATTATCCTGCAGAAAACTACCTTCCAAATCAAAGGGACTATGGAAGCCTGTCTGTGTAAGGACCCTGACATCTGGTTTTGAAACAATGCGTGTAGACTCAATGGTCCTACTTAAGGGTAAAACTTTGGCCCAAGTATTGCTGATATTCTGACTTCAGCAGCAGTCTTGCTCTGACCGCAATCCTCACTGAGCACTAAGCCTAAGTCAGTGATCATGGTACATACAGCTGATTTTTTTTCTTCAATGGCAGAGAATGTAACTCACATCTGGGACTGTCATTATTTTTTAAAGGCAGAAATCTACAAGAAAACCAAAGATTTATAGCCTCTTTATGTGAAGCCTGAGAAACTTGTACTCGTTGAATATCTGAGATCATACTTTTCTTAATTCCTACAAATTCTACAACATTGTGTGCTGCATCACTTTAAGACTTTTACTTCAAAACTGCTTTCCTCTTTTTAGGAGTCTTGTGCAATCTTAATTTTGGAACCATACTGGTTTCCAGAAGTCCACAGGTATTGTATTCAAGTGATTGTTCAAAACAGAAATCTTCTTCAGTCTTCTGGCTGTGTGTTCTGGCTTCTTATGGCAGACAAAATTTCATATATCCACGGTTCAGACTTCTTCTATGAAAGTGTGAATGGCATTTCGCTCTTCAGAGATTCTTCCTTCACTGAACTATAAAATCACTGATTATCATGTCAATGCTATACATCATGTAAAATTTTAAGTAAAATAAGTACAGACCCTTGATTAATAACACAAAGTTACTTCCCACTAAAATGAAGAATTTCAAGATGTGTTTTCAAAATGCACAATCTTTTTCTGTCCTCCTTCCCCCTTTTAGACATCTCTCAGCTATTGAGTACTGTGAGGAGCTGGCAGACACACACTTCAACAACATCATAAGCACACAATAGGGTACTAGCATACTCTGTTGACATTGCTAATACAGATCCAGCTTAGGTGTTTGTAAAGCATGCTGTAGAATGATGTGTAAACAAACCAACCGTTTCTAAAAACCACATGACTGACAAACATTAATTACTATATGTGGATTGATAATTAATTATATTTTATTGTCCTAAGTATTTAAGTTTGCAGAATTAATTTTTTTCTTGACTAGATGTACTGGGTTTGCATGGCAAGATTTTGTAGCAGAGTAACTACAGGGGTAGCTTCTGTGAGAAGCTGCTAGAAGCTTCCCCAGTGTCCAACAGAGCCAATGCCAGCTGGATCCAAGGTGGCCAACCACTGGCCAGGGCCAAGCCCATCAGTGATAATGGTAGAGCCTCTGTGATAACATATTTAAGGAGGGGGGGACGGACACATGGGATTGTGGGGAAACAGCAGGTGGAGGGAGAAGTGAGAATACATAAGAGCAACAACTCTGCAGACACCAAGGTCAGTGAAGGAGGCGCTCTAGGTGCCAGAGTAAAGATTCCCCTGCAGCCCGTGGTGCAGCCCATGGTGAGGCAGGCTATGCTTCTGCAGCCCATGAAGATTAATGGTGGAGCAGATCTCCACCTGCAGCCTGGGGAGGACCCCACCCCAGAGCAGGTGGATGTGCCTGCAGTTTCCTGGCAGGACTTGTGGACAGAGAGGAGCTCATGCTGGAGTAGTTTTGCTGGCAGGACTTGTGACCCTGTGGGGGACCCACAATGGAGTAGTCTGTTCCTGAAGGATTACACACCATGGGAAGGATTCACATTGGAGAAGTTTGTGGAGGACTGTCTCCAATGGGAGGGACCCCATGCTGGAGCAAGGGAAGAATGTAAGGAGTACTCCCCCTGAGGAGGAAGGAGCAGCAGAGAAAAGGTGTAATGAACTGACTGCAATCCCCATTCCCCAGCCTCCTGTGCTGCTGGCAGGGAGGAGGTAGGGAATTCAGGAGAAAAGTTGACGCTGGGAGGAATGGATGGGTGGGAGGAAGATGGGATTTTTAAGATTTAGTTTTTATCTCTCATTATCCTACTCTGATTTCATTTGTAATAAATTAAATTATTTTTTCCCAAGTTTTGTCTGTTTTGCCCATGACTGTAATTGGTGAATGATCCTGCCCTGCCCTTATCTCTACCCAGGAGACTTTAATTGTGTACTCCTTCCTGTCCAGCTGAGGAGGATGAGTGATAGAGCAGCTTTAGTGGGCACCTGACATTCAGCCAGAGTCAACCCACCACACTAGGTTACATAATTTTGGTAAGCAACTCTTTGGTTTATAAGTCACCAGTAAGGGAATATCCCCTTAATATTAAAGCTTAAGTAGCCTAATTTAAAAAGTATACACAGTATTAGTCATGTTGCAATATGTAGACTTCCACTTGAAGCCATGTTGCAATATGTAGACTTCCACTTGAAGCCATCCAATATCAAAAGTGTGTGACCTTTCTGATTTTCTCCTAGTATCCCTGAGTTCTTCAATATTCTACCTTTCTAGATCACTAGCCTTTATGTATTACTGACTTACAGTAAATTATCTGAACTCTTTGTTTGAAAAGAAACAAAACCATATTACCAAATACTATTCAGTAGCTTAAGATCATTTAATGATAAACTTTTATTTTAGTTTGTTTGTAGGCACTATTCTTAATCTTCTAATCTTCTAATCTGGCCAATATTCTACTCAGTGCCCCAGTGTCATGGTTTAACCCCATCCAGCAGCTAAGCATCACACAGCCACTCACTCACTCCCCACATGCAATGGGATGCGGAGAGAATCAGAACAGTAAAAGTAAAGAAACTCATGGGTTGAGATAAGCACAGTTTAGTAACTGAAATAAAATATAATAATAAAACCATAGTGAAAAGGAAAATAACAAAGAGAGAAATAAACCCCAGGAAAAACAAGTGATGCAAATGAAAAACAATTAGTCACCACCAACTGACTGATGCCCAGCCTGTTCCTGAGCAGCAGTCCCCTGGTCAGCTTTCCCCCTTGTTTATATGTTGAGCATGACATCATATGGTATGGAACATACCTTTGGCCAGTTTGGGTCAGCTGTCCTGGTTGTGTCCCCTCCCAGTTTCTTGTTCCCCCCAGCCTTTGCTGGCAGGGCAGTATGAGAAGCTGAAAAGTCCTTATTGTAATCACTGCTCAGCAACAACCAAAACATCAGTGTGTTACCAACATTATTCTCATCCTAAATCCAAACCACAGCATTATACCAGCTACTAGGAAGAAAAATAACTATCTCAGCCAAAATCAGGACACCTAGGCACATAGTTTTAATAGAATCCCTTACACTACATATTCAGCTTGCTGCAACTGGAAATCTACCCTTAACTAGGCCTTTCTGACTGAAGCACTTAGATTTTGCTTTTAATTTCAGCAACAGCAGCTAGTAGTGCTCCATTAATCAGTGGTTGCAGATGCTTTGTCTAGAACCTCATTTTAAGAAGTGGAGTATCTTCTGGTTGCTTGTTACACTATATTCCTTATAGTCTCTTTCCATCCAGTCTCATACTTTAAACAACAAACTTGCAACTCTAGTCACCTAGGGTTATGGTTTAAAATTGTCAGGGTCAAGAAGCAAGCAGACACTAGATTCCTATGCCTCGAATCCGAAATTAGAGGGTTTATATCTAGGGCTCCAAAATGGAAAAAAGTAATTGAGTGCTGGTGGTTTAACAAGTTGTTGCCCACCAGCTGAGCTTCTGCAAATGTAGATATGCATTCTATTAGCATGGCCCAATTAGATGAAACCCCTGGCACTGAAGTAGTTCTGGTGAATAGTTAGTTCTGGGAAGTTTATGGGAAAGGTCTCCATTTATTGTATTATTTGCAAAATGAATTTTTTGCTTATGGACTGGGCATCCAGAGTCTTAGGCAGTGAATATAGAAAAATTATCATTAAATAAATAAAAATGTTAGGGGATTTACATTATTTTCTCCTTTTTTTCTGAAATTATCTCCAATTACTCAGAGGCTACAACTGGGACCTGACTTGCAAAATGGGATCTAATCCTTATTATCAGTATTGTTAAAGTTGTGTAAAGAAAGCCTGAGTGATTTAGGATAATATGTTATTCATATTCAGATTTTTCTTTGTAAACTCAGCCTCTACATTTCACTGTTCTTACTACATTTTCACAGCATTTTTTCCTTCCTAAACCAGAGAATATTTCCAGATTGTTATCAGGACAAGGAAATACAAAAATGGACAAAAAATACTCATTGTTAATACCTGAATTTATCTTGTCTATAAAAGGACATATATGATTTTATATATATATAATAAACATGGCTTTAAATCTGTGTCTAGCTTTAAACAGAGTCATAGTTCTGTTGGACTACACTTGTTTAAGAAAAGTCATTGCTTATTTGTGTCACCGAACTGAAACCATCATGACTGGAAATAACTATCCATTTATTCTTTGAAATAGTACTACAATTTATTTCAACTGTTTTTTCTGCTAAAGAAGCTTTACTTGCCTTTTAGCAGCAGAACACTGAAAGGAGAAGGGCAAGTTCTCTCAAATCAGAGACATTGTCCTTTTTTTTTTTTTTTTCAAACTGACCGTGAAGGAAAAATCATCAATGAGTGCAAGCTGATAGTTTTAGAATCTAAGAGCCTTGTGCAGCCTCAGCAGCCATATAATAAACTTCGCTGTATTTCTGATTTATACATTAGTACGCACACACCATACAATAAAAAAACCTGTCATGAGACTGTGAGATCAAGCACTGCAGGATTAGACTGAATTCCAGTTCTTTAAAATCTTAATTTGGTTCCCTCATGTTCAGTCTATGATATGTTCTTCAGTTGCACGATCACTTACTACTTTTCCACAGTGTAGACCTGGACATGCTTACAACATCAAAGGTAACAATGCACTATTTTGTTTTAATTTTGCTGTTGTGTGTACATGCAATTTATCATATGCCAATCAAAATCTCACTCTACAGATAAGGATTAATGATGGTATCATGTTTTTATGAGGAAGTCAAAAATACCTAATGTTTGCTGTGAACCTGTTTAAAACAGATGTCACCAAAAAAAATACAAAAAAAACCCAAAACAAAACAAAACAAGTATGACCTGAGTAAGTAAAGTTTTAGGCTATAATCTTCAGAATAGATCATGTGAAATTTGTTCTAAACTGAAAATTCATCACTGGAAACAATAAAAAATTATTAAGACCTGAGTGTGGTAGTCAATTTGATGATGATGATTGTGATTCACTAGTATAATATAATTTCACATAAAGTAAAATGTGATGGTGTAGGAAATGAAGTGTTTCCTGCAGACAAGACCTTACATGATTTTATCATATCAAGAGGGGTAAATAAGGTTTCCTCTGTTATCATATAATCTTTTATATTTGAACTATGAACCAAAAGAAAGATTCAACATTGTATATTTAGATGGACAATCACCATTTTATGTAGGAAAGAAGACTGTGTGTTTTGGGTTTGTTTTTTTTTGTCCTTGTCCTAATACAGCTATTGACTCTAATTACAACAAAGCAGGAACAATGGTTTTGAAAATCACTAGCAAAGTACGTTAGAAATGAAGCTGGAGACATTCTAGGAAGCAGAACAACAGTGGTTCTTATCTTCACTTTTTACTGCTGTGTTAATTTGATAAATTTGTAAATGAGGATTTGATAAGCAACAAAATCAATTAAAGAAGAGAAACAGTATGTTTGGAAAATTTGGCCTTATTTTATGAAACAATTGTAAGCATCACCTCACTTCTTGAGGGACAGCTGTTTTACATGTATTTTCCTTTTGTGAGTTCTAACAATGGAAAACAGTTTTCAGGAAACACTGTTTTTTATTAAGAAATAGTAACAACTAAGGTGTTTTATTCAGTTTTCTTTAAAATGGTGTTTTGTATGCCAGCAGGCGTTTAATATTGTTTTGTTATAGCTGGAATCTCAAGTGTTGTGGTTTTATCTATCCGTTTATGATATTCAACACTGTCCTGATGAGGAACTTCATGCGGGAGCAAAAGTACATCTTCATAATGTTTAGGGGCACAAATCATGCTTCAGGTGGTTGAGTTGTTCAGTATCTGTGCCATATTGTATGATGTTTTTAAAGGAAAGATATACACTTTCATTTTTTAAATGATCTGTGAGCAAAATGAGGTAACTATTTTAATACCTCTTATATTCTTATCTGAGAAATGTACCATAAATTTAAAACAGTTTGTTATGCAACAGGAAGAAAATTATTTTAACATTTGCCAATGTATCCAAAATGAAAATGTCTAATGTATGAACATATATAAAATACATAAATTCAGAAATTATTTGTTCCTTCCATAATGTTTTAAAATCACCGTTTTGTTTTTATTGAAAATAAATAGGTGAGCAGTCACTGGCATCCATTATTATTCTCTGATACTGTTAATAGACAACAAAAGAAATGGAATATTTTTAAAGTCAATTAGTTAAACAAAACATTTTGAGCTTTATACAGTGCACAGGGTGTCCAGATCCCATGTTCTGGTGTATAGAGGACCTCAAGTGTCTGTGCAGAGTTCACGTTAGGTTGTTCAGTACACCTGTCTTTCACAAACAGTGGAATTCTGGTTGCCCCAAATTCCAAGAATATAGGAAGAGACCACTGTCGCCAACCAAGACACGCAAAAAATGAGTTTTAATTAGCATAGCTTGCAGCGCTCACAATACAGCAGCTTGTCAAGTATTTTTAGATGACCCAGAAAAAATGGCTCTTCTTCAGAATAACAAAGATAAAAATATAGAATATAATATATTTCATCATTGCTGTTCCTTTTTTAAGGACCAAGTCAAGCTATTTTTCTCCAGAAGCTTCCGTTTGTTAACCAACAGAAGTATCATTGTGGGTTACACTGCACACCTCGATAAGTAACCTGTGAAAAGAATAAATCCATCAGATTAAGGATGTATGATCTACTAAATCTATGACAGGAACGAGAGATACACCTTCCTTAATTCCTTGTCAGTTATGTTAATTATGTATAAGCTCTTCCTAGGAGACATTCTTCTGGTGAAATACTTATTCTGTTAGAATTACAAGCTCATATTATAATGCAGTTCTTTATTATCAGAACATAAGAAATACCGATGGTTTCCATTACAATATAGATTATTTTGAAATATAATCTTTGTTTTATTTCTGTTGTTTTCCTGCGAGATCTTGGGCAAACGTGTGATGTGGGAAAAAGAACTTAATTCCAAATATTAAATGGTTTATAGATTATTCTTTTGTATTTTAAAAGTAAAATAAATATACTTTCTAACAAGGTTTATAAATATTGTTATCATCCAAAAAGTGGCGGCTTGAAATATTTCAGTCAGTCCATAAAAAATAATGCATTTAAACACTTTCTTTGTTCTCAAGGGGAGAATAAGACAGAGAGGTCTTCACATACAATATAATGGAAAGCATACATACATACTAAAAAATATTATAATTGTTACTCTTTTACTCATATATTACACTGTATTAAATAAGATATTCTAAGAAAGCTTTTGCTGAGATTTTCAGAGGAAATAATTAGGTATTCCATGTTTAGTTAATTCAGCAGCTATAACTTGTTCAGCATCTTGAAATATTTCAGCTTTTCTGTTCATCTAGGTATGATTTTCTTATTTTTCCTGAATTTTTCTATTCATACTTTGAAATAATTTTTATTAAAAAAGCCAAACCACACGAACCCCACAAGAATTAACATGTACATTAGACTTTCTTCAGTACACGTTTTCATTTACTCTGGCTATTTTCAGAGGTCTCTTGCTAGGTATTAATTAAGATATTTACAACCTTACTTTAACACCACAAATATCTGAGACTAGGAAATATTTAATTTATGGTTTTATATTATATTTCAAAATTCTTTCTTACTCACATGTATAGCTAGTAGGAATTCACTGGAAATTATGAAAGTTAATAATAATTTATATATAATCTTCTTCTTGTCCAATCCTTTTCCAAAAAAAAAAAAAAAAAAAGAACATAGGACTATGGATAGAAAAAAGAGCATATTTGCTTCAGAGTATAACCCTTCTCATCAAAATCTCTTTTACTTCAGTGTGACTAGAAGTGCAATGATCTGCATATCATTTCATTGTTATTTGTATATTTTATTTGCTTTTACAGAATTTTAGCAAATTATTCCAGCTATATATAAATCAATAATAATACCAGCACATTTCCATTATGAATCTGATGCTTGCTTTCTGCATCATCACTTCACAACCTATGTCACTTTACTTTTACCATGTTTTCCACTGTAAGGTTTTAGCACATATTTTTGGAATGTAAATATTAACTTCAGAGGAAATTGGATAGACTACAAATGGTAGTCACCAAACAGCAAAGGCAGATTTTTCAAACACCTTATTTTCCAGTACATGATACTGCATTGTAGCCTCTGACATGAAGAAAAATAACTCCAGTTATTTACAGGTGACATAATTCCACCACCAAATGGGCACAACAGGAATTAACTGCATGTGTCTCATGTTCAAGATTTAAAACATGTACATAAACTGAAAAGTCAGACAAATATTTTTGGCCTCTTTCTCAATTCCTTGATGACTATATTATGATTATCACTAATATACTAGTTGAAATTTCTGTCCAAGAACACTTTTAGCTTACTTTCAATATTCACTAGGTCACTACGTGATACCTTAATGGGGGAGGGGGGAAAAAAAAGAGGTGTATGACCATGGACTTTAGCAGCTTTACATACTAAAAACTGAAGAAAAAAACCCCAGAAATCACCCCAGACAATCCCTTCAAAAATATATTGTTGGAATAACAGTAGTTTCTGGTAAAAGGGTTAACATATCAATGTATAGAAACATTTAAAAAAAAAAAAAAATTGGGGTAGCCACAAACTTGCCTGGCTTAGTAAAGAGCCTAATATATTTTACGATGGGATTTAACTGATAACAATGAAACCAGCTCTTGCATTTAGGTTTTTGTGCTCAGCTGCCTGACAGATATGGGATGCAAAATTCATAAAGGATTTTGAGGAACAGAAGTAAAAATGTCCTAGATCATTAAGGCAGCAGGCAAAAGTCTGCTAATCCTTTAAGTAAGGAACTCTGCCTTGGCCAATAATGGATTTAGTCTCTGTCGAGTATTGTTGCCAGCATTTGACCAAGAACAACCTACTAAACACATAAATAACTACTAAAGCATCTCTAAATAAAGTAAGCTATTAGTTTTGGTAATGGTTTGGTTATAAGTTTAAAAATTACTTTGAGTATTATCTCAATGTTTGTTGTGGAGTTAGTAAGATAGGATGCTGTAGGGAACTATACTCAGGCAGAGTAGAGCCCCTGGGTTTAAACTAATATTCACTGCAGTGTTGAACTCCTAAACCGGATTTGTGTCACTATCCATGTTTGTGTTAGTCAGCCCTTGCTACCATCATGGCATAGATATCTTTTTAGTCTAGCCTTTAAACAGCTAGACTGATATCAGTATATATAGTTTCAGCTTAGGCTTGTCTGTTTCACAGTATTTTCCTTCCAAGATTCTTGAAAAGTGATCTTGCACCAGGTATTTCCATTTTCCTGCCCCTGTTCCCACACATATTACCCTCAGACAAAAGTTTTTTCTGAACTTCAGCTATATAGTTCTCCTGCGTTACAAGGTTGGCCTTGTTCTGGCCAGTGGGTTGAACTAAAAGACTTCCCTGAGGTTGTCCTTCAACCTAAAATATTCTGTGATTCTATGGAACTGTCAAATAGTTAAACAAGCAGGAAGCAGAACATCTCTGCAAAGTTCTGACTATTTGATTTAATGTGAACATTCTACTTATCAAGTAACAGAACATTAATTAGTCTTGGCTAGACCAAGACCAGGAAAAATAATGTATCAAAGGCTTACAGCAATGAACTACCCATTAAACAAAAAAACCCCAAACCCCAAAAATCATCACCCCCCAAACACTCTAACCAGTTAAATAAATATGCTTTTTTGCAATTGCCCATAGCGGTGTAAGACTTTGGTGCAGAATGCTTACTGAGCCACACAAACACACATCCCTATTTGTTCTCCTGGAACAAAGAGGAGGAACTGAGTTGATGTATTGGATCTGAAGATCCTTGCAAGAGAGATCCTATCTGAATGTCACAGTGGCACCACTGGTCCTCCCTAGGAGGATGTCCTTGCATCCCTGCACTGTCAGATTCAAGCAGGGAGCAGAACTCACAGATACAACAGGAGCCCTCCGGGAGCTCCTGGTCTCCAGGAATCATGAGCGAGCCTTGAAGAGCCAGGGTAGCGCAGGAAATGCTCTTCAATCTTCAGCAGGCTAGGGAGATTACTAAAAAATAAATTCTCTGAGTTACTAAAAGATTACTCACTCTATCTGATATATTTCATGACGATAGCAGGAAAAGCCACTTTTCCATCAGGGACTAGCTCTAATCTGCCATTCAGGATGATTTAGATATGACAGGCACATGGGAAAGTCTTAGGCAGCACTTAGGCAGCATTTCTACAGCATTGACCATAAGTCAGATGTTACTAAATAGAGATGTAAGCTCGTCTTAATTCAGTTTTGAACAAAGTCATAAAATACACCTGCAGCATAGTGTAAAACTGATGAATCTCTGCCAATCTTTAAATGCAGACAAGGAAAATGTTTAACAGCTTTAGGCCTGTTTTGTTGCCTTTTCACCTACATCTGTACAACATTTAGTTATAAAAGGTTGTTTTGCATAATTCAGAGAGGAAAATATATTATCAAGAGCAAATCACTTGCATTATATAAAGCATATCTCTTGGGGCGTGTGTCTTAGACATTATTCTCTCATTTTCTTACAGATTAGTGTTTATGAGGGTAAGTTATAGTCCTTTTCTTTTTCAAAGTCTACTGGTTACTGTCTTCTTTGCCAAAAAGGTGCTATCTCCTAGGTAATTCTTGTATATCATCAGAAAATTTTGAATTTCGCTCCCTCAAATGTATCCCTAACTACCATTATATCAGCAGTCAGTAACTATTCTGCTGATACAGACTGAAACATAAAAGTCATAATTATCTTTGTTTTAAGAAACTATGTTTTATAACATGAGCATAAAGTACTGATCAGTCATTATGTTCCATAGAATATAGTATCAGAAAAACCTGAAAAGTGTTGTCCTGAAGTATTTTTTTTAATGGACTTTGATTAATTTGAAATATTATCTCGGTAGAGTTAAATTTAAATTACAGTATTAAAAAAATAAATAAAATCAAAACCCCTCTAAAATTGTGGGAAAAGTTATTTCAGAAATGTTAGCTCACTCTTTCACCTGAAGGAGATTATCAGCAAAGTTGGTAACTGACAGATTGAAATTCTAACAGGATTGGATGTTCTGGTCTGCAGCTCCCAGAAACACTTTAGCAAGTAAAACAGTCAATCTGTCTGGGCTACACTCTGTTGTGCTCCTTGAAGTCCTACCTTCAAGTGACCATAACGTTGAATATAACATGTTTCACACTTGATGTTTCAGGATCAAGCAGTTAGCATTTTGTAACAACACACCATTTTTCAGAAGGCTTCTGATCTGCTCTATGCATAGGCAGAGCTGGATTCAGATATAATTTCTTACATATGTAACATGCGTGACCTGCACCACGGCTATGATAGGTTTTGAAGTACAAGCCAAAGAGTGCTGTTGAGTACTTGTTTAGGTAATGTATAGGAGACGTAAAACATCAGTTGTGACAAACTAATTTGAAATGAATGATGGAAAGGCTCTGTCTATATTTTATTCTTCATTTGAATTAATATTTCAGCTATTTGTTTAGAAAGCAGCATAATAGATTTTTTCATTTCACAGATAATTTAGGCCCATTTGTTCCTTGTGTGATTTTTCTTATATTGTATAGTCAAATTGGTTTTCGTGTACCGAGAATCACATCATTCCAAAGTCCTCTTCTTCACTCTTGCATGCTAATAAGTGAGTTCCTATTTTGCCTATTCATACATTTAAATAAATCATTTTATCCTTTCATTGATTATTACAGTTAGCAACCGATCAAGAAGCCTGCAGATTTGGTCAACACTAAAATTACAGAAAGTAAATGGCTTATATATTTTCACACTCTTGCTTTGCATAGATTTGTGAAATTACATTTTAGTAATGTTTGAATTATTCAGATAATATTATTTTAATGTGGAGAATAACATAAATCTAGTATGCTTGAAAGCTTTTCTGTTTTTCCAGTCATTTGGTAACATCTGCTAAAGGGTACTACCTCTTTCCACAAAGTTTATTTTTCTTTATAAATAATGTGTGGTTTTGCTAACAAATATATCTGACAGCTAAACGAAATAGGACTGATTAGGTAAATAGTGACTATCTTCATGTTGTGTGTTCTGGTGGTATGAGTTAAGGTTGCATGAGGAGCTTTTGTTTTTTAACTTTCTAATGACTGATATTAGAGCAATGTCAGTTTCTAATGTAGCTAGCTTCAGGGCTTTGTTGTGGGTTATTTTTTCATATAATGCAAACTGAAACTGAAACCATACAAACATCACAACTTTTAACTTCTGAGTCAAATTGATACGAAACTAATAAAATAAGATGAATCAGTCATGAGTTGTAGTATGGGGACAATATTAGAGATGATCAAGATGACCTGTGTTGTATTTTTGAAATACTTTGAATTTTGAGAAATTCAAATACAGAAAAAAGAACTGATCCATGGACAGCAGATGAAGCTCAATGGTTTGATTTCCTCTTGTGCAGCTATCTCACATCTCTTTCTTCTGTAAAATGCCTGTGCATAAAGATCACTTTCTTACTTGTGACTACAAGGCTAAAGTTATAGTTAAAAAATAATTTCTTAAAAGTTACTTGGTATGAATGACAATACTTGAAAATTAAGAAGTGACAATACATTACATGATTTAAGTCGGCTGCTATTGTTTGCAAAAAACACCCCACCCTGCTATGCTTTCTTACCAACAAGTTTCTGCCCTGTGTTGTCCCTTAAAGCAGCTGGAGATGTGTTGCATGGCCCTCGTTAATAGGACTATTTCTTTCTTTTATTGTCAACAATTACTATGCTCACTTTTTGTCTCCATATATAGTTAAAGTATAAAAGATTGCTACTAAGTTGATTCAGAAATCATTTGCATCATTCAATCAAGGTCTAAGAATAATATTTTTAGTATAATTGGATTTATTTTTTTTTTCAAGCCAATATTGGCCCTAACACAGCAAGATAGGGTTTTCAGCAAGTATTTAGAAAGATAGCTCTGAAAGGGCATTCCTGAGTGTCAGAACTAAAGCTGGGTGATTTCTGTTATCATAGCTCAAAACCTTTCAATTTTAAAATAGTTGGATTTTCTTTTAGATTTTTTTTTTTTTTTTTTTTTTTTTTTTAATTGCGATTGCCAACCCTATTTCTATTAGAACACTTCTTAGGACACATATGGTGATCATTTGACATTTATCTAACTTCTGATTCAAATGTTTCCATGACCAGTGTATACCTATCCCCTACTGTGTCAGTATTCTAGCTTAAACAGCTATTTCTTCTTTGTTGTTTATACTCTTGATGTGTTTGTAAAGAGATATCATACTCCTCTGTTTTTCTTTTGTTATATTGCATCTGATACAGACAGACAATTTCACTGTCTAACTTCTAGAAAAATAATACTTCCTTGCCTAAACTAAATATGTATGTCAAACCCATACATTTCACATCTATAGTAAGCTGCTTCTAACACTGCAATTCTAACTCCTGGCAGTATATTAGTAATACTATGCTAGACTGAACAAGCCATGTTTTTTCCATTTCCTCTCCTAAGATCAAGTCCCTACTCACTTTATCATTGTCATTGCTCTTGTCAGCATCTTTTGTAGTTTGATGCTATCAGTCTTGAACATGAGGAGAAAGAATCGTATTCAGCATTTCAGAATATAATGAAAGCTGATTCCCTGATTTTTATAGAGAAAGTTTTAGCTGAAGTATCTTGGAATTTATTTTGCTTCCACTGATCCACGCTAATAGGTCATTATCATTCTATGATCAGTTTGTATACTTGGGCTTTTCTCTTCCTCCACTGCTTTCAGTCAATAAGCTTGTGGAAAAGCTGTCTAGCTAGAAGGCATCTCTAGAGAGTAATTCATTCTCATGTAAACATCCAAGACAGAAGATAGGCATCTTCTTGATGTGTATCTTCCTTTCTTTCTTTCTTTCTTTCCATTCACCTAGCAGGGTTAGCTTTACCTGGAGAGCTGATTTTCAGATAGCTTAAATGAAATGCAGTGTAGGACCTTGGTCTTATATTTTCACTAAACATGAAAGAATAGGTAATTGTAAAATAAATTATTTTTATGCTTCAGTTGGAGATATGTTTTTAGGCCAGCAACAGTAATGTCTAACTGGACACTATGTCTATTTAGAACTCTGATAATTTTGTAAATAAAATCAGTATTTTCCAATTTATTAAAAAATAAAAAAAACCCAACCTTTTTTTTTTTTTTTTTTCCTCAGACATCCAATCATTATGAAACTCTCTTGCATTGTATTAAATTTCCTAAAACATCTTGGAATAGAAACACTGAAAAAATATTATTTTACTTAGGTTTGTGCTTTCAAGAATAAATACTAATAAAAGTGCTAAAGCTAAATAAATGACATCTTAAAATCATTACATTATATGTAAAATGCTTAGTTTTCATTTTAGTTATTTGGTGCATTGATCAGACTTTTTTGATGTCTACAGTTTCAACCAAATGTAAAATTCTTTATTTCTTGCCTTTGACTATTGGCTAATATTAGAGCAGTGCAAAATCTTATGTCATGAGTAACTCAAATTATTTCTTTAAATTCAAGGCCAGACTGACTGGCCCATTCATTGGAGCTTTTTCAAGAACACATATGTAACTATAGAATCCTCAGTTATTGGTTAGGTTCTTTTCATGTTCATCTATCTTATGCATCATGTTTACACGTTGTCAGTGAAACTTATCTTCTGATACTTTGAGAAAACAGTTGTCTAAAATGCTTTCATTTCTTTCAATATTACACATTTTGATATTATACTTTCAAATCTGGCAGCTATGTATCATCTGCTTTCTCTTATCCAAGTTTTACTGTAAAAGTCAAAATGGTATAAGCATATGGAATGATAGAAAATTGAATTGCAACAATATGCTTGTGATTTTGACAAGGTCTTAATGGTCTTTACATCTGTTACACATTGCAAAGTGAGTGTAATAATTGATTTTCTCTGACTTCATGCGAAATTTACAATAGTTGGAAAAAAAAACATTATGTGCTTGACTGATAGATTAAACTTGGCAAATAGAGCTGTTATCTTTACCATAAAACATTATGGTTATGAAGAAATTTGAACTCATTGATAGATACAGAACAGAAGCAATTAGAGAATAATTTCAGGAGTACTTTTTAAAAATTAATGGTAACCTTGAAAGACAGTTTACTGCTTTAGTTTTTATATATTTCTTTATCATATCAGTACAGATGTCATACCATAGATTTTTATATTAGAAAAATAATTAGAAGATCCAGACTGATAATTCTGTCTCAAATGCTGTTTCACTATGTCATATTGCATTCATATTAAGACCCACTACCTTTATTTTACTGGGTCAAACGTGTTTCCAGTAATATTTCCCATTTTGATGAATATGCAAAAAGTATATAGAATTCATCTCCTTCTTAGTAAAGGATCAGTTACCCATTAAGAATATGTTTCCTTCAATAAATATGTCTAAATTTAGTTCTAGTCATGATTTTTATTGTACCTTTCTCTACACTAGAATGTCCTTAGAATGTCTTTGGTCTGATTTTACTTTTCTGGTGAAAGGAGTTAAAACCTATGATCAAACTGGAAATTTTTCTTTTTTTTTTTTTTTTTTTTCAGCTCTTATATCTGTTTTGTGCTTTCATTTTCACTCTTTTCTGTATTTTCTTATCTAAAAAATGTAGTCATAAAAATCAGTGAAAACATTTACAAATGAAAAATCACTTCTTTTTCTGTCCACACTATTTTGTATAAAATAATTCTGAAGTTTTCTTTATTCTGACTTAAATCTTTTCCAGAGTCATTACAATTTATGTTTGCAATAGTTGTAGATATGGCCTTCATTTCTTCCTCCAAAGCCTATTTATTTGCTTTGGTTTTCTGTTTGATTGGGCCCAGCAAATCAAACTTTATGGACACTTCATGACTGATCTATCCTTCTAATTCTTTAATATCCTAATAGCCATTGTATGATCTATACATTTTATCCACAGAAATACACTTAATTTGCATAGTATAAGCTCACTGATTTTAATGTTATTTAACTGTTATACCAGCTTACTATATGATCTTCTTAAATTAAATATGAGTTACGTTTTGTGAGGAAATATAATATTTCCTTGCTACAAATGTGGCTGAAACCCATCTGGGAGAAAAACAAAGAGAAAAAGTAGAAAAACCTTCAGTCTTCATAGGTAGAAATTTGTTGTTGTGTGTATTTATTCAGGTTCTTTTGAGCAGTAGAGAATACGGTGGAAGAAACTTTCATAAAGCACAGTAATATATTATTTAAAAGTTTCTAAAAATCAATATCTTAATTGCTGCATGCTGTTATCTAGTTTAGCAGAAGCTTAATCTTCCATGCTGTTCATGTTACTATTTAATGTGTATTAGCAGAATTCTCCATTGCATTTGAAGTCTGTTTAGGAAATGTTACCATTTAAAATACTTGTATGAATACAACTTTTTAGTTAATGGACTGTACAGAGAGTGTAACAATTTATTCCATGGAGACTAAAACCTTGCTTTATTCTGAAACATGCATATATAAGCAGAAGCGGAAACTTCCCCATGATGTTGTACAAACAGACTTAATCATCTGGAAGGTAGAGAAATTAGGTGTCACTGCAATAACTCATCAATACAGCTGAGCAGGTAATACTTTTTCTGTTATGATGAGCAAATAGCACATTGACATGGTGGAAAAATGTTTTTAGTCTGGGCAGAAAGTAATGTATTCTTTTGCACTTGTAGGTGTGTTGGTTTAAACAAGTGTTGTATCCAACTCTTAATGGGTTTCAGAAAAATTGGAAAAAAGCTATTTTGATTTGGAAGTAGGGTCTAGAGCCTAGGATTTTCTCTTCATGGCTGAGGCATATCAGTCCTGATGCTTGACAGTGGGTCAGGATAAGGAACTAATAGTGTATTGATTTTGCATTGTACAAATTCTATCTATTATCTCAAATGCTGAAGGAGACATGTATAGGTCACTGGTATGGGTACAGGCTGATGTCATTCTTGTATAGGGCTGCCTGAATGAGGTTTGTGTTTATGTGAGTTTATTAGTATTTTTTTAAACTATTGTGTTCTCATTAGAAATACTAAAGGTATGTTACAGCATCTCAAACATTGGAACAGTTTGAATTATCTGAGGCTTGAAGATCAATTAAAAGCTATCTGATCTGTAGCAAATCTACATTTGATTTGTTCAGAAATGCAGTTGGTAGATTTTTTGTCAGTTAAGGATATAGTGTCTTATTTTCTTGCATTGCAAGCAGTTTGTGCTAGTAAATATTTTTTTCTATGGATATAGAAGATGTTTACATTCTTAGTTGTACACATAGCCTAATCAATGTTAAAATACCGAAAAAATACTAGTAACATAAACAAATGTATAGAAGTAATACCATCTTGTCAGTCTGGTACAAAAAATATTAAATATGTCTATATCACTTTCAATGACAGGGTAAAAGCTTTATATTATCCAAAATGCTTCTGATTGCAGTAAAAATCAAGTTTTCATGAAAACAGTGTTCCTGGAAATTTCTTCAACAATTATTCTCTTATTTTATTTTCTTGTTTATAATGAAATGAAACTGTACTTAGTTGCCATAAACTGTGAATACACATTATGTAATTAGAAAAGTTTCAGATAAAATTAATCTCCAAACAAAAAATTATGTTGTTAATATTTGAGTATTATGACTGAAATTATAAACAGATATTTTAGTCTGGCATGTTAGCTATAAACAGTCTAAAAGACTGTTAATAGTTTCATTTAATTATTTGTAAATTTGATACTTGTTATCTATTTATTTTCACATTGATAGTTTTGTCACAATTCCTCTTATGTAGTAGAAACTAATATTCAAACTTAAAAGATCTTTTTTTTTTTTCAAGAAGTTGCCTATCTGATGTAAATAAAGAACATTTTATTGAATTCTACTACCTTTGCTACTTTAGTGATGATAAAAATTATAATCAAGCCTTCAATCTTTTAAGTGTTTACCTGTAATTTGATGTTTAGGTGGAATTCAGTCAGAATTAAATTAATGTTTTTTCAAAGTAAAATGTAAAGGTATTTGACATCTTTAATTTTGCAAGACAATATTAACTAACTTTTGGTCACTCTCTAGATACTCCACATTAAACTATATAATCTGAGGATCACAAATGTCTTCTATGCATTGTAGAAAACTGGCTAGTACATTTTGTTTAAAGGTGACAATGAACTAAAGTTTATAGAAGACACAAGCTAAATTTTACAGTGCAAATAAAACAATAGTACATTGGCAGGGATTAGGAGGCACTCAGGCATTTTGTACGTAGAAATCCTCATTCACTTATCTATCATGCATTATGGATTCTGTTTTCCAAATGGAAAAAAAAAATATACCCATATTCGGCAAGGTTTGGTGACAGGTTAAAATTATTATAAAATATTATACATATGTACATAGTTATGGCTATAAGGTCTATATTTACAGTTAAGTATGCATATATATATATATATAACTGTAGAATGTAGTTTATGACAAAAAGCTCTTTAAATAACATATGTAAGACATTAAAGCAACATAATACGCACCTGAAAAGTATGGCAGGGCCATACATTTTAAAATAACTTTTATTGACACAAAAAGAGCAAGTATTTTATTATTTCTCATACCCCATTCTATGCACATAGGCTTTAATTATTTTATTCCGTGAGATTCCATTTTAAAATAATTTAAGTCTTCCTTTAAAAATACTGTGGCAATACAAAGCAATAATTCAAACAGAACTTGATATGATTCTGTTGTGTCATATCATCTTACTTTCACAAGCCTCATCAAAAGGTATTTTAATGCACATTTATTGAAATATTAATTCCTTCCTATATAGCCTATAGTTCAAAGCAACTTGTCTGACAAGTAGGATATAATATTTCTCTGAGAGGGATTAAAAAAATTTTTCTTTTCCAATAAGCATATTCTATGCTGCACACTCCCTCTTTTATACAATGATACATTTTTCTCCTTTTGAAATATAAACTGAATACAGTGAAACAAATTTATCCTTTGTATCTTTGTGGTGATATTTTACTGTGATCAAATACAAAGAACTTTTACCATCTCTGTCTAGGTATCCTGTTCAGTTATGTCTCTAAGAAGCATTTTTATCTGATAAAAGTATTAGGATATTAGTACTACTGAGGATATGAGACTTCCGATTGCTTGTAATTTGTGCATTCTCCTAGCACTATGTAACTGGGTTTTGAAGTACCTTCACCCTGACTCAAAGAGGTCAGTCCAAACATATCAGTCTCTAAATTGTGTGATTTTAAAATACTTTGTTCCCTCCTATTTTCAATAATATAATGAATCCCTAAATAATCTAAAAATATAAACTGTCATAATTTATGTATTTTTTAACCTACTCAGTTATGTTTCATATTCACTTTGACACTAAATTAAAAATTAATAGGATATTCAAACATACGTAAACATACAAGTTACGGGCATCTTTAATTTGCTTCCTGCAAAGTTACTTATTCTTTATATTGTCTGTAAAATGAAATAAAGATGATATCTTTTAGACTAGGAGTATATACTTTCTATGTAAACTGAGTGAGGAATAGCTATGAATAGTTTTAGGCTGATAATGGTAATGTTTCTTTCCATTGTTATAACATTACCTTTGCCTGACTGTCATGGTTTAACACTAGTAGGCATCTCAGCCCCACACAGCTGCTTGTTCACTGTCCTGAAGGGTGATGACAGAGAGAATCGGAAAGGTAAAAGTGAGAAAACTTGTGGGTGACATAAAAGTGGTTTGACTTTAATACATAAAGCTAAAGCTGTCCACACAAGCAAAACAAAGTAAATTAAATTGTTCGCTACTTCCTATCCGCAGGCAGGTGTTTAGAGCCATCTCTGGGAAAGCAGGGCTTCATCATGCATAATGTTACTTGGGAAAACAAACACTATGACTCCAAGTGTCTCCTCTTCCTCCTTCTTCCTGTCGGCTATATAGGATGAGCATGATGTCATATGATATGGGACATCCCTCTGGCCACTTGAGGTCAGCTGTCCCGGCTGTGTCCCCTCCCAACTTCTTGTGCGTCCCAGGCCCACTCGCTGATGGGGTGCCGTGAGAAACAGAAAAGTCTTTGAATCCGTGCAAGCACTGTTCAGCAACAACTAAAACATCCCTATGCTATCAACAGTGTTTTTGTCACAAATCCAAGATGTAGCCCCAGATAAGCTACTATAAAGAAAATTAACTTTATCCCAGTCAAAATCAGTACAAGTGGACAATATACAGTCTAACAACACATGCCTGAAAACTATTTAATTTTCAAAGAGAAATAAGGAAACGTTACACTAAGATTCCATGCAATTTTAAAGTCAGATTAAACATTTGGGCTAATAACTGTCAATTAAATTATAAGCATTTACAAATGAAGAGAAAGAAGAGTAAATTTTTATCATGAAAGGCCTTAAAATATATTTAAATGAAAAGACAGTTTTTGCAGTTTATGCTCCTTAGACAATACTTTTTCCTAGCACAAAGGATTTTCACTCACAGAGAGCCTCAAGGTGGTACTCTATCCTGTTTGTCTTTATGTCATTTCTATTTTTCTAGAAATTTGCACTTGTTGAGATAAAAGAGCTAATGTGAACACCAGATTAGATATGGAAGTTTCCACCATATACCTTACACTTTCCTTTTGAAATAACTAATAGTTCTAAATTACAATTAATTTTAAAAATACAGTTAGATACAACAAGAATATCCCAACTCCATGGAAATAAAAAGGGACTGCCTGAAGCAAAAGGCTGTATTGTACCTGTGACAGGACTTTTAAGTTCAGGGATGGTCAAAATTTTGCTTCTCTGAAACATTATTATAGCTCAGGGCTGTTGCACCCTTATCCACCTTCTTACTTGTTCAAAAAATCTCTTCCCAGATGCTGAATTAATTTTCTTTAGGATTTAAATGATACATTATTGATTGGCTTAAGATGGCAACAGTTTAACACATTACAATTACTGTTAGATGACACCTTTTTTTAGTATCATCTGCAATGTAGTCCTCCATAGACGTGTCTTTTCCTCTTTCAGACTTTTCCCTATTCACCTTTGGATTAATTTTAATTAAAAGAGTCCTTTTTTTTTTTTTTTTTTTTCATCATGTTTTTGATACTGTGCATAGGTTCAAAGTTGATGAACATTAAACTCAGAAAAGATTCACCTTGATAATAGATTTTTCAATATATTTTTAGATATATATAGACATATTTTTAGAAAGATAACAATGGGGGCAATAAATGCACACAGAAATTTGCCAAAATTACCACTTGTTTTTAGAATATAAAGCCTTAATGTTGAAATAATCAGAAATCTTTCCCTTTGTAATGAAGAGTGACATGTTTCCTAATGAATGCTTATCAAACTCTATAGGGTCTTAAATTTACAGGAAATGTCAATCAAACTGTCACATACAAGAGACCAAATAAGATTCCTTCAAAGTTTTCAATAATGTATAATTGATTAATTCTGAATATGATAGAGGTTTTATTTTTAAGAACTGTACACAAAGTGATCTAAAAACACTGAGGACCGGAGAGAGTCCTCATGTTTCCTCTTATATAGTACACAATGTGACTTAATGAGGAGTTGTATAAGACATGTAATGCAGGAATCCTAATGCTCCTGGAAAATGGGATAACAATACTGAGAAATATCAACCTAGGAGAAACCTGCTCCAGCTTCATGCCATTCTATGCATCTTTTCATCTGATGAAGATATCAGCTCCAACATACAACTACTGAGTTTTCTCCTACTGTGCTGCTAAGTCTGTCCCCTATTATCTGTTGGTTTGGTTTTGGTTTTTTGGTGGGTTTTTTTTGTTTGTTTGTTTGTTTGTTTTTAATTTGCTCTAAGATGTTCATGATGTGTTTATACCCTTTTATGACATTATCTTTTTCCTGACTAATATTTACCTTCATGTATTATAAACATTAATCATATCCCTTGCAGCCATTATTTTCCTAAGTTAAATAAACTAACCTCTATTTTCCAAGCATACTTCAATTTTCCTTCACAGCTGTGAATTCTGTGTTAACTTTTCCTGTCTTATTTCTTCATTATTGAGGATATATGCCAGCTAAGGTCTTGCACAATGGCATTACTACTTACCCATTGCTTCTGGAGATGCTACTCTGCATGTCCAAAAAATAGATTTTGTTTCTTTTGCAGTCACATTGGATAGTTGGCTCTTAAACATCCTGTGAGACACAGTCTAGTTATGTTGTCTTCCTCTTCTGACATTGCACTGTTAAGAACCCTTGGTTTATAATAGAAATTCATAGTAGTAAATTCTTAGTTAAGTCCTAAGTTAATTCCACTTAACATCCCATCCAAGTTAGAAGCGCAGTTATCAGAGGCAGAAAAGAAAGACAG
Source organism: Athene noctua (assembly GCF_965140245.1). Lineage (NCBI taxonomy): Eukaryota > Metazoa > Chordata > Aves > Strigiformes > Strigidae > Athene > Athene noctua. Next base: position 31,905,787 of record NC_134037.1, on the reverse strand, counting down.
AAAGATCTTTTAGAAGTGCTTCTTTCCGTTAAATCTAGTGTCTAGGTGGTCCAAGGTTTAATCCATCTTCACATAAGTAGCTGACGTGCCTACTGATTCTAGACTACTTCTGCATAGATTGTACTTGGAGTAGGTAATTGAATTCCTTGTTCCAGAAATAAACTTTGGTGGGCAAATCAATAACACCATTAAAAATGGTCTCATATCATATGACATCATGCTCATCCTATATAGCTGACAGGAAGAAGGAGGAAGAGGAGACACTTGGAGTCAGTGTTTGTTTTCCCAAGTAACATTATGCATGATGAAGCCCTGCTTTCCCAGAGATGGCTCTAAACACCTGCCTGCTGATAGGAAGAAGCAAATGAATTAATTAATTTGCTTTGTTTTGCTTGTGTGGACAGCTTTGGCTTTACCTATTAAACTGTCAATCCATGAGTTTTCTCACTTTTATGCTTTTGATTCTCTCCCCATCCCACTGTGGGGAAGTGAGTGGCTGCAGGAGGCTTAGCTTTCCACCAGGATTAAACTATGACACCATTTTAAAGTTTTTGTGTTTCAGTTTTAGTGATCAGTGACATTTATTTGCCATATTAGTGGAATTGTCATAGAATAATTTTGACAGTTTTATCACCTGGTAAATATAGGCACATATTTTATAATACTTCTTATTCATTGAGCAATGTTTGAGTTTTCATAGTGCATCTGAAAATCTGTTGCCAAACATTGAAAACAATGTCACCAAGATGGTTCTCCATGTGTTTACCCTTATAGGAAGTGGTGAATGAATTCCTTGTTTTGCTTTGCTTGTATGCATTGCTTTTGCTTTACCTGTTAAATTGTCTTTATCTCAACCCACGAGTTTTCTTACTTTTACTCTTCCTATACTCTCCCCATCCCGCTGGGTGGGGTGTAAGAGGCTGGGTGGTGCTTAATTGCCAGCTGAGGTTAAATCATGACACCAACCCATTTTCTAGTCTTGATAAAGATGTTGGAAGTGGAATAATGGTTCACAGAAAGCAAACTTAATCCCTTTAAATATAGAAATCAAGCCTTAAATGTGTGAAGATATGGACCACAAAACTGAAAAATTGAGGTCATTAAGCCACAAACCTAAGAAAAATTGAACAATAATATAGTTAATCAGTACAAAAGCATGAATAAAACCTCCACAACTGGAAGGCACTAACAGCTCCAGGATTACAAATTTTCCAACAAATATTTCAGATAATGGATTATTCTTAACTAGCTTTTTCTCAGATATTGGTCATTTTTTTTGTCCCTATTTGTACAATAGCTATATGTAAACTTTAGGATAAAGCAAGTTTTCACCCTTGAATGAATAATGAATATATTGACCTGGCTACATTAAGGAATAATAAGTATTGGGTCAGGGAACTTTTTTGCACTTGGGATAAGCTAGAAATATAGTTAACACTGCTATTGGAGACCTGATAAACTTCAGTTTAGTTTGTGTAAATATAGATAAAAACAACTTGACTTTGAGATTACTTACTCTGCCATAAGAAGGCTTATTCTGGTTCCTGGTGGGTATTGTTTTGACTTTTTATTCAGGAGTCTCACTAACTGATCTGAATGACATTGTTGCTTAACTTCATTGCTATTTTATTTGCCTTAGCATTAACATTAGAATCACAGAGTGATGACTTGTGTAACTCATTTGTTCTGTCACTTTCTTCTCTTGGACTCTACAAGCTGCCACCTTTTCTTATTTCAACTTCTGTCCACATTTAAGTAGAGGTCAGTAAAAAGCTTGTTATATGAGCCTAAATAAAAAATATAAAATTGGAACACTTAGACAGGGTATGTTTGGGGTTTTTTTCATTCCCCACTGGCTGACCTAAAGGGAAAGGAGAAATTTTATGAAGCTTAGAGGACAAAGCTGTGACATTTGTGAAGATAAAAAGATGAAATTTTGGGTTTCAACTTCAAGAACTGTTACTGTTGTGTATAGCCTAAATATTTAATGCAGTATCCTTCCAGAGGTAAGAATTTTAGGATTTGTTGGCACCAGACACTTGAGTTGTTATACATCCTTTGTAATTCAGTATTACCTGTGCCAAAGTAGCAAATCTCATTTCCCTAATTAAAATCATACAATATGGAATCACTTTAAAAGACCTGAGCAGAAGTATAAAAAAGGAGTGCTAAAAGGCTCTACAGGAATCCCCCTTATATCTGTCCAATCGTATATGCTTAGCTGAAGGCTCCCATTGTCTTCTATATTTATGCCTCTCCTTTTCTCCTACCTCTAATTCCATTGGTTTTTTAATACAGGAAATATAATGGATTAGCAGAAGCTTGTCAAGACTACATAAACTGTTATAACTAAAGCTGAGGAAACTGTTGCCATATCCTCGGCTACCCTCTTAATTTCACCTCCAGGACAGTAAAGGAAGCAGGGAAACAACTGGTGGGTAGTTGTTAAAAATAATGTCTAGTATTTTGAAATATGGCATCTATCAATCTAACAGTGCATAACTGTGGCTGATTGCCATGATGCAATGCAATGTTTAAAAATCATATACAAAATATGTAAAAAATATTTTACATATAAACAATATATAAAAGCACATAACATTCTACAGAGTGGGAGATGGTGAGCCTTTCAAGTAGAGGAGAGGGAATGGGGGCAGGAGGAGATCTTTTCCTCTTATGAAGATTTTATCTGTCTTTTTCCCTGTCTTCCCATAGTTTGTGTAAAGAATTAATGTGCCATAAATATAAGAGGAAACATGTTTCAGAAGCTTCATATTTTCAGTCTTTTTGTCCAACTGTTCTCTGTTGCTTTTATATTTCTAGCCCACTCTTTTTTTCCTCAGCCAGGGAAGATTTCATAGAAATATTTAATAGATCCTGGAAGCATGTCAGAAGCTGGAAGCATGTGAAAATGCAGATATCTACGTCAGTACAAATTTTCTTCCTTTTGAAGCTACAACCTCCCAGCATCACCCAAAAGCCTGGTTTGATTTTACTTATCAATCTCATAATATGAGTGCATAAAACAAAGAATAGAAAATAATCACATGATATCTTCTACCAGCAATGACAGTGGAATGGCTAATACCATCTGGTGGGTAACAAGAAGACTTAATTGCTCCAGCTAAATACAGAAGAAATTGGACAGTGTTCTAAGTTTCCAACATTTTACTTAACTATTGTCATTTTGTGTCTCTGAATAACAGCACGGCCTCCATCACTTACATATTTTTTGCATTGTACATTCTAATGGACAATGCACATTTCATAGGAAATATCTTTTGAAGTTTCATAAATAATTCTCTTTGCAGTGATATTCTACATCTTTTGCACCAAGAAGTAAATAAACTCAGCCTGTTATAAAACAGCATAAGATGAGCAGATAGATAAGATAAGATAAGATAAGATAAGATAAAGGTTATAAAGCTGAAAGGATGAGTTTTGGTCAGGTTGCAGTCATAATATAATCTTATAACACTGTAATAAATAAATTAAAAAAAAGTAATCGAAAAAGAATAAATCTCAATCACTCCACATTTCATGTCCAAGAGAAAAAATAAACAGACAATCTTATTGAAATAAAGTATTCTTAAATACCCAGGCTTAAATTTTACATGTTTAAATCCCAATTGAGATGGAGATTATGTTACACATCTTTTAAACTGCTTCACGGGTAAAGCTAAACCTGAAATTATACTCCCTCTAAAAGTATCAATGACTGTGTACTTAGGAACCACCTAAGAGGTCCATGTCAGCCTTATTGTTGAACAAGGTGTTGATGTCAGGCTCAGAATAAAAGATTCACAGGAGTCTAATTATCTGTTCCCAAACTGTGGTCAGCAATAAGCAACCATGTTATTTCCACCTTCCCCATAAAACCATATAAAATCTGAAATGTATCAGCTAATTGGTGTTGAAAGGTTAGCTTTTTTTACAAAAATTTGGAGTGCTGACAGAGATTTATTGATTCAAAACATTCAACCACAGCCAAAGTCATTATAAAACATCTCCTTTGGTGCAGCGGAAGATTGTTCTATAGTCTGCGTGCTTCCAGTGGGATGAACCAATTAGAAAGAAATGTTAAGATACATATGACTTTATTTTGAAATTTAACCTCTCTCATAATTACCTACATGAAGTGTATGGATGGACATAACATAGATAGTAAAATCTAAGGCAGAACAATAAAATCATGGGAACTAGTAAACTGCTGCATATTCTAACATGGTAAAAAGGTTTCAAATATATCAAAAGGCATGGAGGGAAGACAGTTATTATATATGATTTAAATAAAAAAGAGGACAAAACTGAAAGACACCATAAGATACTGAAAAGAAAAGCAAAGGGAGCTAGATGGCTGTAGAAATATTTCTTTTTGATCTGGGAATATTTTTTTGTAGAAACAGTAAATCAGAGCACTCATCTGAAGGAGACATTGTGCAAAATTTTTAAAGGAAAGGTAAAAGCGATTTTTAGCTCAGTAGGTGGTGAAATTATTCATCAGATTCAGTTCCATTATGGACACAAATCAAGAGATTCCTGTATATGCATTTTTTCTAAAAATACAATGAGGGGAATTATATGACATAAGAATGTGACTGAAAATTAGACCTTGTCACTTCTTTCCCTTCATCTTTCTAATAATAAGCCTTTTCTTGGGTAGACAATCTGTGACTAATAAGAATTAGGCTCCTTTTGGAGAATTGTTGGATACCTACAGGGCTTTAAACTGTGGTGTTAAAGAAAATGACGGTCCCAAACCAAACCTAAATGGCTTGTGTCTTTCTTGGATTTCAACGTTTAGCAAATTCAGTTATCATAATAAAATGTACTATAAATCTTGGAATGAAAGATGGATTTGGGAAATTAAATAGTCTTGAATGATCATTTTTGCACAACAATTTTAAGTCTTGATTTTGGCCTCTAGAAAAGGGACAAAATTCGAAGCTGAATTTGGGAAAATGGTAATTGTTAGAGGATGTAATCTTCGTTTGAGGCAAAATCTGCCACTGTTCTCTATCTTAGGAAAAGAATTACTTCTCAGGTGTAAATGGGACTATTTGTAAATAGCACTGGAAGCATCTGTAGCACTAAAAAAATTATACATGCCAGCAAAGTCAAGAATTATTTCTGTGCCTATTTTTGCATCATTTCCTAGCCTATATCTGAAATACTTCTATTTGCTGTGGGAGAGGTGAGCACGCACATGACCAATGTGATCAAGCAATGCCCGTTTATTACAACTAAGAAAGCCCTTTTATAATGTTCTCCCGCACACGTGAGTAACATGCAGTACAAGTCCTCAGGATTGGACAGTTAACTTAGCCCGCGCTTTAAACCTTCTTATGACTGGATAAAAAGTGCCACATCAGCCTTGCCAGGCTTCCCACCTCGTGGAACTTCCTCTTCCGTCCCAACCCCTTCCGGGGGTTGTTTGTCTCGTCGAGTTTCTCCCCCTCAGTCAGGGTCACATCCTTATCGCATTCTTGCTCAGCTGAGGCTCTTACCAGTCTTGTTTTCATACAGGATTGCTCACATGTCCATTCTCTCGCAGAAAGCCCTCTAGAATCCCAACAATTTGCCCTCCTGATAATTGTACTGGGTAAGGTTAATTTGCATCATAGTATCAAATATAGATCAGTGCCTTCATGAATAAATTTTTTTAGTCCTAAGAACAAAACAAAATATTCTCTATCAAATGCATCCATAACCTAACAAAGGAACAATAATTATAAATTCACATAACTTCTACACAAGTCAGTCTGCCAGAATCACTCTCTGGAAGGGACAGCTTTGTTCCACTGACTGTAGAGTGTAGTTTGGAAATTGAGGATCATAATTTAGACACTTCAGGCAAGTGATTTAGATTACCCATGCTGAAACAAGGCTTTAATAACCAATTGCAAAATTCCTGTGAATGCTGAAAATGAGGAAGAATAAAAACCAAGGAAACCCACTACAGTGTACTTCTAGTATAACAGAAGCACTGGAATTTTTTTTTCTGCCATAGGATATTTGAAGATGTAAGATTCAATGTAGATCTTGCAATTTAGTATTCAAACAGTGACATATAGATTACCTCACCGGAGCAAGCCTGATTTGTGGGTGATATGATTATACCTTGTGTTACATAGAGTAGGATTGGACCGTAAGAACCAAAGAAGGATAATTTCTCCAACATTCTCCATCTAGTGGCAGGATTAACAGTGATATCCAGTTTCAGAAAAGATGTGTGGTAGGTACGACAGGAAGTCACACAGAACATCTCAGTAGTAGTTTGACAAATATCTGCAAATGCAGCACTCAGAAGTGATCTCAAGAAAGCTTCCTTGTTTCAATAAAATAAACTTTACTAGACGTGGAAAAAAAAAAAATCCATAATCTTTTGAAATGCTGCAGAACAACATGGCATATTGCCTCTCAGCCGTAACAAATACCTACCTTGATAAAATATAGCAACCCTACCTATTTAGATGGATGCCATGAAATCCTGATGTAATCCTCTTTTTTCAGTTAACCAGAAGGAATATTCATCAGTGCAACCTGGTTACAGGGAGCTGAGTTTTTCACTATGCTCCTTTGGTTTCACTTTGGTCACTCAATCCAAACTCTGTCAAAATGGATTAACTTTTAGAACCATGGAAGAAGGATACACTTAGTTAAAGAAAACTTGTTCCTTTATCAGACCCCAGTTTTGTAACCATTACACTCCTAGTCTTTAGGCACAAATAAAAAGTTAGACTAAGAAGCACATATTAACAGTAAATATATGAAAATACTAGACACTTCTTTAGCCTTAACTACCATGTCTGCTTTGGGGGAAAAAAAAAAAAAAAAGTGTATTATGCTAAGTAGGTGGTCAATCACATCCAGAGAGAGATTCAATGTACAAAGTAGTAATGTGTAAATGACATTTGCATCAAATGGCTGTGGATTTTGTTTCATCCATCTAAGAAAAAGAATAAAAGAAAACTCTAAAAGATTGGAAAGTCTCTAAGGTCTTAGCAATATACATATTTTTTACCTGTTCTAAAATAGAAAAATAGTTTAACTGATTTGGTTTCTAATAAGAGTCTTTTTACCTTAAAATATATGTAAGCTTAGTGACTTAAAGTACAATTGATCCCTTTGCCACAAAAACAGATACTTCTCTTTGCTCTTTTTTTTTTTTTTTTTTTTTTTTTTTCTCTTACAGTATACATCTCATCATTAAAGGAGTTCAATTGTTGGGTAAAGCCTGTAGATGCAGATGTCAGAAGTCCACCGTCAGTAAGGAAGCTGAAAGAGGAAAATTTAAGTTTTTGCATATATGTAAAAGTTAATGAAAAGTCAAAAGATATTTTATTTGTGTGACATCAACAAATGCCTGATTTAACTTGATTATTTGTACTGCTAATTTGGTAAAATGGTAGGACTTTGTAAGGTAGTAATCATTCTGCCTAGCTAATAGTTTCTTCACTGAACCATCCTTTCTAAAATGATGAATTGATTAGATTACCATTAAGTACGCATCAGGAGTTAAATGATCCTGTAAGAAGTATGAACATTTTTCAATATGCTTATAAAGTGTCCAAAGCTGAAATCAATTAGTTTACAGCACACATATAGATGCAGTTAAAAACTTCTAATACTAATAGCATGTTTTAAATATAACAACCAGAAAGGAAACTGATACCACTGTAAACTCTGAGGAAAGAAACTAATTTACTGCAGACACTCTACAGATACGGCTTTGAGTGAAATAAACATTTAAATAAGCTATACTCACCAAAAACTAGTTTCAACATGTATCATCACTTGTCTATTACTAACAGAACAAATGTAATATATCTGATAATTTCAAAGTACTTTAGGAAATGCACTTTACTGTAAGTACAGTAGGAAAGATCCTTTTCATCCAGTTACCTAAATGGCCATTTCCTTTTTCCCAGTATTCTAATTCATAAACATAACATACCCACATACCTTTCATGTGTGCAATATATGCATACAGACATACGTAAATGCAAGAGATAGACAGACAATGCTGTGCATGCTATTTTTCATTTGCTTTAACTACATGAAAAGGTTTGGAGAAAGTTTTCTCCCAAAATTCACAATTTTATTTCCCTTTCCAGTAGGCATACAACATTTGTATGAATTACTAAGGTGACCCACACACCAAAAAAACCCCAAACAGCCCAAATAAACCATGCTTCTTTCTAATATGTAGGGAAAGAGACTCAATGGTCTTTCTAGCGCAACGCCTGCGACTGTCTGGCAGGAAACTGAGGAAGAATGAGGAGTGGCAAGGCATCCTTGCATGACAGTAACATTACCACTAGGCAAACTTGAAACACTTTCTATGCAATGTTATTTAGGATCCCTATGAGAAACAGGGAAGTGTATGTTTATTTATAGAGAGCCCAGGTATGACCTCATTCTACAGACATGGGAATAGCTTCTAAGAAAACAGATGCAAAAAATTCATTAAACTACAAAATGGAGGCAGTACAAACCTCCTTTAGTTGCTACCTTTTGAGAATGTAACACAGTTCTGGTGGGTTTTGCTGTTTGTTCATCTCAAACATTTCAGGTACAAGAAACAAGTAGTTCCAGAGAATCTCTTCTTTCTAAGTATGTGTTTCAGTCCAATTTTCACAAACAAAGAAAACTAAATTGTTACTATTTGAAAAAAACTTAAAAACTTGTTGATTTGTCTCAATCTTCTTTCTAACGTTTCAGTTTGGTAGGACTTTACAATGTCTTACTTATGTAATTTTGGAAATAACGTTTTATCAATTTACAATTAATATTAAATTTTCTATTAATTCCTGCAAGTGTACTACAAAGACTTCATGCAACATTTTTTACAATTTGTCACTGTTATTCTGAACACTCTTGACTGTCATGAATTTGCTTACTACTCACTTTTTATCATATCTGAATTTTAGTCTTTATTATACGACATGTCTTATATGGGTAAACTCAATACACAACAGAAATTTGATCTTCCCAGTATTTGCATCTCCATGAAAATCCAACCCTTCTCATTCAAATAACAAAACTATGGTCTTAGTCATTTTTTCCAGTGATGGACAGTTCTTTGAACAGTGAACCCTGGATCTTAACAGAAATTTCTGAGTTTTTCATGCTGAAAATTATTATAAAAAAACCTTTTAAATCATATTGCTATATTGAAACGCCTGATAAATTTTGTAACTTTTTTTTTTCTTTTTTTCCTGAAGCCTATTCATTTTCATATTTCTCTTTGTATGTTTCTGACTTGTGCATACTGTTTTGGGGTTTTGATTTGTTTTTTGTTTTTTTCTGTAACCTATATAGTTTTTCTATGAGCAAATCAGCAATTACAGAAAACATTGCTTTAAATAATAATTTATATAATTACAGACTTCTTTTAGGTTTATATGACTATTTGGTTAAGCTTTGTTTACATTTTAAAAAGTCAAACATTTTCAGTACAAATCCTGCACTGTCATACACAAAGCAGAAAATACTCAAGAAAAACTATACATATTGTATATTATGTATACAATATATGTAATAATACTTCAGTCTATAATTCAAAGTCATATCTTTAAAGAGGTTAAGAAACCCCTACTCATACAGTAAACAATTTGGGTAAGCTTTTCTGAAATTTTTATTATTACTGCAGTTTAGAGATTGCTTTGGTATTCCTGGCCTCATGAAACAGAGAGGTAGCTAAATCGCTCTGACAATGAAAGGACAATATAAGCATTACTAATGGTAGACATAACTGAACTCTGCTGCTCTTCTCAAAAAATCCTGGGTCAATCCCATGTACCTTTAAAACTGTTGTGCTTCAGTAAAGTTAATTACAATTTTCACATAGTCAAAAATGCTTGCAAGCTTATTTAGAAAAAAAAAAAAAATCAAGTGTAACTATAAAAGCATCTATCAAACAGATGTACTTGATAGGAGGGAACAGCAGACTTCCTCAAAAAGAAAATGCTTGGGAAGATATCCAGACCAAAGGATTTTTAATACATCCTCTATAGATACATCTTATAACTGAGCAGCATATATCAGCTTTATCTACTTCTACTATTTCTACAAGAACAATTATGTTTTCTACTTGTATTGAGTCACAGATTTTTTTTCTTTTTAATTATAAACATGCTGTTCTATAATTCACAGTCCAAAGATGAGGAAGAAGTAGTTATCTATGATTCACATAGGTATGCAACGTTGTAAAAAAAATACTTTTCACGTTTGAATTCTATTTTATTTTTTTTTTTAAAAAAGAGTAATGTGTCAGAAAAGGTAAAGCCAACAAGAAAACAACAAAATAAATTTCTGGTGTGAGAGGACTTGTATTAGCTTCAACATGATAAAGATTCAAGTACAGAGCAGCTTTCTATTTCTACTTTCATTCTGTTCAAATAAAAAAGGCGAATTGCAAAGTACTAATTTTACTGAGGAAAATTAGGTTTTGTTACTGAATGAACTGAGCTTTACGCTTTATACAGGGAATCTATCCAGGTATGAAGAATTTCTCAAGTTCTTTGAAAATATTAGTTTTATTGTTACATTTGATTTTTCTGAAGAATAAGACTGAGGTTTTCACTTTCATGAAACAAAATCTGAAATTTTAGAATTTAATTCAAATTAATTTTTTTCACTTTAAATGCTAGGCCAAGTCTCAGTCCAAAGATTTTTTACAGCACTATAATGCAGACATAAAAAAGAGAGAGCAGACAGCTTCCAGGCAATATTCTTCTCAAAATCTTTGACTCAGCAAACTAGTTCACTGAAATCTCTTCTGATTTACAGTAGATAAGAATCTGGTCCTCAAGATGACTAATGGAACAGATAAAGACAAAATATACCCCAAAAGCTATATTTTTTTTTTCCTTATGACGTTAAAGGCCATAAATTTGGATTCTAAAACAAGATACCAAAGAATAAATATACAATGTACAAGGCTAGAAACGGATCTTTCATTTCCAAAATTTTAATGGACTATTTACACTTCAGTGTTTGAATTAATTGAAAATACTTTTTAATTTAAATTATTTAAACAAACATAGTGGGAATACATAAACTGTAGAAACTGTAACTGTTGGCAAGCTCTAAGCATCTGCTACAACTGCTGGTAGAGTGGTTTGACTCAGGAGTGTTAATATCTTTGCACAATTTGAATACATTTTTAAAATTTGAGTGTAGAGTTCAAGCTATGGGTCTTCAGTCAAAACCAATTGAAGTTATATAACTGAAACAGAAACTATGCTTCAGGAACAGAAAATCTTGCTTTTGCCTTTTGCTTTATTAGTTATCTAGAAGCACCAATATTTTAAATCCAGCAAATATATATGTGTGTGTTTGTGTGTGTGTGTGTATAAATTACTTGTTCTTTCTTCTTCATTTCCTTTTTTAAAATTATATTTTAAAGTGAAAGTTTTCAAGTTTTCATCCTATGTCCAATGCTAGAAGCCAAAACCTGTACATTTAACAATTCTTGCTACTCACTTATCATTGAAATTTTTTGAACAGAGGCTTTTTGAAATCTCTGTCCTGTGTGGGTGGTTCATTCAGGATCCACTTAGGCAAAATGATTTGATGGGGCATCAATAATCTGCATCATCTTCAAACAACCCACTGCTGCTTCAATTGTTTTGACAGGATTGTTAAGCCAATTAACATCAAGTCTCTACAAAATTAAAGTCTTCTGACTCTACTCCATGTGGTTTACTGTTATATTTTAAAGATGATGAAGAATCACATTTAGATATTTTCTTCTTCCAGTGTTCTTCTGCCTTAGTTCCATTCAGCTAATTAATGATATCATTTTAATGTCAATTATTTATGCACTTTTAACATGAATTCTATCAGTAAGCATGTTCAGAAAGCCAAGATTAACTGCATATTTTAAGAAAGAGGGCTACCAAACATCCTACAGTGAACACCAAGAGAAAATTATACCCTTAGATATTAATTAATATTGTTGACAATGTGGAGAAAAGCCATTTGAAAACTTTCATGTTCACCTGAACTAATAAAAATGCTACATGCTTTTATCTAAATGCCTCCTTCAGAAGTTTGGCTGACACTGGGATATTTTTTGTGAAAGAATGTCTCTTAAGACCTTTGGGTGATACATACATAAGTCAACATGTGCTTGGCCACATACAGAGTAAAAGCTCCTGGTTTTTGAAAATCTATTTTTTGAAGAAACTTCGATTTTTGCCTTTTGAGACATTTTTCTTTCCTGAAATTTATTTTAGAGAACAGAACAAATGCACCAAGAGTTAGAACTCCATTGTTACCAAACATTTTTAGAGTAATTTATATTATTAGAGTCAAAAACTGTTTCCTAATATTAACATTAAATTCAACAGAATTTATTGGATGAGAAAAGTAAAAAGGTTTTTGTTCCTTATTTTTTTTTCACATTATTTTTGATTGCACTTGTGGCCACTTGTCATTTTTATTGCAGCATTTACTTCATGATCCAGCTTTCTGTCTTCGATAATTCCTTGTAGAAGCACTAATGTTTTATAAGCAATATTTTACATTTGTTTTCAGTAATTGTTAGTGATTTTCCTCTTTCACATTATATCTCCCTCAGCATGCACAGGCAAATAGTAGATATTAATACTCCAAACCCTAACTAAATTAATCCATTCCAGACTGGAATACCCAGGAAAAATGAAACAAAGCCCCAAGTTTACTACAAGGAATCATTGTACATCTTCAACATCTTGTCCTTGAGACTGCTAGGTTGCATAAGGTATTGTCTTTTTCCTTCTCATGGTAACAAAAGCACAGTATACTCTATAATTATATAGGTGAGGAAAAAGGTTTGTCTGGATTTTAAATTCATAGAATATTTGCATAGTACAAGTAAGATCTTTGGGTTTTTTGTCTTCACTGAACATCACTTGCCATCTGCTGGCTGAATCACAATTCAAGTGCTTTTGAATACAGCTTCATTATTCTTGTTTATCTTCCTAACTTTACTGTAATTGAGTTTGAAAGAAATCAGCATATCTTACCGTTATCTATTTCTGAATTTTACCTTTCATTATATCCTGAGTAAACATCAGAAGTCTGACTAGTAATTTCAGTAGTCACTAAAGAGACAACTTTTAACCCGTTCCAGATATCAAGCTGAGTGGTGCTTCATTGTCTTCTGAAATGAAGGAAGAAATTGTCATAAGTTTAGCAAGATTTAGACAAACAGTCTTCAGGGGAAAAAAAAAAAAAAAAAAAAAAAAAAGACAGAAAATGAAAAGAAAGCTGAAATGAGAAAATGGGTTGAAATTAAATAATATCTGTATAAACTGCAGAGGAAAATTTAAAGTTTAAAGGTGTAGTGTGTGCAATTGGTGTAAAAATTAGGTTACAGCAAAATAAAAAATTGGAAAGTAAATTCAAACCTTTGTGAAAAAAGTAGACATCTGACAAAGAGTATGTAATGAAATTGAAAATTAAACTCTCAGGGGAAGAAAATATAAATGGGAACCATTAAATAAGGAACAGGAGCCTGCAGTTAGTTGATGTATTTTATGAAATGGTGGTTTCCACCATTGTTCTCTGACTAACCTCTGCCTTATAGTATGCAAGTACTTTGCCATCTATAATGGGTTTGCTAACATAGCTACTGTTAAAAGCTGGAGGTTATTTTGCAGAACAGAGGAGTGATTCTCTGGTCATTTACAACAGAGCAGGGGACTAAACTACAGTCTGATTGTCCACATGTGTTTTCCTAAACTTCTTACTGAAGTCAACACACTAAATTCAACTGAAATCAAGGTGACTCACGAGGTTTCAAATTAACATAGACAGTCCATAAGAGAGATCCAGATCTGTTTAAAACTGGAACTCAAGAAAGAAAAGGTAGTGATTTAAAAGCTGGGTGAGTTGACCAGTGAGATATAAATGCAAAATACTGGTAAATACAACATTTTGCACAATATAAACATTAGAAAAATAGGTTAGAACACTCTGTAGGTTGTGTACAGATTGGTAATCTTTGGCATAAAATCATTAAAAGCATGTTACTGATGAATGAATATGCCCAGTAGCAGTGTAATCAATATAATGAAGAATACTTCCTTAATTGAATCTTACAGTTTGAAAATTGTACATATTACGTGAAAGTCAAGACTTTGACAAATGGTAATAGGACAAGCCAAAATAGTATACTTACAAATGCAGAATACAGATTTTAAGAGTAAATTCACACCTTTTAAGAAATAACAATGGGGCAATGCAGTACGTTTAGTCATAATAATCATTATGACTACTCCTTCCATTAGGGTACATAAAAAGCTCTCAACAACAAAAAATATATCTTTTTTGTGTGCTTCTTACTCATATAAACTTAGACACGCCCAATCCCTTACTCTCCTGAAGGAAATAAAAAGAACTAAAAGTCAACGCTGCAAATGCAGTTGATCCTTTTGAATCAAACCATATTGAGCAGAAACAGTATTTGTTTTTTGTTTTTTAAGAGAAATGAAAATGTTAAAAACATCTTTTGTTTTAAAGGGTGTATTCTGCTCAATCTGCTAAGAAATTTTATCTTGCACAAGATAAGTAAAGGAAAATTGAGACTATATTCAGAAATTTGTTGGTGGCTGCTCTGCTATTCAGTTATATATGTCTAAGTACTCACCCAGGAAGTAGGACATCTAATTTTTTTTATTTTTTTTATCTGCAAATTTAAATTACCTGACTTTCCAAGAGTACTCAATACACTCATTTCGGATTACCTGGTGAATAAAGCCTGGTGGGTTTAATTGTCTATAAACATTTAAAAATTTACTGGACCAGATGAACTAGAGTCATTCAGAACATTGGTTTATTTTCTAGTTCAGTGATGATGTAAGAATTACCTGTATAACAGAACAGCTCCTCAAGGTCAGCACTCTCAACAAACACATGAACACACACACACAAAATAATTGTATTTAGTAATTTATAAACTATAAATAAGCTTAATAGTCAAATAATACTGGACTACTGAGCGGCATATCGTTCTCATGCAGTTCAAGCACAACGTGTAATCAGCAGTGAAGCTTGTTTTGGCAGCGGGTTGTTAGACTGTCTGAGGACTTGGTCCTGGAAAACAACAAATTAACAGGGACTGCTGAGGCTGATACAGCTTTGCTGCAGTAAGACTGAGCTGTATACCCACTCTGGCTGATGTTTTAGTGCCTGAAAATGTCTCGCTTTCCTTTTTTCATAATTCTCCAAGACGTGTCTTTTACAGCTATGTAAAGATTTATACCTAGCTTACATAGAAAGGTTAGTCATGTCAGATAACATCAAAATTTGTGTTCTCCTTTTCTATAAATTTTTCTTATGTTGCATCCTCTGGCTATCATGACTTCAGTAATACTAATACTGGTATAGTATACCTAATGCCTAGTTAATAGTAACACATGACTTTGATGAATGTTAATAATATGGGGAACACAGTGACAATACTATTTTACTTTTTAAAAAATATATTTTATAATTATGCATAATTATACCATTATAATGTAAGATCTATACATTGTCAGTCTATCATTTCATTTTGATTTCTTCTAGACTCTCTGAAACACCCATTTCCTAGAGTAGGATATGTAAAAGAAAACATTTTCTTTAAAAGTATGTCTTCACTGCTTTTTTCTGAGTAGCAGAAATTTACAGTCTTTGTGGCAGGGCTATATTCAAGCACCTTAAAAGGCATTTTGTCACCTTAAAAGAAAAAGCTATTGTCAGAATGAGAAAAATGAGTAATTTATGATGTTGCATGTACATTGAGATGGCATTTCAAGTTTTTGGGACCTTTTTTTTTTTTTTCATACATGTCTGTATTTTGACGGAAAGCGTGAATTTATTTCTGTCAACAGGTAGTAGTGATTGACTCCCAATAGTTGTAAAGGTAAATTAAAAATATTTAGTAACTATGTTCTGACGTGAAGTTTCTCCTGATAACTGTTTGAAGCAAGAGAATCAAGTGATCCAAATTTACACATGTGAACCATTTAATAGCTGAAAGGAAGTACTTCTATTTCATGTCCTTGGAATGACAAAGGGCATCATGGAAGTTTATATATTACTAGGAAAGAAAAATCAGCCTTGTACAAAGTCATTTATCTTGAAATTCTATAAATGGGAGCTCATAAGAAGCATATTAGCTAAAACACATTCACGAAGTTACAAAAGAGAATCCCTTTCCATTCTTAAATAAATGTGAAAAACTTTCTCAGTCTTACAGGTTAAGTCTGACTTATCATGGGAGGACTCGAACATTTCTACATGTCATTAAACTGAGTCTCCTGATAACGTAAGCAACTCTATTGTAAACTGATTCACCTTTCTAACAAAATTAGATAGAGATTTTTGACCCACTTATTCTATAGGCTTACTCCTCCACAACACTGATAGTTTGAAAGTTAGAAATATCTGAGTTTTCTCCTAAATTTATTTCTGGTACATTTACAATAATTTGTTCTTGTGCCAACATTGCACTTTAGCTCTGTGATACATTTATGAGAAATTATAACTCTTTATAGCATTCTTTTCCCTAGGATAAGTAAATCAATCTGGTTTAGCAATTTTGTCTAAATTAGTCTAATTTAATGATTGCTCCTTTTCTGCATCTGAATAAATCTGTTAGAAACAATGACCTATACTGTATGCAACAAAGAATTGCCCATATTACTTGTATGAGGAATCTAATATTATTTCCTCATATGGTAAAACTGTAAAGCAGGCCCCTGAGAATGATAATTCAGAATATTGTTCACATACTCTGAAATTTATTTCCTTCTATTGATTGCATAGGCAGACTTTTCTTATAATGGTGTTTCAATTAGAAACCTAAAATTAGGCCGTAGCATTTCTTCCCAGTATTCCAGATGAAGTTTCCTCCTTGTTTTGCACATTGGCCCAACTCCTTACCTGATCAGCCCTACAAAACCCAATGACTTTTTCATGTCTTCATTACACTGCTAGTTGATGAATTAATACAGACAGAATTTTGTACTCCTTTGCCCTTTCCAACTCAGAACCTCCATGTATACAGACTTTTATTATTAGCAGTCATGAGCTTTATACTAATACCCTTAATTTCCATTTCTGTTCCCACGGACTTCAGTTCTTCCTGTTCTGATTCTTTTCATCCATGAGTCTTTCCATATCTTTGGGTTAGGCAAATGTTACTAACACTTTGTTACATTTTTGTTCTTATTAGTGAGATCCCTGGGATGATAATTTGCTTTTCAGCCTGGTGTTTTCCCTTTGAATACCGTTATTCCCAATCTGCAGTAAAACACTTTACAACTGAAGCCCTCATTCTCCAACTTCAGAATAATTCCCTGTGTATCTCTGTGTTAAATATTTTGGAACACATCTCTACTGTTAAAGAAAAATTAACTAGTTCATTACAACTTTTCTCAGAAATTAGAGAAATTAGACATTAGAGAAATGAGCACTACATTCAGAGCAGGGTGAGCACTTAATTGTTGAGAATTTTATAACTCACATGTGAATTAGCTCAAAAGATCACTTCCGATATGTATGTGCATGTTTGTTCTTTGAATTGGGCTTTTCTTTGTGCACATGAATTGAAATACCATGTCTCATACAGTACTCTATTTCTTAATGTCAATTTCACATAAATAGAATTAGTTAAATGTAATTAACGATTAAATATCATTTGTTGAAAAATTAGTGCAGACACAAATAATTTTTCAGGTTTCACAGAAAATACTCCCAAATATAGAGTAATTAAGATAGGTAGTCTTTTGCATTTGAGATAGATTATCCATAAAAATGTTCATACAAATATTACACTGGAGCCCATTTGTCACTTCTGTGACCCGATCCACACTAATCTCACTGCAAGAACAGTTAATCCAGTTACTTGTCTTGTGAGGATTTTAAAATGCAAGAGCTTGTTACATATTACTTAATTTAGGACATGATAAAGGTTCTCCTCCATATGAGAAAAGCTGCTGCTTTTATATTATTGACTCTGAAGATATTATATAATTGAAAGAGATTCAAAAAATTGACCTCTCAATTAAGAAGCAGTGCAGTATCACCGAGCTGCCTTTAGTGTTCAATGTGACAGTCTGTTAACTAGAACAATCTGTGAGTGACAGTTCTTCAGGAACTGTAAACTGAATTACTTTTCCAAAAGACAAAAAAAAAAAAAAAAAAAAAAAAATTGTCATTTTTTCTGTGCTTTCCTACAGTTTCTGCCTCCTTTAATAAATTGTTCTATAATATCTTAATTTTACATTTATAATATGAACAGATATGTTTTATTTAAAGTATTTTTGTATTTTATTTCTGTCTTTTATAATAGTAAAAACTATTATTATTTTAAGATATATTAAAAATTAGATTACAGACATTGGTTTTAATTTTTACCCCCCAAAATCCCATTCTCAATCAACATTCTGTTGTCCTATTATCAGAAAATTTAGGCTTTTTTCTTCATAAATGTATAGCAAGTATATTTTTGGTATGACATCTAACAGTGTGCTTACTACATATCATTTAACAGGGGTAGGAATCCTTTCTCTGAGAACAGATTTTACATGCTCTTTTATATAGAGACCTCTTTTTTATTTCAGAAGACATAGATATTTTTCTTGGGAAGAGAAAGCAGAGCATGTAACCACTATCTAGCATGTTGCTTTCATACAAATATTAAGTGAATAATATGAATCCTAATGACAAAGCAACAAGGAAGAAACAAAGTGTTTTAAAGATCTGAAGATCAGACTTCTAAAGATTTGAGAATGTCTTTGTTCTACTTTTTTTAATAGTAAATCTAAGATTTATTTTGTAATGTTCCTAACATCCTCTGTCAGAATATCGTAGACAATAAAACTGTTCTGTAGACATTTTAACATTGCTTGTTAGTACATTTGCAATCCTGCACAGACCACAGACTTAAATTTTGAGGTTAAAAATACTAATTTATTATGATATAAAAGTGTAATAGAAACTTATAGAAATTACTTCTATAGAAGTATAGAAACATAAGTGATCTCCTTAGAGCTGTTTTGGGGTTAGAAGCAATGTGTACTTTTTTTCCTATGTCTGTTAAATATCTGGCATATCTTTGACATTTTTATGGTACTCATACATCTGTTTTTATTTATTTCCAGAAAGTAAATATACCCCCTATGAATGACATGTTTATGTATCATTCTTGGCTTGAACTGTGATTTAGCCTGGTGAATCTCTTGTCCTGTTTTTTTCTGAGTACAAATTGGTATCATTATGTTCAGTTTCACCCTCTTCAAGGACTAGATGAAGCCCACTCAAGCCATGGATGTGAGCTGCCCCTCAAACATGCACTGAATAAATGTGAGATTTTGGAATAGTGTTATAATACATATAATAAAATATATAGAATATATAATAGTAAGTAATCCTATATAATCCTAAGTAAATCTGCTCCAGAGTCTTCATTCTAGTGCAGGATCTACCTCAACAGGCTAGGCCATGCTGTGAACTGCTTAACTGGGACTAGATTCTGAGTGTCATGATGTCCCTTACAACCTTTAGTAACAAGCTTCTGATTCCTAAAATTAATACATAGTAAAAGGTTACACTTTAAATAACAAAATACTCAGATCTATGGGTGAAATGGATTAAATACAAGTCTGAACATAAATTTTCTCTTACCCAGTCTGACCTTCCAAACTATTCTCCAGTCTTGCTTTCCAGACAGTAACTTGAAAGCCTCTTTTAGTGGTTTAGAGGCTTTACATGTTAAAATAATGTGGGGTCATGGATCCCTATGAAAGCTGCCTTCTTTTCACCTTTTCTGAGACTTAGCTTTTGTTTCCAGTTCTAAATGTGTCCTTATCTTTTCTACTGTAGGCTCTCTCCTTAAACCCACTGTCCCATTTATAAAAGGTTTTCCAAAAATGAGTACATTCCTATGAGCTCAGTCTAATCTATTCTCTGGAAGGTTTTCATGCAGGATGTGAAGGCCAGGGACAGACAAGTGGACAGCCTTCTTCCCTGTCTTCAGTCACACTTTAGCTGAAGACTATACCCAGTAATGACATATGGCACTGATTAAATAGTAAAGCCACAGTCAATATCTCCTAGTTAATTTTGATCTGAAGTCAATCAAGTCTAAAATGCAGCAGATGTGATGCATTTGATTTTGAACTGAGACGGTCTAACTACACTTGAGAACTTTACTATAGGGGAAAAACTTAGCTGTTTGGTTGGTGTATGGAATGTTTCTGCACCAAGATTACTCTGCAGCCTGGTTGTCAGGGCATTCTCTTTGATATGGAAGAGAGGGGATTTGTATCCTGAATAGTTAGGGTGGAAACTAAAGTTATGCCTTTAATTTCCCAAGTACCTAAAATAGAGAGTTTCCCGAGCAAAAGGTTATTCTTACAAAAGGCATGATATGATCCATATGTATAATGTCAAAAAAGGGACAAATGATGTGTTTAAAATTGTACAAGAATGGAGAACTGTTAGCCACTACATTTTACAATTCATAACTGACAAAGTTAAAACAAACAAAAGAAAGTATTATTTATCTAGTGTAGGATACTTTGCCTTAGCATATTTCTGGAAGCAGAAAAAGATTGAGATGAATCTAATTACAGGGCAATCAGTAACCACTACTGTAATCAGTAATCAGTATTGAATAGCATGACCAAATGCAATTTACTCACATTTGCTCTATTTCTTACCCTCTTTTCCTAAGTGTCTATTACTGGCTACTGTTAGAGACAGAATATTGGAAAATGCAGCTGCTCCTATTGAAACATAAGTTGGCAAAGCTTTTGTTTATGAGCCCTCATGTGAATGTATGAACATTAGCAGATGCTTAAGTGTAGTAGATGGTAGAGTTTCTGATACAGACCTTTCCTCTGTATTTTGTATTAGTAAATTAACATCCTTCTCACCTACTTTCCCTTTTTGTCTGTTGTGCATCCCATTTTTAGATTTAAATTTAGAATTAATTTCTTATGCAGTACAGAAGCTTACATGCTTAGTTGTTTAGAATGAAGTGTTTAAAGTGCAGTGTATAAAGCCTGTAGATAGTATAGAAGAAAACGAAACAGGAAAAGCTCTATCTTTAGTTCAGGCTTATGAATTTCATAACTGGAACTAGACATCTAAAAGGTTTGGAGTTGCTGAATGTGTTTGTGTCTTTCTGCCTTGGTAAAGACAGAATATTCACTTTATTTTCACAGCTCTTCATATCAGCATGAAATTGTTCCAAACCCAAAAAACTACTATTTCGTTTACAGATTAATATACTTCTTTCTGACATTTTCCTGAGATGTTTAGTACAGAAACAGTCATATTTGAATGTACAAAAAAATAACAGAGGAGTACTAGTAAAACTATGAATTCATGTATATGCAAATCTGCCTATTTTTTTAAGATGGACTTGAGGAGGATAAAAATTATTTTCATGAATCAAGAAATCCATTGAAAGCTGTGAAATACGAAGTTTATCACCATTGGCTCAGGCTGTTCCTTGGCTGCATGTATCTGAAATCTGGGATAACAAAAAGAGCCCTATTTCTGGGATTTTTCCTGAGTGCTTATAATTGACCACTGCAAAAGACAAGAAACAAGCTATACAGGGCTTTGTTCTACCCAAGGGCAACTCATTGCTATACTCTTAAGTGAAGAGAAAAATCATATAACAAATGTGATGTGGTTAAAATGAAGTTACTGATGATCCACCAGTGTTTTTCTTTGCTTATCACAGATGGCTTGTGATTGTTATCATCTTTGTTCATCTTTGCTTGTCCCAAGATTTGAATTATGAGGTTGGCATTCTTAGCATACACTCAAGTATTCATCATCATAACCAGTTCACTACCCACACAAAAGCCAGAACACCTTGCTGACAGGGTGACAACACACATTTAAGATGACATAAACCAAAGCTTTTGTTTCCATGATAACTTTGACAAGAGTCAGTTTATTTTTGAAAGTTGATGTGAAAAGTACAATACTCATAGCCCAGTTATCAACTATTAGTAAATTTAATTTTGTCAATACCAAGACTGATAGTAGAAACCATAGAGTAGTGATTATAAGCCAGTTCATCAACTCTTTTATGTACACTATGGAAAAAGGAGAATGACCTGCAAATGTAGTGGACTTTCCCATCCACCACCTCAAGGGAGTATGGAGTAAATACATCTGGCTTATATAGCATTGCTTTCTAAATGCCATCAAACCCTAATGCAGAAGTATCATGGTCAACAAACACTGAACTCAGATAACTTCCCATGCTTGCCTGACGAATCATTTTTAGGAATTAACATAGAATAGATCTGTAGTTCTGAAAAGTCAAATTCAGAATTCAGAAACATCTTGCAGTGTTTTCAAGGCAAAAGTTCAAATCAACAGATGTGTTTCATGAAGGCAATCAAATAAAATTAAACTTCAAACATACTGTATGCCTCAAAGCAGATATAGTTAAATACATTCCGTTTCTGTTGTGTAAGTATGACATTCAGGCCATGGAGTATATTTAAGACTTTTTTTTCTGATTAAAAGTATGCATATTTAAACTCTTAATAGTGCAGTCTTGATTTGGGGTTGCCACTGTTTGTAGGGAGGTTAACAGTCTTAACAAAGCACACTGAATGACACTGTCATTTCAACAACCGTGATCAAATGTTGTAGGCTAGGCTTTCAACAGAAATCCAGATAATGGTAAATTGGATTTTTTTCTCCTACTGCTTGAATGAACATATATCCTTGGTGTAAACAGATGTATAGTTATTATACCATTAAATGCTGGATCTGGGCAAGGGAAAAAGGCTATATTTTGCTGTAAATGTTATCATTAAGGGAGTAATGTACAGTATAAAGCCACATAACAATGCTCAGAATTTCATGTTCTTTTTTTTTTTCAGACTCTGTTGATCACACTTCGGTGAATGTTTTGGTTATATAGGGTCATATGTCTCTCCTTAATCAAATTTCTCCTAGGGAAACTTGAACAGCTGCTCTACCTGCCAGACTCGGCAGAGAAAATGTCTATTTTGAGGTGCAGAAGCAGCTGGGTTTCCTTAGTAGGTGCTAAAGAGAATCTCAGTCAGTGCCTAATGAGTTTACACCAAGTTCTAGTCCCTTGTGTTATTATTATTTAATCAATTCCTTTTTCAATCATAGTCTTTGTCAAAATGAGCACTATTAACACACTGAATTTCAAATATTTCATCTGTTTTAGTTATCTGTGTGGAAAAGGTGTGACAGTAATTTTCACTGCTGGCTTTAGGGATCGTTCTATAAGGACCTTTGTCTTCATTTTCATCAAGCTACAAAAAAAATAGATCAGCACATTTCCTTTAAAATTAAATAAAGGAAGGAAAAGAAACCTACAACGCAAACCCACTATCTTTACCTTCAATGCAGTAGCAAGGAAAATTATCCTAACATTAAAATGTGCTTTTTATTTATCTTTGAGTTTGAAAAAATGTAATACCTTTTTCCATTTCTATGTGATAGTTATAATTCAACAATTAATGATTCTGAAAAAAAAAAAAAAGTGCCAAATTAAAAATAGAATCATAGAATCATTTATGTTGAAAAAGATCTTTAAGATGACGCATGGAAACAAACTCTACAACTCCCGAAGAGTTATAAAGCAAATGTGTTTATTCCAGCGCCAGGGTGCAAGGGGATTTCTCCAAAAAGCTTGCACACCAACAGCACATTTTCCAGAACTTTATACAGTGCGGATATACATAATTCATAGGGTAACCCAATACAAACATACATATGCATAAGTAAGGTGGAGTTATTTAAAAAGTCTTGTGTCAGTCATTCTAAAATGTTTATGTCATCTTTGTGCCTGTGTATTGCCTCCTGGTGGTCGTCTTCAGGGGTCTTCTGGAGGAAGGCTCATAGTCTTTCTCACCTTGTACTCTTTGCCCCATTCCTTGGAGCATGCACAGATTCTTCTAAATAATTTATTGAACCGCAAGAATGGTCCCAACCAGCTTACTCCCTCTATCTTATCTAAAAGCACTAGCATACTAGTTTCTATTGTCCATAGATGGTTATCTGTACTCTGCAAAGACTCAGAACACATCTTCTTCCTAAGGATATGTCTCTTAACTGATTTGGTTTTGATGACAGTAGTCCTTGGTAAATTTCCACAGAACAACCAAGGCAAGCAGAATTATTAATCAATATTCAGAAATAATTATAAGTTGCTATAAGTAAATAAGTTGCAAAGCAGGTGATCAGTTCCCTGTATCAAAGATCATTGAGTCCAACCATAAGCCTAACATTGCCAAGTTCACCACTAAACCATGTTCCTAAGTGCCATATCTACACATCTTCTAAATACTTCCAGGAATGGTGACTCAACCACTTCCCTGGACAGCCTGTTCCTGTTCACTGTTTAAGTGAAGAAATTTCTCCTAATATCCAATCTAAACCTCCCCTGGAGCAACTTGAGGTCATTTCCTCTTGTCCTATCACTTATTACTTGGGAAAAGAGACTGACAAACACAGTGTAATCAACATCAATTAACTGATGATTTTATGATCCACAGAAGATATGGAAGTGACAAAATCAGAAATTCTCTATACTATATTAAAATGTATTTTCTGATCTCCTTAACACCCCTTCTTCCCCAAGTCACAGTGGAGTTTTATAACCTACACCTCCTTTTCACTGAAGAGCATTTATATTGCAAAGATCACCACACAACCTATTTTCACTGTCAGACTGCACTCAAAAGAGTTTCAGAATTTGAGGTTGAAGCTCTTTTTCAGGGGTCAGTAGGATTGCAGAAAATTCAGTAAGAATATTCTCTTAATATTTTGCTGCATTTGCTATGTAGATAAAAGGACTTGATATCTGCAGACTGTTAGTATCTTATTTCAGTGAGTACTCAATTATTTTTCACTATCAAAAGAAAAAAACAGTTCTATGCTAAAATAAGTATTCATATTTAAGATAAAACAGTAGTGAACATACTTGGGTTTTTTTGACATTTGTTGTGAGTTGACCCTGGCTAGCAGCCAAGAACCCACACAGCTAATGAGGGTAAAGCCTTAACGGGATAGAGCAAAAAATAGAAGGGAAGGGAATGAGGGAAATCATCAGTTGAAATAAAGATGGAGAAATCACTCACCCCTTACTGTTAAAGGCAAATCAGACTTTACTTGGGGAATTTAATTTATTGCCAATTAACATAACCTAAACATTTAATTACTGATTGAAATATAAGGAAACAAAGAAGATGAACATCTAAACACTTAGGAAAATACATTTCATTTCCCTTTCCCAGACTTAACTTCACTTCAGACATCTGTCCTCCCCACCTCTCTGTGTCCACTCCCCTTGTTACTGCCACAAGTTACATGCAGTCTCTTTGGTGATGGTGGTGCAGGAGCAGGATCAGGGTGTAACAGTTTCTGACTGCTGCTTTTTCCTTTTCACATGTCTCTTCCACTCCAGCGTAGGTCCTCCCTGGGCTGCAGTCCCTTCAGAGTGTCCCTGTGCCAGCATAATCTTGTCCATGACCCTCAATCCCTTCAGGGATGTTATCAGCTCTGCCATGGAGCACCTTCTACTACCCTGACCTTGTTCCTTTGTTCACTTTGTTCTTCTCCTGTCACCCTGTTTTATTTTTCCCTGATTTTAGATGTTTTCTTGTCTTTCTTAAATGTGTTTTCACTGAGGAGCCACCAGCTTGACAGATGGGCTCAGCTGTGTCCTGTGGTGGGTCTGTTGTGGAGTCAACTGGAACAGGCTATATTGAGCATAGGGGCAGCCTCGACATCCTTCTACAGAGACCAGCCCTGGAACCCCCCCCTTCCACCCCTGCTACTGAAACCTTGCTGTTTATGCCAATTAGCACTTACATTGATGTTTTTTTGTAGGACATTGTTGGTAGTCTAAACCAATATCTTATGTGACAATTACAAATTTTATCTTGACTGGCTGGTTCTTAATCATAGTTTATTTCAGCTGAGTTAGGAAAAGTGATGTGGCTACTGGGTGTCTATCTTTAGATCAATCAAATAAAACAAGCAACTGATCTTGATTTTATTCAGGCATATCAATGTAAGACACAAGTATTTTCTTACTGTTCTTTCAGTGACTGAGAGGCAGCTAATAGGAGATAAATAACGCTCTGCAAATCAGATGCTTAATTTATTCCTGAATACAGAAATACAGAGCTTAATAGACTAGAACAGAAAAATAAGATAGCTTTTGTTATAAATGGATTCATTACTGTATGCCTTTAAACTGCGCACCCTCCAGCAAGGTACTGTAAAAACATGAGGAAGCAGATGCTACCTCAGGAGGCTTCAGCAGGTGCGCTTGGAATATGAACCATGAACCACCTAAAATCTGTTATGTACCATTACCTGAAAATGACTTCCTATTACCTTTGGCTAGAACTCGGTACAGGCAGATTAAGATAACAAGATTATAAAATATTTAATATATAAACTATTCTGACAGTGCTGCAGTTGTATGTCAAGATGGATAGGAAGTCCAGTCAAGTAATTGTATGAGAAAATGCCTTTTTAAATTAAAATGATATATTAAAAAGAGACAATCCCAAAAGGACGATATGTGACAGGTCTGTACATATGAGGCCTACTTGTCAAATAATTTATAAGATAATATGAGGATGTGAAAATGAATTTTCAAGCCTTGGTACTTAGATTCAAACTCCAAAAAAAGTCTCTTTCAAGACTGCAAAAATACCTAACCAAAATTTTCATCTCATTATTCACAGCAGTCTTTGATTGTAGATTTATTTTCAAATGCATGATATATTTTTAAGTTGTGCCTAATACTTATTGAACAGCATTCTTCTTTTAAATTGTGTGGTTTTCCTTATCAAGCAATATAAGGAAAATAAAATTAGTACAGAAAAGTGCTAGCAATTCAGATAAACAGTATTACTCTTAACAAAATAACACTATTTCCTATTCCACTCCAGCTCAAGTAGGTAAAAGCTGTGAAAAATAAAAATATACTTTTGTTCTTCATACTTTTTCCTAATATTTATTCAATTATATATATTTTTCATAACAGTATTATTTATGAAAAACACATATAAAAACTTTCAGATCCTGTCAGTTTACTTATTTTTGTATCATAGCAAAGTTTATTTTTGCTCAGCCACGTGTAAAGAGTTCCCATCTTCAGTTCTAAGTTTTCCACCCTTGACTGCCTGCTTGTCAGCTGCTCACAGAATCACTCTCTGCCTTCACTCACACTGCTCCTTGTGCGTGGCATCTGATCCCACGGCTTATATGCAAGGCCCCTACTCTGATCATATTTCAGACCCTCTAAGGCTCTGTTTCTTTGATTCTGTAAGCTTGTAGGCATTCAATCTAGGAATTTTATATTTCTTTTTAATCCCATTCTTTTTTTGTTGTAATTTTTCCCTTCATTTCTCCTTCTCTGTCCTTAGAATGTAAACGCTTTCATGACAGGGACTACTGTCATGTTGCATTACTAAAAAGCAAAAATTATTTTAGACAAAAACACTTTCAAAAATTCCATAGAATACATTTATACACAGAATACATGTATGAATAGAATACGCAACACTTTGAGGACACTGCAGTTTCTTATTTTGGAGCAAGCTATTATTACATTAGGTAACCTGGCATCCTGAAAAAGTGAAAAATTTAGAATTAGGGAAAAAAAAAAGTGTTTTCTGGGCAAGATATAACTTAACTGAAAGGCATTAAATGCTAGCCAGACATTCCAGCTCAGCGTAATAGGAAAGAGAAAGGGGATTTGACCAGAAAAGCGGGAAATCAATACCTCTGATTTCTAGATAACATGGAAAAAAAGGTACTGCATCGCTCAAGCTCCTTTGAGATTCTTTGTATGTTAGGGAATCCTTGGATAGGATTTTTAGTTGCCACACTGCTTTGACTAACTGAACCTTTTTTTTTTTTTTTTTTTATACATGAGTTTAAATAGCCCTTCTTTGGCAATCTCTTCTGCATCTGCACACAGCTGACTGGCTCCTTATCACAATGTTACTTTGCCCAGTAAACTCTTGAGCACATCCTCAGGTTCTGGGTTTTGGCTTTTGCAATAGTTTGACAATTAAACTCTCAGAGACATCCATGCAGGAGGTTATGGTAGATAGCTGCTTTGCTATCATCCTTCTAATGTAGGTATTTTCTTTCATGGCTGAGCCACACCTTCAAAGAAGACATCCTAGGAGAGACAGGATTGGAGGCCTCTACAGGGTGTGGGGCGGCAGAGGCTTCTCTGTGTAAAGCTGTATTCTGTTTTACAGGACTGATTCTGATATACATTTGAAGCATGACATGTCTGCTATAAATGGAACAGACGTTGTAGTGCTGTCATCTATTCATTGTTTGATAACAGAATTTTTTCCATATTCTTTAATTTGATTATTAATATCTTAATTAATTTGTGACAAAGAAATTCCTGAAATTGCTGAGAATACATTCCTGGTTTTGCACCATCATTGGTGAAATCAAGGTATTTTTTTACTTTTCATGTACTTTAAATTAGTGTGGGGTTTTTTTGTTCTTCTTGCAAACCTCATTCTTCTTTGCATGTTAAACAGAAATTACTTCAAAGCATTCAGAATATGTGGATTTTAGATTATGATAACACCATCTGCATCAGAACTAGCTCTCATTTCTCAAGCTGAATATAGCTTCTTGCTGAAGTTAAAACTTCTAACTATATGGATTAAATGTAACAAATTATCTGCATGCTTTGCAATGGACTTACTCCAATGAAAATGTCTGTTTGTTTTGGTTGTTTGTTTGTGGTTTTTTTGTTTGTTTGTTTGTTTGTTTTTTGTTTTCCTTAGGGGGAGGGGGTTGGTATGCAGAAAAGATGCAGAACAATTCACTTTATAGTTGTCAGATTTTGCACTCATGTTTTCCACATTGGCTGCATAGGGATCAGGAAGCTTGTGACTGAAGAATAGTAAAATGTTTGTTAAAGAGCCTCTTTATTCAGTTTAACTCCATAAATACAGATTACAAATGAACAGAGTTCTTTTAGATCTGAATTAACTGTAAGTAATCAAAAGGATGTGAGAATGTGTTGAAGTACTCTCAGGTGATTTCAGAATGAAGGTCTTCCCTGTTCATGAAGCATTGTTCTCTTCTAACTAGCATATACATCTTTCAGTTGCATTACTAAAAGCAAAAATTATTTTAGACAAAAAAACTTTCCAAAAGCATTTTGGAGGTGGTGTTGACAAATAATATGTGAATATTTTGATTTCAGTTTTGGGATAATACATTTACTTTTGTCAAGTTACTAGATTTGTGGCTAACTATCTTTTTATAACAAATGAAAGAATTTTAAACTCTTGTTATGCAAGTGCAATAGCTTTATCCCTTTCAAGTGTATCATACAAATTTTGTAGATAAAGGATAATTGAGATGAAAGGCTCTATACTAAATATAAAACTGAAGGAACTGTGGATCAGTGTGCTGTGTTTTACTAATAGTAGCGTTTTTAACACTTGCCAATTTTCTTATTCTCTGAAAATGTGAAGAACATTAGGTTAAGTGGATTTAAATTTTTTTATCCAGTGATGTCTACTATACTTGCACTATTTCCTGCATGACACAGGTGATGCTGTAAACTGACTAAAACATTGGGTATTTTGTGTTCTGGTTTACCCGGGCTTTTAACCACTCTTAACCATGCACTTGGTTGTGCAACAGACATTACATAGATTATGCTTGTGGATTACATTATTTTTATGTTTTAAAAATGAGAGTTTGATGCCAAAGAGGATTCTGCTAAACAGCTATTTTGTATTCGTGTTAAAATTTGTGAAAATTTCATAGTCACAAAAGTCTTCACAATGAGTCTGGATTATCTGAGAATTCTGCATTGTTTCTGAAATCACAGTACTTTAAAATCTGTGTTCTATTAACAGAAATAATTAACTTCCTGCAATGATTGTTTGTTTGGATGGGAAAGGATGAGATGTAATATTTTCTAGATTAGAAAATCTAAAACCTACATGTTGAGGGATTTTTGGCTTTTTTTAAATTTAAGTAATAGATTTTTAAATTTATAATACAGCTACATATAGTAACACTTCTGATAATTAGTTTAATTGAATCTCCTTTTGCTATGCCTTATTACAATTGCTTCTGCAAATAGGTATCATTACCTCCCAGCCACTAGGAGATAGTCTCAGGAGAGTTAACACCTTTTTTCAAGTTCATTAACTGTTCTCATGATCATCACCTGAAATGCTTGAATGATCAAATCTCATTTTCCTAAAGCCTATAATTTACCCTGTAAACTCATCTTTTACAGTGATATCCTGTATGTATGAGGCATCATTAGCATTCCTTCATACATTCATGAGAAAGTGACTTCTATCATGAAGATTATGCTTTCCACCACAAGCCAAGTTCAGTCAGTTAAAGACCAAAATACACAGTTTTAAAACAGAGCATAAATCCCTCTCTCCCTCTCTCTCTCCAGTTCTGTGCTCTGCACTTCAGTGGTACCACAATGATGACAGACACTGGTGGTAATAGATTTATAAATGGGAGACCTGACTAAACATGTAGTCCTAAATACTGCACACCACAATATGTATTAGGTTGAGCAAGTTTTTCTTTAAGTTAAAAGCCTTTTTTCTCTTTCCATTAATTTTCTATGTATTCAACATTTAAATTCACAGCTTTCTCCTCCCCATGCCAAAATCTCCTTTGTTGCAGATCTCTGTGTTTACTTTGAGAGATTTAGCAAATGCAGGTAGACCTAGCACATCATGGGTATATTTCTGCAGAAAGTTATTAGGCATACACTAAGTTCCTAATTCTTGGCATATCATTTTAAGCTCAAGTTCAGGAGTAATAAGGATTCTCGATGGTAGCAAATGCCTCTAAGTAGCTACTGTGATCGTATTTCCACAATGTCTGCTCCATCTACAAGGAAATAAATAAGAATTTTAAAATAGGTCATAAGTTTATGTTTGACTATTTCAATCAACTAGGCAATCTTTGAGTTAGAGGACAATATCCTGACTTGTTCTGTAAGAAAAATTATTGTCAATTAGCTGAACAGATGTTAAGCCTAACTACTTTATGAGGAATTATTATCATTGTAAAATATTCTAGTCTAATCGTTAGCTAGTAGCACTTTTCTATATAGTTGCCTTCTTTTTTCTATTTTTAAATGTTCCATTGATTGCCAATTACAATTCTAAATGTATCAATTTATTAGAAATAGAAATTTCTGCTTTATTTTCCTAGTAACACTGAAGAGTATGTTGTTTATATTATTTAAAAAACATATTATTTTTAGAAAAAATAATAGAATTTTAATCATAGAAAAAACCAAAATTGTATACACTTGTGCTGTCAAAATGTGAACCGTCACAAACATAACCCAGTTCTATAGTTTTATTAATTAAGTTAAATATTCTGTCTGGTATGACAATGTAATGTTACATCTGTTCTATAAACTCAAAGGAAAATGTCACAGGATTATTTGAGTGCATCAAATATTCATTCTGAAATATTTAGCATCAGTTTAAGATTATTTCCAAATGCAACATATGCCTACATATAATACTACAACAAAAATTTATTTCAGGGAAGCTGTGTAGCTTAACCAATGCACTCCATAGATACAAAGCTCTGTGTCACATCTTGGAATCATGCTTTAAAGAAAAATTGACACACGATTAAATATAAGAAGAACAGCATGACTTTTACCTAATTAATGACTTTGTAGTTTATAGATATGTATGGTTTTGCCTATGGAAAGATTACAGTAGGTAAGTAGGTTTCAAAACCAAGACCAGTGTTTGAAGGTATCATACTGGGGCTACTTTTATGAAATTTTATTTATTTGTTTACTCATTCGTACTACAAAAGATGAGCAAGTAAAGCTATCTAGCAAAGAAAAAACAATTTTAAAAAAAATTACAGTTTTTTTTAAAAAAAGTTACAGCCCCTCATGAGACTGTTCAAAAGTGTGCGTTTACTCACAAAATGTAGGAAAAGAAAAAATACCACAACAGGGAGAGTGAAAATACAATAATTCTTAGGGAATTCAGAAAGATATTTATGACACAGGAGATTTAGGAGATTCAGACTCCATTTACTATACTAATACACTGAACAATTCCAGGGGACTGGTTTTTTAGTTTGTTTTATTCTTGGTCATTTGAATATTTAATCACCTTACTTCTGTTTCAATGGGAGGGTGGCTCATTTACATCTGGAACAGATAGATATTTTCTAATGTACAGAGATAACATATTGTGCCAAGGCAAAGTACAGTAAACTCTGGCAAAAAGAAATGGAAAGCCATATGAATTGTTTCTATATTTAAATGTACAGAAAGAAAAAAAAAAAAGAACTTTGTGTCAGATAATAAATAATTAGAAAAAAATTCCAACACAAAACTTGCATTAAAATATTAAGTGACACAAAGAAAAATGCAGAAATAGAGTGGTTCTCAATTAATTCAGCTTCACATTGGTTGTGTGGAGGTAAGATGATAATTAGAACTGAGTCACAACTGTAGGAATGCACTAGGAAAAAAGGGATGCATACAAGGTACTGGCAGAAGTATTTAATGATTTGAAAATTAACAAAAATGCAATTTTGGGAATTTTTTTTGTCATTTGATTAATAGGCAAAATTAAATTATCTAAAAAATTAAAACTGTTTTTTTTCCACAGTTTTCTTTTTTCTCCCCTTTTAAAGTTATAAGAGGTGAAAGGGGCACAGAAATTAAAAAAAAAACCAAACAAAACAAACAACACATAATTTGAAAATGGAAAATAATATAAAATAGTGGATTTTTTATTATCTTTTTACACTTTTTATGAGAGGTTTCATTTTATGAAAAATTAACACATTATCAAAATTTATTAAAGAAGATTCTCCTCCAAGTATCTTGAAATAATCAAATCAAGTTATTGTTTGATCAGCTCTGTTATAAATCAGGGGAAACTATATTACTAACTGTAACTTACAAAAATTTATCGGACTTTCATCTCTAAGAAGTCTACTTATTTCCACTTATTTCCACTGAGACTGTCAGTTTGCTGCTCTAAGTATTCTATACTGCAGTCAACCTATGACAAATAACTTGACATGGCTCTGCAGTACGTGATCAGGTGGTTTCTCTTGCCTCTCCTTTCCCGTGTCTATCTGTATAATTTCACTATAAATTTGAAAAAATTGATTTTAATATACTTCTACTGCTTAAAGGATTATAATAGTTTTCTATTTGAACTACAAGTATGGTCATGAAAAGGAACTAGTTAAGAGGATTACTTCTGGGACTGAATTCATACTGAGACCAATGTCAGGCCAGAGTTTCACCCTTAATTCTGACAGGTCTTGGTTTCATGGCCTAGAAGTCAAATTTAAAACAGTTTTAAATGTATCCTTTTGTAATGACACAGTATATCCACCAAATAAATTTGAAAGATGCATTTACAAGGCAAGGCCTGGGAACAGAGTAATATCAAATGTTCAACTCAAGAAAATGCCACTCTTAGAAAGGTTAAGGGGAAACTGATAAGATATAGTAATGAAATTAAAAGAGGCTTTCAACTACTATATGGTGAGAATACAAGAATCTTTTGAGAACATGTGCCAAATGAAAAAGTCTAAAATAATAAAACTGGATTGGGGGCAAGAAGGGAAGGTCTGAAGTTCTGCAAATAAATGCATTTCTGATTACTTTCTAGAAGAGTCAGAATTTTTCTGACCCCGCTATACATTTTTTCTCCATTTTTTTTTTAAATTCTAGACTGAGTCTCTGAAGATATATGGGAGTAGGTCTTTTTCTTGTATGCTTGTGCAAGTCAGCATGCTAGAATCTTATTATATGATAGGAATAATATTCATCACAATTAACAAGTAATCATTAATAGTGGTAATGATATATAGAAGACACATACTATGCTAGAACAAACAAAAGAATAAAATGTAAGAGTGAAAAAACAACACTGTACAATAGTTAAATCATTAGTGTTTTGCTGTTCTAAATTAAAATTTTAACTTAGTTATTTTCAAGCCTTTTAGTGAAATCCATAGCATGCTTTTAATAAGACAGAGCAAAATGAGAAGTCTGCATATAAATTGTATTGAATGAGTAGTTCTTCAGGTAAGCCACTGTCAGAATCCAATACTCTCTAACCAGGTTCTTTTAGATAGTCCACACATGGAAAGTATAATGTTTGATATAAAATTTACTTATTAAAGATACTTGATGTTACATTGGATTTTTGATTTAGTAGAATTATACAAAATATAATGGATAACAATATAAATATAAGTTAAATATAGCAAAAATTGCAATATGTCATTCAACCACCATACCGATATGATCCCCATTACTGGTCTCTATAATGTGCTCACTGTCACAACTCTGGGTGTCCCCAGTCACCACAAAGGAAAACATGGGTTGAAACCAGATCAAACCCCTTGATCTCTTCAAAATTATTTTGCTAGTTTGCTGTTTTTTACACTCTCTACCTGGTTTAGCCATGTATTCACATTCCTCATGCTGATCTGGCAAACTCAGGAAGACATTAATAAGAAATATTTATACCATTAGTTGATCTACTTAATTATTGATATTTGTGCATCTAAAACGAAGGCCACCCTCTGGTTCCCTTTTTGCTGAGATAAAGTCAGCTTCTTTGGAACAGTAGTGGTCAATCACACCCTACATTTCTCTGTTTATGGCTGAAGCTGGCCAGTCATAAACCACTTCCTCCCTTATATAACACTTATATAAGTTATATAAACAAGTTTGTCAGAATCAAGTTTGATGAAACCAACAGCTTTAGCACAGATCATGGTAAAGGTAATATACAAATTCTGTTTCAGGTTCTGTTAAAACCTTGACAGATCTTGCCCATATCTTGACTATAATAAAACTTGTAATCACAATGGGTGCTGTGGAGTCGTAAGGGGTCAATTGTTCAGAGAAAAAATTGTCATAGCTTCAGATCAGTGAGTGAAACCATGGCTGCTAAGTCTGCACGGAGTTTGTGTTCACTGCTTTTGAATATTTTAAATGTTGTAGCCCTAGCTGTAAGGAGTTTTATCTACAAATCTTAGCAAGAATATCATTAGAGCAGCAGCAAGACTAGCTTATGATTTATTAAGTATAGCTGGACAGTTTTAGAATCTGAAAGAAACACTAGGGGCCAGATTGCCGCTTTAACAGTTAAACTTTAAATATAAGCAGTGTCTGTTAACATATCTGTTCAGCACTCTTACTGAAATGGAATGAAGCTATGTCAGGGGAAGTTCAGGTTGGACATTAGGAAAAGGTTCTTCACTGACAGGGTGGTCGGTCACTAGAACAGGCTCCCCAGGAAAACGGTCACAGCACCACACCTGTCAGAGTTCAAGGAGTGTCTGGATGATGCACTTAGTCATATGGTTTAATTTTAGGTAGTCCTGGGAGGAGCATGGACTCAACGGTCCTTATGAGTCCCTTCCAATTTGAGATATTCTATGATTCTAAACCCATGAATAAAGTGAATTTAAAAAGATCACGTAGATCCAGAGGATCATTATGACAAACTAATCTCCTCTTACCTATTGTTCCAACTGGGAATAAAAATAGATTTTGTCAAGCAATAATTCTTAGTGAAAAGATGGTGTGAATTCTGAAATGTTTAGGTCATAGCCATAGAGCAAACCTCCTCTTTGTTCACTCCCTTCCCAACTCCTTCAAAGAACTTGATGACTGTGGTGCGTTAAACATGGCTTTATGCCAGGTGCCTGGTACCTAGTCACTCTATCACTCCCCTTCCTGAGCTGGACAGGGGAGAGAAAATATGACAAAAGGTTTATGTGTTGAGACAAACGCAGGGAGATCACTCACCTGTTACTGTCACAGGCAAACCAGACTCAACTCAGGCAAATTAATTTAATTTAATGCCAGTCAAAGGTCAGAGCAAAACAATGAGAAATTTAAAAAAAAATCTTAAACCACCTTCCCTCCACCCCTCCCTTCCTCCTGGTCTCAACTTCATTCCCAATTTGCTCTTTCTCCTCCTCCTGAGCAGCACAGGAAGATGGGGAATGAGGGTTGTGGTCAGTTCATCACACATTGTTTCTGCTGCTCCTTCTTCCTCACACTCTTACCCTGTTCCAGCATGGAGACCCACCCATGGGAGATAGTCCTCCACAAACTTCTCCAATATGGGTCCTTTGAGCAAGCTGCAGTTCTTCAAGAATGGACTGCTCTAGTGTGGGTTCCTCCCCACAGGGTGATGAGTCCTGCCAGAAGCCTGCTCCAAGAAGTCACAGCCTCCTTCAGGCCCATCCACCTGCTCCAGCGTGGGTTCCTCTCTCCACGGGGCCACAGGTCCTGCCAGGAGCCTGCTCCAGCGTGGGTTTCCCACGGGGTCACAGCCTCCTTTGGGCATCCCCCTGCTCCAGCGTGGGGTCCTCCCCGGGCTGCAGGTGGGTCTCTGCCCCCCCATTGCCCCCCACGGGCGCAGGGCACAGCTGCCTCACCATGGGCTGCACCACGGCCTGCAGGGGAATCTCTGCCCTGGTGCCTGCAGCACCTCCTGCCCCTCCTCCTTCACTCACCTTGGGGGCTGCAGAGCTGTTGCTCTCACATATTCTCACTTTTCTCTCTCGACTGCTGTTGCACAGCAGTTTTTTCCCCTTCTTAAATACGTTATCGCATAAGAGCTACCACCACTGCTGATGGGCTTGGACTTGGTCAGTGACAGGTCCATCTTGGAGCCTATTGGCACTGGTTCTTTTGGACATGGGAGAAGCTTCTGGCATCTTCTCACAGAAGCCACCCCTGTAGCTCCCTGCTACCAAAACCTTGCCATGTAAATCCAAAACTAAAAGAAGTCTTATCTACAGAAAACCCACCCCTGGAATACTGGCTGTTTATTTAAAGCATACCATATTAAATTACTTTCCCCAATGTAGGCTCAGATAATATTAACAATATCAGTGAGACTGGATTTAATGTGTTTCAGTTTGTGCCTAATTCCTCTTATCCTGTCAATGAGGACTATTGAAAAGAGTCTGGCTCCCTCTTCTTCATTCTCTCCCATCAGGTACTTAAATAGATAGATAAGATCTCCCTCTTGAGCATTTTTTCTTAAACAGCCCCAGCTCTCTCAGTTTATCCTCATATGAAAGATGCTCCAGTCCCTTAATCATCCTAGTGGCCCGCCTCTGGACTCAGTCCAGTATGTCCAGTATGTCCAGTCTGTACACTTCTTGTACTGGCGAGCTCAGAACTGAACACAGAACTCCAGTTGTGGCCTCACCAGTTCTGAGTGGAAACTCCATCTGAACACAAGAAAATATTTTTTGACTGTAAGGGTGGTCAAACACGGGGGCAGGTTACCCTGGGCTGTTGTGAAGTCCCCATCTGTGTACAAAAACACAGTCCTGAGCAACCAGCTCTAGGTGATCCAGCTTGAGCAGGGGTTTGGAGATGACCTCCAGAGGCTTCTTCCAACCATTCTGTGATTTTATGAAAGCCAAATATCAAGCTCTAAAATCAAATGATACATCTACATGTAGAACTATTGCCAACAGCCTACAACTCTAGATTGACATTAGTATCACATCCTTGGCTGTAATACTTCAGCTTTGACCTTTGATTCCCTATCTCAGGTATCATTTTTATGTCTAGTCTTTTCCACAGAAGGCAAGCCCAGGTGTGACAGATCTTCATTTACAATGAAATATTTTATCTGTTCTAACATTCCAATCTTCCAGATGACCTAAAAGCCAGTAAAAATTCAGCTATCATTCCACAAAAGAGAATTATCTAAATACTATTATAAATTGTGTCATAATTAGAAATCTAAGTTTACTTCAGAATTTTTCTATTTCTACATGACACAAGAGACTAGACTATGCAAAGAATGATTAATAAGAATAATAAGCAACATCTAGAATGGGAGTACTGAAATGTCACATTTTATAGATTTTAGAAATGTATTTGCATTATTTATATAAAGCAGAAATACAGCTTTGTTTTACACAAAATAACTTGTGAAATTAGTGCTTTTTCTAGAGAACAGATCAGAAACATCGTTCAAATGTTCAGATTTTAACAGCCAGTGATGCTTAATTCTGATAAAGGACCCTAAGAAGTGAAAACAATTTGTGCCAATGACAATTGAATTTCACAGATGGAAAAGTAGAGTAATATTATTGCAAAATGCAAGATCATGAATTAAATCATACACCATATAAAAGTAATTTCAAATGTCTCAAATGGATACTGAAATCTTCAAGTATAGCTCATGTGTTGCAATGTGTTATGGAAGTCAGCAGATAAAATGTTTTAAACAGATCCTGCTTTTTGAAAAATAATGCTTATGAACAAAAACAAGCTGACAGAATGCTAGAAAACTTGCAAGACTGAAAACTGAGAATAAAACATAATTAGACTGTAAATCCGAATTATGTGAGGTGAATTCCCTGATAAGTTAGTTAATATAGATGAAAGCAATTAATTTTTCATTTATTATTTGTGGAAAAAAAAAATCACATGAACATCTAAACAGGATTTTCTAAAATTAAATGGCTGCATTTTTATCAACATATTTATGTTCCTTCAGAAAAGAAATTGTTGGGAATTAAAAATTTTTTATAGCTTCTAGGATTTTGATACAACTTTCTGAAAAACTTCAGAAGCCATTTTGCCAACAATAAGTTGATTTTGTTTTCAGATAATTTTTACAAAATAGTTAATACAATATTCCAAATTTACTATATGTTAAACATTGCCTTTAAGTCTTCTTAATATTTAAGACTTTTTAATGTTAAAAATACCACTGTGACTGATGCTATTTGTTACCCAGGTTAAAAAATTATAGAATTTAGGTAAAACTTTCCAGTGTCTGCATTTCAAATGTTGCATAACATATCTAATACCAAAATAAGAGTAATAAAACTTGGAAATGCAGAAACTCTTTCCTCAATTCTTAAATTATCACGTTCTTGTGTTTCAGTTCAGATTAAACATTTATTTTTACACTCTTATCAAGAAGTGGACAATATATTCTCTGGTTTGCTTTTAGAACTTCTGATATAGTTCTCAGCTTGACCAATTAAATCTATACGTTTCCCTCTAACACACATCTGTCTCCCTCTACTTGTGATAGATGGGATCAATCTTGTTTGTTTCTTTGGATTTTGCTGTATTTTACATAATAGATTAAAATTAATGTGGCTGGGCAGCAAAGAAGAAAGTTATATATGTTCCTTGTCCTAACTGATGCATATGGATGCATCTATGGAAAAAGTGAAAGATCATGTTTTGTCTGATTGCAGCTCAGTAGGAGCTTTTGAAGAAGCTCTTGCAATGCAGGTGGTGAGCTAGAACCATGGTAAGCAAGAATTGTCAAGCATGAACAGAGCCAGAAGGATCTTGGAAAGAACATGGAGGAGGATTCAGAGACTACAAGAACTACAGAAGGGTTTTTTACTATCTTAGAACAATGTAGTTTATTTCTATCCAAAAGACCTCTGAAAAATTACTGGACCACAGGAAAGTGTATGCCATTCAATTGTACAATGGGTATTAGTTTTGCTTTAGTGGTGGTTTGTTTTGTTTTGTTTTGTTTGGTGGTTTTGGTGTTGTGTTTTGTTTGTTTGTTTGTTTGTTTGTTTTTCCCCTGAGCTCTGCTGAGTTACCAAAACCTACTGGGAAGAATGAAGTGCTCTCAGCAGGAAACATTGAAGAACCAGTTTCTGCTTTGCTCTGACAATTCCAGCCTGCATTCTTCCCTCAGAGCTGAAGGCTACTTGCACCTCTTTCATGAATGATCAGGAGAACAGCAAGGAATCTCTCACAGTTGTGTGAGAAATTAATTTTCTGATATTATGATGAGAGTCTGAGTAAAATATATGCATTTTACCCATCAAAAATCTACCACTGGAGCAATGTTGTTTTAAGGAAAAAAAAAAAAAAAAGTACAGATACCAATGTAAATCAGTAACCTTTTTCCTCTGAGACAGGAAACATTTCTGCTTTGACTAGTAACTCAAGTATAGTTGAATAAAATCACCACTTGAATAAAAGCAATATGAAGTCCAAACCAGATCTTTTCAGGCAAATAAATTCAAGCACAATCTCATCATAGTTTTATAAAAATTGCTGTCCTATAGTGTGTTTCTGCAACTGGAACAGGTGGCAAGATACCTGCTTCCTCACAAGTGGAGAGTTTGACTACTGTTCCAGGAACACTAAGAGATGTCAGCAAAAGAGAACTCATTGTGATCATTATTTGTGATGAGAATCTGGAGAATAGTGTTGATACACTACTTTTGGGGTATTTTTGTCCACAGGGGTTTTTTTTCCCACCATCAGCTAAAATCTGCTTTTGAGGATCATTTGTAGAGTCTTGATTACTCCCTGAGTGTCCATTTCAGATGAGATTTTTGGATAACTGCAAGTTCCTTTCTAACATTATATTTGTTAGCTCTTCATATCATTTTGACATCAAGACTGAAACTCTCTTATGCAATCCATATGATACCTTCTTCAAAATTCAGATAAAAATCCTATTCATCTCATCTTGACTAGTGGAAGGTCTGGCTTTGAAAATCACCTTATTTTTCTGTGCCATATGTGAAAAAGACTTTCCCTGTGCACCTGCTGCAGCTTAACTCATATAGATAGAA
This sequence comes from Athene noctua, assembly GCF_965140245.1. Classification (NCBI taxonomy): domain Eukaryota; kingdom Metazoa; phylum Chordata; class Aves; order Strigiformes; family Strigidae; genus Athene; species Athene noctua. Next base: position 31,865,119 of record NC_134037.1, on the reverse strand, counting down.
TTCAGTTTATTGACAGTGACTTGTAAAGGCTTGGCTGATATTTGGAGAGTTAATAGTGACTTCTAAATGCCTAGAAGTATTTAATCATCTGCCTGTTTGTTTGGGATTTTCAAAGTAAATACAGTGAGAATGGTGAGTGTCCGGATTTTTCATTTTTACCCCTGAAATATAGATACTCCATATATTTTATTCTGTGAATTCATAGGAGAATTATGATGGAGGCAACTAAAACCACTGAAAATGGTACATAACTATCATAGGCATTATTAATTACATTTTTTTTTTAATGCTTTCAATAGTACAGCTAACAATTTGGATAAAAAAGCTAGATTTCCCCACCATTAGAAACAAGCCGTTCAAGTCAGTCTAGATGAGAATGTAGTTGGAGGAGCAGTAGGAATGTGGTTTAAGTCTTGTTGTCCTTGTAAAGTAGTAATTTGTAAAATCCTAGCAAAGATAAACCAGTTACTTACTTTCTTTTGTTGCCTGGATATACCACTGTACATTCGTATCAAATAAATTAAATCTTAACATTTGAAGTGGAATAACTTTGTTCGTTCTATCATTAGAAGCTTCTGTCACCCCTACTAGGAATTTTCAGAAAAGATCTATTAGGAGTATACATTATAAACATTGTTACTTATAATGAGCATACATTCCCTGTATGTATGCACTTCCCTCCCAGGGAAGTGGTTGAGTCACCATCTCTGGAGATATTTGAAAGATGTGTAGAAAGGGTACTCTAAGGACATGGTTTAGTGGTGGGCTTGGCAGTGTTAGGTTTATGGTTGGACTTGATGATCTTAAAGGTCATTTCCAACCTAAATGATTCTATGATTCTACAATTCTATTTCCACATTGTGTTAAGAGGGAGATTTCATCACTGTGTTAACCTAAATATTTATCTGTGATTACATATTGCATGTGCTGTTAGTGCATGTTTGGCAGCTATGGAGTATTTACAAGAAAAATGTAGTTGCTGAATCTAAATTCATAATGACTGGGATTAAGTAAAACACAAAACTACTGAAATTATAATTATAATTCAGAATTTAAATATTATGAGTCATACAATTTATTGTCATTATTCACAGGTCCAATTATTTTGGTTTTGTGTGTAATATTTTTCAGAATACTAGTAAAACCACAGTCATATATTCTGGACATGTACTCTAGGTCATATATTCTCAGCAATTATTTTTTCAGATAGACATAGACATTGCCTTTTGTCTTGTGCTTCCCAGCTCCCTGAAATAGTATAATCATATCCTACATTAAAGGCCTGGAGATATTTTTCTGGTAACTGAATATTTCCAGAGCCTATTGTCTAGTCTTGAGACGTAATGGGATCGTCTCACTGATCCAAACTATAACTTTTTTTTAGCTTCTAGAACATGTGTCTGCACTCTCACTGCCTGTTGGGAATGATCCTTGACCTGACATGTCACAAATTGTGCTTGAGAACTGACAAAGTATGAGTTGGTAATGGTCACAGTAATTCCAAGAACCAACCTAACAATTTAACAGTGTAGATCAATGTCTTTTTCCCACTTCCAGAACTGATAAAATAAACTGATACTTGGTTATTACTACAGACATGGCTACTGTATCTTACATTTTTTGCTTCCTAACATATTACTATATTTTAATACTGATCTAGCTCTTAAATTATACTGTTTGGCTCTTAGGTATTGTTAATAACTCAAATTTTTCTCTTTTTTAACCATTTAGTAGGATAAGGATCTATTTTATCATGAAAAAAATGCATTCTAGCATTAAAAAAAAAAAAAAGGAAAAAAATTGCAAACAAAAGACAAAATTGAAATCATATTCCTATGATCCTACCTTAATACTTTGATACAAATTCAAAAGAGAACTGAGCCTTCCTTTAGCATCTGGCTTGCTCCTATGCTGATTCATTCTTCAGTTAAGTAGGACATCTAGGAGTCTCAAATAATCGTGTTCTTTCTTTCTGTCCTCAGCTACAGATACAATAGACTGCAATAGTCAAGCAGTCCTTGATGAATATAGTTCCTTAATAATGAACAAATCAGGCTAATACTTTCTCTCACAGAGTATTGAGGCCAATTCACTGGACCTAAATTAGTTGGGGTTGACAAAAATGAATTTTCTTTTCAAGATTTATGCTATTTTTCAGGCAGATTGGGTTTAATTCCTTTGCTCTAATTAGGGAACAATTCTGTTGAATATAACAGAGTTTAACTCCTTGAATAGTTTAGGAAATTAGTTCTATTTTAGTTCACAGATATGTCTACGTTTTTGAGCAGTGTGGAGCAGTAAGAGAAGATTTTTAAAGTGAAGCAGTGAAGCTACCTGAAATTGCTACCTGATATCCATTCTATCCTTCTTTCAGGGGTTTTACTGCAGACTAGCCCTACACAAATGAACCAACCATCCATTAGTCCCTGGAGTGCACTAAATAAATTCTTGAAGTGTTTATTTCAGGTTTGTTTCATATGAAGGTTCACTTGTTCTGAGATTGCTACATTATGCGAACCAAAGTATGCTAAGAGGGGATGATTTGGAGTTGGTCTCAGAAGTATATGTCTGATCTTAATGTAAAGGTTACTCTAAATGTACCTATAAAATACCTGCTATAGGAATTCAAAAAACCTCAAAGAAATGGAAACAAGGTCATAAATTATTTAAAACTGATTTATAGATCTGGGTGTCAAGTGCAGTAAAGATCAACTTGCTCTGCACTGAAGACTTATGTCCTAAATATGATTCCAGATTTTGAATACAAAGGTGTAAAAGATAGAAGAATGAGATTCTTAAGAATACACCTATGTGGTAGTTAATGTACAGTTGATCTTAATTTAGTATGAGTTGTCTTAGTGATTACTTTCCAAATTTAGAAATATGCCACCTTTTTTCTAGTAGAAAAGAAAAAGTGTTGAAAAGTACTAGAAATAAGATCAAAAGACAAAATTGTGAAATCTGTAATTATTTTTTATTTGTAAGAAAATCTATGCTATCTGAAATTGATCTTTTCTAAGTCTAGCAATTTGGATAACTACTAATCTATGTTGGGAAAATATTACTGAAAGTTTTATGCTTTTAAAAGAGAAATTATAATCCAATATCCAACTGCATCTAGATTTTTCACTCAGATTTTAACGACAGTCGAAGAAGGAAAGACATTAAAAACTCTTATTGGTAATAATACATTTGTTTAACTTCAAAAGTGTGTTCATTGCAATATATAAAACACTGAGTCAGTTTTAGTGTAAAAACAAGCATAAGTGGACACATATTAGTAGTTTTACATACAGAATTTTTAATGATCTAGTATCTTTTCAACTGAGAAATGCTAACATTTAAGTTCATTACTGCACAATCTTATTTGTGGATCCTATTCTTATTAACTATTTTTTTAAAATGGTTTTAACTATCATTTACAGAAGTCTCAATTCAAATCCAATAAAACTAGTGTAAATATTCCAATCAGCTGAGTGTTAGGTACTTCATATGTTTTGTGATTTATTATATTATAAAATGGTCTGATATCACCATAGGTAATTTAATTACATCAGCAGTTGTTTTATCTCAAACTGCTGAATTGTTCAGCCTTTTACAGAAAAAGAGTACTGTTTCCCTAAGAAAATTCAATTAAATCTTCTAAAAGGTAAAATTAGCATATAGTATTTATTTATTTTGGATAAGCAGATTCTTCAACGGAGGGAAAAGGAATGAAGACCTACTGGCTGACCTTCTCACCTCTCTGATGAAATTCTAATATTTGTATTTTTTGACATTTAGAAACAGTAATGAAGAAGAAAAAAAACCCTTTCTAAAATCCATGTCTTTGATATTGATATATGTACAGCAGTAACATCTCATTCATGAATCACAGTGTATTAAGTACAACAAATAATGTTTAGAACAGTTGAGTATTCAAGATTAAAGAAGTAAAAAGAAACACAGAAGGCTAATCTAGGTGACTTCCTAAGTATTGTTTAATAAAACAAATTGTTTCTGCATTGAACAATAAAATCATCAACAGAAATGATACTGTCTGGAACTGCAGAGAAACAGAAACCTCAAAGCAAATAGAGGAGTAAACACAGTGGTCAGTGTCAGAACACAGATACTAATGGCTTTGGTTCCCAATGTACGTATTATTCTGTATACAGTAAGTAAATAAGTTTTTCTTTTGTATTTAGGATCCTCTTACAACTTTATGTTGCCCATCATACTTTTCCTTCATTCTCCTTGAAAATCCTGTTCCCATTTTTAAAAAGCTTGCACTTCCTTTACTGGCATGACTAAATATTTTCAAAGTTTAAATAACAAAAGCAAAGGTAATATGATGATGGGCAAGAGAAATGTATATCCTGGTTTAACTCAATCTGTTTTCATTTCATTCTTCATACACCACTAACCAGGGAAGCTGTTTGAAGGAGTGTAACTGAAGTAAGCACTCCATACATGTTTCAGTGAGTGTTAATGCTCTTTATCACCATCACTGATGGTCACTTTCAGGACCTTGTTTTGTGACAGCACTATAACTATTAAAGGGCTTGAAGTCTCTTGCCCACTGTTGTGGACCTTGTGTTGTCAAGTACAGCAGTGTTGAAGGACAAAACACATTTAAAAATATTTCCACCTTCTCTCTAATACAGCTGTAGTGCAATTAACTAAATATGACTTCTGTAAATTAATATTTAAATTAAAGAATATTAGAAAGGAATTTTATCACAAAAACACAGTATGCTCCTTAGCAATTTCCATTGTTAATATTTCTAGCAATGTTGGGTTTTTTTTCCCCCAGGCACCATAAACATCATCAGTGATTGCAGCAAACCTATGAAATTCAGCAGAGTGAAGTCAGTGGGACTAGAGGGAATGCCATTCTCAGTAGCTTGTGAAATTATCTTCACATTTGGCTGAGATATAAACTTCTGAATATGTCCTTGTCTTCTCTAGTTTGTACTGTGACCACAGTTTTAACTAAATGTGAATGTGATCCACTGTGCCACTGTATCAGTAGTATAACAGTGTGTAGATCCTGGGATAAGTTCTTCAGAGATTGTAGGAAAACGTGCTGTATGAAGCATATTGACAGAGACTAGAATACATTAATTTCTTCTTATCCCACAGTAAATATACTTTAACAAAGACACAATCCCAAATTTTTTTGAGTGATTTTTGTAATATTCTGTTTATGAATAATCCTCAGAAAACTCCAATAAGTGTCTTGAGTCCTGATGTTGCTTTACAGGAGTTATACTGACTCTTTCCCAATGTTTCATACCAAGGTAGTTTTAAGAAGTTATACACAGAAATGAGTTCATAGAATCATAGAATGGTTTGGGTTGGATGGGACCTTAAAGATCATATAGTTCAAATCCTCCTGCATGGGCAGGGACACCTTCCACTAGATCAGGTTTCTCAAAGCCCCATCCAGCCTGGCCTTGAACAATTCTAGGTAGGGAGGATCCACAGCTTCTATGGGCTACCTGTTGCAGTGTCTTATCACTCCCACAGTAAAGAATTTCTTCCTTATATTTAACCAAAATCTACCTTTTTTCAGTTGAAAACTGTAACACCTCGTCCTATTACTACTCTACATGATAAAGAGTCCCTCCTCATCTTTCCCACAGGCCCCCTTTAGTTACTTGAAGGCCACTATAAGGTATCCCCAGAGCCTTCTCTATGCTGAACAATCCCAACTCTCTCAATCTATCTATATGAGAGACTTTCTCCAACTTTCTGGTCATCTTTGTGGCCCACCTCTGGACTCACTCCAACAATTCCTTGTCCTTCCCCAGACCTGAACCCAGTACTCTGGGTGGGGTCTCACAAGAGCAGAGTAGAGGGGGAGAATCACCTCCCACAACCTACTGGCCACACTTCACTTGACACAGCCAGGGATATCATTTGCTTTCTGAGCCATGAGCACACATTGCTGGCTCATATTCAATTTTATATGCATTTATATCTCCAAGTCCTTCTCTGCAGGGCTGCTCTCACTCCACTCCTTACCCAGGCTGTATTTGTGCTTGAGATTGTCTTGACCCTTGTACAGGACCTTGCCCACTGTCCTGGAGATGGCTGAACACCTTCGTGATGATGGGAAGTGGTTAATGAATTCCTTCTTTTGCTTTAAATGTGTGCCTAGCTTTTGCTTTACCCATTCAATTGTCTTTATGTCAACCCATGAGTTTTCACACTTTTACCCTTCTGATTCCCTCCCTTATCCCACTGGATCGGGGGTGAGCGAGCACCTGTGTGGGGTTTGGTTGTCAGCCAGAGTTAAACCATGACAGCTAGCAATAAATTAGAGTAAAATAAAATTCCCTGACTCAATACTGTTAGGTCTATAATGATATTGTATGGATTGGTGAGTAAAAGACTAGCCTCCTGTGATAGTTTTAAGCCCTGCTGGGACTGGAGACCACATTGGTGTTGTCCCCCACCCTCGGACACAAGTAGGGCACAAAGCCCGGGTTAAAATAAGAAGAAATTTAATACAACAGTGTGAGAAACAATCTGAACAACAACAATAGCAATTATAATAACAATAAACAAGTATGAATAACCCGGCTGTAGATCCCTTCCCCCTCTCTGCTGGGGATACTTAACCCTATCCTAGCTGAACCATGACACCGCCTAACTTCAGCACTGGCTGCATCACCACTCCTTCTGTCTGTAGATATGGTATAATTATAGGGTAGAAATAAGGATTCTGTATTTTTGAGGTGCAAGTAAATTCACTTTCTAGCATGTTCAATATTTCAAAAAAACATTAACAAATGAATAATTCAGCAAACACTGGATGTTTTGAATGATGTATAGTAATAAGGAAAGGATCATTCACAAAGAATGAAAATTGGCATAAATAATGCATAATTTCCTAAGAATTATTAATTTTGTGATTAAAGTCGTAAGGATACAAAGGACATCTCGGCATGTCATCAGACAGTGCATATTGTAAAACACACAAAGGGTGGACGTCAAATTGTTCAGGCCCTACAATTTGTGGCATTTCCTATATTATGTTTACATATTAAGTAATGCTGAAATCTTATGTTTTTAAATATGCATCAGAAATAAAGTAAGCATAACATCACAGCCTCAAGGAGCAGCAAGTGTGGGCTGTCCTGCAAAGGAGAGGTTCTGGGAAGGAGGAATGACAGTGACCTCAGTGACAAGGGGCACTGTCCCACAGCACCCATGTCAGAAGCACAGAGTGGATCTGGGGATGGCACACAGTGCTGGTCAACAGTCCAGTGGTTTCCAGGCAAGTCAGCAGTGAGGAGACAGGTCCCGTGATCAAGCCAAATATAAGTAAGTCAAATATTTGGGTCAGGGTCAAGGCCAGATATCACAGGTGTAAGGTCAGGTACCAGCCCACTTGCAGCATAGCCCAGGTTAGGACCAAGGGCAAGAGCCTGAGCTTAAATGCAGCTTCTGAGTGAGGTGGGGGACCCCCAGCAAGCCCCTCCACCAGCTCCCTCTCAGCTCATTTTACAGTAGTTTGATACAAGGTCTACAAGAGCTACCTCAAGCACAGGCACACAGTCCGCAAAGTGTGAGTGTGACATGTGGGGAGGTGGCAAGAGGAGGTTCATTCCTGGCCCCAACATGGTGACATGATGTCCCTAAATGTTTTCTGGTTTATTCTGGTCTTCTTTGATAGATTCTTTTTTCCTGAGAGGTTTTTAGAGTCAGATATTTTCTGTGGGTATTTCTCCAATCTTGCTTAAAAGATGCTTTAGTTTTGTCATTAGTATATAATAACTCTTATTAATAAAAAGAAAAAATAATCTTTAAGATACTGGACTGGAATGCAAACAACTTGGGATTCATTTTTGCCTTTAAATTACTTCCCTGGGTTTCTGCATAAACCTTTCTGCTTTAGTTCTCCCTTAGTAAAAAATAGAGCATTGTGCTGTTTTTCACGCAGCCTTATGTGGTTTTCAGAGTTTATTTTCTTCAAGTATCTTACTGTGTGTCCATACAAGTCCCAGTCTTGGACTTTTAGTCTTCATCAACTACATGGAAGCATCTGGGATTATAGATGGGAAGATTCTGTCCTTGCCTAAACCAGACCTAAAATGTAACAGTTATAATCACTTTCAGATTGAATCTCAACATAATTTTGTCTCATGACATGGCATCATATTTAAATTCTTGGCTGATTTTCTAAGTCATGTATGCCAATACTGTAACTCTATTTCATGCATAGCTCTTTACTTTTCATATTTTACACTATATAAAACTTTTCCTCCTCGATTTTATTGCTAAAAACCCAATCTTTGTTCTCTCTAGATATTTCTTTCCATCTTCCCTTGTTTTTTTCCACTGCTTTTACAGGATGTATTTGTTTACTTGACATTATTAATTCTAGTACTGCTGTAATAATGTTTCAGTTGCATGAAGACTAATAATGATTTTTGTGAAGACAGTGTCAACTGTTAAAATACTACTAATTACGTATTTTGAAGTAGTTCAGAAGTTTTATCCCATATAAATTGTGAGGAAGCACATTTTACCAGTAAAAATGAAGCCTGTATATATCAGAACTATGTGTCATTACATGAATGAAGAGCAAAATATAAGCGGGAAAAAAATATTCTATATTAGACATGCAATAGTATTATTTTTTGTGTGTCTGAAGAGTAAAATAACCTTTTATATACGTATATTTTCGTAACCCGAGAAAATCTCCTTATGAAAAAGGTATGCAAAGATGTGCTGCTGAATGTAGGATTTCTAAATATACAGTAATATAGAGCATTGATTTTAGACCTGATAATAGTGACAGATATAATAGCAGCTGTAATGCATATAATAGTTAAACACCGCTACTTTAAAAGAAAAAATGTGAAATGATCCAAACTACATATTTGATAGCACATTATCTAATGGTATTCTGAAGATAATGGAATGGTCTCAAAATAGAAAGACTATGAGTATTCTGCAACAAAGCTAGTGGTTTTCTTGTAGATCCATAGCCTTTCTTTTTCTCTATGGGGAATTATCTCCCAGGTGTGGAAATATAGACACAGAGAGAGGAATTAGAAATTAGAGTACTTGCTTGGCTGTGGAGCTAAGTGGTTAGCGTACTTCGAGTGTTAGAAGGCAGAATTTGGATTCAGTAATTAAATTAAAACAAGAACTGTTCTGAGAGAAGGATCAAAATCTAGTTTCTACCCCTTCTGAGTTTAATACTCTAAGCCTCAAATCTGCTATTATTACTACTAGTCAGTCATAGTTCACACCTTTCTGGTACCTTCAAAGGCTTAAACAGTGCTAGTCACTGCTGCACGGAAGTCATTGTGACAGGTTCACATGCACAGCAATTTATTGATAGAACTTAGCTAAATATTTAGATGCTTTCATCCCCATAGAGGTGAAAAGAGGAGAGACTGAATACCACCCTTCGATATTTTCCTAGTTTTCAACTGTTCAATGAATCATTTAATATTCTCCAGATCAAGTTTTCCACAAATAGTTCTAGTGGACTCTGTAGTCTGCTAGCTTTGACTGTGATACATCAAAAACCTCAAGCATATCTTCAAGGACCTTGGTTTTCAGTTATATACTTTGAAAACTAAGTATAGTTGATAAATCATCAGGAAAACATCTATGGTTAATGCTTATGACTAGAGCTTAGATGTTCTGGTTTACTTAGTTTTGCTACAGATAACTTTTTAATAATTTTTTTGTCAACAGAGGAAGGAAATATGGAAAGCATACCTTTAAGCTCTTTCTCTTCCATATGCAAGTACAATTAAATGTACTAAATGAAAATCAAATCTTTAGCAGGAGTAGAAATAGGAAAAATCTGACTTTAGTTCCAGTGGTGTAATTCTGATCAGTTAATTGGACTTGTTCTAGTTTCACATCAGTGTAATTAGATGAAGACCTTGCTTTGTTGTATATTTTCTATTTTTGTAATGAAGATTTGATATTCAACTATATTTGGTGTGAAAATAAATAGTTTTCTCTGTTTGAAGTCCTAGGCTGCCATGGAAAATACAGACTGACCTTAAGGAACAAGTGTTCTGAAGCTAAACTCAGTAATGAAGCAGCTGTGAAAGACAACTCTCATTTGTCAGGTGAAACAATGACTACAAAATCAGCAGTTCGCATGTTAGCATGCTTTCTTCAACTATGCATTGTAAATGGGCAGGTAATATGTGAGAGGCAGATGACTGCCGAATGGCGAGTGGAACCAAACCATAACGTAATAAAATGGACACCAAGGGAAAATATCTGCTCAGACTTTTACACCGAATGCTGGAATATGAATAAGAGTATTACTGGGGAAATCTCAGAAGAACGAAATCTCAGTATCCCTCAGATATGTCCACTACAGCTTCAGTTAGGTGATAGTCTCTTCATCTCCTCTGAGCCATCATTCCAGTCCTATGGAATGAATTTGGTAAATGTCTCCAAGGAAGAATTTATTAACTGCCCTAAAACTGTTTTTCTTCAAGAGCAGATGATTTTTGTTTGCCAGATAAGAGGACTGCACCAGGTTGACCCTAACTGGCTTGGTGTTGGAACTCACTACTTTGCAGAGCTTCATAAGAGAGGCCCGCTACTGTGCAACATGGGCCTTCGTCTGAACATAACCGTGAAGCAGCAGTTTTGCCAACAGTCTCCAAATGCACCATTATGCTCTGGGCATGGAAAATGTCTAAGCCATATTTGGGAAAAAGCATATAGTTGCCACTGTTTTTCACAGCATTCTGGAAGATTCTGCCAGAAGTTTGATATATGCTCCACTAAACCTTGCCAGAACAATGCCTCCTGCACTGAGAAACCAGAACTTTCTGGAGATTCTTATGAATGCACGTGTCCTCCAAAATTTTCAGGTATTTCTTTTCCTCTCTAAGTGTAAATATTGCAGTTAATACATTTTCCTTAATGGATAATAAGACAGTGAGGACATCATTAGCAAGATTTTTGAATAATTTGGTTGTCTGTTGCCACTACCCCAGCTTCACTGAGTCTCTTTTACATATAGTCACTTATAGGAGACTGTGCAGTCATTAGAAGGCAGTTTGTACTTGCTTACATTCCTGTGTGCATCGTGATGAAAACAGAATAGATTTTAGCATGCTTCTTTCCCGTTTAAGCATGAGACATAGGTAAGTACTTGCGAACTTACCTTATCAGAAGTAACTGGGTTTTTTGGGTTTTTTTTCAGCAGTTCAAATTCTACACCAAATAACAGAAATTATATAGAGTAAGCTCTGCCCCAGAAAAAAATTAACCAAAATGCTGAAAACCAGCAGTTTTGTGAAATGAGTATTTCATGGAACCTGCCACAAAGCCTCTCTTTTCAGTTTAAAGGCCTTTTAAATTACATTAGAGAAATTTTAAAAATCAAAATTTGTTTTTAATTGAGAAGCCACACATTTAACTAGAAAAGCAAGCAAAATAAAATACTTACTCTTTCTTCCAGATTGTTTCGTGCTGTAAAATTCCTTTCAAAAGGAGTATGCTAAACATACTGTTATCATTAAATTAAGTATTTCACAAACGAAAATAAATCACTTAATTTATCTAGGAAACATTGCAGTGCTTACCCAAAACCTATTGGAGAAACTGAGTCTTTGTTTTGTCATGACCTGGATAGGAAGCCCAGAGAGTCACAACCTAATCTCCTCAGGTTAAATTAAAGTGAAAAGACACCAAATGACTGGTTAAAGTGTTTTACTTGCAGTAGAAAAGATTTTAAACTTGGAATAAGTAATGTGGTCTTTTATAAATCTATAGGAAAGAAAAAAAATGAAAAAGAAAGAAACAGAAAGGAGAGAAAATCCAGATCACCACCCCTAGATCCAGGTCTAGTAATCTCAAGCAGTGGGTGCATACAGAGCAAAATTTTCTGCTGCCTTTTAAATTAATCTTATCAGATGATTAGCATACTAGACAAGGAGGGGCAGGTACTACACAAACTCATTTCCATGAGAGATGATGAAAAAGGTGGAGCATGGATTCTGCGTATGCATTGATGGGTAATTGGGTGCACTAGCCCTTGTCTAATTGAGTCAGTGGTCATACTCACCCTGTTTACCTTTGGTTTTTCTTCTATTACCACAGATTTTTGCTGACTTCATGCTTCTTGAGCAATCATCCACCTTCTGGGGTAGAAATGCTCACCTCTTATCAGTTCTTGTCACCTCTTCGGGTTTACACAATGGAGCCAATGATTAATGGTCCTTGCGTTTGATGAGAAACATTTGGTTTCACTCAGTCCACATTTCCCCCCTTTGAGGCTTATCTAAGGAGTCTGTCAATACAGCTGCAAGGGAGTGGGGGGGTTAATCCTTTGATACACTCCTCCTGCTTCCTTGGGTGACATTCCTTAATCAAAAAGGCCACAGCTTGTCTTTGAGGTTTTCTGTGTCAATGAATGTTTGAGGAATTGCTTCCTTCAGTTCCTTACAGGTTTAGAATTGGGCTACCAGAGAGTGCAGCATGATTAGATACATTCTTACCTAACAATTATTTCCATGTCATGAAGGAGGAAAAGGGGATGAAGGAAATTATGGGTATATTGTTCCTGCATTCATACTAATGGAGATTGGGAATCCTTTAGAAAGTACCAGAGATATTCATTCACTTCACAAAAAAGATTGTTGTAGCTCTTCTAACAATGTTTCTTTGATGGATTGCACTTCTGTGCTCTTGCAATAACAATGCTATGCTATGAAACACAGCTGATGAGTCAGGAATGAGTGAGGTTCATAGAAAACAGAAATGAAGGTTATGTTGCATAAAGCTTGCTGTAATTTATTTTTAATTGCTTTTCAAACTGCATAATAATTTGGTTACTAATGCATTTGCAAATAGAAGATTATGTAGGTATAAGTCAATGTTATGATAAAAGTATTTTTATCATTATTCAAAGTTTAGTAAAACAGTGGGAAATATTGATGGTATGCAGTATGTTTTCTATATTTTTTATGATTTCTGGGGGATGTGTAAAATGCTTTGAAAATAAAAATGTAAAAAATTGTCTGGTACTACTTTAATTCAAATTACTGTAGAGATTCACAAGCAATTCTGTTAAAAGCAATCATGTTTAATGTTATCCGCAAGCAATGCTTAAAATATTCTGTTAGCTTATATGGGACAGTGTTGGCTAATGCCATAATTTCATACTGGCAATACTGGTGCAGTAAATAAACCGCATGTAAACAAGAAGAACTTGGAGATTAAACCATCATATATTATGGACGTGACTGCACAGGAGTGATGGAGGAAAAAAGTGCCTCCCATAATATAAAGTCTATTAGAAATTTGAAAACTTGTTGAAGTGTGAATAATGTCATAGCAACAATTCAAGTGGCAAACATAATTATACAGTATTTAGACCCATATGCTGTAATAGCATAAACAACTTATAATTGGAATTAAAATTTTCAGAAAGCTGCATATTAAGAAAAACTCAGTCAAATTGGACTCCACATGAGAACATCTCTTGTTTGCTGTGCTGGAAGAAACTGTAAGATAGATTCATGTCAAAAAGAATCAAATACTACAGTACTAATAACATTTCTGCATCTTAAACTATGTGTGAATTTGTAACTGTATGGCAGATGAGGTTGAGCACAGTATCTCATATTATGGCAGCTGAATAACTTTCTGCCTTGTTTTAGAACTTCAGTACTTTTTGTGAAAACTAGCAAACAGTGTTAGCACAAATACCTATCTATCCATCTATCTATTAAATATAGTGTTTGATTTTACATATAAATTTGAAATTTCAGGAGAAGATGTAAATATTTACTAAAGTTCAATGTTCCTATTATCCCTTCTAAATAGGTAAAAATTGTACAGAAATAGATGGGCAGTGCCAGCCCCGTACATGTTTCAATGGTAACTGCAGCAATGTTACTCCAAATACTTTTCTTTGTGAATGCGACAAGGGCTTTACAGGTAAGAAACATTTTTTTCCTGTCTTATAATAATGGTTTTCTGTGTTACAATAACAATGTGAACTTTTGCATTACATAAACAGTTATTTTAGATTACTGTTGAACAATCTGCAGTTTCCTTAGATTTTTAAAAAATAGGTTGTGTAAAATAAAGAAAACAAACTTCTATGTGACTATTCTAAAATGTTCATGCACTAAAGTAAAACCATATAAATGATAGAGGCTTTTCATCCATCAGTACCATTCTCCTATTGGCAGTACAACAAAGGATGACTCATAATCATTAACTCACTGGTTCTCAAACACAGAGTTCACACAAAAAGGATCAGAAGTTCTTGCTGGATGATTTAGAATGATTATGACACCTGTATTCATAATTTCATCATCCTCTTAATCGATATGCTAAAAAAAAAAAAAAAAGATGGAAATAATTTAGAGTCAATAATCTTGCGATTTAGGTATATATGAATTGAAAGCAAAAAACAACTCTCAGAAGCTAATCAGTACTTATTATATATTAGACAAATAAGAAGTTTTCATGAGAAAAGCTTGAATCAGAAAATGTATCTAAAGATATCCTATTGTAAACACTTTTTCTTGGGGGTCAGGACAGCAGCCAAACTTAAAACACTATTCATTCTTGTACTTCACATCAGAGATTTCCTGTGTTGGTATAAGAGAAGTAGCAATACTCAAAAGAACATTCCTTAAGAATGAGCTAAGTATAAAGCTAGCACTTGAATATCCAAAGACAGTAAAGCTTTAAAACATGTCTCTTCTTGGAAGCATCAGTTATCCCTGACAATCATAGAATGTAAACAAATCATTACATTGAGATGTAAAGTTGAAAGAAAACAAAACAAAGAAGAAGGAAAAAAAAAAAAAGGATAGGGAGTTAGAGGGATCCAAGAGACAAAATTTATTTTCATAGTGAAAGACTGAACATTTTTGTTGACATTTTAGTTAAGTCTGTGTAGAAATATAATTTGAAAAATGAGATAGACATGCTTAATTCTAAATGCCTAGTAAATCTGTTTTATATTACTCTCCTTTTCCTCCCTTTCCTTACTATAGAAGGTGTCAGGGTCAGCGTCATTCTAATAAAACTGAAAAAAACTTTTTTTTTTTTTTTCTTCAAAGGAAGAAAGTCCATTAGTAAAGTTTTCTAGAACTAGCTTTTTCCCCATGCATGGTCTATATCTTGTTAGAACACTTACTTTTGTCCCTTTCACCCAAATTGTGTGGGCATGTTGCTTTTGAAATTTTCCCTACAAAAATCTTTTGTAACCTTGCAGTTTTAGCCTAATGAGGGAGAGGAGAGGAGGGGACAGGAGGAACACCCTTCCAGATACAGTACACCCAAACCCAAAAAGACATGAAAACAGTTCAACACACTCAACTCTAGTGGATGGCAGTGATCATTGCAATCTACTCTCCAGGTAGCTGGTAAGGATTGAGAAAAACTGAGACTATAAATATGAATTAGCTCCCTTTTTATTCTCCAGTTAGATAAAAGAAAATGGAGAATCCTTTTTTTTTTTTTTTTTCTTTTTTTTTTTCTTTTTTCTAAGAATAATAAGTATCATGGGAGGAGAAGGCAGACTTTCAGGAATTTACATCTTTTGTCATGCTCTGATATAAATTGCATGACGTCCTGCTTGACAGGAAAGTATGTAGTACATCAGCATACCTTGCAACAGGACTGGTTGACTAACATACAGTATAATTTTGAAAACACTTTCTGGCCAAATGTGGTTGGTTTTAGTCTACATTTATTCTTGTGATGCTGTGTAAAAGTTTTTGCTAGGCAAATTTCAAGAATAGTTACCTAAAAAAAAAAAACATCCATGTGAAAACAGATATTTTTCTATGAAACCAGACATTCTTCTATAGTTATTCCATCGTGGCTGTATTGTGTTCTTAGACAAGATGAGGTGTGTAATTATGAATCTTGTATCTTGAATGCTATTCTAAGTGTGTGAGGTTGGCAGCAAACACAGAAAACACAAACATAATACCAAGATTGTGCAAACGATGTTTAAGATTTGATAAACTTTGACATACCCTTTTTCTAAAATTATGTAAGACACTGGCAGTAATTAGTTCACACGATCTGAATGAAAGTATGAAATATCCTTGTTACTGTAAATTGATGAGATCTAAATAAAATTGTAATAAAATTATTTTCTATTTATAATTACAATTATTTTTTACAAGTATTTATTCAAAATAAGAAAAAGTTTCTTTGTCCAAGTTATGTTCACAATCATAGAATGGATTTTAGACCTATATGTATTTTTATGTATTAATATATTTATACATCAGTTACATATTTTTGTTTTTTATTAATGGTTTAGTTCATTCACTGAGCTCTCAAAACTCTTCAATCTTTCCTGGAAGAACATTTTAAACATAATAACAAACAGCTAACATTAGGCAAGTCATTATTATTATGATTTAATACTTCAATTCATACCAGAATTTGCATCCTTAGACTTATTACAGAATGTTTAGAGGAAGGAGATCTGGGTGAAACAAGAATGGGGAGGGTGTAGAGAGGAGGGATGTATAAAATAAGCTGGTACTGTGTAAGCAGTCACTGGTCAGGACACTTGTCTGGCTGAGTCCTGCACCAATTCGCTGTAGTCTATCCATTCTTCTTATTAAATCTTTTAACTCTCATCCGATGTAGTCCCACTCTCTCCCCACCTGTGAATGCTGTAAAGTCTAGATGCCAGAAACTGGAGAGATGAAAGTGACTGAATGTGGGGTCTGCAACTGGAGTTAGACCACTGCTGATAGCGGTCCTAATGTCTGAGTGCCAGAAGCTGGCATGAACAAGGGTCTCAGCATCAGCAGCTGAAGCGAGACCACAGATCATAAGGGTGCGTGTCTGCAGTGAGTGTATTTAGTGCCAGTGACCGTCACCAGACCTTGGGTGATGGTGGTTTCCATGCCTGGTACCAACTGGAGCAGGTGAGAGTCCCAGAACCAGCAAGTGGAGAGGGGACCATGAGTGATAGGGCCTGTGAGCCCAGGCATGAGCCACTGGGAAGACCTGAACGTTTATATTTTCCCCTAACCTGGTGTGTGCACACATGTGTGTGTGTGCATGCATGTATGTGCATACGTAATTCAATAGCAGACTTCAAGCTGCACTGTATGGTAAGTAGGAATCCCAGGATCTGGGCATCAATACTAGATGAGGTAAGGTCTCACACTGCTATTCAAGGGGTCCACAAGTGTGTCTGTCCTTTTGAACAGATGAGTAAGGGACTGTGTGCTTTCACTAGCAAGCTTCAATCCTGATGAGAGAGGGGGACTGGGATTTGGCCGTTCATACATATGTTTTAAGTGAGTTCTGGTAGTGTTATATGTGGGTGTTGTTAAAGGCAGTGCCCTGTCTGTGGGCAGTCTATGTAGCAGCTGTGTTAGTGTCCTCTGCAGGTGTGCATCTCTGGCATACATGTTCATCTTTGCTACTGGCTGAGCCTGCAAACAGGAAAGCAACGGCTGCATCTATTGGCCTAGGTCAGAGGGAGTCCCAGGTCTCCTGGTGCACTGAGCTGGGCTCCAGCAGCTGGGAAGGAGGTTCCTCAAGCCCCAGAGCCCACCAGAGGAGGTGCCTTTTATACATCCCCTAACAAAGAGGATGTCTCAAAAATTCTGATGGATGTTGTGGTCCTGTTCTGAAGATGCATAGAAAATCTGTGGCTCATTCACAACCTACAAGAAACAGCAATATCTTAACTACCTCTGTAATGGTAACGCTTAGTGTGCTTACCCTAGAAAGTTTTTGGTGGATTAAGAACAGTAGTTTTCCATTTGACTATGTTTTGTTGAATCTGGGGGGCTTTTTGCTCCTTAGGTGGGAAGATGGGAGGTAAAAGAAGTGATTAAAAACTAACCCTCTGTAGAACACTTGAGATTATTGGATTTTTTCACATATTCCTGTAAGGGAGAACTACATTTCTTACCTTCCCCAATGGTCCAATTAACCTCTTTACAGGCCATAATGAATTCCCTCCTCACTTGTGGTACAGGAGATGCTATAGGAATGAGGTGGTTTTACTTGGAGCCACTTTGCTAGAGCTCCATCAACCAGGTGCTTTAGTTTAAAATGGTATGTTCACTTAATCAGTGAATTACTGCTGCAGTACTTTGAAAAAGGTCGTAATTGTAAAAGGACTTCACTATACATATTTGGAGAAAATAATTTATTGTTTGTACAATTAGTGGTTTTGTTGCCTAATAGTTCAATTTATCTAATACTAATACTCATAGCCTAAATTAATACCCAAAGCTTTATTAATAATATCCCTAAAAATGTTATACAAAAATGCCTTCTTACTATCTATTTTTCACTTTGGTAATTATGCTCAACTTTCCAGTGCTCCTCTTGGTCCCAAGAGCAATATATCAATCTCCCTCAAGAAGAGGGGGCAAGATTTAGAGCAAGTCATCAGCATTCTGAGGTCTTCGTTAGGAGGAGTGTGATATTCTTGTTGGATGTTTCTCCCCTGTCAGTTAAGGGTCCATCTCAGCCTACTTTTACATGTTTTCATATCATTATCGGCTTCCTTCTCCCAGGCTGCAGCTGCAGCCTGGCAGTAGTCCCCAACTGCCCCTCACCAAAGCCTGTGGTTTGTCAGGTAGTGGCTGAGGTGGGGGTAGGGTCACTCTCTCCCAAGAGGGGCCATTCCTAGAGTTGAAGGGGAGGCAGCAGACACCAGCGGTTAAAACAAACAAGTCCTGAGCCCTTGCACCATCAGGTCAGCACAAAGGTCAGCCTGAAGAGGTATTCCTAATATGGAATTTGTTTTTTAGTGTTTCTCTAGGGAGCAAGAATGATAGCAACAGGGATGAGGGAATGGGGCAGAGAAGATGAAATTAGAGATTATGTCTTCCCAGGTTATTTTAGTCTCATTTGTGATTTGTTTTGTTGTGGTTTGGTTTGCTTTTTAACTGACTATGATTTAAGAAAAGAGTTTGTCACTCTCTCAGAGAAAACTGTAAATTATAGGGATTATGATCAGTAGTTGTAAGAACATCCTTTGGAATATTCCCCAATCACTGTTCAGTGTCACTAGAATGAGGAAAGTATGGTCAAGTTTTTTGGCTGTGTTCATGAATGACACTGAAATGGCTGTAGTTCTTTTAATGTAAAAAGAAAATGCATGTTTTGTTTGGGGTTTTAATGAAGTTATAATGATTTTTTAAATCATATCACTTCACATGTTTCATGCTTGTTTCAAAAGTACCCTAAAATGTGTGACAGCATGTCCAGAATCAGAGTTTGCATTACCCCCATGATTCAAATACCACAAAAATAAAATACTTTCTGTAAGGGAAAAAACAGTTTTAAATTATTTAAAATAGGAATTTCAAAGTTAGAGTTTTAGTCTTTCTCAGCGTTCTTTTTTGCATTTAACTTCTGTCACAAACTGCCATTTGGTAGACACTTTGTTCCACCGTACTTTCACCATGGTCTGCAGGCAATATTTGTCCTCACTTTCTGTGTATCCAAGTGAAGCAATTTAATAACAGATGTAACTGATCTGATGATTAAGAGGATCAGCTCCTCTCCAGACTACATACCTATTCTATGCCAGTGTTGTGGAGGCTCTCAAAATAAACAAGAAAAATACTAAAAATTTTTTTTCTGAGAGCATTTCATTCCAGCAAACATCGATAAACTACAGGTGTGGATGTCCATGAGATGAAATTATTACTACACAGCCTGTTTAGGAATTCCTAGGATTTAAATGACAATCCAAAATGCAGATGCTCACCTGACAAGTGAGGTGAGCCCTCAACCTTGAGGAGTTTCCTTGGGTGGCATCCCAACCCAAGGGGAAAGTCCTCAACTGCAGTCTTGCTGCTCCGAAGAGGACTGCCTCAAAATGGCTCCCCAATGGGACTCCATTTATACCCAAGCCAAATTTGATCTATTGTCAATATCAGCTCTCATTGTCTAAGCCCCCCAATTACTGTAAAGACATGAAAACAAGAGTGCAAAAAGAGTCAGCAACTACTATGTTTCAACAGTCAGATGTTTCAGCATCTTTGTCAGGGTGGGTGCGCCTGCCACAGAGACCATAATATCGGTCAGTCACATAGGACTCAGATGTGAAAATAAAAATGCAAAGCCCATCTCCTTGTTCTCTGATCCAGCTACTACACATACTTCTTTAGTAATTGTTTTAAATTCAGAGTCAGTAAGTTCGTGTTTCATTCACATCATGTTTAATTAGGGTACCTTAATTAAGACTGTGTTTTCTAGGGGCTTGTGTTTCCAGAGAGTGATTCAGGGAACCAATGCCCTGAAAAGACTACATCAGCAATGAAGGAATATTCTAGTTTGAGAGTTAAGGTAAATGCCCTTAGGTTAGGTGATGAGAATATATGACAGAACCTGTTTTTTGAGGCTAAAGCAGTTTAGGCAATTGTCACTTGACTGCTAAATAATGCTAGTACAAATAGCTATAATTTACTCTTACAAACATGAAACAGATCAATCTATTTTAGCAACAAATAAAGATATATACACAACAAAGACTTGTTGGAACTACACCAAATTACATGAATTGCTCTGTCTGATTTAGTAGATTTAACTTTTCTTAAATGTACTCTCCTGACATGACTTCATTACACATTTCAGTGGTCTATTTTTCAAAACTTCTTATGAGTTTTGATAATCTTCCTGCATTATACAGGTTTTATTTTTTTTTCCTTTACTAATAGAAAAATATAACTGATTTAGAAATAAATCAATTTAATTTAAAATTTTCATATTTGTTGAGTTTATCAACTCAACGTTAAGTATACTCAATCCATATAATGATTGAATATATAATAGAATCATAAGACCTTAAATATGATCTAGTTCCAACCCCCTGCCATGGGCAGGGACACCTCCCACTAGACCAGGTTTCTTAAAGCCCCATCCAGCCTGGCCTTGAACACTGCCAGGGAGGGGGCAGCCACAGTTTCTCTGGGAAACCTGTGCCAGTGTCTCACCACCCTCACAGTGAAGAATTTCTTCCTTATATCTAATCTGAATCTACCCTCTTTCAGCTTGAAACTGTTACCCCTCGTCCCATCACTACATTCATTGATAAAGAGTCCCTCCCTGTCTTTCCTGTAGCCCCCATTAAGTACTGAAAGGCCACTTATAAGGTCTCCTCAGAGCCTTCTCTTCTTTAGGGTGAACCACCTCAATCCTCTCAGCCTGTCCTCATAAAGGAGATGCTCCAGCCCCCGATCATCTTCATGGCTTCCCTCGGGACCCCCTTGAGTGGGTCCATGTTTTTCTTATGTTGGGGGTGCCAGAGCTGGATGCAGTACTTCAGGTGGGGTCACACAAGAGGGGAGTAGAGGGGGAGAATCACCTCTCTTGATCTTCTGGCCACACTCCTCTTGATGCAGCCCAGGACATGGTTGGCTTTCTGGGCTGTGAGCTCACATTGCTGGCTCATATTCAGTTTTCCATCAACTACTATCCCTAAGCCCCTCTACAGAGGGCTGCTCTCAGTCCACTTCTCTGTTATATCTCTGTTAGCACTTTTCTATTTTATATTTACTCTGGGACAACACCAGGCATGTATGCTTCTTGTAGTTTACTCTTTACTACTAGAGTAGCTTCAAATGCTGAGCAGCTCAGCGATCCTTTTAAAGGAGATAGCTAACGTGTTCAAGTTTCCTTATTAATGTAATGTCAAGGCAAATTCCAGTGACCTTTCCCAAGGCTAAATGTAAATCAAGGCCTTGGAAAGTAAACTGTACATTTCACTGCACTAATACAATATGCAAACATATTTCTTTAAGAAAATGAATTATAAAAAAATTATCAAAAGAAAAAGGGGAAGATCACTGTCCATGAGATGAAGAAAAAATACTTAGTTCTACTGTGAAAAGTGGAAATTGCCCTATTATAAGAAAACTAAGACTAGCAGCTCTAAAATAACTTAGAAACACATGCAAACATGTAAACATTCATGGGTGCTGTACAGATTTTAAGTATATTGCTTATAAGTTGCTTGGGGGATGCAATATTGCTTGAGCTATGATGAAGTGAGAAGTTTGGCTGATGAAATGCAGGGCAGAATACTACAAAATGACTCAGTTCAGGAAATAGTTTTTTTTCCTTGTCTTTTCAGTTTTGCAAAAGCATGTCTCCACTCTTTGGATACCTGTCCTTCACTAGAGATAGTCACTAGTAATTCTTAAATTACTTTTTATTACTGTAATTTCTATTTTTTAAATTTTTTTTTACAGTTCTTAAAGGAAAACAAAATAATGTCTGCACATGGCCTTGCAAAAGGTAGTAAGAAAAAAAAGTTTTGTTTATAACTGTTATCAGATAAGAAATACTGATAGAGCTGAAAATGGAATTAGAAATAACCTGTAAAAGATGTTAAAGAGTAAAGTGACTGAACCTCTAGTGTATGAATGTCCATGGCAGTGAAATACCCAAAATTTCTGCATTTGATTAGTAGTCTCTTAGTACTACACTTATCTGAATCACAGAACATAGTGAGTGCAACCAGTTGTAAGAATAAAAAACCTCCTTGTAATATTTAGTTGCAGCTTTTCTCCTCCTTACACATATCAAATGGTTTATGTTTGAAATAGGATGATATTTCATCCTCTAGTGACCTCTGGGAGAAGACACACTTGGGTCAGGAGACTGGAAAACTCAAATCAAGACCTGAGGCTCCAACATCGAATGCTCATGTGTGTTCCCTGTTTATATGACACCAACTGACTTAGTCTTACATAAGTAGGGATGGCAAGAGTTTATCCTTTGAGAACAGCTGATGTTCTTAATCAGTTCCTCAGTGAACAAAAGTGAGCCTCTTCAAAGATATAATTCAGTCATCATTAAAATGCACTTTTACCAGAATGGCTAAGCCTGTAAACCCATATCTCGGTCTCCCATGAAAAATGTTGTCATCAATACCAAGTTTGAACTTGAAAGGCTCTGGAGATTCATCTCACCTAGCACTGGTTTGTGTCTCAGCTAGACATCCATAGAGTTAAAATTCTTGAATTTAAGTGTTTACATGTAGGTAAAAGACCTAGGTGTTCCTATTGCATTCAATAAATATCTAGTCAACACAAAATGGAACTAGAAGATTTAATCACCAAATGCCCAATGCTTAGAGTTAGGTGAATCACTCTCTAAGCTCCACTAACTGGTATTCGCTACTTCACAAATTAAAATAGTGGGAACATGAAGACTACATGCATGCATGCATAGATCTACTTAACCATGTAACGACACAATTAAGTAAATAAATTTACATATCTTAAGCTGAGAGATAACTTACACGTGGCATTCCTCTACAGGCTAAAAATCTTATTTCCTTAGAGCAGTTGGTCCTAACCTAGATCTTACCCCTAATTATAAGAAGTTTCTAGACATTTAGCTCACATGTATTTTCTTCTGTTGTAGGTATTTAAACTTAGGTAATACTCCTAAGTTTATTAATGTAATAAGAACATTGTTGTCATGCATGCTCTCTTCTTAAATACTATATTTAATATACCTAGAATTTTAAAAATAAATAAGCTTTTATTTCCACCTTTTCACATTGCAATGTGGACATGGATCAACATTCTTTAAAAACTCTCTTCACACATTGCATTTTCATGGGTGCTTTTCAGGTGTTACTGTACATGCATTGCAAAATTCTAACATTACTGCAACCGGGGCTGAAATAGTTCATAGTTGAATTTATAATTTTATAGAAGTATGAATATTTAATAATTCAATTTTTAGAGATTAAAATATTGGAAAAGGAAATATAATCTTCAAAAAACATTTTCATTCTAAGATTCTATTATAACGATGAGTTAAGCATTTCACTTTATAAGAATGTGTCTGCTCTGTTCAAAGTCACACAAAATTCTTCATACTAGCCTAAAATATATATTTTAGCTAAAAGCATTTTTAGGATTATAAGTTTAAATTTTCATTTTGAGTCTCCCAGATGTAAATTACATTATACAGAAAAATACTCCAAAACCTTTATGTGCAGAATTACAGAAGATATTTTTTACATAATTTCTATAATCTTCTCTGCCTCAAAGGAGGTAAATTTAAAATGGCAATAATAACAGATGAGATAAATTTTTCCCTCAAATACAAGGATTTTTTTATTAGTGTATCCTCATTAGAGACGTCAGAACAATGGATACATCAGTTCCAGAGTACATTTGTGGAGCAGAAGGGTCAGGTTTATCTGTGGATCCAGCAACTTCCTCCCTCTCTGCCAGGCCTAAGATGACTGGTGATCATGAATAGCTTACAGCTAGTACTACTGGAGGAAGGAGTCACTGGGAAATGGATCATTACAGGCCTGCAAAACTAGGTGAAGGGCAAATTTCTGTCATGCAACATGTCTAAAAGAAAATTTCCAGTAAGTGAAGACTAGTAGGAAATTAAGTATGGAGTAACAGATAAAGAAAGAGATGAAAAACCATGTTCAGTCCTGACCTACAAGATATGGAGGATAACATGGAAGACTGGTAAGATAGATTTACTGATATGCAAGGGGTCAGTTAAATAAATTAGAAAGGAAACACGGAAGAGTTTGAGTTGTCACTGAGTAGTGAAGGATAGTAGAGCTAGAGGAAAAAAAAAAAAAAAAAAAAAAAAAGAACCTTCTTTTGATATTTGAGGGGCTAAAGTCCTTCCTTCCTTGGCTGAAGGATAGTCTTCTGATTGTGCCCTGAAGAGAAAGTGCAACACATTTCTAGGGTAGCATTACACCTTGTAGAGGATTCTCTGATGTGGAATAAAAAAAACCCTGTCCGTCCTCCCCCTTGATGTGTGTGTGACCATCAGTATTTAGATGACTGCTTGAATGTGGAGGTAGAGCGCATGGCAGGGGTCCTGCTCATTGCAGTTCAGTGGGAGAGGGCTAACAGGGGAGGCTAAACTACCAAGTACAGACAAGAGGAGACACACAGAGCTGGGGAAGGGCTACGTGGAAATGAGGATCATGCATACACTGACGTTTTCTTGGGATCTAGGGGGAATGAAGACCTTCTCCACATAGATGTCCTTCCCTGCCTCCACAGCTATATCTTCTGATACAGAAGGAAAACCATCTCTGATTATCTCAGAGGCCACCAGCACAGCCACAGCCACACACACTCTGCCAGCCATGTCATAATTCACCATGAGTTTCTGCATGGGGTCAAGGGGTAGCTGGGAGGCAACACATGCAGCAGTTAAGATAAGAAAGGAGCTCTAAAAACTGCCGATGCTATGCAAAGAGAGTAGTTATATGGACAGTCAAATGAAGCTGCGTCCTTGAACTTGGTGGGACCACATGTAAAGCTGCTGCCTGAGTTTCAGTTTTTGAGCACGCATCTCACCTTTTTTTACTCCCCAGTGATTATTAAATTAATTCTGCAAATAATCAGTAGAATTAAGAATGCTAATGTTATCCATTTATCTCCTAGAAAGAATGTAAATCCAAGTATTATTATTTCTAGTTGACATAAAAGTTGAGGAGAAAAGCTGAAATCTGACTTACCAATTTAATAAATCTTCCTTTCATATGATATCTGTATGTGGAAATACTTCAAAACATACATAGATTTTGATTTACACAGAAAAACTTCACTAGAATTTAGGAAATATATTTGTAAAATAAATATCTTCAGCAAATCCATAGTTTTCTTATTACTTTTAAAAAAATCTAATTTCATGTGTACATAACAGTACTTACTTTTAATTTCCCTTTGGAAAATCTTTTGTCTATTTTTTTCTTAAAAAACGATTACCTGGTTCCAGAGAAGTGATGCTTTATACGTCTTTCAACATTTCTATCTGTATCCTCTCAGTTTTTAATATAATTTGAGGTGGTTAAAGGTAAAAAGAAAAGTCCATTAACAACTGGAATGTCATCCAAAATGAAGGTTTGGAGAAACAAGTAAAGACATGCAATGAAGAAGTAATTATCTCCTTCTGTTTTA
Source organism: Athene noctua (assembly GCF_965140245.1). Classification (NCBI taxonomy): domain Eukaryota; kingdom Metazoa; phylum Chordata; class Aves; order Strigiformes; family Strigidae; genus Athene; species Athene noctua. The sequence continues at coordinate 31,839,200 of NC_134037.1, read as the reverse complement.
TCTGAAGTCTCCCTCACCTATATATAGTTTTCTGCAACCATTTTATCCAGAGAAGGAAGAGGTTTTTATTGTAATTTTATGTCATCCTAGTCTTTAGCTGACATGCCCCTGCTTGATTACCTTCTACCTTGTTAAAGCAGACTTCAAGGATGATAATTTATCCTTACTATGATGAATATGCACCAAGGATGATTGTATTTCTGCTCTTCTTCTTACAAATGAAAAGATGCAGAAGTAAGAGAAAAGACAATTTGCACATCTATCCTCTGAACAAGGATGATGAAAACAAGTAATTTTGCTCCAGGGTGTCCTTACTGCTTGAATGCGAAAGAACATCACAGTTATTTTTTCTAGGCTCAATCTAGAAGGAATAAATAAAAAGAAAATATCCTGAAAATATACCAAATCTCTCTCAAATCAAGGAAATTTCTATCTTACTGTGGTCAGGATTTTCTTGGCTCCCTTTGGCTGCATTTTTGGCTGACTCTCTGTTTCTTCCCTTTTTTATTATTATTCACGGATTAGGCATAAATGAAATCAACAATTAAAACAATCTGTGATAATTTTAAAATAACTAATTTTTTCAATGTTTTAAAAATGAGTCTTAGCTTTCTTTAGTTAATTACCACAGACACAGACTGCAACTCTCAGTAACTATGTGTTATTTGTGTTATTGACTGAAGCTCATGGACACTTCAAGAAAAGAGCTTCATACAAGTGTTATAAATGGACATGCAAGTGGATGACTAAACTCAATTACATACTTTTCTAAGTGTTCTGCTGAATCAGGGCTATTCCTTTCACACTTCCTTTACATCCCAGTCTTAAAATTTTGTGTTTGATATTACAGTTGGGAGAGTCAGAATTCTATTAAAAGGGAAAAAGACAGAGCAATAATAATTTGGGGATATTAAAAAAATACTAATTACATGCATTACTGTGTGGCCTACAGTGATTTTTGCCATGATTTTCAGACAATAGCTTATATTACCAACTTGTTCTAAAATGATACATTGCAACTGGATTTGAATGAATTTTAAAACTGAGATTTCTTATTAAATCAACCTTACCAAAACCCGAGACTTTATAGGAATTGATCCAAATACTGCATTTACAAATATGTTCAATATTACTATCGTAATTATCTTTTATATACACATCTTTATATATATATATATATATATATATATATATATACAGACTACTGATATTTTAACACGGCCTTGGAACACATCTAAATGTTTTAAATGATCTAAATGTTCTAAATTATTTAAACACATCTAAATGTTCATAAACTACAAGAAAGAAAAAGAAATGCTATCTCTAGGTACAGGTAGCTTTTCTAGTTGCCTGCATACAAAAAATGCAGTTCTAAAAATAGTTAAACATTACAATTTTTTAATAGATAATAAAATAAAAGGAACAACACAATTTTTTGTGAGATTCAGTTAAATGTATTTCACAATTTTAATTTTACTAAGAATATAATTTAGATTGATTTATGTCAAGTTGATGTTCCTTTCCTTTTAGACATTTGTGTATAAAGGTGTCTCTCATAATCAGTCTTTACTTGCTTTCACTGTCCTATTAATTAATACAAGGTAAAGTCGATGGCTTCACAGCTGTAGTCCTGCATTATAAATGCATTAAAGAAGAACAAACAAGAAAAAAAAACCCTCAAACCCAAACAACATGACTGAATGAATATAGGATATTGATTATCACATAATCTATTTTTCGTTAGCATTTCATTTGATAGGGCCAGATCCTAAGTCTTGTGAAATTTTTTAGAATACAGAAGTTCCAGTTTATAGCATCTTAACCTTAGTCATTTAACTAAATATTTAGTGTAGTCAAGCACCCCGTAGAAAGATCTCTCTTAACGTTACCTCTGGATGAATTAAAGACTTCAGTAAAGAAAGTGAAAATTGTGGAGAAAAGTAAACACTTCCACGGGGTTTAAAGTTTTAAACCACATCAAGTATATTTTATAATTTTGTTCCACAACAACTCGGAAATTTTTATAGCCTCAGTTTTCTAAGATTTCTGTACTAATATTCAAAGGTAATATGCATACAAAAGCATAATAAGGTGGTGGTGGTGGTTCTTTCACTTTCTGTATCTCATTGTTTTCTTCAGATACTTTAAGCTGTTCATAACAATTTTCTCTCTACAAATCTGCTCATCTTAATCTGAATGCAATTGCTGTTCACTTTCTGTTTAAAACAATTATGGTAAGAAAAAAAATTTAAGGGCACATGTTAAGAATACAAATTTCTATTCAAAGAAGCTTGGAAATCTGCACAGAGGTGGGTTGTGTAGGCTGGAGGTAGAACTCCTGCCTTTATTTTCCTCAAGTACTTCACATAATTGCTCTGAATAGATAGAAAAATGAACCCAATATTGTAGAGTCCAGGGTCTACAGTAGTTTTTATTTAAGTAATATAAACATTATATTGTGACAATGGGTATAATAATGGAAACTCTTGAGTTACAGTCAGTGTCTACAGTCTTCAAAATCCACAAGAGAACATAGATGCAAATTGTATCCAAGAACCACGATATTTGAGTCTTACACAACCAGGAAAATTTACAATGGAGGATGAACCAAGTGAGATATAACATTTGAGAAATGTAGGCAGGCATCATGACTTAGCAAGTAGCATAAGGCAATACTGATACCTAAAATATTTGACAAGTTTTTTATCTTTTCTTGAAAATGAATTTATAATAGATACAGATTAATACAAGTCCAAAAGAACAGATACATGGCCCATTAATGACATATTCACCTTCGTATAGGTCCTAGCACTTAAACTGCACTGATGCATATATCTTGATGAAATGATACAGCTTGCAACCCTTGCAGTACAAAGGCCGTTACAGCTTAACAGCTTTTAGATATTTCAGGAAGGCATAATCATGACTAGACAAGCCAAGTCCACTTGTTATCAGCAGAGATATTATGAGGGCACACTTCTTTATGGCTAATAAGAACAACAGCAGTCTAAGCTCTAAAGAGTTCCCAGATAGACAAATACTGACTATAGTTTTAAAGCAGTCAAAGCATATACCTTGAGAATGGATGTGTACAGAAAGGGATGATTTACTATAAATTTCCCATGATGCAGATGTTACAAAAGGTGACAGCATGTATGCACATGCCATGTAGGAACCAGTTGTCTTGTTTTGTATTGTTTGTCTGTGAGGTAAAATTCAATACATATATCCTGAATGTTATCAGCTGAAGGAAAAGTGGGAGAGGAAGGAAAGAAGGGAAGTAGGAAGAGAAAGGAGGGGCGAAGGAAGAAGGAAGGAAATTGAAAGAGAAAGGAAAAGGAAGGAGAGAAGGAGAGAAGGAGAGAAGGAAGAAAGGAAGAAAGGGAGGGAGGGAGGGAGGGAGGGAGGGAGGGAGGGAGGGAGGGAGGGAGGGAGGGAGGGAGGGAGGGAGGGAGAGATTACTGAATTTCTCAGAGGCCTCACTAGGGCATCCAAGCTGACTGCAAGCTAACAGTACCCATCTGCTTATTAGAACGTTTTGTTCATTTTGTCATGCTGCAACATCTCAAGATTTGTATAATGCGGTACCTTTTGCAATTCTTAATGCTCCTGGGAAGAAGTTGTGTTCCTGAAAAACCCACAGTCCCAGGCAGATGAGTGTAGAACATGTAACATGTGGTGATGATCGCAGTATCTTAGATTCATTAAATATGGCTTCACAGAATTATGCATCTGATTAGTTATTTTCCCATCTTTATATTTCACTTGTGAATTACTCTGTAGCAAGTGCATTCAAGTGTGAAAACCTGTCTTTTTTATGAAAAGGATAAAATAGATTTAATATACCTAATATGGTCAGGCACATTTACTATTTTGTGCTTTAAATCATCTAAAAATCTCATACCATTTTTCTTCTGTCTTCTTTTGCTTCCTGATAGTGCAGTTATCGTTTTCTTTTTTAACTTAGAAAATGAATCAGCTATACTGAAAGAGATATTTCATTTGACACTGATGATGTGCTTTAGATGATGATGTAGACTAAACTACATATTTAAATGATATTTCTCAACAACTGATTGTAAATAGTTTTATTAATGTGATTTAAAAGAGGTGCATGTTGATAAAGGACTTAGTATATAAAATATTACCATGAGTCCTCAAAAGCAAGAAGTGGAAGAATATGGTTAGTATCTCAATACTCTTGATGACTATACAAATAATACTGATTAAAATGGTCTTCTGGAAAACAGATCTTCTTGAAGAAACTTTACATTATGTTTATGTACTAAATTTAGACATTGGAAAATAGCAGAATCTCTAAAGTGCTAAAATACTGCTGTAGTTTGAGCCCAGAGGGCAACAGAGGACCATGTAGCCGCTTGCTCACTCCTTTCCCCTCACGGATGGGGAGGACAAATTGAGACAAGGACAGGTAGTAATGACTTCCCCATTATGTTCATGGGCAAAAAAGACTCATTAGGGAAAGAAAAGAACAACAATTTATTTCAACCACCACCACCAACACCACTTAATTTCCCAATCAGAGTAGGACAGTGAGAAATACAGCCACATATTAGAAACATCTTCCCCCCTCCCCTTCTTCTAGGGCTCAGCTTTGCTCCTGATTTCTCTGTCTCTTCTCTCCATTGGCACAGGGGGCCAGGACATGGTGGTTGTGGGCAATTCATTATCTGTTGGTTTTGCCACTCCTTCCTCAGGGGTAGAACACCTCACACTCTTCCTCTGTTCCAGCATGGGGTCTGTCTCACACGAGACAGTCCACCATGAACTTCCTCCAATGTGAGTCCTTCCCATAGGTTGCAGCTCTTCACACACTGCTCCAGCATGGGCCCCTTCCACGTGTTGCAGTCCTCTCAGCAATAGACTGCTCCAGTGTGGTCTTCCCTCAGAGTTCCGGCCTTCTTTGGCACAGGCACCTGCTCCGGCGTGGGGTCCTCCACGGGCTGCAGGTGGGCATCTGCTCCATCAGTGACCTCCATGGGCTGCAGGGGCACAGCCTGACTTCTCACCACGGGCTGCAGGGGAAACTCTGCATCCGTGCACCTCCCCTGCTCCTCCTCTTTCTTCCCTGACCTTGGTGTTTGCAGAGGTGTTTCCCTCACAACTCCTCCTTCTCTCAGGGTCCCTTTCTTAAATATATTATCACAGAGGCAGTCACTGTCACTAACTGGCTCAGCCTTGGCCAGGAGTGGGTCTGAGTTAGATCTGGGGGATCTTTAAGAAGCTTCTTAAAGGGACTACCTCTGTAGCCCACCCCACTACCAAAGCCCCACCATACATATACAAATCCAACACAAATATATAGCGGTATGTAAAAAGTACAAACAAAACATTGACATTTCAGATATAGGTGTTAATCACTAACTTGCATTACTATTGTTCTTTACCTATCAGTATCATTTTCCATGTATGATAAAAACCATGAAATTAACATTTGTAGACCTTTTAAAACTATCAGAGTGTGAATATTGATGCTGCAGGTGATGAAACTACAGATTTTACTATAGAAAAATACAATCTCATACAACTAGGAGAAAAGAAACCACCATCTTTACAAAGAGCTTTTATACTTCCAAGAGAAGGTACTGTTACTTGATGCCATCATCATTTTAAAAGATGCAAAATTATCACAGAAAACAGAAGGCAAGATATCAAAAAGTAATCTAGAACTCATCGCTTTCCTTCAGGACGTTTAGCTATATTTATCATCATAAGAGGTGTCTGTTGAAAGCTGTTGGCAGCGGGGCCGCAGGGCGGCTCTGAGGCGCGGGCGGGGCCGCCCCGTGCCGGACACAGCCGGTTCCAGCCGGCTCCATCCCGCCCATGGCACAGGGGGCCTCGGGGAAACGTGTGTAAGGAGGGGCAGAAAATGCTGCACTGATAAAGTGAGGAGTAAGGGGTGGGGGGAAAGAGTGAGAAACAATCCTGTGAGTGCCAAGGTCAGAGAAGGAGGAGGGGAGAAGGTGCTCCAGGAGCTGGGGCAGAGATTCCCCTGCAGTTCATGAAGTCAGCACAGTGGAGCAGGTATTTCCCTGCAGGGTGTATAGAAGGCTGGAGTGGAGTGAAGTTGGGCCTGGGAGAGGTGGGAGGAAAGATATAGTTTTAATGTCTGCCTTTATTTCTCATTGACTAAATCTATTTTAATTACCAATAAATTAAATTCATTTTCCTGGAGTTGAGTTTGGTTTTCCCACAGCAATACTTGGTAAGCAACCTGCCTGTCCTTATCTCAATCATAAGCTCTCATTCCTGTTGTTCTTCCTATTTTCTGTCCTTGTCCTGTTGAGGAGGGGCAGTGAGCAAGAAACGGGGTGGGCATTTGCCCTTAGCCAAGGTTAAACCACTACAGTCATTCTTGTCAATGTTTTTCTCACATTCTTAAAGACCCCAAGCCATTCCTTTCTATCTGTATCATTAGAAGTTTTCTTAACAACTGATTTAAATCTTTTTTGCAAAGTTACATTTAGTGGTACGACTTTGAGCATAGCAAACAGAACTGTATTCCCTATTTTCAACAGTCTTTGATGTACCTGAAGATGGTTATAGCTCTATTCAGCTTTATCACCCTTAGTCTAGACTACCCCAAATATATTAATCTCTTTGCAACTTTCTAGGTGCTTTGTTCCAGACTTTTTCTGGGGGTTGATAGTAAAGTGACTCATCTATAATTCTTTGTTTTCTCTTTTGTTTACTTTCTGAAGTTAGGCACTACACTTAAATCTATTATTTCAGTGAAATGAGTTTGTATGCTAGGCAGGGACCTGAAGACAGTTACATGTTTTTTGCAAAAATGTGTGTTTGCCACAGTGTAGTAGAACCTACTTACTTAAACATTATTCCTAATTAAAACCCAAAACCAATCAAGCAAAAAACACTTCATATTTTTCTTTCTTCTGTCAGGAATGAAGATATGAAAGATAAACAGAAAGGCTAACTCCAAATAGAAAATATTTGCCTTCTAATAACCCAAGGAGTTGTAAGGTTGCACTGTGAAGACAACAATACTCAGAAGGGCACTTAGTATAGGTATATTAATATTTCTGGTATACTGAAAAAAATGCAATGACAGATGAAAAAATCCCCAGATGCTTGTACTTCTTTTGAGGAAGTTAGAATTAACTGCATAATTCTGAGTCTTCTTAACTCAAATATTGTATCTAGCTTAAATAGAGAGTCATTAAATATGGGTAACCAGACCAATCAAACAGAGTCTGAAAATCTTCAGACCAAATACTAAATAAAATTTACTTTAATGACAATAGAACAATACTTAGATATGTAGCAATAGATTGTAGGGTACCAGAGTGATCAGCTCTGCATATGCAATTCTGAAGCATGGCATCTGCAGAATCAGTTCTTTTTTGTGTAGTCTTGTGTACACTATAAAGGCACTTCAAGCCATGTTATGAATTATGAGAAGCTTCATTAGTTTGTTACACAATTTTATATCAATCATATGTGTGCGCTTGTCCTGGTCCAGCTAGGATAGGGTTAAGTTTCCCCAGCAGAGAGGGGGAAGGGATCTCCAGCCAGGTTATTCATAGCATGCTGACGTCAGGTCTGGACACGGGAGCGTGGGAACTTTTTCCTTTGTGGCTTTGGTCACGGGGAGCACGGGGCTGTCTGTAACCATTGCGGTATTTCTCTGTATATATTTTGTCTTGTTCACTGTTATTACTGTTTATTGTTGTTATCATTGCTACTGTTGTTGTTCAGATTGTTTATCACACTGTTGTATTAAATTTCTTCTTATTTCATCCGGGGTTTGTGCCCTACTTGTGTCCGAGGGTGGGGGAGGGACAACGGCAACATGGTCTCGGTCCCAGCAGGGCTTAGACCAACACAGCACTGCACTTCAGTCTTCTATATGTTTCTGTACATTCAAAGCCTGTGCTTTGAACTCTCAGGGACGCCTGTGACAGTCTTGTGATTATTCACATTTACATACCTGTCTAGTCTGCAGTAGTTCACAGTGCACAACACTGATGTTTAAAAGCACATCACTGTATATATCTCACATTCTTAACTAATTCTTAATATATAACTACAGCAATTTTTGTTACAGTTTTAAATGTTGTTCATTTCAGATTATAGCGCCATCATAATATGAAGTCAGTGGAGACAGTGGAGACATACATTTTGACCTTACTTTTGATCTTCCCTGGAATTGTCTGTTTCTCCACTGACAACAAGGCTATCTACAGAAACCAAGCTAATAACTTGCATGTCTGTTAAATGCATAAAATCTGATGGAGAAATTTTGTGGGGTTTACTTTATTAGCAAAGAAAAAGGGGATGAGTCAAACAATATGAACAAATAAAGAAACAGGGAATGAGAAAATATTTGGATATTAATTTTAGTTAATTGTTAATTTTATTTAATTGTTTCAACATCTGCTAGATAGATAATGAAAGGGAATAGCATCAATAGTATTCATTTATGAAGTAGCCAGTTCTGTAAAGTATTTTGTAAGGGAAAGGTACATGCTGCTTCTCTTACAGCTGCAAAGCACACTGCTGAAATAATTTTTATTTAATAAAATATATATGAAGTATGGCAAGCAGTAGAAAGCAGCAAAACCGTTTCCACTTTCTTCCGTAGGACCAGGAGAAAGAAAAGATTTTATTTCTTTAATAGCCCTGTACAGCTATGTTATCCAGAGCAATGCTCAGTTTTGTAAATATAATCACTGGAGAACTAGAAGGATTTAGAACCAAGAGTTTATAATAACTTTTTGTATAACTTAAGAAGAGAGGGTGACACCACAAAAGAGAACATAGTGGACAAATGGTAAAAAAAAGAAAAAGCAGAAAAAGGAGTTTGTTTCTATAAAACTGAGTTGATTGTGAGACTTCATGGAAGATAGGCTCAGAAGATGGGATCAGTTGAGTGAAAAGGAATGAGGAATCAGAAAGACATTTTAAATGTAATAATTAGTATTTAAATAAAAAACTAACTGAAAACAAAAGATTTTTAAAAAATGAAAAATATGAGGAATGGAAGTGGTTGAAATAAAAACAGAGCCATGCTTTGAAAAAAGCCAAAAGTGAGTGTGAGAAATACCAGTTATGCCTGGGAGTGTAGGGTAGCCAATGAGGCTGATGAATGAGAGGTAGCTCAAATGTGACATTTTTTGTTAACCATAAACCACAGCAAATACCAAGAACAATGCTGGGCCTGAAATGGGAGACATGCCAAAGGCTCCATTAAGTCCACAAAATATATCACTATTCATGTTTATGGAAGTGATTGGAAACTGAGGTGATGGATGATTAGACAGATAGGTAGATAATACAAGAGAGATTGCTCATGGTTTGGCTGTCATTACTCATATTTAACAATCACAGTTGGATTGGTGAAGACAAAGCATACATTGCAATATACTGGGTTAATATTGATGAAAACATAGAGATGTCATATTTCTTTTTAGTTCTGCCTGTGCTGCCATTTCACTTACAGAGTTATAAATTACACTTACTGAGGAAAAAAAAAAACCACAACAAACAAACACAAAGTGATATGAAAACCTAAGTATAGAGAGCATACTGAAGTCTCACAAACTCTGACAAAGCAAATATTAAAAATAATAGTAATTCTAGAAAGAGGACAAATACTGTAGGAAATAATAAAAGTGACACAGTCACTAGAGATACTGCCAATCTGAGCAGCAGACTTTAAAATTCTCAACATTAAGCAAGTAACAAATTTTTAAAAGAAAAGTAATTTGAAATCAAATCCATGGTTTATGAGCAAAAATAAAAGGCAGATGTTACTATTTCACACTGGTGTGATAATAATGGCTTATGAAATCCATACAGAGGAGGGAAAAAAGAAAAAGAATAAGACAGAATGCCGTGAAATTGAAAAGACAGAAAATATTGTTTCTTCCTCTTTTTTTTTTTTTTTAGTACAGTACCTTCCATTAATTCTGTAAGTCCAGTCATTGTACTAAGGATTGTGGAAGCAAAAATACCTCTTCTCCAAAAACTTTATGATGAAATAACTTAGTTGAATTCTAGAAAGCTGTGGCTGAAGCTCCAGAATCACTCAGGACATTATAGGAGACAAGAATATGTCTCAGGTGCCATACATAAATCCCTACTGATTTACTGGATAAGTGTAACCACAGTGGAATTCTGTATGCATAAATGACTTAGCATAGTACGTATCACATTGATGTATCCCAGTATAATACACAGGACATATCAACAGTAAGTGACTGATTAACCAAAATCAGATTTCACGAAAAGGGATGTTTTTTGATAGCACCTACAACAACAAAAAACGAATGAACAATAATAGAAATCATATTACCTGACTGCTTATCTGTTTATAAAAATGAGTGTTACTATGATGAACTATTTTATATCCACAGTGATTTTTCTGCAGCTTCTCATAGGATAATATATAATGTTCACCTTGTTTAATATTACAGACATCTGGTGAAGAAGCTATATCAGTCCAATAATATATTCAACTATAAATATTCAAAAGCATCATGGTTTGTAAATCAGACAACCAGATAGAAAGGTGATTACACTTAGAAATGCAAACCTACAAAGACTGGCTATTAGGGAAGTGAGGTGTGCAAATATGCATGAGAGATGACCAGCAGTGACTTAACAACAACCCGTTAATGACTTGAATACAGAAGGTAAAGCAATGGTAATGAAAATTCTAGTTAGGATGCTCTATCAATAAAAAGGAGAATTAGAAAGGTTTTACAGATTTGAGTGACCTGGAAGACTGGAGTAATAAAAGTATTAAACGTTATATTTTTAAGGAGTTAAAAAAAATAAATCTGTTAAAGCCATAAACTCATTAATAAATGGAGAAGAAAACCTGTGTATTTTGACTGATCTCAAAGAAACCCACACAGAGCTACATGTACAGTACCATCATGAAAAAGGCAATTGCAATCTTGTGACATTGTTTATTCAAAGTATTTTCAACTAAAATATGGAGGTATTCACACCTTTACAAAGTACAGTAATGAAGTAAAAATCTCAGTTGACATATATTCTGTAAAGTTCTGCTTATCCTCATGCAAGAAAAATGAAATTGGACAAGTAGAGCACAAAGGAGTGAAGACAAGACTATATGATTTGTTTTTTAATTTATTTTTTTTTTTTTTTTTTTTTTAGTCCAGCAAAATACAGCACAAGCAGAAATATATTTTGTTTTCTAAGTGGAGTTTGAAAGACTTATGCTGCTGTGAATGTCCTGTAGAACCAAAAATCTAGCTTGTGAAACAAGCAACTTGACTAACTGTGAAATGAATCACAGAATGGTTTAGGTTGAAAGTCACCTCTGGAGGTCATCAGATTCAAATCCCCTGTTCAGTCAGGGACACCTAGACCAGTTTCCCACAACCATGTCCATCTGTCTTCTGAATATCTCCAAGAACGGAGACTCCACAACCTCTCTGGGCAACTTGTGCCTGTGCTGTTACCTTCACAGTGAAAAGGTTTTTCCCAATGGTCAGATGGCACCTCCTGCATTTCGTTTTGTGCCCATTGCCTCTGGTCCTGTCACTGGGCACAGTGGATAGCTCTGTCTTATTTACACCTTCCCTTCAGGTATTTACATTGATGAGATCCCCCCTGAGCCTTCTCTAAGCTCAGCTTTCTCAGTCTTTCCTCATAGCAGAGATGCTTCAGTGTGTTAATCAGATTAGTGGCCCTTTGCTGGACTCTCTCCAGTATGTTCATGTCTCTCTTTTACAGGGGATCCCTGAACTGGAAACAGTACTACAGATGTGGCCTCAGTACAGTGCTGAGTAGAAGGGAAGGATCACTTCCCTTAACCTGCTGGCAACACTCCTCTGAACATAGCACAGGATAACATTAGCCTTTGTGGCAAAAGGAACATTGCTGGTGCATGGTTAACTTGATGTCCACTAGGACCCCCATGTTCTCCTCTGGAAAGCTGCTTTCCAGTTAGTCAGCCTCCAGCATGTACTGGTGCTTGGGGTTATTCCTTCCCAGGTGCAGGACTTGGCACTTCCCTTTGTTGAACTTCATGAGGTTAATGTCAGTCCATTTCTCAAGCCTGTCAAAGTCCCTCTGTGTGGTAGCACAACCCCCTGGTGTATCAGCCACTCCTCCCATTTTCATGTCTTCTGCAAACTTGCTGAGGGTACACTCTGCTCCACCAGTCAGATCATTAATGAAGGTGTTAAACAGGACTGGACCCACAACTGTTTACCCTTGGGGTACACTGTTGATTACTAGCCTACAAGTAGAAATCATGCCATGGATCATATCACTCTAGGCTTGGCCATTCATCTAGTTTTCAGTTCACCTCACTATCTGCTCATCCTGTCCACAATTCAACAGATTTTTCATGAGGATCTTGTGGAACATCATGCCAAAAGACTTGCTAATGTCAAGGTAGACAATATACACTGCTCTCCCCTCATCTACCAAGCTAGTCATTACATTGTAGAAGGTTATCAGCTTGATCAAGCATGACTTCACTTTTGTGAATCCATGCTGAGTACTCTTGATCAGCTCCTTGTCCTTTATGTGCCTGGAAATGATTTCTAGGATTAGCTGCTCCATCACCTTCATATGGATTGAGGTGAGCTGATCAGACTATAGTTCCCCAGGTCTTCCTTCTTACACTTCTTGAAGGTAGGAGTGACATTTTCTTTCCTCCAGCCTTCAGGCACCTCCCACAATTGTCATCATCCTTCAAAGATTATTGAGAGTGGCCTCAAAATGGCTGCCAGCTCCCAACACTTATGGATGCAACTAATCAGGAACCATGAGCTTTTCTTTGTTCAGTTTGCTAAAGTATTCCCTTACTTGATCCTCTTCCAACCTTGCTCCTTAATTTTGCCCTGGCTTCTGGAACCTGGGATACCTGAAAGATGTTCTTAGTAAACTGAGGAAAAGAGAACATTCAGTACCTCAAACTTCCATGTCCAGTGTCACCACATCCCCTGCCCCATTCATCAGTGGTCCCCCATTTTCCCTACTCTTCTTTTTCTCACCTATGTACTCATAAAAGCCCTTTTTGTTGCCTTTGACGTTCCTGGCCAGGTTCAATTACATTTGGGCCTTGGTTTTCCTAACTGTGTTTCTGTGTGCTTAGAGAGTGTCCCTGTATTCCTCCCAGGTTACCTGTCCCTGCTTCCACCCTCTGTATCCTTTCTTTTTATGCTTGAGTTTTTCCAGGACCTCCTTGTTCATCCATGCAGGCCTGCTGAATTTTTGCCTGACTTCCTGTTGATTGGGATAACCACTCCTGAATGTGGAAGGGGTGATGCTTGAATACTAATGAGCTTTCCTGGGCCTCTCTTCCCTCCTTATCCCATGTGTCTCTTCCAAGCAGATCCTTGAATAGTCCAGAGTCTGCCCTCCTCACGTCCAGTGTTTTGGTCTTGCTTTTCTCCCTCCTCTCTCATCTCAGATCCTGAACTACATAATATCATGATCCCTGCAGCCAAGCCTGCTTTCAGCCTTCAAATGCTGAATGAGCCTATCCTTGTTTGTGTGTATGAGGTCCACCAGAACACATCTCCTCACTAACCCCTCTGTGACTTGGGACAGGAAGTTGTCATTAATGCTCACCAAGATTCTCTTTGATTGCTTAAGCCTGTTACGTTGTTCATCCAGCAGATATCAGGCTGGTTGAATTTGTCCATGAGGACAAGGTCCTGTGAATGTGGGACTGCTTCTAGATGTCTGGAGAAGACACTATCCACTTGTTCTTTCTCGTCAGACAGACTATAGCAGACACACACTAGAGGCACCCATACCGCTCTGTTCTTTTATCCTCACCTGTAAGCTCTCACTCAGTTCATCATCTATGGTGGACCTACATGCATTCCACTTGTTTTCTCACCTAGAGAGCAACTCGTCATCCTTGTCTTCTCTGTCCTTCCTAAAGAGCCTGTATTCCTCCATTGAAGCGCTCGTTATATGAGCCATCCCGCCAAGTCTCTGTGATGCCAACAAGATCACAGTCCTACAACAGCATGCAGATCTCCAATTCCTCACGTCATTCCCCATGCTGTGTGCATTTGTGCACAGGTACTTCAGAGAAACACTCCAGCGTGCTGATTTTCCAAAAAGGATCTGTTGTGTTTTTTTACATAGTAATGCTTTTCCTTGGTTTCATGCAAATGCTGGAGGGGATCATGCTTAAACCATGTTTCATTGGTTTTGTGTTCCCTTTCATTCACATCACTTCAGGCACTTGTCAACCCTGTCCATTACTCCCTCACAAGGCTGCTGTTAACTCTATCCCTCCCTCATTTGTTTCTAGCTCAAAGCTCTCCTTACCAAGCCAATCATCCTACTGGCAATAATACCTTTGCCCTGCCTATTCAAATGGATCCCATCTCTCTCAAAATGTATCTTGTTCATCGTTATAAAAGTGAATATGCAACATAGTGCTTCAAGAGGGCATGAGAATCTGCAGTTCAAGAAGTCCTTTTGGTTCATGTATTCCTGTGAAGCAACTCTAACCTGTATTTATCAACAGAAGAGTGCTAATTACCCACACTTGTGGCAACTAAACAACTAGAAAAGAGCTACTCATTCTGGCTTGATATTTTATTTGGTTTAGGATCTCCAATGCAAATTTGTGCCACCAAGTAGCATTATATTTTCAGTATAATGTGCTCCTGTTAATACCATGTAATATTACCAATTCAGCTCACTCAATAACATTCTCATATGAGTCCTCAATGAATACTAATTGGAAAAAGGAAGTCTGAAAGGGCAGTTAAAATGGAGAGAAAGAAATACTGAAATAGGAGACTAAATTATACAACTAAAGAAAACTGTACTAAGCTATGCTGTAGAAGAAACCAAGAATTATCTAAGAACTTGTTGATGTTGTAGAATAAACTAAGGATTATTTAAAAGTTCCTTAAGGATTAGTTGAGTGTTCCTTAATATATATTAAATAAGCCCAAAATAAATAAAGATATTTAGTTAAAATATAAAAGAAATTAATTAATAATAACAGAAGGTTAACATGTTGATCTAGTTGCTACAGTAACCATAAGAATTAAAAGTCAGTGGTGTCACTGCTGACTTGTACACAGTAATAAAATAAATTAGTATTTCTGGCAGGAAAGACTCTGTATCATATCCATAACTAACCTTGTAATGAGGTTAGTTATCTCTTTAAAAGCTTTCACACCAAACTACCTATTGTCTACTGTAAGCCGTAGAAAATAACATTAACAGCAGCACAGATGATAACTAGGTAAATATTTTCTTAATGACAACATGTATTTTTTCACTTGGCTTCATCCCCACAAATTAATTTTGTGCTGGCTTTCTTCACATAGTAGGTCAGACTTACAAAACCAACTTTAAATCACATCATCAGCATCCACATGGAAATGGTAGTAGTTATATTCGTTTAGCTTATTTGATTGCAGCATATATATTACTAGGCTTTTCCAGAAGGACTACAAAAATATATCTTTAAAATAAAAAAAGGGCCAGTCCTCAGACACTTTCTTGAACAAAAATTAGATAGCTTGGTCTACATTTCACCACCACAACTCCTCAAAATTTTACTCATTCTAAATAAAATTAGTTTTCTTTTATTTTTTTCCCCCCTCAAATCTCTGTATCTCTACAGTGCTGGACTTCCATCAGAATATACTAAATCTCAAACTGTTTCCTGTGTTTCTTTAGACAGATAGGCTTTCACGAATGTTTTTACACAGCCACTACTAATTCAATATGGGAAGATTCAGTTTTGTGGCTTCTTCATGAAGAATTGCTTTCATTTTTGTAGCCATTGCAATTTGTATTCATAGTAATTTATGGTACTATTTTGTAGCCAATTAGTATGACAAAATGCCATAAGAATATTTTGTACTCTTTAATGCAGTCACTTTGAATGGTGTCTTTGTCCATATGGTTTGAATTAGTTTTTGCTTGAAGGCCTTGGCAATATCAATATAAGTTCTCTGACTCAGCATATTGCCCTTGGCCTTTAGCTTTCCATACTGTGATTGTACTGCTGCCACTCCACTACAGATTTATCTTGAGCATGTCCACGCAATGTTTCATCAGCCTTCTTTTCAGCCATTTTTGTATATATTATCTGGCCAGTGAAAATAGGTTTGAGAAATCTATTATCTGACATACAGGTGCCTGGGCCAGTGTATTTGTGCTTTAAGAAGCATACAGTTGTGCTGCTGATCTCAATATTCAAAACTGTATTCTGTCACCTCATATCAGCAAAATCATTCATACAGACTCATGTGGAAAACATCAAGATGCTTACTCTGATGACTGCAAGTTTCTTAACTTCCACACATTACATAAAACTAGTTTGTAAAAATGAATAGAACACACTTTCATTCAAAATATGTTGGTGGTTTGTTGTTTTTTTTAATACAGAAATGAATCTTTAATGTACTAAAACAGAACTTGAATTAATCTGTATTGTCATCCATGTATATTTTATCAGTTATACTGTCAGTCGAGCTAAATTCTCCCACAGATTTTTTAGTTATTCAGTGGCAATGCACAGATCTAACTGACTTTTCAGCATCTTCTAGCTTTTCAGTGTTGCGAAGCTGGATGAGTACCTTAATTTCCTTTATGTTGATGTGCAGGCTTAATTGCTTGTTCTTGTGATCAAAGGAGTTGATGATATATGGCATGCATCCTAATAGGTGCATAATTATTGTCAAAGAACAGCCTACAGTACAGCAATTATATACATTTTGGTTTAGCACAAAATCTCTCTCCTGTATATGCTGACAAATACAGATTCCTTTACAGCAACTAAGTACAACCTACATATTGTACTATAGAACAAGCTATTGCACTGTAACCTTTTTATCACTGAAGGACCTGTACCCTCCTCTATTATGAAATAAAAGAAATATATTTAAAAAGGTGTATGAATAATGAATTTTTCCCCAAAGCCTTCAGAGAACTTGGTAGATGTTAGTACTGAAAGTTTTGGACTGACTACATAATGTTTTTGTTAAATTTTCCTTGTACAAATCATATCAGCTCTATCAGTGTCATGGTTTAACCATGTGGGTGCTGAAACACCACACAGCTGCTCGCTTGCTCTCCACCAGAGAGATGGGGGACAGAATTGGAAGGTTAAAAGTGAGAAAACTCATGGGTTGAGATTAAAGACAGTCTACTAGGTAAAGCTAAAGCTGTCCACACAAGCAAAGCAAAACAAGGAATTCATTCACCACTCCCCATCAGCAGGAGGTGTTCAGCCATCTCTAGGACAGTAGGGCTACATCATACCTAACTGTTACTTGGGAAGACAAACACCCAAATTCTGAATGTTCCCCCTTCTTCCTAGTTCTCCCAGATTTCTATTGAGTATGACATTATATGGTATGGAACATCCTTTTGGTCCATAGGGGTCAGCTGTCCCAGCTGTGTCCCCTCCCAACTCCTTGTGCACCCCCAGCCCACCCGCCGGTGGGGTGGTGTGACAAGCAGCAAAGGCCTTGAGTCTATGTAAGCACTGCTCAGCAATAACTAAAATATCTCTGTGTTATTATCAACACTGTTTTCATCACAAATCCAAAACACATCTCTGTGCCAACTACTATGACAAAAATTAAATCTATCCAAGTCAAAATCAGTACAATCAGAATCAGTAAAATCAGAACTGAATGGATTTACTAGAAGTTTATTATCATCAGCACTGTCAACCATAATTCTTAGAATAATTTTTCAGTGAGGGAATCAATATGGTCGTTATCATGCCTGAGAAGTCATGTTTCTCTTTGTAGAGATGAACATTACTTTTTATGTGAAAAGATCTTCCTTATATGAATTTTGTCAAAAGCACAGTCTTTCTGACTCACTACCAACTCCTGTATTTCTATATTTTGGTCGGAATACCATAAGTTTCCATTGAATGACCCTATTGCAGCTCTTCAGTATATTAAAGCATATCTCAAAGGTAGTCCTGATGCTATCTGCTTCTTGATGGGTAGCTTAAGTTTCATTTAGCATTTTGTCAGAAATGATAGATGAATAATTTAATGGTGTTGAATTGTTCACTTTGCACCAGTGATTCAGGATTTCTCTTCCATCAGTTGACAGAATTTGATCATCTCCACTGAAATGTTGTGCAATAGCGCCATCATAGGGGCATATAAAATTTAAAGCCACTGTAGAGGTGTTTGATGTGATACCATTTGGCATTTTGTTGACATTTATACTTTTCTTCATTAACATTTTAAAACTTTCATTTATGGTAAGCGGCTTTCTTGTTTATCAGTTTTTACATTTTACTCAAGCTTTGTGCCATATTTATACTTTAACATTATTCTGATTAAGGTCTTTTAACGCCCACCCCCCTCAAAATACATCTCACATTTTCCTTTGACAAAGCAAAGAACCTCCCCTGAGGTAGTGCATGCTGCCTGACTCGCATCTTGACTGACAAAAATCAAAGAAATAATAACATTATATTTCATAACATAATATCATCCCAATATCATCTACACCATTCCTCTTCTCCAGTGCAGGATCAGTTATATCTGTAACATTCCTTCTAAGAAAAAATATTTTATTTTGTTAGGCTACCACAAGATAACTACCATATAAATCCTTGTCAGTGTCCCTCTTGTCTTTTTTTTAAGCACTTCCTATCACAAAGGCTCTTTTATGAGGAGGTGCCGATCTGTTATGACCCCAGGAAGAAAAGCACTCAGACTCTGTAAAGTCTCATGCTAAATGATCATTTAAATCTATCAGAGCTACCAAAATAAGAAAATGAAAATAGTATAGGTAAATTTATATGTCTATAGATTCTGAACAGTACTGAACAGTCCTTCAAGAAGTGTGCAGCATTCCATGCTGACCCTGTCCACTTAGGTCAATTATAGGAGTTTCTTAGAAGAGTCGTCTTGAAATCTTTCTTGTACTTGAAAATTGCCATCACATTATCCCTGAACCTTCTTTTTTTTTCTTTTTTAATTTAAGGTGAACTCAAGTTCATTCAAATTGTCTTTGTAAATCATATTCATTAAACCTTTGATACTTCTTGTTCTTTAAGTGGACTTTCTGTAATGACTAACTTTCTTTTTTCCACTGTTTTTTAAACTGAGACAGTAATCTAAGATAGAACCAGATTATGTTTTCTTCAACCATTTATAGAAAGCAATGTCAAATGTACTACTAAATTTAATATAAATGGCATTATAAGACTTGTTGTATTTCATAAACCTGGACTGGTTTGACAAGATTTGTAGCTTACAATTCTATGTTGTCTTTTATGTTTGTTATTATTTGCTATCTTTATCATCTTCCAAGTGCTTGGAAATAGTTTGATTATTTGACATTTTCCATTTGATCCTTTAAAAAGCTAAACATCATTAAGAATGACTTCTATTAATTTCTTCTTCTCTGCTCTTCTAAGTAATTGGATCTGAACCCTTTAATGCGTTACAATTGGTATTTAAATTGCAGTTGTCAGGCATCTTGTGACATATAGCACCCCATAGACTGATCATCTGGAAGCAAATATGTCAGTAATTCTGACATCTGCAAATTCTAAATTGCCTCACAGTGATGTAACTAGCAAATTGCTATGCCTAGACTATGTACGAATCTAGAATTTTTGCTTCTCAGCTTGTTGAAGTACCTTATTGATGATGACCACCTGAAACTCAGTAGGATACTATTTTTATTTTCTTCCCTAAAACTATGGCTGTCTAGGTCCTTTCTTTAAATAGGAAGTCAAGGGTTTCTCATTTCATCCCATCAATTTCATTACATTGTAAATATATACTTTTCTGACTTCCTAAGTTCTTTCATCATAGTAAGTGTATTGTCTCAATAGTAGCAAGATAACCAGTTGTCTCTTTGTAATACCAACAGCTGGCCTACCAGTTCCTTGGGTAGAGAACTCATTTGTCAGTAAACATGTACTGTTCTTTTTCTTCCTCCAGTTTGCCTAGCCCGACAGCTTCAAAGTCTTCCAGTTGAAATTTGCTGGCCAAGCGTTTCTAAATTCCAACTCTGACATCTGCATATCATTTTTTCTACATTATTTTTCTGTTTTTCTGCACTCTGTCACTTAATATAGCCAAGTGAAGTGCTAAGGCTTGGACAACCGGCCCAAGCCAGAGTTGAACTATAGATGAATCCTGTATATTTTATAACTGAAAGCCATTGTGCTAGTAGGTATTGTACTAAGTTATAACAACCCACCTATGCTGATGTAAGAAGTGCTGAAGCATTGAAATACTGAAGCCTGAACAACAGGCCCCAAGCCAAAGCTGCTAACTTAGTATGTAATCATTAGCAAAGTATGTAAGCTCTCTAGTGAAAGATGCAGCTTAGACAAAATATAATCAGCAGTGAGGAGAGAATGTATCCACCTTCCCTTGTTTAGCCTTGTTCAAGGCTGAGAACCCAAGTGTTTGGCCTTGTTAGAAACTCCCTTGGTTCCCCCCGCCGAGCCCTGGCCAGGCTTTGGGTGGAATCAAACAGGAGAATGAAAACAGAAATTTTCTGCTCAAAACAAAGGTGCCAGCTATCCTGGCTTGCTGATTTTGGGGTATATAAGGCTGGACCCGCTCACAGCGACTTTGGCAGCCTCACCTGTGGGTGGACGCCCCGCGTAGGATTTCCCCCTTGCCGGGACAGGCTCTGAAAACCCTCGCTGTAACCGGGGCTGCCCAGCCACTGCGGGGCTGGGTGATGGTGACGTGTGCGAGTGGTGAGGGATCTGTCTTAATCAGAAAGAAAAATGTTTTCTTTCTCATGTATTAATGATCTGATGCATTACCCTGTATTTTCCTGTTTGTTGCTTTGGGTGCACTATTCTGCCTTTCCTTACTGCATGCTTTCTGTATTACAGTTACATTATTTGGTTATCACCAGTAAAATACGCCTACTCTTTTCACTCTGCTGTCTGAGTTTAATTGGTATCCTTAATCAGCAAAACACCAAGAATAAAAGGAACAGCACAGTACTGCTTTAGAAAATATATTCAAATTATATGATAGTAGCGAGAAAAAATTACATAATCCCATTCCAATTGTATCTGTGGCTGTTAATTATCTATTGAAATAATTAAATAAGAGTGTGTAGTAAAGTGAAAATTCTCTGAATATGGTCAATTAGTATAATTTTCTCATGTTTGACAGTTTTGACAGTATAAATTACAGAAACCTCTACAAATCGGGGCGGGGGGGGGGGGGGGGCGCGAGGAGCACAAACCCATAAATCTGTCCCTCTGATTTGGTATTGGATTATCATCCCTCCGAGTTAGATACAAACTCTGGGTAGTATTTCTCTAAGTATGTATGGGTGGGTGGGTGGTACTGTGGCCAAGCTATTGTTTCTTGAGTATCGACACAGCACATTCCTTGGTCCAAGGTGTATGCTGTTTTTGTAGGAAAAGAGGAAGAATGAGAGATAAGCTCTGCAGAGTACGGCAAATCAGTCCTTGAGAGAAGGGGAAGAGCAGGAGGTGAATCTGCATAGTTATGTCAAATGTTCTTTGAGAAAAGTGGAAGAACGGGACCATGCAGCCTCCATCTTGCTTCACATTCCTCCTTGGTGCCATGGCAACACAAATCACTGGATCTCCATCCTGTCCTGTGCTTGTTCAGGGCACCACGTGTTAAGGAAATGTGTGTTTTGCAGATTTTTTGCTGGTTTACTTTTCCCACACTTCGAACACCCATCTCTGGAAACATTCCAGTTCAGGCTGAAGAGGGCTCTGAGCAACCTGATCTAGGTGAAGATGTCCCTGCTCGTTGCAAATGATTTGGAGTAGATGACCTTTAAAGGTTCCTTCCAACCCAAAACATTCTATGATTCTGTGACTCCAAATTAGAAACTATGACTAAATAAAAAAAGTAGAGGAGAAGACACTTCACAGATTACAGAAAATACTTTTTTATTTATACGGAAAATATTTCTGTTTATACCATAATTTTTTCAGCAGCAAGAAATTACTGGTTCACATTTTAATTGTGGTGCTCTAAAAGCATGAAACTCTTTTCTAAATACAATTATTTAGCCAGTACTTCATAGATGAGTATTCTCATCTAATTGTCGATTCCACATGTTTCACTGGATTGAATCCTACCTTTCTGAAGCATTTTGAAATTAATATTCCACAGCAAAAAGCTGTCCTCAACACATTCAATAATTTCTAATTATACACTCTCATTTGTATCAAACTCATTTTTCAGTGTGATCAACATGATTTTATGGATTCGTTTCAGTGATAATTTACAAAAAACTGAAAACCCTAAGTCAAACAGCATTCTGTAAATGAATACACATTTAGAGGTGCAATAAATATGTTTTGAACGGACTGAATTGCAGGTGCAAGATAACCACAGCTTTAGTGGGCAAAAGGGACAAATGGCTTAAGCTTATATTTAGTTTTATGTAAAAAAAGTAACCAAACCACATCTATTTCTGTATTTTTAAATGCATTTTTGTACTTTGTGATTGCTTTATTTACAACAAAACTTGATTTAACTATATCCATGTAGTAATCATTAAGTCTTTTAAAAACAATTAAGTTTCTCAGTACAGTGATCCCTTATGTTCACCAATAGTATTACATCACTGTAATTGTATTTCTATATAAAGATATTTTCTGAATATTTGTGTTTTAAAAAAGAAGACAAAATTTTGGAACCAAACTTACAAGCATTCTGTAGTGTGAAGGTAATATGGTTTTCTCCACGGTAAGTGGGTTTAGCTCAGCTTTTCTAAAATTAACTGTGATTGTTTATAACTGTTGCTTCCCATGGTGTGGAGTGAATTATTTCTGACCAACATGCAAGAACTCTCTAATCGTGTATATCTTGTTGAACTTTGGGTGGAATTTAGGGAGGACCCTAATTCTTATACCTTCACTGAATATGGATATAGTAACATTAGAATGTCAAAAAATAAATAAGCCGATGTCCTTGGTGTATGTTACTTCAATTAGTAGTAAATAAATGTCATTTAGCACTGTTATCTCAGTTACACCACTGAAGACAGACAGTGTGTACATCAAACTGGGGTAACCTGAGCCTATATATGACATCTGCATGTTATACAAATATAGAATGACAAAATTGTGATGCCTATAGAGTGTGGATGCCTTGATGATTAGGTGGCAGCTGTTTAGAGGGTATTTTATCACAGTTTTGGATAGAGAGAAAACTTAGTTGGCAAAGTCCTGCCACCCACATAGAAGCTTTCATGAGCTCTAGCCTGCAATGTCTGCTTCCTCTCCATATACACAAACTGAATTTTCCATTCTCAGACTTGTCACTTCTTTGAGTTGCCTAGGAAAGATCCGATCACTGCACCTTGAGGTGTTCCATTACTCTATGTTGATATAGAATGTAGGTGTGCACTC
Source organism: Athene noctua (assembly GCF_965140245.1). Taxonomy (NCBI): domain Eukaryota; kingdom Metazoa; phylum Chordata; class Aves; order Strigiformes; family Strigidae; genus Athene; species Athene noctua. Next base: position 31,815,826 of record NC_134037.1, on the reverse strand, counting down.
ATTTTATTTGCCCAAAAGAGTATCTATTTCACTGCAGGGTTAAAGAGCTTAATAAGTGTTCAGTACAAAAACCTACAGTTTCATAGTTTCTTATGGTTATTATTGGCCTTTAAAACCAGCAGGTACTCTCTAGTCAATTAAATTTGTAGAAGATCACTTAGCAGGCAATATTTTATCAACACATGACAACTAAAGATTACTTTGCTTATATCAGTAGTGGGGTTTTTTGCTATTGCTTTATATAAAGAAAACATAAGCAGAACTGTTCATGAAATCAGTTTTATTCAAAATACAGAAAGCCTTAATATACTGTGTTGAATTGTTGTACAATAAAGACGCTTGTGTGAATGCCTGTTAACACAAGAAATCATGCATGGAGTTCAGCCCCATAGAGAAATGCTGTGCTACGTGAGGAATAAAGGGGTTTTTTTAAATGATGGAAATCACCACAAACACAGAGAAGTTAGAAATGTAAAGCAAACTGTATACCTTTGCTGTTGAGATAGATTCATTCTAAATAATTTCCTTTTGTTCAACGGATATCCTTGCAGAAGGTAAACTTGTAGTAGTTTTATTCTGACAGTACACTGAGTGGATTGACCACTCTAGAGCCTGGAAAATAAAGTTCTATACATGTTTTATTGATTTAACATATATTGTACGCATGCAATTCTATGCAATAGGTTCAAATCCTTTTTTAAAGCTATATTAATGGGGAAAAAATACTGCTGTTGTTTTCCTACATTTGAACTTTTCTTGGTTTTATGAACTCACTCTAGAGAATAATTAATTTGCTGCTGGCATCTGTTATGTTTCTCTTAGTTAAGCTCTTAGTGCTTACTGGTCAACTTGTGGCAGTTTGTTCAAATGTAAGCCAGAGTGTACATGAGCAGTAATTTGAAACTCCTTTTGACACTAAGCATGGCTACAGGAGCATATCAATCTATATTCAAGAGAACTGCATTGCTTCTTCATCTCATTTTGTTACTATGACTTATTTCTTCCCTCTGGCTTTTCAGCTTTCTCCCAAGTTAATGGGTTCTCAACTCTGAGATACCTGATATCTTGTCTTGCCATTAATCACTCTGAAGTTAACAGATAGCACACCTTTCAGCACTATCCTGACTTTAACTTTGTCCACACAGTAATGAATCAAGGTCATGAAAATATAGGATAGTGCCATTTGAAAGCAAAGCCTCTTTTCTTTTTATATCAGACAGTCTTTTAAGAAAATCTTTTTACATTGTTTCAAAAGAACATCATCCTGATTGAAGTTTATGTGTTAAAAAAGCTAATTGCACATACAATTGGAGAAACCAGCATTTCCCTTTAAGTAAATTTGAATTAAAGCAATTCAATTTATTATTTCTAGAAATGTAAGGTGATAAAGAAGCATTGTGTAATTAAAGAATGTAATACATTCAGGTCTTTTACTATGCCACTTCAATTTAGAATTTTCACGTTTTGTCCATTACTATGTGGACAAATTATTAGACTGTACATTCACGATTATACATTTTATTTATATATAGCAGTTCAGGTCAGGAGCTCCTAATAAAGGTTTTTAAGTAGCTTGCAAATTACTTTTAAGGTTAATTTGGAATCCATCCTGGTGGTCTTGCCTGCAAAATAGGCAGAAAGTTCAATGCAGGGCAGAGAATTATTTTTGATTATTCAGTATACTTCCCTGAATAATTCTTCTAACTCTGAAAAAGCCATTAGCCCAAGAGATCTTTTATCACTCTTCAGGGAGAGGGAGTTGGACCCAGAGAGTTTTGATGTATTTTGAAGAGTTCAGCTCTTATTTTAATTTGACTCACAATAATTTATAAATATAGGCCAGTGTTTGGAGAATGCAAATTATTTTAAAATCTTCCAGCATACTGACTGTAAGAACATGAAAGCAACTATAGCTTATGTTCATTGAACCTAGAGCCCCATAACCAAAACATATAAAGGGTGTTCACATTAGAGGAAATGTTTCAAAATTTTATTTACCTAGTCAAAAACAGTCAAAAAATCACAATATATGTAATATTCATGAGTATAAGATTCTAATCACAATTATATTCCTCCAAATGCATAAATAGATTGTAACATTCTACATATTTAATTGATGGACTGCATCAGTAACTATAGCCCTTTTACAGCTTTGCTTAATGGAAAAGCTTAATGCTAAAATCAGCCTCTGTATAGAAATGCATGCACAGAACTCTTACAGATATAACAGATTTAGAGATTAAGACTTTGAAATTACATCTTCCATATGGTAATTAACTGTAACAGTAGTAGAAGTAAACATATATCATGACTCAAGATCAGAAGTACTTTCATAATTTTTGTAGGAATGTTCAAAATTTTTAATGATACTATGCAAGAATATAGGGCTCTACAGTCACAGGCCAGGTAGAAGAGAGAGGACTATAAATTAGTCAGGATTACTGACACCAGTATCATCATTTTAAAATAACAAAAATGAACAGTATGAAATATTGTCGTTCATCTACTTAAAAATGTAGGGGACAAAAAGAATCGTTGCTTGTCAGTCTCAGTTGCTACAAAAGAAGATTGCTTCTTCCCTATTGAACAACTGAGTAACTTTATGGGAGAAGCCTCCACACAGCAGTGTAGCAAACAGGCAAAAAATGTAGCAAGAAAAGAGATTAGAGTTTAAGCAGAAGAATACTGGAGGGAAGTAAAGATCAGACAGCCAGGAGTCAGTAGTATTGGAAAGAACTTCACAGGGACTAGGTTGACTGTGCACTTAGTCAAGAAACCAAGCCCAGAAACAAGATCTAATCTGCAGAGAAACCATGGAGGATGAAAAATCTATATATTAATTCCTTTTATTCTAGCCAGCTGGATCACTTTGAGTTCTTTTTGTTGAAAACACTAATTTTTCTATCTCATACTCTAAAAAGTCTGCTCCCCCCCCCTTTTTTTTCCTTTTTTTTTTTATTTTTTTATTTTTTTATTTTTTTATTTTTTTATTTTTTTATTTTAAAAACCTTTCAGGTGTTATTTAGGAAGTCACTGGAAAGAAAATATTCACCTCAAAGTGGTGGCTGACTTGGTGATCTGTTCTAGTTTATTTATATCCCAGTGAATAAAATAGAATTTAAATACATGCCTGTGTACTTTCCAAAAATTTTATTCCCTTTCTAAATATTCTACAGACAATTCTAAAAAATCCCAACTCATGAATATCTGCTTCAGTTTATCTCATAACTTAATCCACCGAGATGGCTTTCCATTTCTTTGAGGAAATCTGAAAAAAAAAAAGAGATTTAAATCAAGCCAAAAACAGCTAGACCAAAATCAGAACAAATTTGGTAAGAAAAAATCAAAGCAAAGCAAAGCAAAACTGTTAATTATAGTATTTATAAACTCAATTTACTTAGAGGCAATCATGTGATTTGTTCATGAGGTCAAATTATCCAAAAAAAGTTGCTGACACATTGTAATATTACTTCAAAACAAAGAAATTTACACATACATAGTGTGACTCAACATGAGGAACTTGAACAACAACTTCTACTGCAAACAATAGTTAGTGAGAAGGTGAAAAAGAAACAGGGGAAGTAATCTTTCAGTCACAATACAGCACAGTTCTACATAGTCCTCCAAATGGCTGTTGCAGTTTAATCCCAGCGGGTAACTAAACTCCACACAGTCGCTTGCTCACCCTGCCCCAGTGGTATGGAGGAGAATCAGAACGGTGAAAGTGAGAAAATTCATGGGTTGAGATGAAGACAGTTTAATACCTAAAGCTAAAGCTGTCCTTGCAAACAAAGCAAAACGAGGAATTCATTCACTATTTCCCAGTGTCAGGCAGGTGTTCAGCTGCTTGCAGGAAAGCAAGGCATCATCATGTGTCACAGTTACTTTGGAAAATAAACGACTTAACTTCAAACATCCTCCCACTTCCTCCTTCTTCCTCACAGCTCTTCTTGTTGAGTACACTGTCAGGTAGTATGGCATATCCTTTGGTCAGTTGGGGTCAGCTGTCCCAGCTGTGTCCCCTCCCAACTTCTCATGCACCCCCAGCCCACTCCCTGGTGGGGTGGTGTGAGAAGCAGAAAAGGCCTTGACTCTGTGTGAGCACTGCTCAGCAATAACAAAAACAATGATGTGTTATCAACATCCTTTTCAGCAAAAATCCAAAACATAGCCTCATAAAAGCTACTACAAAGAAAATTAACTCTATCCCAGTCAAAACCTGTACAAAAGCATAATTTATAAAAGTATAATTTATAAGTGAGTAAAAATCAAGGATATTAAGAGAGAACAGAAGATAGAATTTGAAAATATGGCAAAATGAAGGGAAAGGATTAAAAAACCCCAACCTTTTGGCTTACTGGATCAGCTGGGCCTTGAGGATGAATGAAACTTTACAAAGTTCTTTACTTTTAATCTTGTAAATCAGTGTTCTGAATAAAATGACAACAGAACATTTTTTCCATAGCAGAATAAATAAAATCAGCAAGATACAGGTTTGGATAGCAAGGCAATAGGTTGATGCATAATTTGAAGTGCTTTGTAAAGTGAGTATCAGAAGTCCTTCAGTATATATACCAAATTGCCTTTTTCTTTGTCAGTTAGAGGGTAAATATGCTACTGATTAGCTGACTGGCAGTATCTTGCAGCTGTGAGGACACTGCAATACTTGCGTAGTGCACTGAATATGTGATTTTTTTCTATTAAGAGTACAAGCCTTCGGGCTGTGTGCTGACCCAGCAGTGCAGGGGCTCAGAATCACCTGGGCATGAGCTAGGTTTTGTGGCTGCTGCTTCCCCTCCTCTAGCTTCAGCTTTGGGGATGGCCCCTCTGAGGATGGAGGGACACTAGCCACCCCCCACCTCCCACAGTCAGTGCCAGACGAACAAAAGCCCTTTGTGTGCATGGGGCTAAGGGGCCTGGGGGCCAAGGTTTCAGATGGCAGCCTGGAATATAGAAGTGGTCTGCAATTAGAAAATAAATTTTAAAATCCTCAAAACACACACACACACACACAAACCCTAGACTTGAGACAGAGGAGGAAGAAACCACTTACATGAAAATCATACTTTTCATGAAGAAGTCATCAAGATGCCCATAATTCTCATAGCCAAGACTTGAACATTTTTCCCCTTCTTATTGAGAAAGACAGAAACTGACAGCTGTGTGCTCCAGAGACACACTGGAAGGGTGAACATAACACCAGCGAAAGGAAATAATAGTAAATGTTATTCTATAGCTATTTTAGGGCTTTTGTGTATTTCTATATTAAGTAGAGTATGGACTATTAGACAGTTAAAGCAATAATTGAACTAACAACAAATTATTGAATGATACGGTGTGTTTTCTTTTGCCCATAATATTTTGTGCATAATATGTAACTGTTAGTTTCTACCAAATTCATAACACAGGTAATCAGAAGTGATTTTTCTCCAGTCAAAATCTGTATTGTACTGACCTCTGTGACTCCTATGCCATTCTGTCTCTTTCTTTAGTTATTGATCTAGTTAAATCAATCTTACCTTTCCCATTGAACATTACCCGAGATTAGCCTCAGCCTAAGCACCAGAAGAAGGGAAAAACTGTTTGTTAAATAAGAAGTGAGACAAGGTGTATCTAGAAGCTATCTTGCTTTTGGTTCCATCTTAAAAGCAGTCCCTTTGGAGATATAGCTCTAGTAATCCAGCATCAGAAACAGTGGCATTAGCATGTAGCACTTAAATAACCCAACAGTTCATTTAACTAATGTTTACAGTTCAGATATATTTCCTAAGAATTCATACATTTAAAAAAATAGCATAGCAGATTGAATGGAGCTGAACTGTCTAATAACCCTCTATATTGAATAATGCTGAAGAACTCTCAGAATCACAGAATCATCTAGGTTGGAAAAGACCTTGAAGATCACCTAGTCCAGCCATTAACATAACACTGACCATTCTCAAATACACCATATCCCTCAGCGCTATGTCGAGCCGACTCTTAAACACCTCCAGGGATGGGGACTCCACCACTGCCCTGGGCAGCCCATTCCAACACCTAACAACCCGTTCTGTAAAGAAGTGCTTTTTAATATCCAGTCTAAACCTTCCCTGGTGCAACTTGAGGCCATTCCCCTTGCCCTATTGCTTGTTACTTGCTTAAAGAAACTCATCCCCAGTTCTTTGCAACCTCCTTTCAGGGAGCTGTAGAGGGCGATGAGGTCTCCCCTCAGCCTCCTCTTCTCCAGACTAAACACCCCCAGTTCCCTCAGCCGCTCCTCGTACGACCTGTGCTTCAGACCCTGCACCAGCTTCGTTGCCCTTCTCTGGACACGCTCGAGTCATTCAATGTCCTTTTTGGAGTGAGGGGCCCAAAACTGAACACAGGAATCGAGGGGCGGCCTCACCAGTGCCGAGTCCAGGGGTCAGATCCCTTCCCTGTCCCTGCTGGCCACGCTGTTGCTGACACAAGCCAGGATGCCATTGGCCTTCTTGGCCACCTGGGCACACTGCTGGCTCCTGTTCAGCCGGCTGTCAATCAACACCCCCAGGTCCCTCTCTGACTGGCAGCTCTCCAGCCACTCCTCCCCAAGCCTGTAGCGCTGCTGGGGGTTGTTGTGGCCCAAGGGCAGCCCCCGGCATTTGGCCTGATTGAAACTCCTCCAGTTGGCCTCAGCCCATGGCTCCAGCCTGTCCAGGTCTCTCTGCAGAGCCTCCCTGCCCTCGAGCAGATCAACACTCCCACCCAACTTGGTGTCATCTGCAAACTGACTGATAGTGCACTCAACCCCCTCGTCTAGATCATCAATAAAGACGTTAAACAGGAGTGGCCCCAAAACCGAGCCCTGGGGGACACCACTCGTAACTGGCCGCCAACAGGATTTAACTCCGTTCTCCACAACACTTTGGGCCTGGCCATCCAGACTTTTTTTTACCCAGCAAAGCGTGTGCCCATCCAAGCCACGAGCAGCCAGTTTCTCGCAAAGAATGCTGTGGGAAATGGTGTCAAAGGCCTTACTGAAGTCAAGGTAAACAACACCACAGCCTTTCCTTCATCCAATAAGCAGGTCGCCCTGTCATAGAAGGAGACGAGGTTTGTCAGGCAGGACCTGCCTTTCATAAACTTATCCTGACTGGGCCTGACCATCTGGTTGTCCCGCATGTGTTGTGTAATGGTACTCAGGATGAGCTGCTCCATCACCTTCCCGGGCACCGAGGTCAAGCTGACAGGCCTGTAATTCCCTGGATCATCCTTCTGACCCTTCTTCTATATGGGTGTCACATTGGCCAATTTCTAACCTGTTGGGACTGCTCAGCCCAGGTCAGCTGGGCTGCTGGTAAATGATGGAAAGCGGCTTAGCAAGCACCCCAGCCAGCTCCTTCAGCACCCTCGGGTGTATCCCATCCGGTCCCATACACCTGTGTATGTCTGTGTGATGCAGCAGGTCAGTGACTGTCCCCTCCTGGATTGCAGGGGGGTCATTCTCCCAGTCTCTCTCTTCTGGCTGAGGAGGCTGGATTCCCTCAGTACAACTAGTCTTGTTATTATACACTGAAGCAGAGAAGGCATTAAGCACCTCAGCCTTTTCCTCATCACTCATTACCATGTTTCCTCCTGCGTCCAGCAGGGTGTGGAGACTCTCCCCAGTCTTTCTTTTGCTGCTCACATACTTACAGAAACATTTCTTGCTATCCTTGACTGCTGAAGCCAGATTAATTCCTAGTTGGCATTTAGACCTCCTGATTTCCGCCCTGCATAGACTCACAGTGTTTTTGTAATGACTACAAGGTGATTTACAAGTCGCTAGCCGCTTCTTCCAAAGGTTGTCAACTCTCCTTTTCTCCCTGAGTTGCAGCCAAAGATCCCTGTTCAGCCAGGGTGGCCTTCTCTGCAACTGGCTTCTCCTAGAGCACCTGGGGACAGCCTGCTCCTGTGCCATTAACACTTCCTTCTTAAAGAGCACCCAGCCTTCCTGGACCCCTATACCCTTCAGGACCATCTCCCAAGGGATTCTGTCAAGCAGTTGCCTAAACAAGTAAAAGTCGACACTTTGGAAGTCCAGGATGTCAATTCTGCAGCCCCCTGTCCTGGCATCTCTAATAGACAACTCTATTATTCCATGTTTGCTGTGCCCTAGTCGGCCTCCAACCACCACATCATCCACCAGTCCTTCTCTGTTCACAAAGAGGAGATCCAGCAGGGCACCTTCTCTGGTCGGTTTACTCACCAGCTGTGTCAGGAAGTTGTCTCACACACATTCCAGGAATCTCCAGGACTGATCCCGCTCTTCTGTCTTGTATTTTCAGGAGATGTCTGGGAAGTTAAAGAGTTAAAGCAATTGTGAGATTTTTCCAAAGTGCCTATAGAACATTTCATCCACCTCCCTGTCCTGGTTGGGTGGCCTGTAGGAGACTCCCACTCCTGACATCTGCCCTGTTGGCCTTCCTCCTGAATCTAATGCAGAGGTACTTCACTGTGTCTTCACTACACTTGTGCTCGAACCAGTCATAACAATCCCTAACATACAGTGCCACCCCACCACCTCTCCTTCCTTGTCTATCCCTCCTAAAGAGCTTGTAGCCATCAACTGGTGCATTCCAGTCATGGGAGACATCCAACCATGTTTCTCTTTTGGAGTATCCATTTGCTCCTTTTGCTTTAGGGGTGCTAGGGTGTTACTCCACCAATCAGTTTCCTTTTCACACTCCCTAATACTTCTTAATCTGTTGACCTCTTCTTTGAGTTCCGCCACCAAGCTGAGCAGGTCATCCAGCTGAGCTCAGCACACACAGATGTTGTCCCTGCTGCCCTCCAGCAGGACTAACAGGCTCAGGCACTCCCTGCAGCCCGAGACCTGAACCTCTGCATGTTTGAGTGACAGCTCCATCTGGGTCGCCACGTTCTTTCTGGTGGTGGTTTTGACACGAGTGGAGACCACAGTTCAGTCTACTTGTGGAGGATGATGACAACTAGCTAAGCTAAGCTCCAGAGTCAGGACAGGGAGTATGCCCTGTCTGCACACCTCACCTACGAGAACTGCAGCACGAACAAATGCTGTGTCCCGCAAACAGCCGCGCCCCGCTCCCTGGGAGCTGCTCGTGTTCGTGAGGGCCGTGGGATGTTGTCAATCCCATCTCTGACCGCTCTGAGTCCCCGCTGCCCTCGTTCACAGCTCACTCTTCCTGCACAGGCGGGAGGTGGCTTGAGGCTCTCTCTCTTCCCTGGACTTCTGCCTTCTTGGCTTGCGGTTTTGCTGTGGGCTTTTTGACGCTTTCAGAAGGATCCCCCGCCACTGTTCTTCTCTTCGGAGCCCCTCTCCTCAGCAAGGAGGTGAAAGGCAGAGGCAAGGAGTTTTAAACTGCCGTTGTCACTCCAGTCTCCATCCACTCTGAGTCCCCGCTGCCCTCACTCTTGAATTAATTAATACTGCATTTGGTTTTGTTCACTCTGAAACTTGAGTAGCTTTAAAATGACAGGTAGCTATAAGCAAAGTTTTTGTGGAGACGTGTCCATTTCCTAGTCCTATCAGCGTTTTTATTTTGTCCTCTTGTATTGTCAAATATTTAATGATGCTTTGCTTAGGGGTTTTTCTGACCCTTCAAGTCAATAAGGTAATTAGTACATTTTGTTAATAGACTACCCAAAAAGCTTTTCCTATAGCTAACTTGTGCTGAGTGTATGTATATTTCAATAATACTCTGCAATACTATATTATAATACTTTTTTCTGATATGGAATAGGAAAAATAAAGTTGGCAATTGACACAAACTGGACTCAGCCAGAGCTTTGAATTGGACCTGCATACACTTTCCTTTTAATACAGAAGGGCTTTGAACTGCTAAAGCTATGTTTTATAAAAGCATAATGAGAAGAATGTACTTCTAAAGAGAGGCACTACGACAAAGACAAATTAAAATAGAAAAGTCTTTGTTGTTTCTTTTCCTCCAATTTTGATATCAGTTCTCCAGTTCTTTTGTCAATCCAGTTCTTTGGGTTAAAATAATTCTTACTCTTTACTGGCTGGGACCATATGAAAAATGCCTCTCTGACCTTCACCATGGTGCTTTAACTCCCTATCTGGTTTCTTTGCTTCTTGCAAATCCTTCCCTTTGTGCTCACGGTTCATCCTGCTGCTCACAGCTCTGCCTGGATTCCTGCAGCTTCAGTTGTAGTCAGCAGTGATTTCACCCTTTCCTGTAGCAGCTTTCTTCTAATTCATAGTGCAGTAGACAAGATATTAAAACTAACAGTGTCCCTTTATGTTGCTCACTCACATTGTTTTAAAAAGAATTTAACGTACACTAACCTATACTGTCATTTTACATGCAGTAAAAAAAATGACATAACAAGTACCTAACTTTTTCATTTGGAACTCCCTCCACCAGAAATACAAACTTCCTTTAAGAATTAAAGTTAAGCTTCCTGCATAATGACATGCCATCAGAAGTTTGTGCTCTGGGAAGTATTTCCAGACACAAAGTCACAGGACTGATAACACCACTGCTCAGTATACTAATCTTTCTCCCTGGTCTACTAATTAATTACCACTGAAGAAGAAAGGAGTCTAGAATTCATTGCAGTTTTCTTTATTCTTCAGAATATGTATAGGAAGACTGACATGTTTAATATCTCAAAATATTGGTTTTAGTACAAGTTATTAACAGAAGTAGTGTAAAATAAGATTGATTTTCTAGAAAGAACAAATAAATTTATTATTCACTGTTAAGACTTTTGATTCAATTTACCATTATCATTTACAAATTACACCTTTAAAACCCCCAGGATTTCTTGCAGTTTTATGTATTTATTTTCAGTTTCATGTTTTCATTTGTATCACTTCTCTTTCTTGGAGTTTATTTCTCTCTCTTTGTTATTTTCCTTTTCATTACAATTTATTATTGTTGTTGTAGTTCTGATATTATTATATTTTATTTCAATTATTAAACTGTTCTTAACCCATGAGTTTTCTCACTTTTACCTTTCCAGTTCTCTCCATCTTGCTGTGGAGGGAGTGAGCAAGTGGCTGTGTGGTGCTTAGTAGCTGGCTGGGGTAAAACCTCATCAGTAGGTTATTAAGAAGATGGAGTCAGGCTTGCTATAGTAGTGCATGGTGGGAGAATGAGAGACAACAGGCATAAGTTGAAACAAGAGGCTGTCAAATTGGATATTAGAAAAACCTTTTTCACTGTGTGGGTAGTCAAGGACTGGAACAGATTGCCAAGAGAGATTATAAAGTCTCCATCTTTGCTGGTTTAGAAGACTAGACTAGATAAAGCCCTGTCTAGCCGGGACTGATCTCATAGTTCATCTTGCTTTGAGCAGGAGGTTGGACTACAGACTTCCTAATATCTTTTCCCTTGCACACTGTGATAACAGTGGTGAAATAATCTTAAACTAAGTATGAATAATAATATCTAGAAGCACTTTTAGTTTCAAATTAGAAATAACCCCAGAAGTAAAATACATGCCAAGTTTATGCCATTAAGAGCAACCTATAATTTATATGAAGTAAGAGTGTTTTTACAGTGATGTTTTAATTTTTTCTGTTTTCCATGGAATTCATTAGTCCAGAGAGAGAGACAAGACCAGGACATAACCCTCATCCTTATCTGTGAAAGGGATAAGAATCTTGAAGACATTATGCATTTCATAGTTGTTATGTAAGATCCCTAACCTCTAGACAACAAAGACATATTCATTCACATCTTAATCCCTATTATCTCTTGCTCAGTAAATATGTAAATACTTTTTCCTAATAGTGTTCTAAAAGTAAACACACTGAACAATTGCAGACTTAGGTACTTTTAATAATAACAGACACTGAATACACATAGTGGCTCATTTCCATTTGCATACAAATATATTATGGCTTTTCACAGTTTTGGGACTTTAATGAGAAAACACATCCCATGTATTAAAGTGGAGTATGGTCCTGAAAGCAGGTGAAAGCTCAGGGTCCCCGTGCTGATTGCCCTGTGATGCCACCTGTCCTGGTTTTGGCCAGGACAGAGTTAACTTTCGTTGGGCTGAGAGGGAGCACAGCTAGAGGGCCAGGCCTGGATCGGTCATTGGAGTATTCCATATCATGTGATGTCATGCTCAGTATATAAAGGAGACATGTGCCCTCTCATTTCCATTTTCCAGTCAGTGTGGTGGGATTTCTGGTGTGGTCAGTATTGCTGCTGGGGGAGGGCTGCATACTGGTCACCTGTTGGTGAGAAACTGCATTGTATATTACCCATTTGGACTTAATATTGTTACTGTTGGTTTGTTACTATCTTTTAATTTTATTCAACCTACGATTTTTTTTTTTTTTATTTGTCCCTCCCCTATTTCACCAGGGAGGAAAATAAACGACTAGCCACATGGTGATTGGTTACTGGCTGAGTTCAAACCACAACAATCTATTTTGGTGCCCAACATGGGGCTTGAGGTTTGAGATAATGATGGATCGGGTCATAATGTCTATTGCTTGGCTCCTTAAGATTTTATCACCTCACTTGCTATATGTATTCCCCATGCTGTTGTTCACTATCCATGAGAGTTGCATTGAGATTTTGTTTTTGCTCTATTATGTAATGCTGATCTGTGACAGGGACCAGTCATAGGTCCTGGGACTATTTACAACTGTGTTTGAGAAATTCAGGAATTTCAGACATCCTTGAAATGTTGACATTAACATGATCATTTTACTGCTGGGAGCTAGTGTGTTCCTGCATGTGGTCCAAGTTTTGTTCAGGGTTAAACAACTATCTAAGAGTACCACCTGGACATCTCTCCAAGGTTGGAGAATTATGAGTGGCTGGGGGTGTGGAGTAGCATGGGCAAGTACCTAGAACAGTGAGCACCTCCAGTGTATTGGAATTTCACTCCTGCACAGGTGCAGAATCCTGAAGAACTAGTAAAATATTTGGAAAAAAGTATGTTGTCACCCAGGTAATTCCAGAGAGGCACAGCTCACTGCAACTTGCTGGGCCCTCGTCCATGCCTACCAAATGCTGTTAAACATTGTTCAGTACCCTCAAAAAGAAGAAAAGGGCTCTGGATCTGGTAACAAAATAAAGAGACATGGCAACCACTCCAAAGTCCACAACAGAAACTGCAGCCACTACAACCCTGGGGACAGGCGCTGCAGCTGAACCAGAGAACCAACCCATGATGGTGTCAGTTGCTCCAATACAGAAGAAGAAATACACAAGAAAATCCCCTCACAGTGTACAGGGTGATGATGAACCAGGCCTATCACAAGAACAGGAGGAGGAGGAGGAGGCAGAACCAGTGACACTCACCGGATCCTTATCCCTGAGTGAGATACAAGACATAAGAAAAGATTACAGCCGCCAGCCAGGTGAGCAACTCGTTACCTGTCTGCTCCAATGCTGGGATAGTGGGACCAGTAGCGTGGAACTAGAGGGCAGGGAGGCGAGGCAGCTGGGATCCCTGTGTAGGGAAGGGGGCTTTGACAAAGTCATTGGAAAGGAGACACAAAATCTCAGGCTTTGGAGGCAACTCCTGTCAAGTGTGAAGGAGAGGTATCCCTTCAAGGAAGATTTAGTATGTCATCCAAGTAAGTGGACCACTATGGAGAGAGGCATTCAAACCTTGAGGGAGCTAGCCATGTGGGAGATCATTTACTATGACCCAGAAAATGCACAGTTACCCACAGATCCAGATGAAGTCCAATGCACCTGGCCCGTGTAACGGAAGTTTGTTCGGAGCGCACCATCATCATATGCCAGTGCATCAGCAGTAAAGGATTGGAGAGACAAAGAGGGACCAACAGTGGATGAATTGGCTCATCGACTACAACAATGTGAAGAAAGTATCTCTTCCCTCCTTGTTGCAGCTGTGGAGAAATTATCTCAAAGTTTCCAGCAATTTAAACAGGACATGTTTTACTGCCCACTTGCATGGACTAGGATCTTGGCTCTTAGGAGCACTCGTTTCTCTACTCGAGAGAACTGGTACACACCATAGGGGAAGCTGTGTCATTGCCTGTGTGTTATGGATGCTCTCAATTAAACAGCCACCCACCAAAAATGATAAAAAAATATTATTAACACAGGTAACTAGCTCTTTGTAAATTACATGTTCAAATGTCTGTGAGAGGAGAACAGAACAGCTTTCTAGGGTTTAATGGCAACCCAGAACACATAACAAAGAACTCTATAGGGTTTACCAGCAACCCAAAATGCTTTATCACTCACCTGACAAGTGAGGGCTCTCAGCCTCGAGGACCTGCTCAGGGCAGCGTCCCGACCCAAGGCCCCTCGAAGAGTTTCCTTGGGCAGCGTCCTGACCCAAGGGGAGAGTCCTCAACCTCAGCTGCTGCTCCAGGGGATGAGCTCAAAATGTCTCCCCCAAGGGGACTCCATTGATACCCAGGCTGAGTCTGACCTGGAGTCAACAGCGGCTCCCATTGGCCAAAGGCCCCAATTACCACGAGGCCTCGAGAACAAAGGCAGCCCGGAGCTGCTACACTTCAGAAGCAAAGAAGCTCTGCTCTCATTGGGCGGATGCACCTGCCATACTGTGTGACCATGGAGAAGACATGAAGAAATGGGATGGAATGTGTACCTACCTCCTAGAAGAGTGAGTATGTGAGTTGGAAGGAAGAACAACTAAAAAACAGGGGTTTTTTTAGGAGAAATGCTGCTCCAGTTTCCAGGAAACAAGTGCCCAAACTGAGCAGAAAGGTTAACTTTGCTCACGATCCTATGAGAAGAACTTTGATTTGTATTCACAAGAAGTGAGTGATCAAGTTGAGACTGAAACCCATGCACACTATACTAACCCATTTGCCATTAGTGGGTATTATGACCAACATTAGAGGGGCCCTGCATCCAGCGAGGCAGAGGACAGGAACAACCGAGTTTACTGGACTGTGTGGATTTGATGGCCTGGCACATCTGACCCCCAGCAGTATAAGGCTCTAGTGGACACTGGTGTGCAATGTACCCTAATGCCATCAAATTTTAAAGGAGAAGAACCTGTTTGTATTTCAGGAGTGACAGGGGGTCTAAACAGCTGACTCTATTGGAGGCCGACGTGAGCCTAAGTGGAAAAGAGTGGGAAAAACATGCCATTGTGACTGGCCCAGATGCTCCATGCATTCTTGGCATAGATTATCTCAGAAGAGGCTATTTTAAGGACCCAAAAGGGTATCGGTGAGCTTTTGGTATAGATGCCTTGGAAACAGAAGGAATTAAGCAGCTGTCTGTATCGCCTGGTCTATCAGAGGATCCTTCTGTTGTGGGATTGCTGAGGGTTGAAGAACAATGGGTGCCAACTGCCACTACAACAGTGCACCAATGGCAATATCGCACCAATCAAGACACTGTAATCCCTATGCATAAACTGATTTGTCAAATAGAGAGCCAAGGAGTCATCAGCAAGATGCGCTCCCCTTTTAAGAGCCCCATATGACCGTTGCGAAAGTCTAATGGAGAGTGGAGATTGACAGTGGACTATTGTGGCCTGAATGAAGTCACGCCACCACTGAGTGCTGCCATGCCAGACATGCTAGGACTTCAGTATGAACTAGAGTCAAAGACAACGAAGTGGTACACCATGATTGATATTGCCAATGCATTTTTCTCCATCCCTCTGTGATTCAGCAGAATCACAGTATCATTTAGGCTGGAAAAGACCTTAAAGATCAGCCAGTCCAGCCACTGACCTAACACTGACAGTTCCCAACTACACTATATCCTTCAGCACTATGTCGACTCTACTCTTAAACACCTCCAGGGATGGGGACTCCACCACCTCCCTGGGCAGCCCATTCCAACGCCTAACAACCCGTTCTGTAAAGAAATGCTTCCTAATATCCAGTCTAAACCTTCCCTGGCACAACTTGAGGCCATTACCTCTTGTCTTATCGCTTACTACTTGGTTAAAGAGACTCATCCCCAGCTCTCTGCAGCCTCCTTTCAGGGAGCTGTAGAGGGCGATGAGGTCTCCCCTCAGCCTCCTCTTCTCCACACTAAACACCACCAGTTCCCTCAACCACTCCTCGTACGACCTGTGCTCCAGACCCTGCACCAGCTTCGTTGCCCTTCTCTGGACACGCTCGAGTCATTCAATGTCCTTTTTGGAGTGAGGGGCCCAAAACTGAACACAGGAATCGAGGTGCGGCCTCAGCAGTGCCAAGTACAGGGGTAAGATCCCTTCCCTGTCCCTGCTGGCCACGCTATTGCTGACACAAGCCAGGATGCCATTGGCCTTCTTGGCCCCCTGGGCACACTGCTGGCTCCTGTTCAGCCGGCTGTCAATCAACACCCCCAGGTCCCTCTCTGACTGGCAGCTCTCCAGCCACTCCTCCCCAAGCCTGTAGCGCTGCTGGGGGTTGTTGTGGCCCAAGGGCAGCCCCCGGCATTTGGCCTGATTGAAACTCCTCCAGTTGGCCTCAGCCCATGGCTCCAGCCTGTCCAGGTCTCTCTGCAGAGCCTCCCTACCCTCGAGCAGATCAACACTCCCACCCAACTGGGTGTCATCTGCAAACTGACTGAGGGTGCACTCAACCCCCTCGTCTAGATATCAATAAAGATGTTAAACAGGAGTGACCGGCCTCCTGCTGGTTTTAACTCCGTTCACCACAACTCTCTGGGCCCGGCCATCCAGACAGTTTTTTACCCAGCAAAATGTGTGCCCATCCAAGCCACGAGCAGCCAGTTTCTTGCAAAGAATGCTGTGGGAAATGGTGTCAAAGGCCTTACTAAAGTCAAGGTAAACAACATCCACAGCTTTTCGCTCATCCAATAAGCAGGTCGACCTGTCGTTGGAGATCAGGTTTGTCAAGCAGAACCTGCCTGTCATAAATCCATGCTGACTGGGTCTGGTCCCCTGGTTGTCAATTATATGACTTTTAATGGCACTCAAGATGACCTGCTCCATGACCTTCCCTGGCACCAAGGTCAGACTGACAGGTCTAGTTTCCTGGATCGTCCTTCCTGTCATTCTTCTAGATGGGTGTTACATTTGCCACCCTCCAGTCCAATGGGCCCTCCCCAGTTAGTCATGACTTCAGGTAAATCATGGACAGCAGCTTGGCGAGCACATCTGCCAACTCCCTCAGCACCCTTGTGTTTAACCCATCCGGTCCCACAGACTTGTGTGCATCCAAGTGGTGCAGCAGGTCTCTGACCACCTCCTCTTCAACTGTGCTGACCTCAGTCTGCTTCCCCTCCATGAATGTAGGCCACAGTTTGCTTTTACCTGGAGGTGTGTCAAATACACCTGGAATCAGCTGCCCCAGGAGTGGAACCAGAGCCCCACCATTTGTAATGGACTGATTCATGCTGCACTGGAACATTTACAGTACATTGATGATATCATTATATGGAGTAATACAGCGGAAGAATATTTTGAGAAAGGGGAGAAAATAATTCAGATCCTTCTGAGAGTTGGTTTTGCTATAAAGCGCGGTAAGATCAAGGGACCTGCACAAGAGATTCACTTTTTAGAAGTAAAATGGCAAGATGGATGTCAACAGATTCCAATGGAGGTGATTAATAAAATAACAGTTATTTCGTCACCAACTAACAGAAAGGAAACGCAAGCTTGCTTGGGTCTTGTGGGTTTCTGGAGACTGCACATTCCAAATTACAGTCAGATTGTAAGTTCTCTCTACCAAGTGACCCGGAAAAAGAATTATTTTATAAGGGACCTGAAGCAACGACAAGCTTTTGAACAAATTAAGCAGGACATAGTTCATGTAGTAGCTCTTGGGCCAGTTCAGACAGATGCTAAAAATATGCTCTACACTGCAGCCGGGAATAATGATCCTACCTGGAGTCTCTGACAGAGAGCACCAGGGGAGACTCGGGGTCGACCCCTGGCGTTTTGGAGTCAGAGCTACAGAGGATCAGAAGACTGCTATACTCCAACTGAAAAGGAGATACTGGCAGCATATGAAGGGGTTCGAGCTGCTTCAGAGGTGATCGGGACTGAAGCACAGCTCCTCCTGGCTCCCTGATTGCCATTGCTGGACTGGATGTTCGAAGGGAGTGTCCCCTCTACACATGCAGCTGATGCCACATGGAGTAAATGGGTTATATTAATCACACAACGGGCTCAAATAGGGATTTCCAACTGTGCGGGAATATTGGAAGTGATCACAAATTGGTCAGAGAACAAAGATTTTGGAATGGCGCCAGAGGAAGAGGCTCCACCATATCAAAACCTACCAGATAATGAGAAGTGATGTGCCCTGTTTACTGATGGGTCCTGTCACATTGTGAGGAAACACTGAAGGTTGAAAGCAATTGTGTGGAGCCCCACACAGCGGATCACTGAAACTGCTGAAGAGAAGGTGAATCGAGTCAGTTTGCAGAGGTGAAAGCCATCCAGCTGGCCTTGGGTATCGCTGAGCGATAAAGGTGGCCGGTGCTCTATCTCTCTACTGACTCATGGATGGTGGCAAATGCACTGTGGGGGTGGTTACAGCAGTGGAAACAGAACAACTGGCAGCGCAGAGGCAAACCCATCTGGACTGCTGAATTATGGCAAGATATTGCTGCTTGGGTTCTGGTTGTGAAAGTATGCCATGTAGATGCTCATGTCATGGACTGAAGAGCTGGGACACTGAAGAACATCAGAACAACTAACAGGAGGATCAAGCTGCCAAGATTAAGATGTCTCGAGTAGATGT